>NC_042620.1:113589812-114189812 GCF_901001135.1 Rhinatrema bivittatum | reverse complement strand
CAGATATTTACAACTGTCAACCCCAGTCTACAAGCAACTGGCAACCTAGCTAATCAAGAGCCACCAAAGACAGTGATCTAAAACTGAGATGTCTGCTGCTATAATGTGGACTAAAGAGTTATAGTTATCCCATATTTAAAGGTAGCAATGTTGATTATGTTAAAAAAATATGACAAATTGACAAATGGTGCCAACTTATGAGTTTAGAGACTTGGTTGTTTGAATAGGGTGATTTAAAATTTAGGGATAAGCTGTAGAGTATTATGTTGCTATACATCATGGTGCAGTTAATACCTGTTTGTTGTTGACTAATATAAGTTAGTTAATATAAAAAAAAAGTTTAAAATACCATAAAAATAGAAAAAACTATTGAAAAATTATATAAAATAAAAGGTGTTCAGTATATTTATTTGTAACCCCTTATTTTACTATGCATGGTTACCATTATGTGGTTTGAGGTTGCCAGAGAAGTTTGGAGCTAGGACTTAATGGTTTGGTTCAGATTTTTCCACAGTGTGAAATATTGTTTTAATATGGGTGTATTTTTACCATCGTTGCAGAATTATTTTGGTATATATTTTCCACTTCTTCTCCTAAGTGGTAAAAATTTGATGATGGTCCCTACCACCATAAGCTTATCTATAATGCTACAAAAGGAGTATTATTCTTCTCACGGGGAATAAAAGTACCTGCTTATATGAGAGCGAGAGAGAAAGATTATATAGAAACCAATATGTAACTCTCTATTCATAGCACTGTAAGAGGGAGCACTTTTAACTCGATGTGGGGTTGGGGGAGGTAGATTTGGCGGGGGGGGGGGGGGGGGGTTACATTCAAGGAGTACGAACAGCAAAGTTGACAACCCTGAAGGTTTTCTGCTGTTTGAATCTATGAAAGGTACAAGAGGAGTTGATTTGTACAATGCTCTCTCTGAAGCTAGGTAGTTTTGATATGTTCATATGTCTGGTGAAAGTTCCACAGACTCCTGGAATTCACTGTAAACCCCCCCCCCCCCCCCAAACCTACCCTCGCCCAAATGCCACACAGAGTTAAAAGTGCTCCCTTTTACACAGCACAACCTTTTTTTTTTTTTTTTTTAATTGCGGGCACTATTTCTGCTATAAATATAGCATTTTGATAAATCTAGGGGTCAGTGACCTCCCTAAAGGATCACATTGATGGTTGATTGAAAAGTATTTTTCAGTCTTTTTCTGTAGATGGTTCCCTGCCTTGCAGGTATGGGACAGTTCCACTGATGGGATAGGGTCATCCAAATCAGTGGATCTCCCTGTATCTGGGTTGGTGGAAGAGGCTTTAGTGTGCCTGTTCTCAGAATATTTGTCTGAATCTTCTCATGGGTAGTCACTGCTGCCATGCCATAGTTTTCTAACTTATTGCTGCTTATCCTGAGGATACTTTTTTTTTTTTACCAGATAATTTAAATGGTGGTCCCAGCTGCCATAAAATGGTTTACATAGTTTAAGGGATGGTCCCTGTCATTCCAAGTTTCTATTGGTGAAGGGTGTAGAGAAGTGATAACTGTGTTCTTCCCCAAGGAGAACAGAAATCAGTTTGTGTATTTTGTGATGTGGTATGTTTAAGTGCTATTCCATTTCATCATGCTAGTAATAGTGTTTTTCCTTGGGTTTTGAGTTCTCCCAAGTTGACCTGGAGGTTATTACACCTGCATTAAGTGAATGTCTTATTTATGTCTTGTGTGATATGTATTCCTGCTAGAAAGAAAAACCGAATCATTATCCAGCTTCACATTCTTTTTTGTTGTTATTGTTGTTGAGCTGGAGGAGAGATGTAGCCTGGCTTTGCCTTTCCTACTAATAATATTCCAGTTTCTAACTATTGGGTTTCTGCATTTTTTGGGTCCTCTCCCTGCTTTTCTCCATCCCCTTTTTGGGGATAGGTCTCAGGGGTATAAAATGTCCCTTGAGCATGTGCAAAGCCTCTTTCTGCTTTCTTAGCGGATTGATCAGGAGGTCTTTCTGTTCACTGATGGATTAATCTGGCAGTTGTTGAGCGGTGTGAGTTTTTGAAAGGATTTGGAACTTCACTCAAAAAGGGTCTCCTGGGAGTCTTGGTCTCTTGAACCTTGTCGCGAAGTCGGCGATCGATCCTTGTTGCCAGTTTCACTAGTTCAGCCAAGGTCTCAGGCCTCTCACAAGCGGCGAGTTCGTCTTTTAGATGGGAGTTCAGTCCTTCAAAGAAGAGGGTCTTCAGGCATCTCGGATCCCAGGATAATTCAGACACCAGCATCAAATTCAACAGCGAAGTCAGCTAGTGGTTTGTTCCCTTGCTTCAGGTGAACCAAAGAATATCCTGCCGTGGTATACCGGGCAGGATCATGAAAACTGACTTGAACAGTTCGAGAAATCCTTCAAGGTCATGAAGGATCGGATCCTCGTGCTCCCACAGCGAAGAGGCCCAAGACAATGCTCGTCCATCTAGATACGACAGGATATAGGTAGTCTTGGCATAGGCTGTGTGAAAGTGGCCAGGTTGTAATGCAAAGTGCATGGGCATCTCCAAACTTTTCCCAAGAAGCGGGGTAGGAGCTGCTAGAGGCACAGTAGTCTTGACCGTCACTTCAGATGGTTTAGCTTCTTTACCTGAGGTGGAAGGCGGGTTCACATGTGTGTGCAGTAGATTAAATGCAGCGGTAAGTCTCTCCATCGCAGTCTGCTGTTTGGAGATCCGCTTGGCCAGGCCTGGAATGGCCTGCAACGCAGTGAGCTGAGCTGGATCCATGGAGTTAGCAATCTGTATGGTTACATGTGTTTTGGTGGATCCTTGGGTGCTGTGAAGATGACCACGCCCATGGGGAGGAGCCCCGTGAGGAGCCACAGTATTGGGCTAGACTCGTACACGCAAAACACAAATAGTTCTTTATTTAGACAGCTTGAAGAGAGCCACCAGGTGGCAGTAGTGAGGCAGTCCGTAGTTGCAGTCTCAGGGACCTCGGCAGAGGGAGCCCTTCTCTCCTAGATGACGTCAGGAGGTTCCGCAGCAGGTCTCCCAGCGAGGAGATACTGTGGATGATATAGACTGAGAGTTAGAGTACTCACTAGGTGTTTGCTGTAGCTGTGCGATTCCACCAGGTATGTTGTAGATGGTACAGGCACCGAGGCAGGGAGAGCAGGCCCTCAAGGAGCGAGTACCTGTTCCCTGTAAGGCACCTGAAATAAAGCAGAGGGCCCCCGAGGAGCGGGTACCAAGGTTAGCGATTACCCCGAAGGGCAGAGAGAGAGAGCTTCCTGTGGCAGCACGGAAGCGGCAGAGTAGCGTAGTCAAGAACGGATTCGAGTCCTTGCTAACTCAACGAGCTAGCAAATTAGTGAAGGTAATATACCCAGATGGCATGACGGTCAGCATGAGGGAACGCCCTCGAGGTTCGCGCCAAGGGTGGTACAAAGACGTGGGTTGCCCGTGCACCCTAGTAGGTACCTGGGAGGAGCAATGGCGGGAGGCTGCACTATAACTGTTCTGGGGACGCCAGAGAGGTCAGCTTGTAAATGCAGCAGTAGCCATCTTTCCCAGGTAAGTGGGAGGAGCCGTGAATAAGGTGAGGCAAACGGGGCGAAGCCGTCTAGGACCGATGGACGCAACAAAAGGTGGGGGGGAGGGAACAGGGAAAGCCATCGGGGCTCCCCTAGGTCTCGGCACACGCAAGGTGCACAAGTGTGCACCCCCTTGCGCGCATCGACCCTGGATTTTATATAAAATCTACCCCCACGCGTAGGTACTAAAATCTGGCCCTATACTTGGACCGTGCTTTATTTACTGGTGCTTTTGTTCTTTGAGTGGAACAGCCTTATGAGTTTATACTGACCAGTATGAGAGAATGTGGTGAAAGTTTAATGCCAGAGACTCTGTTACCCACTTTGAAACCAGGGGCCCAGGAATTTGAAACTCCCATGCCAGATGAACTCAGCATTCCCAGAGTCTTGTGTGAGACATGTTTGAGAGAAGACAAGGTCCAGGAAGTTGAAGTACAGCCCCAGAAACTGTATGACTGCCTTTATTCAGTGCACCCCATGAATGGGGGGAGGGGCTACATATTCATTAGCGATATCCTGAAAACCCAACAGGCTAAGGGGGACCCGAGAACCAGTTTGAGCACCCATGGTCTAAAAAATGCCAAAGTTATCCATAAAGTTAAGCAAGGGAAAAATAAGGGATAAGGAAATAAAGTACCCCTTGCATTTATTCCCCTTGCTAAACCTTCTTCCACTAATCATGTAAACCTATGTACTTAAGGGAACCAACACACCATCCCTTAAACTCAAACAGTATTAGCACATCACATTGCTCAGTTTTCGCAAACAGGCCGAAGCAATTCAGTGCCTTCAGCCTAGTGCACATCTTGCCATGCGGTTGGTCGCGCGTTTTGGACGTGCTACAATAACTCCTCATGCAATAATGGGATTAGCATGCCCAAAATGTGCATTCAAACCAGCGCATAGCTAATAGTGCACACAACATGTAAATGCCATGTAGATGAGGCTATTAGATATTACCTTCTATGCAAAAAATTACCGTGTGCGCTCAAGGCACACGGTTTTACTCCCAAGTATTAACGCCAACCCTGGAGCTGATGTTAAGTCTTGAGGCACCCCCAAGCCTCCACAAAAAAGAAGAAAATACTGCTTTTCTGTAGTCACATGGTAGGAGCACTGGATGGCCCGCACTGATAGCCCCTGTCACATGGTAAGGGCAAAGGGCCATCGGCGCCATTTTGATTAGTGGCAGCCGACGGCCCGAGAGTGGGAGATCGCTCCCAGGACCCCCGCTGGACCACCAGGTACTTTAAAAAAGTTTGAGAGGGGGGTTGGGAGAGTGGGGGATTTGAAATAATTAAATGTAAAGGGGCAGGGTGGGTTTGGGGGTTATTTTTGAGTGCCTTTTTTTCCCGCCCCTCCCCCTAAAATGATAAGAGAACCCCACAAAATTAATCGTGGGGTTTCCTATCACTATCGGGGACCCCCCGATATCTGACAAGATTGAAAATATTGTCCGATATTTTCAATCGTCAGATAAACAATTCACATCCCTAATACACACACACAGTTGGTACCAATCCTTCTCTCATACACACACAAACACTATCCCCTTCCCCCTCATTCCCTTCTCTCTCTCACACATATATCCCCCCAGCCAATCTTCACTCAGCCCCCCCTCTCCTCCACTAAATGATCCCCCTTCTCTCTACTTGCTCCAGGCTCACCCTCTCTCATCCTGTTCCGTGCATGCTGCCTGGGAGATGAGGGGCTGTTCTCTGTTAATTGAATGTGATGGACCCTATGGTCTTGTCACCATTAAGATCTGGTTGAGCCCTGAGTTTAGCTGAAAAAAGAAGGTTAGCACAGAGGGAGGTGCCATTTGGATGCAGCTCCTCATTCTGTGGAGTCTGGAATGGCCGTCCGCTTGGAAGTCTATTTAGGAGCTCTCCACAGAGAGCTCGAGAGGCAGTCCTTTTCTGTTAGCACAGAGTGCAGAGGTGGTAGGAGTTCAATTTTTGTTGTTTTATAGGCCCAGTCAGTAAAGGCAGGTTAACCCAGGTTGTTGGTCGTGACCAGTGTCGGGAGGGTTTTCCTTTCAGTCTACTCACTAGCTGGTTGGGATAAGCCTCTGGGTTGCTTATGAGGGTTTTGAGATTTTTCATGGTGGGAGCCTTGTGAGACATCTGGGCCTTTCTTGGGCACAGGAATTGGGGAACCCTGTGTTTGGGATGCCCAGGCATAGGGAAGACCCTGCCCTCCATAACTTTGGTGAGGAAGGGAGTGACAGTGACCTGCTGCAAGAACAACTCCGCTGTTAATATCAGTTTTGGGGGAAAGAGCACTTTCATTAGAAGATCCAGGAGGAAGGTTTTGGCTGCCCCTTCCTTCCTGCTAGAAGCAAGAGAACTGCTTATTTCATCACAGATCCAGAGAGAATACTAAAGACACTGGGTAAGATCAAGGATATCCCGAAGGTCTGCTAGCCATGAGTAAAGAAAAATAACATCACTGGGTACACCCATCCGGTGTTCACTGCCCTGGGGAGAGAAAGAGAGGATTTACTCTCTGTGCCATAGACTTTGCTATTTTTATCAGCTTGGAAGGGGTTTTGACCATCCTAAAGACCCAACCCAAATGGGAGCTCCACTTTATCTTAATCCAAGAGAGTGGGTGGTTTTCCCCTGCACAGAAAGAGGGAAGAGACTGTAAAGGAATTGAAGAGAGATTTCTGTGGCGCTACAGTTGAGTTTTGTGACATTTACCATCAGTACTTAACAGTAAAGCCTTTTATTTTGGACACTAATCAAGTGGCTCCAGAGTACTTGCCGTCCCCACATCAGAGACCAACGTCCTCCCCAGGGGAAACACAAGGGAATGTGTAAGAAAACCACCCCAGTTGCATCGGGACCTGAAAGGACTCCTTTCTTCCCCCAGTCTAGGGGAATCCACATCTTGGGAAGTAAAGGAGGTATAAGAGCTAGTCAGGGTTCCTTCTCCATAGACTATAAATAATTGTATGGCCTCACATGTGCTGGACTTGCCCACCAGGGTGGGGTTACATGAGATTATGTGCAGCTGAAAGGCAGCAAATCTTCAGCCAGCCTGCTGCCCCCAGATTTCTGCCACCCTAGACCCATGCCTAGTGTGCCTATTGACGACATATCCAAGCCCGGCTGACCCAGAAAACAGATGATTGTAAACTAGCTTTTATACCTGTTTTGTGTGTTCCTGGAGCTTTCAGTTCTCCTTTCTCTTCCTTTTCAGACTGACGAGCAACCCCTTATCTGGTAGGCTTACTTGTAAACCCTTTGGAAGCAAGCAGAAGTCAATGGGAAAAGAACTCAGCAGGCTCAGTTTTGATTCACGCTCTATAACAAATGCATTTTTTTTTTAACTTTTGTGCACAATACTAGCATGAGCATACTCCCAGGGACATTTTTTTTATTGCAACTACGCTAAATCTTATTGCATCACCCACAGGGAAAGGGAACTTTATTTTCAAACATCCTGCATAACTTGTGCTGCAAATACGTGCATGAGTTAACATCAATTTTCAAAGCAGACTTGCAAGCATTTATAAATTTAACATTACATAGCCATAAATGACAAAGTAAAGGCAAATTAAGGAAAAATATTTCTACAATAGAAATAATAAAACAGAATAAAAAAAAGAAAATAACAAAAATACATTGCCTTAGTCCACAGTAAGAGCGGAAGGAGATACAGGCATTAAGGGAGTGAAATAAGAAGAAATCAAAAACAAAAGGCTTAACTTGCTACAAAGTCGAGAGTCATAATATTATTGAACGCCGACTAAAGATACTGAAGTTGGAGACTTCTTCTGATCTAGGAAAAAATGTAAATGTTCAGGAAGAAGGAAATATATCTATTACCAACATAAGTTATAATGCATTTACAAGGGTATCTAAGCAAAAATGTTGCTCCCAATGACAGAACTTTCTGACGCATAGCGAGAAATAATTTCCTTCTTTCTTGAGTGGATTTATCTATATCCGGATAAATCCAAATGCATTTCCCATAAAAGAGAATATGAGCTTTACGAAAGTAAAATTTCCAAATCATATTTAAATCTTGCTCAAAAACAAAAGAAACCAATAGAGTCTCTCTTTCTTCAACCAAACTCTCCAACCCCTAGATTCATCAAAATGCATTAACAACATATTCTATGTTGTTAATGCATTTTGATGCAACATATTGATGCTTCACATCAGTAGTGCAGTAAACTTATCATACCCTCCAATAATCCCTATTTTTTGTATCTTGTGCTGAGAGAGAGACTACCTACAAGACTCTCATAGTAATGAAGTATTTTTATCTCTATAGGAGGGCCATCTAATAGGCTGAAGTGAGGTGGTGGTGGTTTAGTGTTTAGGGGCCAGTTTCTCATGTAGAGTGAGACGTACGAACAGCACAGTACACCTTGGTGAAGATTTGAAGTCATTAGGGGTGAGGAAAGTCTCACAAAGATGAAATTTCTACTATGTTCTCTCAACCTAGCTTGATGGACTCTATAGCAGGTACCATCAAGCTAGGGTGAGATAATATAGTACAAAATGTCATCTATAGGAGGGCCAAGTTATGCAGGATGTTTGAAAATAAAGTTACCTTTCCCTGTGGGTGATGCAATAAGATTTAGTGTAGTTGCAGTAAAAAAAATGCCCCTGGGAGTATGCTCATGCTAGTCGAGAGTCATAATATTATTGAACGTCGACTAAAGATACTGAAGTTGGAGACTTCTTCTGATCTAGAGATATAAATACTTCACTACTATGTGGGTCTTGTAGGTAATGTCTCTCTCTCTCTCTCTCATATTATGGGACTGATCCCACCCCTCCCAAAAAAACTTGAATGAAGTATTTTTTCAGGGTTTCATTAGCTGAAACCCTTGATAATTTAGGAAAGTTAAGAAAATGCAAGTTCAGATGCCTAGAGAAATTTTCAAGCTATTCAATTTTCTTGTGAATAGCATTCTTGCCTTGTATTAAAGCAGTGTTTGCACTGAATATTTTGAACTTGCTTTTCTATATTAGTCACCCTTAAATTGATCTCTTGGAACTTTTGAGAGTGAACCTCTCTAACTTCCGAAACTGTTTTCACCAACAGCCAATGTCCGAAGCACAATTGGAAATAGCTGAGTCCACACGAACTAAAACAGACCACAAAGGGTCTAAAGTAACTTCAGGAGGCCTTACTAAGGGCCTCCAGCACTGCTCTCTACATCAATGGCAGGGGGGGGGGGGAATTAGAACTAAAAAGTTACCAATAAGGGCCCTGACCTCAGCAGTCAAAGTACAGATAAGTATGAGAAAAATAAGTGTGAAAGCTTGCTGGGCAGACTGGATGGGCCGTTTGGTCTTCTTCTGCCGTCATTTCTATATGTTTCGATGTAAAGAAGAACTCAAAGGAAAAGATCCGTCTCGAACTGCAGCATCTCTTGGGGAGGTATAGGATTGCGATATCTCCCCAAATCCTCCACAACTGCTGGTAGCTGTAACAGCTGGGTCTGCTCTGCCGACAGCCCCTCCCACCATGGTAACAGTTGCATCATTCTCCTGCGACGACCTCACCACCGCATTATTAGAGGAACCTAGCTGAGGTGGAGGAAAGTGTTCAGGAGGGCTAAGGGTAACATCCAATGGGTTTATACAATGTACTCTCGCCCTAGCTTGATGCACTCTCTACCTAGCTACTATCAAGCTAGGGCGAGAGTACATTGTATAAATCTCATCTTTGTGTACCTTTCCTCATTCCAAATCATATCAAATCTTCACTGATATGTACTGTGCTGTTCGTAGCTCTGACCGTGCGTGTAAAACTTCCCCAAACCCTAGACCACCACCAAAACCTCACCTCAAGTTACTAGTTGACCCTCTTACAGTAGTTTAAATAGATGACTAATATCTGTGCCACTCCAGAGACTCCATCTCCTTCACCCTCTCCCCCTCCAACCCCCCCTGCCCAAAATAGGACTTGCAATAAATATCACAAATCCCCATAACATCAGGAAAAAGGTGTAGTCATGATGTGTTATGCTATCACACACAACATTAACCATCCCTCATTTTCATAAGCTCCTCCCTTTTGACTAAAATTTAAAAATTTGCATACACATCTCATGATGCGTTAAATAACGCATGTGTTATGGCGTTATCATGGGAGTTAGGGCCCTAACACCTGTGATAAGGCTGTAGCACAATTTGATGAATGACCCTGTAAGTGTCATTCATCAAATGAGGACTGATTTAAGAACTACTGCTATAAGTAACTGGTTCCTATGTAATTTTGTAACACAACTGATGTATGTGCTAAAATTCCCTATTATATATATTTAAAGCTTATAATCTTTGCAGTTTGTGGTTGTTTTTTTTATGTAACAAAGTTTTTGGTCTGTACTTATGCCCTTTCTATAAAAGTTGTTATAATGATTGAATTCCTTTTTTATCTTTTTCATTGCTGTAAGCTAAAGAACAATAACACACTGACCGATGTTCTGAAAACATATTATTAAAGTGCTCACCATGTTTTCTTTTTATTTTCTAGGTAGATGAGTTTTTACAAAATCTTGTAAACTTTGACAAAGAACACATCCCAGATGTTACAGTTAAGACTATAAAAAAAGATTATCTTAGTGACCCTGAATTCAACCCAGAATTTGTACGCACAAAATCCTCTGCTGCTGCTGGACTCTGTGCTTGGGTTACTAATATTATTAGATTTCATGAGGTAAGAATTAAAAATTATTTATTGGCATATTGTGGAAATAGTCACATTTGTTGAGATAAAAATGAAAAGTTGCTTTTAGATCATATTTATGGCTTATGCAAATTTAGTCAGACTTGTTGTGCAATTATCAGAAGCCATACAGCGCTGTGTGCTATCACCAGTATTTCTTTATGGGGCCTATTTATAAAAGTGCAATAATGCATGCTAAATGCCTGTTTTGACATGCAGCATGTGTTTAAATCAGAGTTAATGCACATAAATGGTAATACACAATATTAGCATTACCATTAATGCAAAAAAAACCCTCCCAAACCCTAATGCAAAAAATATTTTAATGCCCCTTGTTGCATACAAATACATGTAAAGCAGCTTTTTAATATAAAATTGGCTTACCGCAAATCGCATTAAGACACACGATTTGAAGTAACCCATTAGGTACCACAAAATGTTAGCGACACTTCAAAAGATGTAGTTAGCTTTTTGCGAGGACATTGGCAAGCTAAAATGACTGTCAGTGCCCCCCTTCCAATCCCACTCCCCTTCCTGGGTGAAGAAAGGGTAGACTGCAGTCCAATAAACCTCCACCAGATGGTGTGCTCCCCTCTAAGAACAGACAAAGTGTTTTCAAATCCCAATGATTCTCCGTCACAGGCCACCTTCCAAGGGCAGATGAAGGGGCTTTGAGGCTTAATAACCTCTCCCACCACCAGGCACATTGCTCATCCTCACCTACCGCACGAGGTGGCTGCACAAGGATCTTAGGGGCAAGAGTGATCCCTACTCATTCCTGTCACTCTGGCTACAAATGTCACCTGACTGACCTGATGTTCTCTTTTTTTCTCCTCAAGTCAGAAGGGGATCATTGAGCCTCAGGACCCCTTTATCTGCTCTTGGGGAAGGGTATGGAAGGGGGACCACTGGGAATCTGAGCCCATCTATTCTCAATAATGGCCTACAATCCAGGGAGGACAAGCCTTGGGACACAGTGGGCCCTTCAGTCATTGGATTAGGGGAGATCGAACTTGTATTACCAAATTCACATGTGTTACTGGCCGCTGTAAAACCTCCTTAATGCAGTATTCAATAAAGACTTTAGCCCCTTTAGTGACCAGCACAATAAACAAGCGGAACTAATGCACATGTATTTTTAAAGTGCTTTAGTAAATAGGACTCTGAGACCATTAAATTGTGAGTTAGTACACTGGCGTCTATGGGTCTGATTTACTAAGCTTTTTCCCCATAGACATTGAATGGAAGAATACCTTTAGTGATTTTGACCCTTTGACATGGATTCATCATTCATTGCAGAATGATGAATCCAGCGAAAACAGGGGGCAGGGGGCGAAAGGGGGCGGGCCTGCGAAAGCCCACAGCCTTCGCACCACTGCGGTGTCTTCGCTGCCGGCTTTCGCACCGAATAGCGCTACCGTGAAAGGTGGTGCTATTCGCCGCACTACTGCCGATGATAACTTGGTAACATTATCGCTGGCAGCGAAGACACCGCTGACTCCTCCCTACCCCCCGCCCTGAGTCTTCCCCTCCCCCTAATTTGCATTATAGCGCATGCGAAAAGGCCATTTTCGCATGTGATATGGCCTTATCGCATGCAGTAGGGCCCTAACGCACGCGATAAAGCTTTAGTGAATGACCCCCTTTGTTTGCTAAGTACAATTTTGCAATGTAATAACTTTTCTAAAACTATTGCATTAATTTGTCAAGTCATACATTTTAATGTGAACCTTATTAGGTGCCTTGAGATAGAATACGATAAGAAAGTCTGTTTAGTTCTTGTTATAGTAAATGCACTTTTAACTCAAATATAAATGTAGGATTTAAAGATGTGGTCTCACTGTTACTTATTATCATTTGGCCTTCATACACCTACTACTCATGAAAGGACACTATTAAGTCATAGATTAGCTGTAGGAAAGTATTCATTTACTTAGCAAGAGCACTTATATTGTGCATGTGACACATTGAAGACCAAATCTATGAGGAGAAGCCTCCTATGACTTTATTTTATAACAAATCCAATAATTTTTTTTGTATATAGCGAGGATAATTTTCAATAGTGTGCATAACTCAGCACATACATGCCTAAGTAGGTGTCCCTAAAGTTACATCTGGGATAATTTTCAAAATAAACTGTACAGTGGGAGCCATGCAGTTTATAAAAGTACAGTTTATAAAATACTATGTATGTTTCAGTACATGTATACTTTTTTAATGCATGGATCCACGTAGTTCTATTTATTTTATTTATTTAGGTGTTTTATATACCTTGATACCAAAATAACATCACAATGGTTTAAAAAATCAGCTTTCAAATTCTGGGTCAACATTCATATTCTAGGTCAATGCAGCTGCAAATACATATTCTAGGTCATATTCATTATTCATACATAATCTTTTTCAACATAACAACAACACATCAACATCGAGTACAAGTTAACTAGCGTGCTATGATGGTGGTTTGTAATCCATTTTTTCCATGTCATTATTCTTCACATATACATCTAGAGGCTGATATTCAGCACTTCTGAGCTGGCTAAGTAGGGACATATCTGGCTAAGTGGCAACGTCTGATTATTCGGCCCCGTTCAGCGGCCGCCACTTAACTGGAAACTACTTATCTGGCTAAGTAGATAGCCGGCTAAGTGGTGGGCAGGATGGGGGCATAACGGAAAGGAGCTAACTACCTATACACACTTACACCTGCAATTTAACACATGTAAGCTTTTTTAGAAAATGTACGCAAATGCATTTGAATTTGCAAACATGTGTGCTTAACTCCCTGACTTCCACCCCAGAATGTCTCCTCTCAGTCTGGGTAAACTTATGCGCAAACAGGACATACATTATATAAGTTTACCAACATATTGGCGGGCAGTTTTTCAAAAACCCATTTCTGCTTCAAATATGACCCTCCCTATCAGAGTTCCCATGCAGTTAGAATAGTTAGAATGAAGATTGTTCAGTTAATCGTGGTGTTCACCTATGTATGATGGATGTACAAAAGGAAATTCGCTGTTGGGTGTGGTGCAGTGTGCATGATTAAATGCTTTGTTCTTACTCATATGTCAATCTATTAGTGTACTGTTAATTCAAATGTTGCTATGATGTATTTTATTGCCAGTAGCACATTTATCACAGGTGCATGGGAAACTTAGACAAAGGTGTGCGTTCTCATTAATGATGAGGGGTCTATTCATCTTACCAAAGCATAATTAATGTTTGTTACAATCCTTAATTTTTCACCGTTTGTCATGATGCATATTTAGCATCTTTTCTGTCCTTTATCAATCTGCTTTCATATTACATGGATGCTTCAACAAGATGTATGTAAGTATTTAACTCAATTTCCATCTTGTTTTTATAGAAATATTTTGAGCTGAGCAACCAAAATTTGCCAATGCTATTTGTTTTAAAGATAACAAACTTCCATTTGTTCAATACATTTCGTCCTGATTCATTAAGGCTTTTCTCCCAGTTTGTATCTTTGGGAAAAGACCTTGATTAAACAGGCTCTTGTGGTTTAGTCATCAATTGAAGAGAAAATTTCAAAACAAACAAGTAATGTTGACTTTCTGTTATATGTTTACATCATAACTTCAATAAAATAATTTCTAATTGATGGACTTCCTGGTCTACTGCTAGTTCATGTTAAGATATTAACAAGGAGATTTGTGAGTATTTCATGATGCCAATTTCCTTTGGTATAGAAATTTTCACCTAGTTATGATAATGTCTGCTATAGAAATTACTATTTACAGATGTTTTAATTCAAGGCTAAAAATTGAGTGAGTTGATGACCAAGCAATGGCAGGGAGGCTTTAAATATGCTTGGTGACATCATAATGAACTTTATCGTGAGATGTCATTTCAGCCGAACTGGCCTATTTCCTTCAAGGAAACTAGGGAAAAATAAACAGTGATTCTAGGTGTCAAGAGCACAAGAAAAGTTTAAACTGGGGCAGCGGCTGTCACTGGGTGCTCTACTATCAGTGGGAGAAATCTGAATGAAATTAAATAAATGGTTCAAAAAAAATTGGTGGCTGAGAGAAGGGAGTTGCACAGACAGATATTCAGGAATGGTGATTTTATAAGGCCGGTTTCTCTGTAAGAAACTAGGCTATGAAGAGACTAAGATGGCATCATGAAAGGACATCTTGTTAGAACTCCAGCACTCTGAGGGTCCTGTTTGCCTCTTACTTTTTCTTTTCCTAATTTCATGATCAAACGGAGGAGTAAGCTGCAGGGGGAATCCCTCCTCTCACCCTCAACAGCCTCCATTGTGGCAAGCAGAGATGCCTGAATTCTTTCAAGTTCTCCAGTTGAGGTTGGGTGCAGATTTCATTGCAGGGGTGCTCAAGGGAGTGACACCTCTGCTTGGATCGGATGCAGAAGTATCCTTGAGCCCCAACACAGATCTCCTGCTCCTCCTTTCACTGCGATGGCATCAGTGAGTGGTGAACCTAGCCAGGCGGAACATGACCCAGAAGGAAATATGGGAGGTGTGCAGACGCCTGGGAGAGAACAGTCAACAGCGAGACTTGGCAGTGCTTCAGATACAACTGTATCAGCTGGTGGGATTTCCATTGTTTCTGATGAGATTATTGCTTTGGGGGACAAGAGTTTGCTGGTTCCACAGAGTGTGCCATCTTTATTCCAATTGCCAGATCTTAGCACTAAGCCTTCACCCATTACTTTGGAGAACATCTGGGTGCTTCTCTTTTCTATGGAATGGTCTCTGACCTCGTTGAACCTTTCAACAAATAATATTCTTTCACATATACTATCTCAGGAGACCTCTTTGTCAAACCATTCTAAAGATATCCAAGGCCTGAAGCAATCCAAGGATAATCTTTCTGCTTCTCAGGCAGATTATTCAAGAACAGATTCAAGTCTTTTGTACGATTGAGAATTTAGAGATTTCTGCTAGAGTTATATCCATTATTTCTCAATCTGAATTATTTAAAACTTACATGAGAAAAGTTTTAGCAATTTCTATTGATGCACTGCCTGTACTTACTAAAGTTTATTTGCCTATTAGAAGAGGTTCAGCTATTGGTTCTACTGGTCAACTGGTTTCTATGAAAGCTGTGGATTTGGATATCTCAGAATTATTGAAGTCTACTGTCAATGATGATTGTTGGGTTACTCTTTTGGTCACTTTTACAACTTCAACGGACTGCAATTTGATTCAGAGACTTTTTTTTTCATGCCGCGGAATTTTTTATGAGTTCTAAGGTGTGGATTTTTCCTGACTTCTCAAGAGTGACCTAAGAAAGAAGAAAGACATTTTTGCAAATACACAATGAAGCTATTAGTATAGGGAGCATTTTTTGCATTGCGTTTTCCATGTAAATGCTTGTTATTTTTCGCTTCTGACCAATATGGGGCAGATTTTCAAAGGGGTACGGGCGTAAGATACATGTGTACCCCCCCCCCTGAAAACCTGCCCCAAGCTCCCCCTGTGTGCGCCGAACCTATGTTGAATAGGCTTGGCGGCGCGTGCAAGCCCTGGGGCTTGCTACGGGTGTGTGTCGGGGGCGGCGTGATGTTCAGGGGTGTTCCAGGGGGCAAGGTGCCAGCTCGGGGGCATTCTGGGGGCGTGGCTTAGGCCTCCAGACAAGCCCCCGGATCGGGTGATGGTGCGCGTGAGTTACGCCTGCCATGGGCAGGCGTAACTTTTCAAACAAAGGTAGGGGGGTTTAGATAGGGCCGGGGGGTGGGTTAGGTAGGGGAAGGGATGGGAAGGTGTGGGGGGTGGAAGGAAAGTTCCCTCTGAGGCCGCTCTGATTTCGGAGCGGCCTCGGAGGGAACGGAGGCAGGCTGTGCGGCTCGGCAAGCCCAGGCTGCCGAATTTGTGCAGCCTTGCGCGCGCCGACCCCGTGTATCTATTAAAATCCAGCATACTTTTGTTTGCGCCGGTCGCACAAACAAAAATACGTGCGGGCGTATTTTTTTAAAATCTGCCCCTGTTTTCTTTGAGCCTTTTCAGCTTCATTTTTTCCTAGATTCCAAAATTTCCAATAGAGGGACACTTAATAATGATGCTATTCCTTAATAGGGATTGGTGAGGGAAGTGGGGCCTCTATTTAATGTTAGAGGGGTTTTTTTTCTTTTATTATAACTCTCTTGTTTCTGGTTTCCTCCTCCTTATATTGGACTATTTAGCCAAGAGTTTTCTTTTGCTGTCTTAGAATTATTTTTTCATATGTTTAATTGTATCTCTGGCTTATTTTCATTTACAAGTCTATGCTTGTATGATATAAATAATAATATAAATAAAGAGTTAAAAAAAAAAAAAGAAACTAGGCTAAAAATATATTTTTTAGAAATTCATAAACTGAACTTTCATGGCCAGAATAATTAATGTTTGTGATGCTGATGGTAAGTATGCAACAGTTTTTAATCTTGTAGTAAAATATTTCTTACAGTAAAGTTATTCATGCAAAATATTATAGAATTCCATATGGATGATTCAGTAATATCTTTCATAACACATTTGATTGCTAATTCCATTCTTTCAAGAAGCAAAAGAAATAATGTGCTCTACAAAACAGAACCAACAAAATATAAAATGTTCATTACTATTTACCTAGTATATAACGAATAATACCAGTAATGATTTATAAACAAATGTAGCATCTCCAGTCATTTCCATGGAAGAGTCCAAGCTGAGTAATGCACAGTTGTCATTTTTACTAAGGGTGTGCACAAACATTTTTTTTTTGTTTCATTTTGTTTTTCTTTTTTTTCATTTATTTTCCTTTTTGCTTGTTTGTTTTCATTTAAAATGGAAAAAAAAAAAGAAATGAAATAACATAGAAATGAAATGAAATAAATGTCAGGCCCCATCAAAGGAAAACAAAATCCTAGTGGCCATCCCCACTTTCACTCTTCCAAATTCTCTTATCAAATTTTTCTTTCTCTTTCTGGAGCAGGAGCAATCCCTGGTCATTCCTGCCCCACTGGAAGTGCACTTTGAAATGGCACCAGCAGGCCATTGTTAACTTCTTCTGTACAAATCAGTGTTGGCCTGGGTCTGGTAGAAATTAACAATGGCACTTTTTACTTAGTCTCATGTCCACCATAGAAATTTGCAGAAATACGTGTTTCCATCTCAGGACTGGTTTTATTTTTGTACTTAAAATATGCTATTACAGAACTGAGTCAGTAGTGAATAATAGATTACATAAGAGGCACTTGACTTTTTCTATGCTTTATATGGATAAAGTAGTAAAGATTCGTTTCATAATCAATCTCAATGTTGATTTGTTGGTTTTACTTAAAATGCCTGTTAGGTAAAGTAGCTCAGTGATTTTCTGTAGTCTAATTGCTTTGAGGTATTCCTGCTGAAACTATGCATTTGCTCCATCAGGTTCGCTGTGAAGTGGATTTGAAACGCCGGGCTCTTACCCAAGCCAGTGCAGACCTTGCCACTGCAGCAGAAAAACTTGAAGTTATCAGGAAAAGACTTGCAGTAGGTTCCAGCATTGCTTTTCTCTTAACATGGTTTCTGTTTAGTGGTATTTGCCTTTGGAAGTCCAGTTCCACACTTTTGGTTCAAAATTACCGTTTTCCTGCTTTGTCCCGTAAATGAATTCATCTAGCTTAATGCAATTCACTAGGAAGTTTGGCCATGTCCTTCATTCCCACCAGGTATGCCCCAAAAATCCCATAAAATAGCTTCTGAAAGCTGCTTACGATAGTTTCCATGCATTACCTTTTTGTTCCTGAAAAAGCTCTCTTTTGTTCATGGTTTAAACCATAAGGCTGTGTATAATAATGAATAATGCAATAGATAGAGAGGATGACCCCCTTTATTACTCCCGCCTCTCCGACCTGGAATGCCAAGGGAGGAGGAGGAGCTCTGGGATGAAGAACAGTCTGCAAACAAGCATCAGATGCATTGCCTTTGAGTTTCAAACACATTTGATCAAATGGATTAGAAATGCCAGAGGAATGTATTTTAAACTCATTTCTGAGGTGGTTACTCGAAATGAGTGCAGCTCCTGCCCCAACCTCTCCAGTCATGCAAGGGGAGGTAATTTGCCAGAGCAGTACCCATGCTCCCTGGTTCTTCTCACACAGGGGAGAGTCAGTCATTCAGGGCCCTTAGAGTGTTTTCTGGAGCCTCTCTGCAAACAGTCCAGTATGAAGAAACATGCTTCACACAGTAGCTTATGTTCAGAAATTAAAATCCTTTACTGGTCATTTGATTGCAGGATCTAGTACACCGAGGCTTAATGCACCAACCAGTATAGAAAAATAAAGTCCACAAAGAAATCACAGTGTCAATTCTTAGCATGTGCTGAACCCCCTGGCCGGATACACCTCCCGGGCACGTTCCCTGATACCCGCTCCTCTGGATGCAGCTCTCTCTATCTCTCTCTCTTTAAATTTCTCTTTGTCTTCCAGTATTCAAAACCAGATGAGCCTCTGATTGATTCTGATTCATTTTTTCAGTCATAACTCTTGGGACCTTCCTATGTTGGACAGTCTTCCTTCTGGTTCACACAGAGAATAACCTCTGATGAAATCCCTCTTAGATAAAGAGTATGGAGTGTAACCCTTTTCTCTGCAGAGGCATATTCTCCAAGGGCACACAAAAATAATGTATACTTGAAGAGTCTTCCCTTTTATTTGTCCCCTCCTGCTTGTTTTACCCCCTGGGTGAGTCCTTTATGTAGGGGGAAGTTAATGCTTATGGCCCAGGCGCTGATGTGAATCTTTCAACAGAGTTTGTCTGATTTAGTAATGCTGCTGAACTGGGACAGATGAGCTGGACACAGAACTGGGTGTTCAAATAATATTGTACTGATTTCGTCAAGAGTTAAATCAAGGCCCAGTCATCAATAGACTGAAATTGCAGCTGAGTGTCCTCTTTTCTCTGTGCAAGTGTCTCTGTCTCAGGTTCCTCAGGGAATTCCTGCCACACTTGCACTGAGTGTGCAAGAGGCCCAACCTCTGGGGGAAAAACCTACTCTGAGCAGGATCCTCTTACACCATGGAACAATCCTGAGTTCACAGTTGTTTTTCCTTTCACCCAGCCTGTGCCTGTGTCCCTGGGGGGGAGGTCCAGTGGTGGGTCTCCAATTCTGGTCTTCCACCTTCTTTCTCCAACCTCAGTTCTGATGACCTTTCAGAGGGAAAAGTCTGTAGATGACAACGATCGGGCTATACAGTCAGTCTTCACGGGAGAGAAGGGAGTGACAGAAACCTCCTCTCAAACAAAAATAGAAGTCCTTCAAACAACTGTTCAAAAACCCTTTGGCTGCTACTGTCACTGCAGTCCTTCGCTGACCTAGAAGGGAGCTAGCAAGTCTTCAGTGTCCCAGCTTCTGGATCCAGGGAATGGCTATCTCCAGGAGGAACCCAAGCTGTGCTCCAGTAAAACAACTCTCAATAAGAAAATCTTCTTAAATAAAGTCTCTGTCCTAAACTTGAGGTAGATCCTTAACAAGCAGGGAGCGCCTAGAAAGGATTTTCCTCCACAAATATACTCAGTGAGGAGATAGGCTTCATGCTAAAGAAAACACTAAGAGCTCCTCACTCTGCAGAGGCTGAACTCAAATGCCATGCTGAAGCTACTCCTAGCCCCCACTTATAGACAAAGGATCCACCCACTACAGACAGCCTCTGAGGGAGGTGCCGATAAGTGGTATCTCCTTTTACTAGCAAACTTCTATGGTAGGGACCTAGGGCCATCTAGTGGCTGACCAAGGAGTCACCAAAGGAGCTTAACTCCCTTCTTCTCAGAAATGTCTTTCTTCGATCTTCAACAGATCTCAGGTATTCAGTCTTCAAACCCAAAACATGACCTCCCCAATCCTGAAGGCCTGGGTGCCCCAACTTTGAGCTCCAGTTATCTTCCTGGGATGGAAGGCATCACTGGTAGTCTTCTCCCATTGGAGAGACCATCCTCCACTAGTGTATCTCTTAGCCAGAGAAGGACACCTTGAAGAAAAACCCTGAACCACGAAAGCAAAGGAGTTTTGTTAAACTTATGACACCTCTCACTGGAGAGTGTTAGCCCTCTTCTACCACTCCTTCTCTACTGTGACATCGTCTACCTCATTAATTGTCTGTTGAGACACTGATGCTATACAAGTAAAAGGCATTTTGGGACCCCCTTTTAAATGAGGTTCAATTTATGTACAAAATGAAAGTAAAACTTTAATGAAGGAGGTATATATGAACAACCTAAAGTATTCACATTTTTGCATAGTTCTTTAGTTTGATTATTCTGAAAATCATTTTGATGCTGGTTTAAGTTAATGGGTCAGCCATCAGCATGATAAAGGCAAACCTTTTTGTAATGATAACACTGGTCTACATTTGAAAAAACGTTTTCTGCTGACCTAATTATTTTTGCTGATTTTACCCAAATGAAAAGTGCTGATTCCAAATATGAAGTCAAAAAATATGTACTACGTCAAATTTTTTCACAAATGAGAAATGTTTGATTAAAGATTATAAAGACAAATATCAAGGGTAATACGAAGTTCTGAAGAAGCGATAGCACGTAATATATTCTGAAGAAGCGATAGCACGTAATATATTTGTTTCATGCAAAAAAAAAAAAAAAAAAGTATCATCTAACCAAGAGAGCAATAGTTGTGTAAATTGTAATTGTTAGCGAGAAATGTTCTCTTTTTGGATGCTCTGGAGTAGTTATGATCAGGGTTGACACACTGTAAACACCAGCAGTAGTCTGCCATCATGTTTGTGTTCCATCTGCCTTGATATCTATGTTCCATGGTCTTGATGTCTTGGTGGAAGCGTTCTCCTTGTTCTTCACTCATAGCTCCAAGATTTGAGGGGAAGTAGTTCAGGTGGATATCAAGGAAATGCAATTTGACACTCATGTTTGCTCCCAATCTTTGAAAAGCAATCAGCAAATTTTGAACTAAAAGGTTATAATTTGCGTTTTCAGCATGTCTTTCTGCGCATTAAGGGGTAGATTTTTAAAAACTGCGCGAGCGCGTACTTTTGTTCGCACAGCAGGCGCGAACAAAAGTACGCCTGATTTTATAAGATACGCGCGTAGCCGCGCGTATCTTATAAAATCTGTGGTCGGCGCGCGCAAGGCTGCGCAAAATCAACAGCCTGCACGCGCCGAGCCGCACAGCCTGCCTCCGTTCCCTCCGAGGCTGCTCCGATTTCGGAGCGGCCTCAGAGGGAACTTTCCTTCGCCCTCCCCGCACCTTCCCCTCCCTTCCCCTACCTAACCCACCCCCCCGGCCCTATCTAAACCCCCCCCTTACCTTTGTCGGCAAAGTTACGCCTGCTGAAAGCAGGCGTAACTTTGCGCGCGTTGGCCGGGTGCCCCGCTCCATGGTCCGGTCCCAGGGGCTGTTCCGGAGGCCGCGGCCACGCCTCCGAGACGAAACCACGCCCCACGTCGCCGCCCCCAAAATGCCGCGCCCCGCCCCCTAAACGGCGTGTCATCTCGACACGCCCCCGACAGGAAGCCCCGGGACTTACGCGCGTCCCGGGGCTTTACGCGCACCGGCAGCCTATGCAAAATAGGCCGCCCGTGCGCGCACGGGCCTTTGAAAATCCGCCCGTAATTATCTTTTTGCATATTCAGCATATCTAAATAATAATGTTACGTTATTGCTATAAGAGTTTACGAGTAGACAGCGTTTTGCAAAAAAACCAGACGTGACTGGAGGAAACGGATGTGATTTTTGGATTCAGCACACTAAGGGGATCATTTTCTAAGCCTATCGCACGCGAAAAGGGACTTTTCACATGCAATAGCTTGCCGGGGGCAGAGTCGGGGAGGGGAGGAGTTGGGGCGGTGAGGAGGCAGAAGCGGCAGTATCTTCACTGGCAGCGATAATGTAAGTTACATTGTCATCGCCGGTAGCGCACCCAATAGCACCACCTTTCACAGTGGTGCTATTGGGTGCGAAAGCCGGCAGTGATAACACCGTGGTAGTGCAATTGCTGTTGGTTTTCGCAGGCTCACCCCCCCCCCCCCCCCCGCACCCGTTATCTCTGGATTCACCATTCTCTGCGAGAATGGAAAATCCAGGCCTAAAATACATAAAAATCACATGTTATCTTCTAGTCAGCAAAATTGATGTAGACCAGTGTAATGATTAGAAACAGAACAGTCTTTATAACAGGAGTAACAAGGCCGAGATTCAAAAAAAGCTGGGCACCTAAGGCATCTATTTTCAGTCAACCTGAACTGACTAATTAACCAGGACTGTATCAGTATTTCTATCCTACCTAATAAACGAAGGATGACCGACGTGCCGCAAATGCGCAGTAGAGACCAGCTCTACCGCGCATGTGCGGGCGAGCACGTCGGTCTGAGCCGAAAAAAAAATGGCGGCGTCCAGTGGAGTGGCGTTGAGTTGCAGCAGCGGCGGCGGCGTCCGGTGGTAGCGGCGGCGGCGGGTGGCAGCGGCGGCGGCGGGAGGGCAGCGGCGGCGGCGTTGAGTGGCAGCAGCGGCGGCGTCCGGTGGTAGCGGCGGCGGCGGGTGGCAGCGGCGGCGTTGAGTGGCAGCAGCGGCGGCGGCGTCCGGTGGTAGCGGCGGTGGTGGCGGCAGCGGTGTCGGATGGCAGCGGCGGTGGCAGCGGCGGCGGCGTCGGGTGGCAGCGGCAGCGAGGGAGGAGAGAGAGAGGGAGGGACTGACAGAGAGAGGGAGGGACTGAGTGAGAGGGGAGGAGAGAGAGGGAGGGACTGAGTGAGAGGGGAGGAGAGAGAGGGAGTGGGACTGAGTGAGAGGGAGGGAGGGGGACTGAGTGAGGGGGAGAGAGAGAGAGGGGGAGAGAGAGGAGGGAGTGGGACAGAGAGAGAGGGAGGGAGTGGGACGGAGAGAGGGAGGGAGGGACAGAGAGAGAGGGAGGGAGTGGGACAGACAGAGAGAGAGGGAGGGAGTGGGACTGAGGGGGAGGGCGTGGGACTGAGTGTGAGTGAGAGAGAGGGAGAGAGGAGGGAGGGAGTGGAGGGAGTGGGACTGAGGGAGAGTGAGTGGGACTGAGTGAGAGGGAGGGAGAGAGGGGGAGGGAGGAGTGAGGGAGGAGAGGAGGGGTGAGAGGGAGGGAGGTAGGGGGTGGGGAAGAGTGAGGGGAGAGAGAATGAGGGGGAGGTGAGAGACAGAAGGATGTAGCCCGTTTTAACGGGCTTAACGGCTTGTTGTTTATTATTTTATGAACATAAGAACATAAGAAATGCCATGCGGGGTCGACCAAGGGTTCATCAAGCCCAGCATCCTGTTCCAACAGAGGCCAAACCAGGCCACAAGAACCTGGCAATTACCCAAACACCAAGAAGATCCCATGCTACTGATGCAATTAATAGCAGTGGCTAGTCCCTAAGTAAACTTGATTTCATAGCAGTTAATGGACTTTTCCTCCAAGAACTTATCCAAACCTTTTTGAACCCATCTACACTAACTGCACTAACCAATCCTCTGGCAACAAATTCCAGAGCTTAATTGTGCGTTGAGTGAAAAATAATTTTCTCCGATTAGTCTTACATGTGCTACTTGCTAACATCATGGAATGCCCCCTAGTCCTTCTATTATCCAAAAGTGTAAATAACCGATTCACATCTACTCATTCAAGACCTCTCATGATCTTAAAGACCTCTATCATATCCCCCCTCAGCCATCTCTTCTCCAAGCTGAACAGCCCTAACCTCTTGAGCCTTTCCTCTTAGGGGAGCTGTTCCATCCCCTTTATCATTTTGGTTGCCCTTCTCTGTACCTTCTCCATCGCAAGTATATCTTTTTTGAGATGCGGCGACCAGAATTGAACACAGTAGTTAAGGTGCGGTCTCACCATGGAGCTATACAGAGGCATTATGACATTTTCCGTTTTATTAACCATTCCCTTCCTAATAATTCCTAACATTCTGTTGCTTTTTTGACTGCTGCAGCACACTGAGCCAACAATTTTAAAGTATTATCCACTATGATGCCTAGATCTTTTTCCTGGGTGGTAGCTCCTAATATGGAACCTAACATCGTGTAACTGCAGCAAGGGTTATTTTTCCCTATGTGCAACACCTTGCATTTGTCCACATTAAATTTCATCTGACATTTGGATGCCTTAGCTTCCAGTCTTGCAAGGCCCTCCTGTAATGTATCACAATCCGCTTATGAGTGTTTGATTAGTATGCTGCTTAGGGCTTTATGTGTAAGTGGGTTATAGATAGATAAATAAATAACTATAGGAATCTATATTTTTGGCTGAAAATTCACCTAAATTTAGGATACTAAAATTTAGGGGGCCTAAAATTAGACTTGCAATTAATTTAACTAGATTTAAGCCCCTAAATTAGGCATCTAGAGCTGAAAATCAGTGCTAGATACCTAACATAGTAACATAATAAAGATGGCAGATAAAGACCAAATGTTCCATTCATTCCTGCCCAACAAGTTGTTCATGGTAATACTCTCACTCCATGATATTACCCCTATGCCTTCTGCTAAGGGTAGAAACTGCCACTCCATGCAGGTTACCCCTATGCCTTCTGTTAAGGGTAGTAACTCCCACTCCATGCAGATTACCCCTATGCCTTCTGTTAAGGGTAGAAACTGCCACTCCATGCAGATTACCCCTATGCCTTCTGTTAAGGGTAGAAAACTGCCATTCCATGCAGGTCACCCCTATGCCTTTCTGTTAAGGGTAGAAACTGCCACTCCATGCAGATACCCCTATGCCTTCTGTTAAGGGTAGAAACTGCCATTCCATGCAGGTCACCCTATGCCTTCTGTTAAGGGTAGTAACTGCCATTCCATGCAGGTCACCCCTATGCCTTCTGTTAAGGGTAGTAACTCCCACTCCATGCAGATTACCCCTATGCCTTCTGTTAGGGTTGTAACTCTTACTCCATGCAGATTACCCTATGCCTTCTGTTAAGGGTAGAAACTGCCACTCCATGCAGATTACCCCTATGTCTTCTGTAAAGGGTAGAAACTGCCGCTCCATGCAGATTACCCCTATGTCTTCTGTAAAGGGTAGAAACTGCCACTCCATGCAGATTACCCCTATGCCTTCTGTTAGGGTAGAAAACTGCCGCTCCATGCAGATTACCCCATGCCTTCTGTTAAGGGTAGAAACTGCTGCTCCATGCAGATTACCCCTATGCCTTCTGTTAAGGGTAGTAACTCCCACTCCATGCAGATTACCCTATGCCTTCTGTTAAGGGTAGTAACCTCCCACTCCATGCAGATTACCCCTATGCCTTCTGTTAAGGGTAGTAACTCCCACTCCATGCAGATTACCCTATGCCTTCTATTAAGGGTAGAAAACTGCCGCTCGATGCAGATTACCCCCTATGCCGTCTGTTAAGGGTAGTGACTGCCGCTTCATGCAGGTTACCCTCATGCCTCTTTTAAGGGTAGTAACTGCAAACTATGTACAGGTTACCCCCATGCTTCCCCTTTTTCATTTTCAACATCTAGTATTTAGGGATACGCAGTGTCTAATCCCATGCCCTTTTGAAGTAATTTACCGTTTCGTCCTTATCACCTCTTCCGGGAAGGTTTTCCAGGCATCCACTACCCTTTCCATGAAGAAATATTTTCTGATGTTGATTCTGAGTCGTCCCCCAGGAGTTTCATTTTGTGATCCCTAGTTCTACAGTTCCTTTCCAACAGAAAAGGTTGAAGTTTGCACATCATTAATACCTTTCAGGTATCTGAAGGTCTGTATCATATCTCCCCTGCACCTCCTCTCTTCCAGAGTACATGTTAGATCCTTCAGCTTCTCCTCATAAGTCTTCCGATACAGAACCCACACCATTTTGGTCACCTTTCTCTGGACCGCTTCTATCCTGTCTTCACCCACCCTAACTCTGCCCCTATAGCCACCTACTTTTTAGGCTCCTAAATTTAGAAACTCAACTTTAGTAAATTTTAAAAAGGGCCAATTTAAGGCCTAACTCCAAAAAGTATTTGAAAATCAGCCTCAACATTTCTATGTTGTGAAGCTCCATTAAGGGAATAATCTTCCATCAATAAGGTAAGAAAATATATGCCGGTACAGCAGCAAAACCTGAGGAAGGCACTTTATTGGCTCTGACCGCTTGCAGTTAAATCATTCCTTAGTCTAATAAAGGGAAGGACAAGAGGAAGAAAGAATAATAGGGGAGTCAGTTTTCAAAAACATGTTGTATGGGGAAGAAACTGGTTAAATTTACCCTTGAGTCAGATATTCAATCGAAGCTGGCTGAATATCTGGCTAAATGTAACCACTCAAATATCATCAGCTAGATTTAGGCCTCCCATTTGTGTGTCTGGTGCTGTTCAGATATATTTAGCCAATTAGCTCCATTCTCTAAAGACATCCTCCACCCACACCTGCTGATGATTCCCCTCCCATCCTTGAACCCCAGTGTTTGAAGATGTGCCCTTGCACCCGCCAGTGACCCCCTTCCCAGCCTCGAAGCCCTGATCTTTAAAGACCCCTTCTCTGCACCTATTGATTCCCATCCACAGCCCTGATGTTTAGAATTGTCTTCCTCCTCCTCCAGCTGATAATGCCCCTTCCACTTTCAAAGCCCCGATGTTTAAGGACATTACCCCACCCCCACTTTCTGATGATTCTCCTTCCTTCCCCAAAGCCCCAGTTTTTAAAGACTCCCCTGCACCCCCAATGACTCTTTTTCTCCCTTGAAGCCCTGATTTTAGAGACATCACCTTCATGCCCACCAACAAACCCTTTCATCTGGGAAGCCCCAATATGAACATAAGAAATGCCATACTGGGTGAGATCAAGGGTCCATCAAGCCTAGTATCCTGTTTCCAACAGTGGTCAGTCCAAGTCACAAGTACTGGCAAATACCCAAACATTAGACAGATCACAAGCTACTATTGCTTATTAATTACCGTAATAGCAGTTTATGGATTTATCCTGTAAGAACTTATCCAAACTTTTTTAAAATCCAGTTACACTAACTGCTGTAACCACATCCTCTGGCAATGAATTCCAGAGCTTAACTATGCGCTGAGTGAAAAAAATATTTATTCAATTTGTTTTAATTGAGCCACTTGCTAACTTCATGGAGTGCCCCCTGGTCCTTCTATTATCTGAGAGAGTAAATAATCGATTTACATTAACTTGTTCAAGGCCTTTCATGATTTTGTAGACTTCTATCATATCCCCCACCCCCTCAGTCGTCTCTTCTCCAAACTGAGCAGCCCTAACTTCTTCAGCCTTGCCTCATAGGGCAGCCGTTCCATGCCATATATCATTTTGGTCACCCTTCTCTGCCCTGTCTCCAGTGCAGCTATATCCTTTTTGAGATGCGGTGACCAGAATCGCACACAGTATTTAAGGTGTGGTCTCACCATGGAGCGATGCAAAGGCATTATGACATCCTCCGTTTTATTTTCCATTCCCTTCCTAATAATTCCTAACATTCTGTTTGTTTTTTTGATCTCCACAGCACACTGGGCTGACAATTTCAATGTATTATCCACTATGATGCCTAGATCTCTTTCCTGGTTGGTAACTCCTAAGATAGATCCTAACATTGTGTAACTACAGCAAGGGTTAATTTTCCCTATATGCATCACTTTGCACTTGTCCACGTTAAATTTCATCTGCCATTTGAAAGCCCAGTCTTGCAATCCACAAGGTCCTTCTGCAATTCATCACAATCCACTTGAGATTTAACTACTCTGCATAATTTTGTATCATCCGCAAATTTGATCACCTCACTCATCGTACCCCTTTCCAGATCATTTATAAATATATTAAAAAGCACTGGTCCTCGTTTAACTTTTTCCATTGTGAAAATTGACCATTTATTGACCATTTATTCCTACTCTCTGTTTTCTGTCTTTTAACCAACTTGCAATCCACAAAAGTACTTCACCTACTATCTCTCATGTGGGACTTTGTTGAAAACCTTTTGAAATCCAAATACACCACATCTACCGGTTCACCTTTGTCCATATGTTTATTCACCCCTTTCCCATGGGTAAATCCATGTTGGCTGTGGTCCCATCAAACTATGTCTGACTAAATGTTTTGTGATTTTATTCTTTATAAACAGTTTCCACGATTTTTACCATCACGAAGACAGGCTCACCGGTTTAATAGTTTCCTGGATTACACTTGGATCCTTTTTAAATTAGAGAGGTTACATTGCCATCTTCAATCTTCAGGTACACTGGATGATTTAATGATAGGTTACACACATTTTTACTAATAGTTCTGAAATTTCATTTTTTAGTTCTTTCAAAACCCTGGGGTGTATACCATCCAATCCAGGTGTATACCATCCAATCCAGGTGATTTACTATTCTTCAGTTTGTCAATCAGGCCTACCATATTTTCCAGGTTCACATTGAATTGGTTCAGTTAATCTGAATCATCATCCATGAAAACCTTCTCTGGAACGGGTATCTCTCCAACATCCTCTTCAGTAAACAACCGAATAAAGAATAATTTAATCTTTTCAGCGATTCCGCGATGGCTTATCTTCTCTAAGTACTCCGTTAACCCCTTGGATCTTCAATGGTCCAACCGACTTCCTTGCAGGCTTTCTGCTTCACATATATTTTGAACATTTTTTAATTTCAGTTTTTGCCTCTATGGCAAACTTCTTTTCAAATTTTCTCTTAGCCTGTCTTATCAATGTCTTACATTTAACTTGCCAATGTTTATGCTTTATTCTATTTTCTTCTGAAGGATCCTTCTTCCAATTTTTGAATGAGATCTTTTGGCTCAAATAGCCTCTTTCACCTCATCTTTTAACCATGCCGGTAATTGTTTTGCCTTCCTTCCACCTTTCTTAATGCATGGAATATATCTGGTCTGTGCTTCTAGGATGGCAATTTTTTACAATGTCTATGCCTATTGCAAACGTTTTACTTTTGTAGCTGCACCTTTCAGTTTTTTTCTGTTTTTCTCATTTTATCAGTTTCCCTTTTGAAAGTTTAGCACTAGTACAATGGATTTACATACTGTCCCCCTTCTAGTCATTAATTCAGATTTGGACATATTATGATCACTATCGCCAAGCTGCCCCACCACCTTTACCTCTCTCACCAAATCCCTGCGCTCCACTGAGAATTAGATCTAAAATTGCTCCCTCTCTCATCAGTTCCTGAACCAATTGCTCCATAAAACTGTCTTTTATTCCAATCCAGGAACTTTCTCTCTCTAGCATGCCCTGTTTCACTTACCCAGTCAATACTGGGGTAATTGAAATCTCCCATTATTACTGCACTACCAGTTTGGTTAGCTTTTCTAATTTCTCTTAGCATTTCACTGTCCGTCTCACCATTTTGGCCAGGTAGACGGTAGTAAACTTCTATCACTATTCTCTTCCCCAACACTCAAGGGATTTCTACCCTTAAAGATTCGATTGTATATTTAGTCTCATGCAGGATCTTTCTTCTGATGCCATCCCGGACATAAAGCGCCACCCCGCCACCAAGATGCTCCTCTCTGTCATTGCGATATGTAAAGAGCCCCCCACCCCTTGGCACCTGCCAGTAAACCCCTCCCATCCTGAAGACCCATTCTTTAAAGGTGTCCCTCTTGATCATTCTGGGATTGTTTTATTTTTTTCCCTCTGGATCTTGGTTCCTCCCTACTTTCCGTTTAAAGTTTTAAATTGGTGTTAGATTTATAATAATGTTTTTCCTTGCTGCATTTGAAGTTTGAGTGTTTCTTTTTTTTTTTTAATTTTATTTTTAGAAATTTCAAATTAATAAAATATTCAATCTTACATTGAATCCAAAATTATAGGGGTATATGGAATGTACATTTATTTATTTATAATTTTTATATACCGATGTTCCTGTAAAGAATACATATCGCACCGGTTTACAAGGAACTGAACAGTCGCCTCCAGGGCGGAAATACATCTGGGAATACTACCCATTATTAACAACAAAAATGTCTCATTAAACATAACTCAAGAAAATATTACATAGTTATCCACATCTCCCTTTTTACCAAACAATTTGGGGGGAATCCATCATTAGAGCAAATTACACCATATATATACCATATCAAAATAATATAAGAGGTACAGAGTAAAATAATCTTTAACCAACTCCTTGATTATGTCAGGCTTCTAAATATTTCTCCAGTTGATCCTGGTCATAATAAACATATCTAGTACTGTCAACCTTCATTATACACTTACACAGGAACCTTATTGTTAGTTGAATTCTAAGAGATCTAGCCTGATTCACCAGTACTAAAAACTTTTTCCGCCTTATCTGAGTCTCCTTAGAGACATCCCGGTAATCCATATTTTTTTTCCCAATCATAAAGAGGTTCTTTTCCGCAAAAATAATTTTAAAACATTATCTCTGTCTGACGACAGCTTAAATTTAACCAACAAAGTTCCCCTTTTTTCAATTTGAAAACTATAGGACGTTTCCAACAATTCAGTAACATTCAATGATTCTGCTTCTACTGGTTGATTTTCAGTTATTTGTTCATTTTTTCCTGGTAGGAAATAGGCTTTCAATAAAGATGGAAAGGCTTCAGGTGTCATCTGTAATACTTCTTGAAATTAATTCTTTAATTGTTCTTTTGGGGAAACCATTCTTCATTTAGGAAAGTTTAATATTCTTAGATTATTATATCTGATGGCATTTTCTAAACATTCAATTTTCTTTTTCAGCAGCGTTTCTCTTTATTTGGTTGATATCCAAATCAATTTTCTCAATGGTCTCAGTGTGCTGATTCAATACTGGATTCATGTTGTAAAACATTGTTTGTGTCTCCCTTATGTTTGCTGTTAAATTTTGCTATATAATTCTGTAACATAGTTATTGCTTGCCATTTCAAATCCATTGTTACAACTTTTGGTTTTTCAATTAACATATGAGGTGTAAAAGTTACTGTTCGAAGTAAAGATGTACCTTGTGGGTCCAGGTTCTTCAGAAATTGTGCCGTCTTCATATCTGTAGCAACGCCAACATTGTTGGTAGAGACTCAGTCACCGCCAAGTAACTTTTCCACTTGTGGGGAGGAACTTGTTGGGCCTTCTGCCTTCTCTGGCACCGCCATTGCCTCTGCTGCACCCTCCTCGATCGAGCTCAGCTCCATAGCGCCATCCATCTGTGTGCTAAGCCTGGCTCAGCAGTGGTTGTAGTGCTTCTAGGTGGAGAGGGTGTAGTTGGTGCCCCGGGATTCAGAGTGACTTCTCTCAGGAACGGAGGCACTTGCTCTCCACCTGCAGCTCCAGCGGGACTCTCTGGGGGTAAAGCTCTGCCTGCGGTTAGAAGCCTGCCAACATTGTTTGAATCAGTGTGGGTCGCACGGGGGTCGAGGCTCCCTCTCTGACCCTGCCCTTACATTTAGTATGTGGCATCTTCACCGCGATACCAGCAATCAAAAAGAAGTTTAGCTAAACAATGCCTCGGGAGCTCCTGACATCGACTCCTCTCATGCAGACGCCATCTTGGATCTCCCCAGCTGAGTGTTTCATTTATGTAAGCTTTAATCTTCCATAAATGAAATAATAAAAAAAAAAAAGATGTCCCCAATTGCACCTGCAGATGACCCTATCCTACCTCCAAAGCCCCAATCTAAAAAGAATTCCCCTCCTCCTACTCGTTGATGATTCCTGTCCAAACTGAAGCCCCAATCTTTAAAATGTCCCCCATACAACCACCGATGAACTCTTTCCACCCCCAAAGGCCATTAGCCACTGTCCCGGAGAAGCGTGCACTGGGAGTCTACTGCTGCTCTGAAAGAGCAGCAAGGCAAATAAGAACAAAAAAATGTTATAGCTAGGAAGGGGTTAGGGGTCAGGGAGGAGAGGGGAAAAGGTTGGAAGGTTAGGTAGGGGTATAAGGAAGTTCCCTCCCAGTCCCACTCCTTAATTGGAGTGGACTAGGAGGGAACTGGGGAAGCTGTACTCGCTACAATGATCTGTTCATAGTTGGATTACTTCAATGATAAATATCCTCTGAAGAAGCCTGTTATACGGTGAAACAAAGGCCTTGTTGGGGGATCTAAGAATCCACCAAAGAGCTATAGTCTGCATATCCCTTGTGGGGGTGTAAGAATCCACCAAAAAGCAATAGTCTGCATATCCCCTTGTGGATTTATGAACTTTGTATAATGATCACCCTTATTATATGGGACATGTGAGAAAGCCTGGTGTAGTGGTATTGCTTTATCACACCAATTGGTTTATGGGTAAGCAGTGCTTTTGTCCACATTTTTGTGTTTTATATTAGATGTGTGAGTGTATGAATGAGTTTGTTTGGTGTTTTTTTAACAACTTTTGATAATTGCTTGATTACTATACATTCATGATGTACCTTTTCAGGTAAATATTTAAAAAGTGTTTAATAACAATAAAAGCTGCTTAGATATAGATAGTTACCTAAGACATTTATTATGCATTTCAACACCTTTTGAATATAATTGATAGTCTGAGGGGGATTCAATTTAGAGTTTTTGTACTGTATATAATATTTGTACTGTGTCTATAGTGAAGAATACAGAGCATATTCTGTGAACTGCTTTAGGACTTATGATTCTAAAAGTAAATTAAACCATTCGCATTCATTGTATTAAATAAACTTGTGACATAAATAATTGAGCGATATTATTTCCAATAATTACACATTTATTAATCATGCTACATATCAACATACAGTAAGTATCACCAGACCCCTGAATGTCAGTATTTCTGAGTTAATCAGAAAATTAAAGAAGAGAATTTCCTGGTTAATGCAAAAGAATTTTAGGAAATCCATGAATTCCTAACAAATACATGCAAAATTATCTGACATCACAGCAATATTTCTCCCTCTGTAAGGAACAGCAAGTTCTAATGATTATTGTCTTTTGCATTGTAGCGACAACCAAATCCTGGAAATAACCATGTTTTTATTTGGGAAGCACTGCTTTTAACCATTGAATTGTACTTTAATGCAAGGGAAGAAATAAGTTTTGAAAGGAAGCTGATGATTAATAAGAAATGCAGTGGGCATTTAATAAGTAGAGGAACCATGAGATAATTAACTGGCATGCATAAAGATTCATGCTTTATACCAAAATTTTAATTTTGCACATAAATGTGCTTGATGTAGGCAGCATTTAATCACCTAGCTGACAGGAGTAACTACTTTCATTTAACCTTGACTGAAGATCATGAATTCTAACAGGTTTAATTGGATACATCATTTAACAGAATGAACAGAGCAAATTTTTCTCAATTCATAGGTTCTGATTGACATGCACCAGCAATAAGGCGTTGCACAATTAAAGCTGATCTGTATTCCTGGCCTGGGCACCAATTGGCAGGGTGATGTGACACTGTTTGATCACGGTAGCGCTGAAACACTGCTGAATTTCCCCTTGTTTTGAAAAGGGCAATGCTTTTTTTTTTTTTTTTAAGGCAAGATTTTGGCACTTAATATTTGTGTGTGTGTGTGGGGGGGGGGGGGGGGGGGGGTTGCATTATATTGGCATTCAGACATGGTACGAGAAAGAACAGGTCTTTTCAGACTCTCGGGGGGGGGGGGGGGGGGATCCGGATCATTTAGGTAAAGCCGACATGTCAGCGAAATGTATTTTACATTCTCACCCACATATAAATGAATGATAAATGTTATTGGCATAGTTAAAAAAATAATAAAATGAAACTTAACGGCGAGTTTAAAATCTTTGTAAATGTCAAACATTAGGTGAAAAAAAATAGCTTTCTTTCTTTTATTTCCCTTCTTAGGAGTCAGCATACGTGATTTGGAATGCTGCTTTGAACAAACAGCTAAATTACCTGAGTTGAGAGGGGAAAAAAATTTCACTGCTTTACTACTGTAATTTCTGCTTGCATAATGGGCACAGGATTTTAAGACCCAGTAATGTTTACACGTTTGGCATGCAATGTAATTTAACTTTTGACAATAGAAAATAGACAGCAGTAACATTTTTTACTTGTTCTTGTAATATCCCAAGTTGATTCTCACTGTTTTTATTTAAAGGAACTAGACACAAACCTGGCTGCCTTAACAACTGCCTTTGAGAGAGCTACAGCTGAGAAAATCCACTGTCAGGATGACGTGAATAGAACTAACAAGACCATTGAGCTGGCCAACAGATTAGTGAAAGGTCTAGAGGTGAGGTCCTACAGGGCAAGCTAATGAAGCAGCCTTCAGAAAGCGCTTCTTTGTTATACACTACTGATCTGGCAATAACAGAGGCACTTAGCAAAGAACCTGATGAGCTGAAAAAAATTATGTCATTATCATGGTTTTTTTTTTCATAATAGAAACATGTTTTTGACCTTTATATTTTCTTACATTTTTCAAAACTGTGATCTATATTAACTGTAAGATTGGCCTGTGACTAACTTACCGGATAACATTAAAAGAGAAAAAATATTAAATTGTCCATATTGATAAGAAACTTCCTTTATTGAACTAAAAATACTGTATTAATAACAATGGAAAAATATGCTAATGATGTTGCTCCGGGCTGGTTTCCCATAGAACATAATACAATTTGTGGTACTTAAGTAATATGATAATTCTCTAATTATCTCCCTGAGCTGTACAGTGGCATTACATGAAACAGAGGATACATAATGGCGAATCCATAGATTATTAGCGGTAATCCATATTGTTCTGTTGATCCTGTTGGCTCAAGGGAACCCAAGCTCTGTGACAGATTTTTTACTTACCATTCATCTATTGTCAATGCTTTGTATTTTTTATTCAAATATTTTTCATGTTAACATTCATTCAGAGAATTTCTCTTCATGGTTCAGTGCCATTGTAGGTGTGATTCATTTTTAACCAGTTTCTGGTAACCAAATCTGAGAAGGAGAGTAAAGGGAATAATCCACTGGTAATTAAACTGATTCATCTGGCTGGTAAAATATTTATTGCTGTAAGAGCATAAAGGGACACTGTCAACCTCCCCAGATGCCCAGCTTAATTATTTTATACCATTGTGATCGGTTTGCATATGCAAGAAATACAGAATGGCTATGCTATAATATGATTTTTTTAATATTAGGCCCTTTATGTAGGGCTCATGGTTTTCTCTTTGTCTGGATAAATAGAGAATTGAAGTTTCAATTACATCTGTCTTTAATTTATGCACACGAAAATGGATGTACATGAGTGTGCTGAAGAAAATGACTGAGGGACAGTATCTATCTGCTAATGAAAAAAACAGAAAATAAAATATAAAAAAAGGAATTAAGTAAAAATAATGTGAAAGAAAAATCAGAACCCTCTTGTGTTAAGGAGAATATATATAGTGGCTCAAATTAACAAATGTTCATCAGTAAAAGCAATAAAAAGAAGATATTAATGTGTTACAGTACCAGCTTTGAGTCATACTATTTTATTTAATAAATAAATATGGAAAAAAGAAGCTGTGGATATATATAGAGGGGGTAATTTTCAAAAGGATTTCCACGCTTAAAACTGTGTTTTATGCATGTGAATGGCTTTTGAAAACTGCAGCAAAATATGCTGTTTTTACACATGTAAATCCTTTTGAAAATTACTCCAAAGTGTATATACACACATATGTGTGTGTCTTAACACAACACAACACACAACAGCACAACAAAGCATGCAAAAACATGACCAAAACATTTTTTAAGCTTGCTTCTGGCATGTACGCTGATAGTAGTGAAGGGTTGGTGTGCCAATTTTATTTAAAATAAAAACACAAAATTGGATTCTGAATTTCAGATGCCACCTGCAGAATGGGCCTGGAAGGGTCGACTGTGTGTCTTTAAAATAAACCCTGTGAATAACTGCTGGCTGTAATTTAAAGCAGTGTTTCCCTGCTGTTGTGTCATGGAATTCTCAAAAAATCTTGGGACAGTAACTTCAAACCAGTGCGCTGGTGCACATTTTTGCACGTGCGTTGGCCCTCGCCCAAGGGCACAGCAATTTTATAACTTGCATGCGAATATGCATGCGTGTTACAAATTAACCTGGCCGCGTGTACGTGTGCCAGATTTGAAGTGGACGTGTAAATCCCGCTTCTACCGCTTAAGTTGGGGATTTTAAAAGGGGCGCATGCCCATGCCATTCCCAGTTTATCAAATCGTCCACCAGTTCACGCAGTTAACAGCTAGGTCCTCCAACCCCCCCTGGTTTGATATCCTACGCGCCCCTCCCCAGTTACCCCAGACCCTTTAAACCCCTCAGGAATGGCTTGATCCTTTTATGACTTACACGTCACCCATAGCAGAAGTAAAGTTATGCGTCAGGGCGCATAAGTACTTACGCACGCATCTCTTGCCCAGGCCCAAAAAACACCAACGCCCTGCCCAGACCATGCCCACGTCTCGCACTTTTTGGAAATTTTTTAGATTGTGCTCGCCGCAACATTTGATCAGCGCGCGCAAGCCCGACTTATTCATGCATCCACCGATTAATGCAAACGCCGGGCTTTTAAAATTCACCTTTATGTGTGAAAATTCTCTTTCTGAAATGGTAAGATTACGACCAAAGGCATGATTTACTAAATCATCTCTCCTATTCTATGTCTATGCGGAAAAAATTGTTTAGTGAATCAGGCCTTAAGAATAAAGTGAACTTTGAAAGTAAGTTTGATGAAATGTCGTTGGACACATTTTGGTTAATAGTGGCAGCAATCTCAGACCATCCTGTCTTTGTTTTATTGTCATTTCATTTTCAAAACCATACTGATTGGTGCAAGTTAAGTTTTCCAGGTACCAGAGCAAATGAGAGAATATTAGAGCTCAATGGGCCAAGAGTTCAGAGTGATCCTAGCAATATTTCTGTAAACGAAGAAAGCCTCAGATTTCTCACCGAGGAGGCCTAAGGTCCAGATTCATTAATAGGTTGATTTTAAAAGCCATAAATACGCGTCTTGGGCCGGTGCATGGTGCACGTATTTTAAAAAGCATGCGAGTTTGTGCATCTCTCATAGTAAGTGCACAAATCAAAAAGTTCAAAAGGGATGGGGCATGTGCATGGTCTGGCAGAGCATAAGTGGGATATGGGCATTCCAGGAAGATAGCTTGAAATTTGCACATAAGTATTTACGTGCACAAGCACATGCCAGGGTTCCCCTACCATGTAACTTTACTTCTGTTTTGGACGGTATGTAAGTATTAACATTTTAAAAAATAGTCAAGTCAGCAGGGTTTTAAGGGTCAAGGTTAATAGAGTAAAAGTGAGGCTAAATAACGGGGCGGCCTCGGAGGGAACGGGAAAGCCATCGGGGCTCCCCTAGGGCTCGGCACGCACAAGGGGCCGGATTTTAAAAGCCCTGCGCGCGTAAATCCGGCCGGTGCGCCTATTTTGCATAGGCCGCCGGCGTGCGCATAGCCCCGGGACGCGCGTAAGTCCCGGGGCTTCGTAAAAGGGGCGGGAGGGGGCGTATCTGGGGGCGTGTCAGGGGGTCAGGGGGCGGTTCGGGGTGGGACCGGGGGCGTGGCACCGGCCCGGGGGCATGGTCGAGGCCTCTGGACCAGCCCCTGGGTCGGGTGATGGCGCGCCAGCAGCCCGCTGGCGCGCACAGATTTACACCTGCTTTCGGCAGGCGTAAATCTGCCAACAAAGGTAGGGGGGGTTTAGATAGGGCCGGGGGGGGGTGGGTTAGGTAGGGGAAGGAAGGGGAAGGTGAAGGGAGGTGGAAGGAAAGTTCCCTCCGAGGCCGCTCCGATTTCGGAGCGGCCTTGGAGGGAACAGGCAGCGCGCGCCGGGCTCGGCGCGCGCAGGTTGCACAAATGTGCACCCCCTTGCGCGCTCCGACCCCGGATTTTATAAGATACTCACGGCTACGCGCGTATCTTATAAAATCCAGCGTACTTTTGTTCGCACGCGCGTAAATTTATATAATCTACCCCAAGGTGCACAAGTGTGCACCCCCTTGCACGTGCCGACCCCACATTTTATAATTATGCATGCGGCTGCACGCGCATGTTATAAAATCGGGTGTAGATTTGTGCACACCGGGTTGCCCGTACAAATCTACGCCCGTGCGTAGCTATTAAAATCCGGCCCTATATTTTTATACATATTTTTTTCCTCTTATTTCAAACTTTTTAAAAACACATCTTAATATATTTTTATTATGTAGCCCTCGTCCCAGTCAGTTCTTGGGCATGGTGGCACATGGGGAGAGCCACTGACCATGCAAGGCCTCATGGCATCCCAGGGTTTCCGCACAGAGTGGAAAAGTTCAGACTTTCATAGGCCCTTAGGGTTTCTTCCATTTTGGGGATCTTCTGTACACTAGCTCCAAGCTCTCAAAATAACCATTCCTCACACTGGTGCTGTTGTTCAAAATAAAAAGTCATTACTGAAATTGATGGTAAGGCCAAAAATAGTACACTACTAGACAGTACACTGAAAAAAGTAACAACAATCCAAATTCAGTCTCTCTCTTCACTTTCTTGTACCCTTCCCCAAACAGATAAGCTCTATGGGGAAGGTACCTTCCACCCTGGGCCCTCCCAGTACCTTTAGAGTGATGGTTCTTCTTTCTCTCTTTCTCTCTCTGGAGTCTCCGTCTGACTCTAAGCAATTTCCCAGACAGCTTCTCTCCTGAAGCCTCTCTGTGAGGAGATAACCCCAAATGATGCCACTGTGTGAAGTTGTAGCTCCAACTCATACACAGGACTCCAGATCTTGGAATTCTTCTGCTTACTTCCAGCTTCTCCCTCTGCACCAGTGGGTGAAGAGGATTTTTTTATACCTTCATAGAACTGCTGCCAGTGGAGAATGGTATTCTTCCTTAACACACTGACGCTACACTGTCATCACATGAAGGCAAGGTCTAGTGAGACCTCTGTCACTGTGAGGACACTCAGATCAGCTGAAACCTCTGTTGATATTGTTGTAAAGGGAAGATCTACCTTTTTAAGAGCAAAAATGGGCACCATGTCACAATTATTTCGCTTAAAATGTTCATAAAAATTACAAGATTTCTGTTCCTAATAGAGAAAAATAGTTATTTGAAAAGAGCATGGTTATTTTATGACCAATCTTACAAAGAAAATCAAGAAGTCATTCATACAAAGCCTTATATAAGATTAGGGATGTGCACACTAATTTTTTTATCTTCATTTCGTTTTTTCATTTTTTGGATATATTTTGTTCATTTTTTTGTTTTCAGGATTTCAATTTTTTCTTTGTTTCTTCTTTTTCAAGAAATAGTTCACCTTATTTGCAAAAAGGACCCAGTAATAGTGCACCCTGTTTGCAAACAGTTTGCACTATTAGCAAATAGTGTGCACTATTTCCCAAAAAATGAAAAATTGACAAAATCTTTTGGGTTTTTCTGGTTAATTTTTCAGTTTGTTTGAAATGAAATGAAAACAGGTTTATTCATCAGGTTTTACACTTTTGTTTCTTTTTTTTTTCAAAATACTTTTTATTCAACAGGGAAAACGGTACAGTAAGAAAACAGTAAACACCAAACAGTAGTAAGAAATACTGTAACAACAAGAACTGTATTGAGAACAAAACCAGCAGAGCCGCTAAACCATCAATCCTTGGGTTTTTGGTTTCCACCCGAGCCCCCCCCCACCCCCCCCCCCAACTCCCCATCCCACCGAAAAACCCTACCTTACAAGCATACCACACTCAGCCCCCATTCACACCCTAACCACTCCCTGCCCCACCCCTCCCGCTCCCTCCCTTGGGGACCAATCCAACGTGTATCCATTGAGTCGCAGTCCATCTTGTAGGGATGTAGGAAAGGTTTCAAAGCAAGTAGTCCAGCAGGCACAATAAGGTTTGTCCGGCTGCCATTTGCCTTTTGTTTCAAACAAATGCATAAGATTGAAAATGCGTAAGTCTCTTTTCTTGTGAGAGGTCCCTACAATTTATCTTACTTTTATTTTTGCATACAGTACTTTAGTACATAGTGTGATGTATTAGACCAAAATCATGACCTAACTGACCAAAATTAAGACACTTTATTACAAGGACCCAGAAGATTTTGGGGGTTTTATATTTGTTAACCAGGGAGGCAGTGTGTGCTGCACAAAATGTTCGGCCATCTTGTTGCGAACAAAGATAGAAAAACTTATTTAAATGTTGATTACCTAAAGAAGAGTAGTGGACACATGGAACAGCCTCCCTGAGGACGCGGTGGAGACAAGAACAGTATCAGAATTCAAGAGAGTAGGGATGTGAATCGTGTCCTCGATCGTCTTAACGATCGATTTCGGCTGGGAGGGGGAGGGAATCGTATTGTTGCCGTTTGGGGGGGTAAAATATCGTGAAAAATCGTTAAAAATCGTTAAAAATCGAAAAATCGAAAAACCGGCACATTAAAACCCCCTAAAACCCACCCCCGACCCTTTAAATTAAATCCCCCACCCTCCCGAACCCCCCCCAAATAACTTAAATAACCTGCGGGTCCAGCGGCGGTCCGGAACGGCAGCGGTCCAGAACGGGCTCCTGCTCCTGAATCTTGTCGTCTTCAGCCGGCGCCATTTTCCAAAATGGCGCCGAAAAATGGCGGCGGCCATAGACGAAAAAGATTGGACGGCAGGAGGTCCTTCCGGACCCCCGCTGGACTTTTGGCAAGTCTCGTGGGGGTCAGGAGGCCCCCCACAAGCTGGCCAAAAGTTCCTGGAGGTCCAGCGGGGGTCAGGGAGCGATTTCCCGCCGCGAATCGTTTTCGTACGGAAAATGGCGCCGGCAGGAGATCGACTGCAGGAGGTCGTTCAGCGAGGCGCCGGAACCCTCGCTGAACGACCTCCTGCAGTCGATCTCCTGCCGGCGCCATTTTCCGTACAAAAACGATTCGCGGCGGGAAATCGCTCCCTGACCCCCGCTGGACCTCCAGGAACTTTTGGCCAGCTTGTGGGGGGCCTCCTGACCCCCACGAGACTTGCCAAAAGTCCAGCGGGGGTCCGGAAGGACCTCCTGCCGTCCAATCTTTTTCGTCTATGGCCGCCGCCATTTTTCGGCGCCATTTTGGAAAATGGCGCCGGCTGAAGACGACAAGATTCAGGAGCAGGAGCCTGTTCCGGACCGCTGCCGTTCCGGACCGCCGCTGGACCCGCAGGTTATTTAAGTTATTGGGGGGGGGGGTTCGGGTGGGTGGGGGATTTAATTTAAAGGGTCGGGGGTGGGTTTTTAGGGGGTTTTAGTGTGCCGGCTCACGATTCTAACGATTTATAACGATAAATCGTTAGAATCTGTATTGTATTGTGTTCCATAACGGTTTAAGACGATATTAAAATTATCGGACGATAATTTTAATCGTCCTAAAACGATTCACATCCCTACAAGAGAGCATGGGACAAGCACAGGGGCTGTCTCAGGAAAAGTAAGGGACCACAAAACTAAGCAGGAAGTCTAGACTTTCAGATTGGATGACTGATTGTCTTTATCTATTGTCATGTTCTATCAGTGTTTCTACTTTTCTTAAGATCAAGCCAATTAATAGAAATGCAAGAAATGAGTACAACATTTTCAAGTAGAGAATGGCTTAAACTACTTGTGAGTCACAGAAAAGAAGATCATTTTAAAACAGCATATTTGCAAATTCATGTGGTAAATATTGTAGTCCACTGAAGAAAAATCTTTATCTACCATATTCTTCCTTTTTCTGTATGTCGATACTTGTTTTGTTCTTTATAGCCTCCTTACATTTTTAGCAACCAAGAATATATTTTATTTAGCATGGATGAGATTAGATGGGTTTTGTTTTTTTTTTGTTGGCAAATGGGAGTATGTGAAACCGTAAAGTTTCTTTGCAAGGGTAAATCATAGGAGATGCAGGACAATATTGTTGGGGATTCAGATTTTTCTCATAGAGGTTGACCCTTCCTGTGAAATTTTCCTTCCTTTGATGCTGTAGTCTTTGTCCGATCATTACTCATTTTGGAATATTTTTTATGAACAGGTACATATCCTGTAGATCAGTATAAACCTCAGGTAGGAGGTGATTCCAATAGTTAAGAATAATTAGCATGTGAGCTGAAAATGGCAATATTAACTGGGCTCAAACTGTTATGCAACAGGAATCTCAAAATATCCCCTGGCCAACTCTATGCAGATTTTTTTCATAGTTAACCTAGACAATCTGTGAGTGATAGTGGACTCTGCTTTGCTAACTGAGGCTCATGTCAATTCTTCTTTTTATTATTATCATCATAATACTCTAGATATATGGGTAAACATTTCTATACAATATACTCTTCTTTTTTTAAAACATTTTTATTGAATAAAACAGCAGTACAGCAAACATGAATATATCAAACATGAATTCAGACTTGAAGAAATACATCTGTCCAACTACATGGTCATAATACAGCATTGCAGTTCAATTTTCATTTTAAAGTTCCCCATCCACACACAGCTTATCCCAATGGAGGGTACCCATTGCTGCCTTTTTCTTATGCCACCCAGTAAATACAAATTGCTTTTACATATTATATGTTACATAACACGAAGTAGTGCTTTTTTTTCTATTTAATTAGAGCTGATGTAGTTGCCCATAAAGAATGGGAAATGCTAGCTTTTCACTGTGCAATTCTTAAGCATGCCAAATGAATTTTAAGTGTACATCTTTCCAAATGTTCTGCTATGCATTAGCCATGTATCACATGTGAAATATCTGTACTACTCATGAATAGATGGATCAGTCAGTGCCAACATAATTTACTAATAAAATAAACCTTTTCTTCTGTTCACTAATGTGAAGTTTTGCTTAGGAAATTGAAAGGTATAGGTCAGAGTGCCTGTTACTCATTCCTATCTCTTTCTACAGTCAGAAAACGTGAGATGGGCTCAGACTGTAGCACAGTACCAAGAACAGGAGGAGACGCTCTGTGGAGATGTGCTGCTGGCTGCGGCTTTCATTTCATACGCTGGCTCATTTTCCAAGAAGTACCGCCATGAACTGATTGAAAAACTGTGGCTGCCTTACTTGCAAAGTCAAAAGGTACCCATGGCACTATGACAGTAACTTTCAGTGCAGCATGCGGACGCACATGTGCACCCGTTCATCAGCCCACACCCAGGGACGCAGCCATTTTATAACATACGTGCATATGTGCACGTATGTTATAAAATAGCTTGACCGCGCGCTCATGTGCATGCAATTTTAAGTGGATGCACACACTGGGCCAGATTTTAGTATCTATGCGCGGGCATAGATTTGTGCGCGCAACCCGGCGCGCACAAATCTACGTCCTATTTTATAACATGTGCGCGCAGCTGCACGCATGTTATAAAATCTGGGGTCGGCGCGTGCAAGGGGGTGCACACTTGTGCACCTTGCGCGCGCTGAACCCTAGGGGAGCCCCGATGGCTTTCCCTGTTCCCTTCCACCGCCCCCACCTTCCCCTTCCTAACCCGCCCCCCCAGCCCTACCTAACCCCCCCCCCCCGACCTTTATTGTAGAAGTTGTGCCTGCCTCCGGACAGGCGTAGGTTGCGCACGCCAGCCGAGTGCCAGTGCGCAATCCCCCACCCTAGTGGCCCTAGAAAGGCCTCTGGCCACGCCCCCGCCCCGGACCGCCCACACTCCGCCCCTTTTTTCAAGCCCCGGGACATGCACGCATCACCGGGCCTATGCAAAATACGCTCGGCGCGCATAACCCCCCTGCGCGTGTAAATCCAGCTGGATTTACACGCGTAGGGCTTTTAAAATCTGCCCCTTTGTGCACGCAAATGCCGTTTCTCCCATGTAAATGGGGGGGATTTTAAAAGCATCATGCGCAGACATCATTGGTAGTTTTCCCAGTTTGTTCCCAGTTTGTCCAATTAAGGGATAGGATTTCGAAACCCCTCCTAGTTTAAAAGCCCTCCTTCTCCTCTGTTAGACCCGACCCTTAAAACCCCGCTCATCTGTCTAGATTTTTTTGTTTTATTACTTACATGCCATCCATGGCAGAAGTAAAGTTACGTGGCAAGGGGACCCCGGCACATGCCAGTGTGAGTAAGTATTTGCATGCTAATTTCAAGTTTAAATCCAGGAAGGCCCATAACCCGCCCAAACCATGCCCACGCTCCTTCCCTTTTCAAAAAACTTTTCATTTGTGCGCGCAGAGACAAGTATGCACGTGTCTGGGTGGCTACTAAAATCCACTCGATGCGCGCCAGCCCAACATATTCGCACATTCCCTTAATTTGGGCACACAACTTTATGTGTCATTGTGAATATGCTTTTTCTTTTAATAGTCTTAATTACTTAAATGTTTATTGCTATTTTGGAATTGCAGTTAAGTGTCATAATATTTATTTTATGAGTTTTATAATTTGTATTTTTCTCTTCTTATTTTGGAACAACTGAGGAGGGATTTGGCACTTTTTGTTATTTTATAACAGTAAGTCAGAAGTAGTAATATTCCATAATTCATATTTTTTTTTGGGGGGGGGGCTAGCAGTGTCCTTCTGTTTCTTTAAGCTTCCTGCTTTGTCAGAACTCGGTTTGGCCTGTATATGTAGATAGCAAGTAACAAATCAATAAACTAACTAAATTAAACTGTTGTCTAGCGATAATATTGCTTATTTAAGCACTATACGGTGAAACAAAAATAAATGATTTGAAGTTGCCCTTTCTATTTTAGGTGGCCATTCCAATGACTGAAGATCTCGATCCCATCTCTGTGTTGACAGATGATGCAACAATTGCTGAATGGAACAACGAAGGCCTGCCTAGTGATACTATGTCTACACAAAATGGCACAATTCTTATAAACTGTGAACGCTGGCCCCTACTGATTGATCCCCAGCTCCAGGGAATCAAATGGATAAAAAGCAAATATGGCTCTAATCTGAAAGTGATCCATTTGGGTCAAAAAGGGTATAAGCTATTACTTTATGCTATATATATATATATAGTTGGTCAGTGTGAAATAAAAGTTATTTGAAAAAGATGTAGATTTTTGGATGGCTATTTTGATTTATATTTTGCATGTAGCAGAAGACAAACTCATAAGGGTCTTGAATAGCAATTCCTATGTTAAAAACTTTAATTATATGTTTGGCAAGATTAAACCAATGAAAAGGACTTTTGGTCATCACTCTTATAATTTGTTGTAGGTATGTTGATATCATAGAGCGAGCAGTGGTTGTTGGAGATCCTGTTTTGATAGAAAACCTGGAAGAAACCATTGATCCTGTACTTGACCCATTACTTGGGAGACATACACTTAAGAAAGGAAGGTACTTCAATTTCCATCTATAATAACACTTTTTTGCTAACTTTGGCCTGGATTCATCAAAATGCGATAAGTATCGCATGCGATAGCAAAATGGGTGTGTTTTATGCTAATATACAGTTTATTGCAATTTGTGCTAATTACCTATGTGAAAAGCTGAGTTAGTGCAAATTGTGATAACATTTTCAGACTTTGCAATACATGCCAGACCTGTTGTATTTCCAGAATTCAATCACTGGGGGGAGGGGGGGGGAGAGAGAGAGAGAGACTAGCCATGATGTCCTCTCCCTAGATAGGTATTTGTATTCAAAAGTTGGCATTTATCTGGATAACTCATAAGTTATCCGGATAAATGCCTTTGAATATCAATCTCAGTATATTTACTGAATGCACTAAAAAAGATGGATATTGCACACATGCATTTCTGTCTTCTTTAACACAGAAACATAGAATATGATGATAGATAATGTCAGCAAGGTCCATCTTGTCTACCTCTTTTATTTACCTACTGCAATAATGAAGATCCTGCTGGATTTATATCTTCAACTTCCCTTGCATTAAGGATCCTCTCTATGCTTGTTTCAGGCTTTCTAAAATTCCTTTTACTATTTATGACCTCGTTATCTTCATTACGTGTGGTGTGCAATGAGGGCAGTCCCAAAAACATAATCCTTTGTGATGGAAAAAATGAACGAGAGTTGGGTTATGAACAGAAAAGAGACCAAGATTTGAAGCTCTGAGAGAGAGAGAGAGAAAGAGAGAGAGAGAAGACTAGCCATAATGTCATCTCCCTAGATAGGTATTTGTATACCTATGGGAGGCCCACCTAGTAACTCGAGGTGAGGGTTAGGTATTAGTGTAGGGGGTTAGGGGCCACTTTGACATTCAACGTGAGACGTACGAAAAGAACAGTGGTCTCTTGTGAAGATTTGATAGCCTTCGGAGTGAGGAAACTCACTCCAAGATGAGATGTGGGCAATGTTCTCTCAACCTAGCTTGATGGACTCTCTTCTGGTTTTCTTTCTTACAGACTATTCTACTTATAGTGTTTATACTGTCTCTTGCAGCTGCATAAGGATAGGAGATAAGGAATGCAATTTTCATCACAAATTCCGATTGATTCTACACACAAAACTTGCAAACCCGCACTACAAACCTGAAATCCAGGCCCAGACGACATTAATAAACTTTACAGTTACTCGAGATGGTTTAGAGGATCAGCTATTAGCAGATGTTGTCAACTTGGAAAGACCAGATTTGGAATACTTTAAGGTAGGGTTTACCATCCCAATTATGTGTTTGGCAACCTTTACATTGCTACTTTCTTATTAAATCTTGTAGGTCCTACCATTAAAGAATCTTTATTTCCTCTATAGAAAGGTTGAAACTGTATTTATATACAGTACATTACTAATTCAGCCTAAATCATTTTGAGTTTGTACTAAGAGGTTAATATTCAGCTGCTGAGCAGCTCAGATAATTAGCCAGATTAACCTATCCGGCTAACTGGCAGGGTATATTCAATGGCAAGGCAGCACCATTGAATATACCCGGCTAACTTTAGGACAGCACTACGATGTTACCAGAGTTATTTGGTTAGGTTAACCAGCTAAATCTGCTCGTCCCAGGAAAGCTTTCTTCCCATCCCAGGAATGTCCCCCATCTTATCCAGCTGGATAAGGGCTAAATTATAGCCGTGTAAGCAGTTAAGACGGATAACTATTATGTTATCCATCTACATGGCTTTTGAATATGGATCTCAATCTTATTTACGTTTCAAATATTTCTCATATTACAGTCATTATCTCCTTGTGTATCAATCAGTACCTATGTTCCTATGAATAGCCTTGGATAGGTTTATTTAAAGAGTGACTTGTTCGGTGCGTTCTTTCTTTTAAGGTTGTTCTTTTATACATATAGGCCTGGATTCTCTAATACCACCGGGCTCTTTGAATCGCGGGGTACAGGGGGATGGGGGAGGGAAAAGAAACTGAAATTATAGCTACAAAATGCAAGGTTCCACATTAGGAGTCACCACTCAGGAAAAGGATCTAGGTGTCATCATTGAAAACACGTTGAAATCTTATGCTCAGTGTGCAGCAGCAGCCAAGAAAGCAAAAGAATGCTAGTGATTATTAGGAAAGGAATGGAGAAAAAAACAGAGAATATCATAATGCCTCTGTATCGCATCATGGTGCGACCTCATCTTGACTATTGTGTTCAGTTCTGGTCACCATATCTCAAGAAAGATATAGCAGAATTAGAAAAGGTACAGAGAAGGGTGACCAAGGTGATAAAGAGGATGGAACACTTCCCCTATGAAGACAAGCTAACGAGGTTAGGACTCTTCAGCTTGGAGAAGAGATAGCTAAGGGAAGATATGATAGAGGTCTATAAAATAATGAATGGAACAAGTAAAAATTAATCAGTTGTTTACTCTTTCGAAAAGTACAAAGACCAGAGGACACACAATGAAGTTACTGGGTCATACATTTAAAATAAGAGAATTTTTTTTTTACTCAACACATAATTAAGCTCTGGAATTTATTACCAGATGATGTGGTGAAAGCTGTTAGTATAGCTGCATTTAAAAAAGGTTTGGACAATTTGCTAGAGGAAAAGTCCATTAACAATTAAGGTAGAGTTGCAAAAATCCACTGCTTATTCTTGGGATAAACAGTTTGGAATCTATCTACCACTTGGGATCCTGCCAGGTACTTGTCACCTGGCTTGGCCACTGTTGGAAACAGGATACTGGGCTTGATGGACCATTGGTCTGACCTAGTATGGCAAGCCTTATATTCGTATGTTCTTATGCTTTCTTCAAAATGTTAGAAAATCACTTTTGAGCATACACATTAGTTCTCGTGCTACAGTGGCCTTACAGTGAGTTTGTTTTCTCCCTCTAGCAAGAATGGACCATTCTACAACATAGTGCCTCCATTGCTGATCTTCAGAGGGTTTTTTCAGTAAACTGCTTTTTTATAGTTTGACTCAAACCCTTTTTTAGGCCCTCCTTGCCCCAGTCACATAGCTGGGGCAAGGTGAGGTCAGCACCATTATGGAAAATGGCGCCGACAATTACAGATGCAAGGGTGCACCCATGCCCGACTCACCACTGCACATGCTATAAACAATTTTTTATTTTGGGGGAGTCAGGGCCACCTCAACCAGTAGCCTGGGTTGAAACAGGTATCAGCAATGACCCTCACTCAGCCTTCCTGTTTGCCCATGTATTTTTTTTCTTTGCCACTTAAAATGTGCATTGGGAGCTTCAGGACCTGCGGTAGGGTCCCAGGCCTCCCACTACATAATCTAACACTTACCAGGGAGCTGTTGTTTTATTGAGGTTGACCATCTTCTCGGTTAGCCACGGTAAAATATTTGCATCACATTGCCTAGGAATGACATTATTTGCATGCATCTGCATTATTCATGCATGCAAATGTCATGCAAAGAAGGTTATTGTAATAGGAGAGGGTATCTAGGTGGGGACATGCAAAATATTGCATGTATCACGCGATATACGCAATATAACGTGTTAGAGCCCTAGCGCAGCTTGATGAATGACCCTGTTAGTAAAGCATTGATTCAACTTTCCTATCACATCAGCTTGATCTGACTTCATATGTGCGAAAAGCTGGGTATTAAGTCCAAACATATAGCATTGCAGATCCATAATTTGGATTGAAGTCACCAGTGGAACTAAGTAAAGATTGAAGAGTAATGGCAAGAGAACTGATCCATAGGTTATCAGTCTCTCAGAATGACTCAAGCCAAAGAAATAATAATGAATGATCGACAGTATCAAACACTGCAAATAGGTCGAGCATCACCACTAGTGAATACAAATCCCTATCTACATAAGTCTGAAGAATGTCAGACAGTATTCAAACTGTCTGACATCTCTTCCCTGGTCTGTTATTGAGCACAGACCAGGGAAGAGATGGCACCACAGGTGGAGTGAAAACATAGAAACATTGGCACTGAGGTTGCAGGAATGAATACAAAAGTTGTAATGGTAATAGGTATAATTGAGAGATTTATATTTTTACTGTCAGTAAGTTCCTGACTGCTAACATGTACATCAAAGAAAATTGATAACCTGCATTTTGCTCACTTAGGAGCCTTTTTGAAATTTACCCCAGGGATTGTATGTGTAAAAGTACACATGGAAGCAGTTTTGCATACATTTTTACACATACTTGAAAGAGGCATTCCCTGGTCAGGGAACCCAGTTTATGCACATCTTTTCAATTTTTGAAAGTATGCGTGTAAATATGTGTGTGTATATTTACATCTGCTCCCAAGCAGGCATAAATGTGTGCATGTATGCTGCGCAGGGGTACGCGCATACCCACTAATTTTCATAGTGTGTACATGTGTATATTCATTTTTTACTCAAGGACTTCTGTCCTATGTGAGCTGTTATAAAACTATCCTCCCCAAAGACCAAATTAGTTTAGATATTGAAGAAGAAGCAAAGGTTGGCCATTTTCTTATTCTTTGGAGGAAGATACGTGTACCTTCCTGGTGGCTGGAAAGAATCAGTAAGTACTGCTTGGAGAAATTTTTAAAACTTAAAAGTATTGGGGAGAAGTAAACTATTGGGTATATTATTTAGTGTATTTGTGTGTTTTGTTTTAAATAGGTAGTCAAGCAAGCAACAAACAGAAGTTTGTGTGTTTGTATTTCCCAAACCTCCCATCCCTCTCCCACCTACCCCTAGCTCATCCTTTAATTTATAGGCAGACGTTACTTTCACACTTAAAAAATGTTTTTAAAAAATCAGCCTTTTTTTTAACTTAAACTCAGATATTCCCCACACCTTATCAAGAGTTTGATCATTCCCTTGTAGATCACTACCAGATATTTAGTGAATACACTAATACATTTAAAGGGCCCTAATTGTACACATTCCTACTCCCACAGCAACCTAAAACTTAACTAGGAACTGAACAAAGTTCCTAGCAGCAAGAGGGAGGCCTCCCAGTCTTTTGCATCAAATGTCACATGTATGATTTTTTACCCGCTGGTGAGAAATTCTACATGTGAATCCGATGCAAAGAGCTCCTGTCTCTCAGAGAATGAGTCAAATCTCTGGAGGCTAGAGTGGCAGACTTGGAGGAGCTCAGGCAGACAGAGAGGTATATAGATGAGACCTTCAGGGACATAGTAGCCAAGTCCCAACTCCAGTCCTGCTGCCATGGAGGAGGAAGGTCTCATGATCAGAGAGCATCAACCTGGTGCAACAAGAAATGATCCTGTAGCAAGGACCTGCTCTCCAGGTGGTGCACTGTCCTCTCACACCGAGGATGTGTCTCCCAGGGCTATTGCCCAGGAGGGAAGGTTTAGGTTGGCCATCATAGCTGGTGATTTGATTTAGGAATGTAGACAGCTGGGTGGCTGGTGGGCGTGAGGATCGCCTGGTAACATGCCTACCTGGTATGAAGGTGGCGGACCTCACATGGCACCTAGATAGGTTTTTAGACAGTGCTGGGGAGGAGCCAGCTATCGTGCTACATGTTGGCAGCAACGAAATAGAAAATGTGGGAGGGATGTTCTGGAAGCCAAATGTAGGTTCTTAGGTAGAAAGCGGAAATCCAGGACCTCCAGGGTAGCATTCTCTGAAATGCTCCCTGTTCCACACGCAGGTCACCAGAGGCAGGCAGAGCTCTGGAGTCTCAATGCATGGATGAGACGATGGTGCAAGAAAGAGGGATTCAGTTTTGTAAGGAACTGGGGAACCTTTTGGGGAAGGGGGGTCTTTTCTGAAGGGATGGGCTCCACCTTAACCAGGGTAGATGCAGGCTGCTGGTGCTAACCTTTAAAAAGGAGATAGAGCAGCTTTTAAACTAGAACAAAGGGGAAAGCCGACAGTCACTCAGCAGCGCATGGTTCAGAGGGAGGTATCTTCAAAGGATACTAATGAAGCATTAGAGTTAGGGCATCCTAAGAGAGAGGTTCCAAGAATAAGAAAAGTAGTCCAAGTGCCTATAATTAAAAACTCACCTGAGCTAAAAGATTCCAATTTATCCCTGTCAACTGAAAAGCAGAATGTTAATACAAACAAAAAAACTCACTTTGAAATGTTTGTATGCTAATGTCAGAAGTCTAAGAAATAAGATGGGAGAATTAGAGTATATAGCTGAGAATGATGACATAGACTTAGGAGGTCATTTTCCAAGGAGTTACCACAGGAGATAAATGCAAATCGCGCTAACACGAATGTTTAATTTTGTATTCAGGGGGCAGAGTTTATGTAAAGTTATCGTGTGCGGCAACACAGCTGCAGTGTTAGCGCAGCCAACCCTTTCATTCACGATACGTTGTGCACTAGAGGCCGGTAAAGGTTTATCGCGGTTCATGACAATTCCAGACAGCCTGTTTCAGTACCGAGAGAGAGAGAGAGAGAGAGAGAGAGAGAGAGAGAGAGAGAGAGAGAGAGAGAGAGAGAGAGAGAGAGAGAGAGAGAGAGAGAGAGAGAGAGACTTGCTATTATGTCTACTCCCTAGACAGCTATTTGTATCCCTATGAGAGGCTCACCTAGTAACTCGAGGTGGGGATTAGGTATGAGTGTAGGGGGTTGGGGGCCACTTTCACATTCAACATGAGACGTACGAACAGAACAGTGGTCTCTTGTGAAGATTTGATGGCCTTCGGAGTGAGGAAACTCACTCCAAGATGAGATTTGGGCAGTGTTCTCTCAAACTAGCTTGTTGTTGCCCAGGTAGAGTGTCCATCAAGCTAGTTTGAGAGAACATTGCCCAAATCTCATCTTGGAGTGAGTTTCCTCACTCCGAAGGCCATTAAATCTTCACAAGAGACCACTGTTCTGTTCGTACGTCTCATGTTGAATGTGAAAGTGGCCCCCAACCCCCTACACTCATACCTAATCCCCACCTCAAGTTACTAGGTGAGCCTCTCATAGGGATACAAATAGCTGTCTAGGGAGTAGACATAATAGCAAGAGTCTCTCTCTCTCTCTCTCTCTCTCTCTCTCTCTCTCTCTCTCTCTCTCTCTCTCTCTCTCTCTCTCTCTCTCTCTCTCTCTCTCTCTCCCTCTCTCTCTCCACAGGCTGTCCGGAATTGTTGTGCAGTGCAATAATTCTTTGGTTGTTTATCGTGCACCGCGAAGATGTTTCCGCGATTCACGAAAACATCACGGCACGCGAAGTTTCCCCGCTGCATGAAAAAAGCCTCATTTGCATGGGAAACGCCCCTTAATGCGATATTGGAAAATGAGGCCCTTAATTGGCATCTCAGAGACATGGTGAAAAGAAGATAACCAATGGGATAGTGCTATACCGGAGTACAAATTATATCACAGAGAGGAGCATCTTGGTGGCAGGGTGGCACTTTATGCCTGGGATGGTATAGAGTCCAACAGGATAAAGATCCTGCATGAGACTAAAGGCTGGATTTTAAAACCCCAGCGTGCGTAAATCCCGGGGTTTTGCATGGCCAGGCCAATTTTCAAACAGGCCCAGCCACGCGCATAAACCCCGGGACATGTGTAAGTGCCGGGGTCTTAAAAGGGGGCAGGACGGGGCTAGAGGCGCCCCATACAGCAGCCATTTGCCGTTGTGCCGGGGGATCGCGGCCGGCATGGTGCTGGCGTGTGCAACTTGTTCCTGCTCCTTTGCAGGAGCAAAAGGTGAGTTTAAAAAATGGGGAGGGCTAGGATGGGGGAGGATAGGGTAGGGGGTTGGGAAGTTCCCTTAATTGAAGTGAACTGGGAAAGGCCCCAATGCATTGCCATGCAAATTTGCTTAATTATACCCCTCCATGAGTTTGCCGACCCAGAATTTTATAAAATGCATGCGCCAGCAAACACATGTTATAAAATCACGCATCCATGTATGTGTGCCGGATAGCGCATGCACTTTTTGAAAATCTACCCCTAAATGCACAATTGAATCTTTATGGGTAGAAATCCCTTGTGTGTTGGGGAAGAGTATAGTGATAGGCGCATACTAACATCCGCCTGGCCAAAATGGTAAGACAGACAGTGAATTGCTAAGAGAAATTAGGGAAGCTAACCAAACTGGTATTGCAATAATAATGGGAGATTTCAATCATCCCAATATTGACTGGGTAAGTGAAACATCAGGGCATGCTAGAGTGATAAAATTCCTGGATGGAATAAATAACAGTTTTAAGGAGCAATTAGTTCAGGAACCAATGAGAGAGGGAGCAATTTTAGATCTGTCAGTGGAGCACAGGATTTGGTGGTGGAGATGCTTGGCAGTAGTGGTCATAATATGATCAAATTTGAATTAATGACCTGAAGTTGGACAGTAAAGTTTAGCTCTAGTGTTAAACTTTCAAAAGGGAAAATTTGATAAAATGTGAAAAATAGAAAAAAACTGAAGGGAGCAGCTACAAAGGTAAAAAGTGTGCAACAGGCGTGGACATTGTTGAAAAATACCATCCTAGAAGCACAGACCAGATGTATTTCATGCATTAAGAAAGGTGAAAGGAAGGTAAAACAATTACCAGCATGGTTAAAAGGTGAGGTGAAAGAGGCTATTTTAGCCAAAAGATCTTCATTCAAAAATTGGAAGAAGGATCCATCAGAAGAAAATAGGATAAAGCCTAAACATTGGCAAATTAAATGTAAGACATTGATAAGATAGGCTAAGAGAAAATTTGAAAAGAAGTTGTCCATAGAGGTAAAAACTCACAATAAAAACATTTTTATAATATTCCTGAAGTAGAACGCCAGCAAGGGAGTCGACTGGACCACTGGATGATCAAAGGGTTAAAGGGGCACTTAGAGAAGATAAGGCCATCGCAGAAAAATTTAATGATTTCTTTGCTTCGGTGTTTACTGAAGAGGATGTTGGAGAGATATCCATATCAATCACAAAAATTGGCCCCAAAACACCCCACGGTGTACTCCAGTAACCTTGTAATATTAATACAAAAATACAAATTGGTTTCACTGGTTTTGCTTTTATATCATTTAAATAGCCACACATTCAATCAAATCACTTAACTTTTATAGTTGGATTTGTAAGACCCATACGCAAGGAGTTTGTCTGTCAATCAAACTCACAATTGGTCACAGGTCACATTACTTTATTTGTAACTCCAATATTTTTTTTGGTATTTGCTTTGGTTTTTGTAAAAGTCACTTGTAATTAAAATACTGCCAAGCCTTAGGGAAATTCAGTGTTGACAATACATCTCTGATGGAAAAGTCCAGAATGATCAATAGTATCAATGAGACACAATCCCTTCCTCCGTCTATTTTCCAGATGTAACAATACTTATCTCATAGAAGACAATGTTCAAACTTTAAAATCCCGACGTGATCGCATTTCGAACCCAAAGGTCCTGCTTCAGGGGAATTGTCTACTCCAAACTTTGCATCACCAAATCGAATCTTCCCTTTATGGCACGAACGTGGCTTCTTTAAATATTGTTTTCGTGGTCTGAACTCAGACTCACCAATGGAGAGATATCCATTCCAGAGAAGGTTTTCATGGGTGATGATTCAGATCAGCTGAACCAAATCATGGTGAACCTGGAAGATGTGGTAGGCATGATTGACAAACTGAAGTGTAGTAAATCACCTGGACCGCATGGTATACACCCTAGGGTTCTGAAAGAACTAAAAAATGAAATTTCAGACATATTTCAATTAATTTGTAACCTATCATAATATCGTCTGATGTACCTGAAGATTGGAAGATGGCCAATGTAACCCCAATATTTAAACAGTGATCCAGGAAATTATAGACTGATGAGCCTGACTTCAGTGCTAGGAAAAATCCTGGAAATTGTTATAAAGAATAAAATCACAAAACATTTAGATAGACATGATTTGATGGGACACAGTCAACATGGATTTACTCAAGAGAAGGCTTGCTTCACAAATCTTCTACTTTTTTTTTGAAGGGGTGAATAAACATGTGAATAAAGGTGAACCGGTAGATGTGGTGTATTTGAATTTTCAGAAGACATTCGACAGTCTCGCAAGAGAGGCTTCTAAGAAAACTAAAAAGTCATGGGATAGAAGGTGATGTGCTTTTGTGGACTGCAAGCTGGTTAAACACATGAAACAAGAGAGTAGGATTAAATGGCCAGTTTTCACAGTGGAAAATGGTAAGCAGTGGAGTGCCTCAGGGATCTGTTCTTGGACTGGTGCTTTTTAATATATTTATAAATGATCTGGAAAGGGGTTCATCGAGTGAGGTGATGAGATTTACGGATGACACAAAATTATGCAGAGTAGTTGAATCTCAAGAGGATTGTGATGAATTGCAGGAGGATCTTGCAAGACTGGAAAATTGGGCTTCCAAATGGCAGATGTGATACATATAGGGAAAAATAACCCTTGCTGTAGTTACACAATGTTAGGTTCTATCTTAGGAGTTTCCACCCAGGAAAGAAATCTAGTGGATAATACATTGAAATCATCAGCACAGTGTGCTGTGTCGATCAAAAAAGTGAACAGAATATTAGGAGTTAACAAGAAACTAGAGGGGAATGGAGTAGATGTAACTCCATTTACAGCAGAGAATGTATGGGAAGAGCTGGGGAAACTGAAAGTGGACAAAGCCATGGGGCCTGATGAGGTTCATCCCAGGATACTGAGGGAGCTCAGAGATGTGCTGGCGGGTCCGCTATGTGACCTGTTCAGTAGATCCCTAGAAATGGGAGTGGTGCCAAGTGATTGGAGAAGAGCGGTGGTGATCCTGCTTCACAAGAGGGGAAACGGAGAAGAGGCTGGTAACTGACATTGGCTGCCAGTAAACAAAATGGTGCCGATGGCCCTTTGCCCTTACCATGTGACAGGGGCTATCGGTGCCATTGGCCGGCCCCTGTCACATGGTAGGAGCAATGGACAGCTGGCGCCATCTTAAAAAATGGCGCGGGCCATCCATTGCTCCTACCATGTGATAGGGGCTGGCCAATGGCACCAATAGCCCCTGTCACATGGTAAGGGCAAAGGGCCATTGGCATCATTTTGATTAGTGGCAGCCGATGGCCCAAGAGTGGGAGATTGCTCCCAGGACCCCCACTGGACCACCAGGTACTTTAGGAAAGTTTTGGGGGAATAGGGAGGGTGGGAGATTGTAAATAGTTAGATCTAAAGGTCAGGGGGAGGTTTGGGGTTTTTTTCTGTGTGCCCTTCCCCCCCCCCCCCCCCCCCCAAATGATAAGAAAACCATACGAAAATTTTGTGGGATTTTCCTATCATTTTCAGGGACCCTCGATACTTCGATTCTTGACGGATTCGAAAATATCGTACGATATTTTCATCCATCAAAAAAAACGATGCACATCCCTATTATATATGTATAAGAATACAGGATACAGCAGAAGTAGAACAGAGACTACAGAAACTAGAGATGTGAATCGTGTGATTGATTGTCTTAACGATCGATTTCGGCTGGGAGGGGGAGGGAATCAGATCGTCGCAGTTTGGGTTTTTTAAATATCGTGTAAATCGTGTAAATCGAAAACCGGCACACTAAAACATCCCTAAAACCCACCCCGACCCTTTAAAATAAATCCCCCACCCTCCCGAACCCCCCCAAAATGCCTTAAATTACCTGGGGTCCAGTGGGGGGGGAGGGGAAGGGGAGGGCGGGAAAAACCGGCACACTAAAACAACCCTAAAACCCACCCTGACCCTTTAAAATAAATCCCCCACCCTCCCGAACCCCCCCAAAATGCCTTAAATTACCTGGGGTCCAGAGGAAGGGTCCCGGTGTGATCTTTTACTCTCGAACCTCCATGCGTTGTAGAAATGGCGCCGGCACCAGCACCGGCGCCATTTTGTATTTTTGTCCCCCGACGTCAGGAGCGTAGGAGATCGCTCCTGGACCCCCAGGGACTTTTGGCCAGCTTGGGGGGGCCTCCTGACCCCCACAAGACTTGCCAAAAGTCCGGCGGGGGTCCGGAACGATCTCCTACCGCGAATCGTTTTTCCGTACGGAAAAACGATTCGACTGCAGGAGGTCGTTCCGGACCCCCGCTGGACCCCCAGGGACTTTTGGCCAGCTTGGGGGGGCCTGCAGTCGAATTGTGTTGCCATAAGGCCGGCGCCATTTTGCGCAAAATGGCGCGGTAGGAGATCGTTCCAGACCCCCGCTGGACTTTTGGCAAGTCTTGTGGGGGTCAGGAGGCCCCCCCAAGCTGGCCAAAGTCCCTGGGGGTCCGGGAGCGATCTCCTACGCTCCTGATGTCGGGGGACAAAAAAACAAAATTTCTACAACGCACGGAGGACCGAGAGTAAAAGATCACACCGGGACCCTTCCTCTGGACCCCAGGTAATTTAAGCATTTTGGGGGGGGTTCGGGAGGGTGGGGGATTTATTTTAAAGGGTCGGGGTGGGTTTTAGGGTTGTTTTAGTGTGCCGGTTTTCCCGCCCTCCCCCTTCCCCTCCCTCTTCCCCCGATTTACGATTTTTTAACGATAAATCGGGGGAATTGTTATTGTATCGCGGCTCTAACGATTTTTGACGATTTAAAATATATCGGACGATATTTTAAATCGTCAAAAAACGATTCACATCCCTAACAGAAACATCATTAGAACAACAGTCTTGTGAAACAATTAAAAAGTATCCTTTCTTGTGAACTGTAATTCACCTGTATCCCCTTTACAATGAAGGTATCTTCCTTGTGACTCATTTGCAATTCACAAAGTATCTTTCTTGAAGTCCAGCTCTATTGCAAGTGCTTCATTGTTTCATTACAAGAACTCTGATTATTTTTTGACAGTTTTATGTACATATTTATACTTGTTATAAATTATAACACTAAAGAGAGTTTAGAAGCGGTGTGAATGAGGAATGATTGACTAGTACAATTGATAAATAAACATATGTGTGTCTTTTTGTGGCAATTTTAATTTTTTGAATAGTTTTGATATTCTTTGCCATTGTGTAATAAAGCTTGCAACATTAAGCATCTTTTAAAACATTAGTGGTGTTACTTACCCTATTTTAGGGGTCTCTGACAGATATATATTTTTATACTAGTTTTATAATATGGCAGTGAAGGGAAAGATAAGTACAGCAAGTTATTGGACCCCATACTGAACAATCTGATAAAGTAAAATTGCCCAACCAGATACGTCAGTAATGGTTTGTACACCTGAAGTTGGCAGTATAGATTTTTATATTATTATTTTCAACAGTAGCATCATTTGGTCATTCTGCAGGTCTTCAGTTTCTTTAAGTTTATCTGGCTTGTTTTGTTTTATTTCATGAGGCACATTTTGACCAAATGCTAAAGAAACCATACAATATTTCCATGAAACAAACTAACATTTGTTCTAATATATCCAGCTGTTTGTTCATCTAACATTTATTATAGATGAAATCAACAACCAATAATTACTTAATTTTCATTGAATCTACAGAATGAAGGTCAAATTATGTGTCTTATTCCATTTAATATTCTGATACCATGGAAGTTAATTGTTGCAAACCCAGCATTATTGTGAAAGCTTAAAAGAGAAGCAAGATTGAAAGGCAGTGAGGCATACTCCTTAGATTAACACCGTTTGAATTACAGGTTTAAAACTTACCATTTTCCTTTCAGTCTGAACTCACGAAGCAACAAAATTATTTTAAAATTGAACTGAAAATGCTTGAGGATGAATTACTGACACGCCTCTCAGCGGCAGAAGGCAATTTCCTTGGGGATACTCTTCTGGTTGAGAAGCTGGAAACAACCAAACACACAGCAGCAGAAATAGAAATGAAGGTAAAAGCTGAAGGAAAAAAAAAAAAAGAGCGGGATCAGAAATAATAGTAATCATTTGGCGATATTAAGCAGCCTCTTTTTGATCTAAAGCACAAAGACATTTCTGTTTGGTAATTATACCTGCCGCATAATGTCTCGTTTCTTTTGCCTCTGTCTGCTCTCCTGTAAGGATCTCATTGCTGTTTTTCTGTTCTTTTTAATGTCTGCTTTTATGCAGGAACCAATTTTTATTGTTGCCATCTACACATTTTAATTTCTCCTATCTTATGACTAGTTTAATTGGAAGTGAAGGACAAGGCGTTGCCGCAGACCACAGTACAATTATTTAAATAACTTTGTGCCAGAAGGACTTTTTTTTTTTTTTTTTAATCAGTTCACATGTAACTCAGATCACTCCCTGGTTCTGTCAGGTATCAGTATGGAGTTTCTTGTGGGCCTCTCTGGACAGTTCACCAAAATCCGGAATATTGTGATGATTTCTATTATACTTCAATATGTTCTTACTGTCTAAAATATTTCTGATAATTTTCTTAAACAATTTCAACAGTTTGGTGCAGAGCGGGGGCAGGCAACACTGGTCATTGAGAGCCACTAACAGGCTGGATTTTTAGGATATCCCTGATGAATATGCATGTGACTGATTTGCATGCACATTGTCTCAATTGTCTAATGTAGGAGCATAGTAATAATGGCAAAAAAGGACCAAATGGTCCATCCAGTCTGCCCAACATGCTTCTTATGATAGTATCTGCCGCACCATGCGAGTTACCCCCATGTTTCTGTTAAGGGTAGCAAATGACGCTCTGTGCAATTATCCCCAAGCCATATAATAACCAATAAAAAAATGTACTGCTAGCATTATTTTTACTGGGTGTCAGTGATGAGCCTGCTTGACATGCTCTGCTTATGGACTTGCTTTTTCCCTTGGGCCCAGACCGTAAAAGTCAGGACCCAAGTTGGTTGTCGTTGGAATCCAATTCCTCTCCCCTAGCCTCCCACCACCACCTTCAAAGCAGCGAACGATGTTGCAGTTGCAGCTAGCAGTTACCCAGACCGTAAAAGTCAGGACCCTCAATTGTTGTCTAAATCCAATTCCCTTTTTCCTCCTGCAAATCTATTTAGGACTATCCTGAAAACCTGACCAATTGGTGGCCCTCAAGGATTGAAGTTACCAGCACCTGGTGTAGAGGATAAAGTACAGAACTGTAAACTTGGAGATCTTGGCCATCACCCACTGTAGGACTGTGAACAAGTTGCTCAACTTCCTGATGGATGCAGGAACTCAGGAACCAATTTAGCTCATATGGGATATGTCCTGCTGACAAGGGAAACAAACATCAGAATAAAGCCAAATTAGTCAATGAAATTCAGCATTTTCCAAAGCATAAAACCTCTCTATGTGGGACATACATGTAGCAATACTATAAAATCCAGCCATTCAGGAAGGAATATAACATATCCCACAAATAATATCCAATCTGTAATCTTTTTCAGGAACAAAACCTTTCAAAACTGAAATATGAGACCATCATACATGGAACCTGTATGCATAGCATAAATGTGCTTGTAAAGCAGTTCCCCATTATAATCATTGGTATCTTAGAAAGTTCTTATACTTTTTAAAAATTATCTTTAGAACTGTAATGAAAATCACACAAAGTAATTATCAGTAGCTCATAGCTGCCCCACATGGTTCCATGTTTTGATAATTTCTGCTTCAGGGATAATTCAAGGCTTATGGTCAAACTAATATCCCCACATTAGACAAACACAGAAGACATGAATATGCAACATTGTTTTCAATTAGGAACTAATCGGTTCAAATCTCAAAGAACTTCCTCCAAGGGTAAGCTGATAAACCAGGGGGTTGAGTTACACCTAATTCAGCATATGAACTGTGCCATTCAACATCCTCATTCATGCCTTCAGGTGTCACTGATCAGAAAGTAAAATTCCAATAATTTTCATGCAAATTCAGCAGAGGTTCCCCACACCATGATGGCTTCACATACTCCATAACAGTACATCTTAAATCTAGGAACAAATGACCAAATGAAACACAGTCATCCACCATAGGTGCTTGACATTTCTTAGTATGTGTGCAACACCAATATTATTCAGTAAGGCGTGTGTGCATGGCCTTTTTTACCCAATCAACATTCAGTTTAGGACAAGGATATAGTACAGTGTACACTATAAAACTAGATGTACAGTCCATGTTACTCTTTAAATCAGTCAGCCATGAAGGGATGAATCAAAACCACACCCTCCATGGTCTGTTCTCAGACATTGCATCCACCACAAGCCCAAAAGCTATGAATATCTATATGCATACATTCCTGCTCAAAGGGTAACACTGACATGACTACAATGTCTCTGATGTTTTTACCCCTTGACTATTCAATAAGTGATGCTTCTACAGTCACACCATGCAAAGATAAATTGTGCCATTGTTTACATATTGAGGCTGAAATCACTGCAGATGTTTTTAGTAAACTGGAGCACACATGTATTCCTTGTCTCTTGTTTAAGTGACTTGTATTCCAATGAACTTTCCTTATTAGCAAACAAAACTCTGCAATATGCACCCTTAAAAGAAGCTAAAGGGTACCCCCGGATCTAAAAATCTCCTAGCCAATTCTTGAGCTTGTTTCTTAAAGTCCTGAATATGAGAGCAAAATAGACATATTCTTAAAAAAAAAACCAACTGACTGATAAGTAGCCTGTTGCGAGCACAGATGGGCACTCGAGAGCATGAACCCCTGTGCCATGACATGACTGACACAATCCTGGGGCTGGCCATGGACCATGCCGCTGGTGGGCGAGAGCATCCAGGCACAGGAAGTCTTACAGGAAATTCTCTAGACGTGAAAACAGGTACTGTCTTGACTTGGAACAGGAACACTTGGATGCCCAACAAGTTCCAGGAACTGAGAACCAGCAACCCATGCTGGTCTCTGGGGTAGCTCTCCAGGCATTCAAAAGCCCTTTCAGACTGCTACTTGGAAGCAGTTTGAGTGTGAGGACAGACGGAGGCTGAGGACTCTGAAGATGACACTGGAGACATGGACAAGTTGCTGAAAACTTGGACATGATGAAGGCTCAGGACTTGAATCAAGATAAAGGCTTTGAGAGAGTCCAGCACTGCTGCTCACCCTACACAACCCCAGGGCTGGCCACAGACCACGCCAATAGCAGCACAGGCACTGGACTCAAAAGCATGGAACAAGACGGAACAAGAACTCTGAGGAGCAGGAATCTGGAACTCAGAACTCAGACTCAAATTCAGGAACTTGGATTAGGAACTCAGACTTTAAAGCCAAGGAAGGACTTCCGAAGACTTGAACCAGCAACAAAGATTCTAGACAGGATGAAGACTTGGAACCAGGAACAAGGCAAAGACTTGGTGGAGAGACCACAGGAACCAGGAGACCAGGAACAAGAAACAGGAAACATGGAGGACCTTGAAAGTGCTAGCAGACCTTTGCAGAGGACCCAAAGAATTGACTGAAGAGCCCTTTTATAGGGCTGCAGGAAGAACATCATCATGAGGGGCTGCAGGACTTTTCCTGCCACAGTCCTTTTAAATTTAAAGCAGAGGCACACGCACCTAGGAGAACACAAGCAGGCACAGAAGCCAGCAGCAGTCCAGTGGTGTCAGCAGTGACCAGGCCAAGAAGAAGATGGCAATGGTGGTGGCTCACAGCCGCATCGCAGACTAGCGGCATCTCTCCAGCCGCACAGCTCATGGAGGCAAGGGCGCACAGAAAAACAGAACCAGTGGTACAGGTGGAGTTGGAAGGTAAGTGAAGGCCGCTCATGGGGCCTTCCCGCAAGCAAAATTGCAAACATAGTCCCAGCTGTAGCAGCCTAGGATGATAATTCTTAAAACAAAGGAAATTATTACACTCAACCAGTTTACAGTATAGCGATGTGTGTAGGCCACATTCATCCTAAAATATTTAAAATGTCCAAAAAATCTCATATTTCAATTTTGAAGGGCTTCAGTCTTGGAAAAAGATTACAGGTTGGGTATTATTTGTGGTATACGTCTTCCAGAATGGGGCAGGTCTGCCTTCTTCCTGGTTATTGAAAATGAAACAACATGAATAATGAACAAAATTTCTTGATTTTTCTTTCGTTTTGTTGATAAAATGAAACAGGAAAGATCGTTGAGATTTCCTATTTAATTTCAAATCAAAGCCCATCCCTAACAAAAATGGAATATGAAAGAGTAAAAGGGAAAAAGGCAGCACAGCCTGGATGCTAACATTTTCTGCAGAAGGAAAATAAAATGTTTGTAGCAAATGTTCTCCCATAGAAGATTGTGGGGTCAGTTTTCAAACTGCCTGCATTACTGCACAGTTTGTGAGTACTTTTTTACTTGTGGTCTTTGCTCCAGTTTTCAAAGGAAAAGTAAATATGTACACTTCCTTTAAAAACTGCCCCAGGGAAAAGTACCCATAGAGATTTGTATCCCCTTTTCCTGCGGATATTTATTCTCACCAAGATCTGCATAGTTTTCAAAATTTCTGTTAGGGAGTTAGCAATCTGTTAGGAGTTAGCAGTCTGCTAGGGAGTCAGCAATCTGTTAGGAGTTAACAATCTGTTGTTATTTAGGAGAGTTGTTGGTGGATCCTTGGACCAGTGGCAGATGACCATGCCCCCGGGGGAAGATCCCGAGAGGGACCCCACCGGTCAGGCTCAGAGTATGGAGACAGACACACACTAGTTTTTTATTAGACCGTATACTGAACCACCAGAGGTGGCAGTAGTGAGCTGGAATGCCCGACTGGGCTGTAGTCCCTCAGATACTGGAACAGCGATCCCTGGAAGCTGAGCTGAGGAGAAAGTGAAATATAGTGAGTAGGCAGGGTATGCAGAGTTCATGTACCGAATCTGATGGTAGCACTCACACAATGTCTCATAGAAGCCCAGGAGCTGGAATGTATAGGCCCTCGAGGAGCGAGTACCTGGTTCCAGGGAAAGCTCTGAGAGAGCGATGGTAACTCACTGCTGTAGTTGGCAGTGAAGACTTCCAGGCAGAACAGAATACGGAGCAAGTCTGGGAACAAGGGCCCTTGAGGAGCGAGTACAGGTTCCAGACTGTCACCTGAAAAACAAAGGAGAGAGCGAGGCCCCCAAGAAGCGGGTACCCCTGGTAAGTCCGAGGAGGCAGAGTAGCTTAGGTAGAGTAACCCGAACCCTATCCTTGCTAACTCAATCTCAGGCCGATACAGTACAGTGCGCTCCGATGGAGCGCACTGTTAACCTGCCCTTGGATGCGCGTTTTCTCTTACCCCTTATTCAGTAAGGGGTGGAAAATGCGCATCCAACCCGCGGTACCTAATAGAGCCCTCAACATGCAAATGCATGTTGAGGGCCCTATTAGGTATGCCCGCGCGATATAGAAAGTAAAATGTGCAGCCAAGCCGCACATTTTACTTTAAGAAATTAGCGCCTACCCAAAGGTAGGTGCTAGTTTCTGCCGGCATCGGGAAAGTGCACAGAAAAGCAGTAAAAACTGCTTTTCTATGCACCCTCCGACTTAATATCATGGCGATATTAAGTCGGAGGTCCCGAAGGGTAAACAAAGTAAAGAAAAAAAATTTTTTTAATGGGCCGGCGGCTGTCGGGCTGAAAACCGGACACTCAATTTTGCCGGCTTCCAGTTTCCAAGCCCGTGGCTGTCAGCAGGCTCGAGAACCGACGCTGGCAAAATTGAGCGTCGGCTGTCAAACCCGCTGACAGCCACCGCTCCGGGTCAAAAGGAGGCGCCAGGGACGCGCTAGTGTCCCTAGCGCCTCCTTTTGCCCGTTTCTACTGCACCACCTAATTTAAATACAGAATCACGCGCACAGGCGAGTGGTCTGTGCGCGCGTCGGGAGAGCGGGCATTCGTCCGCTTTCCCGCGGACTTTACTGAATCAGACCATCTGTTAGCAAATTCTAAGACCTTATATATCCGTCGCGCGTGACGTCATTTCAGGGGACGCCCCTGAGGTTCGCGCCATCGCCGGTACTTCAGTCAGTGCCGCGCCGTGCGCACACCCCTAACCCTCCCAGAAACATGGCGGGTTGCGGCGTCTAGCTAGTCCGGAGACGCCGGAGGACTTCGGCAGAAGGAAGCCGCGGCAGCCAATCTTCCTGCGGCCGAAGAGGGAGTCACCAAGGAGGTAAGGAGGGCAGAGAGAGGGCATCGGGAACCGACAGACACAACAATTTCAAAACTAAGCCTGCAGTTTTCTCCTCCAGCAGAACACCAGCCCATGTACACTTCCACCATACTTTGGGCAAAAGCACACAGGTTGCAGAGCTATGCACCTGGGTTTACCTGAAGAGAAGGGAGGCAGTTTTCCTACATGTGATTTTCATGAGAAAAACTTTTTATAGGGTTTGGTTTTTTTTGGTTGGGGGGGGGGGGGGTTTACCCGTGGAACTGTGGGAGCTGTGCAAAGTCAAGAGAGGCTCAAAACGTTACTCCTACCATGAGCTGCAGTAAATGTAATTGGGGTGAAAGGTTCTGGAGGCAATTAAAAGCCACACACATGTACCGATGATTAACCCCTGATGGGCAGCAGGCCTGTGGCTAGAAGAAAGGGCGTTAATGGAGTATTTATGGTGGCTCCTCTACCTCCAAACCCCAAATTGCTTTTTCTTGCTGTTCTCTACAGTGATTTGTTGGCCCCAAATATCTCTCAGATAAATAAATTGTTTTATTCCATTTGTTTTGTAAAGCCTGAAGATCTGTTGCTATTTTCCAAAATGGTGCAGGTTACTGTGTATGTTATAGTTTTGTATGAAATTAAAGACTTGGGCAAAAGTTACACTTTTTCAAAATTTTACAGGACGCAGACTTGCAGGCTTTTTTTTTTTTTTTTGCCCAGTTCTTAAATTTGGCCATAATGTGCCTTTTTTTTTTTTTTTTATTAAACGAATACAAACTAAGGGGCCGATGCAATATAAAGTGCGGAAAGCGGGTGCTGAAAAGTCAGCATCCGCTTTCCTAATGTGTGCATGGCGCCCGCAAGGGGAGCACCATGCAATACTGAAATTAGGGGGTCGCGCTAGCAAGGAGACGCTAGGGTCGCTTGCATGACCTTAGCGCCTCCTTGCTAACGCGACCCCGCTGCGGCTGCCGGTTATGAAGACCGACGCCGGTAAACTTTTTTTTCTGCTTTTCTGATCTTCTTTTACCTGCGCTCAGCTATTAACGCCTGCTCCAGGCAGGCGTTAATAGCTGAGCGATAAATGTGCGTCTGAGACGCACATTTATTTTTTTGCATGTGGCGTGAATGAGTAATAGGCTCATTCACATCCTTTGATTGTGATGAGCGCTATTACATTCACTCCGCGTCCGACGCGGGTTAAATAGGCGCTAATCCCCCTACTGCATTAGGGGGTGGATTAGCGCCTATTTAGCCCGCGTCGGAGTGCGGGTTATACAGTGCATTCGGCTGAGCGCACTGTATTGCATCGGCCCCTAAAGGTTTTGAAAAACTCAGAGAACTGAAATATATATCACTGTAACACCTGCAATGAAATGTAAGTTTTCTAAGCATCATAAAAGTAAAGTAAAACAATCAGCAGATCGTAAGGGATTTAACATACAGCAGTGTGATTGCTCCAGATGTGCCAAGCAAGCAGCCGTTTTATTAGCCTAATAGTATGTATGTTTTCAGTGTACTTTCTGATTTTGAAACATACATATTCCTTGCCTGGCAGCTTCTCGCTGCTTCTTTGAACTTCAAGGCTCATGTGGAACCTGCTCCCGCTAGCACTGTAGCTCTGTTGATCTCGGTGTCCAGCTGCTCTAGGGCGTTTCCCCTTATTACCTTGCGCTCTCGCCTTCCTCCCTCGGTCTGTGATCTACTCATTGCAGTGATAGTAAAGCCGCAGAGGGTGGCCCCCTTCAGCACTCGATACCTGTGCGTCCCGAATCTCACCTGTAGGTATCACCGTAGTGTTCTGGTTGAGAGTCCTTCTACTCCCCTGGCCGTGACTGCCTCCTCTGCAGCACGCCCAGCCCTGTCTGTCTAATGAACAGAGGGGAGGGCCTGGAAATGGAAATCCGGTCTCCTGGGTGGCCGGGCACAGCATTTCCATGCAGCCAAAGAAGCAGTTGCTTCAGAACGTAATCATGTTAGCCTTGTGAGAATCGTTGAGCCATAAGGATAAATGATTGCAATGAAAAATAGTAATTTGGTTTGACTTTTCTTTTTCAGTCTCTGGCCCTGTCAAAGTTTGGGCCTGGAACGTCACATAAGACAGGTCGCGGCATTGGTAGACAAGGCTGGTAAAGGTTTTACTGTACTGGTTTCATTGTAATCATAACTCCTGCCAATGCAATGGGGCTCTAACCCATATGAGCACCAAACTCGTTACCAATTTAAAAATATAATGCAGTGATAATGATTTGATTTTCTATATTGATTTATTGTGACTTTTGCATTCTGGGCTAGAGCAGAGAAAGTGCAGTGTGCTTGATTTCCACGTCAGCAACCGACAGAATGGTGTTACAGTTCAGGCTGCCCTGTGTATCCCGACGTACCACCACAACCCACCAGCGGGGCTTCTCCGTTGCAGGTTTCGGAAGCCAAAGGCAATGAAGTGAAGATTAACGAAGCCCGGGAGCACTACCGCCCCGTAGCGGCGCGAGCGTCCCTGCTGTACTTCATCGTGCGGGATCTGCACACCATCAGCCCCTTGTATCAGTTCTCGCTCAAGGTGATGGCGCTCGCTGTGACTGCCCCAGTGAGGGCTGGCTCTCTCGCTAGCCGTGGTACCAGTTCACGGGATTCTCCCTCTCTCTCTCTTCGCAGGCCTTTAACCTTGTCTTTCACAAGGCAGTGCAGCAGGCAGAGCCCTCTGACCAGGTCAGGCAGCGAGTGAATAACCTGACTGACTGTGTCACCTGCTCAACCTTCAGTTATATCAGCCGGGCTCTGTATGAAAGAGACAGACTTACCTTCACGGCACAGTTAGCTTTTCAGGTATGCTTTTATCATATTTCATTCCATTTTACTTCCAAAATCTTTTTTTTTTCCCCCAGAAGCATTGTACATAAGTTTTTTTAACGGTAGACTGTCAAGCTTGAAACCCAAAAGAGCCTCAGAGAGTTTTCAGCATTAATATTTTTCTGACTTCACCAGCCAAAAGAGTCTCTACTAGGAGCAAAATCACTGACTAGTGTAATTGGTCTGAATCACTGACTAGTGTGATTTGACCCTCTACCACAGTTTACACTTGTTTTGCACAGAGGAAGTGTGACATACTTGTTTTTTTTACATACTATATATAATTTGTAAATATTTTGTGATTTACTGACATCCTTTACTTCTTTATTATCACAAAATTAATGCACTGAAGACAGAAACTAATCTGTGTGTGTTGACTCTACATTATGCATGACTGTGATAGAGACCTCTTTGTTCTTACTGGACTTCTTCCCTGCTACGAATGCATATTTCAGCGGCACTGGAGTGTCCTCCAGGTTTTCTCTGTTGGAATTCAAGGCTTTCAAATAAACTAACATTTCTAAAGAAAATTGTGGCAGGTGCTTTATATATTAAGTAGCTGTAAGCAGGTTATAAATCACTTTAGCCAGGAGTCTAACTGAGTGGAATCCATACAGTGGTAGTTTTATTTTTATATGGTTTCTCTCTGGGGGGGTGGAGGAGGGTAGGGTCTCCAAATAGGTTTGTTTTCCACCTACCATCACAGGAACAAACCTCTTTTAAGCCAGGGTATGTTCGGTGCAACCTGTCTAGATAGGTGAGTGTTCAGCATTGCATAAACTGATGGAATCCAGACTGAACAAAGGGAGGGGGAAAATCCATTTTGATCCTAAATGGTACAGTGATTGCACGAGCCCTAATGCACCCTGTACATATATTTTATTTATGTATTTATTTAACAATTTTTATATACCGACATTAAAATACACATCATATCGGTTTACATTATAACATTAAAGAAATGGAAATTACAAAGAACAGGGGATGGGGAAAACCGGCCAACTAATAATTAAAAGAGTAGGCAAAGGGAGAAGCAGATATGAAGAAAGGCCATTAGCGAGCAGTAAATACGGATGAAACAAAGATATTTACAAAAGCATATAAACAAAAGCGTATAACGCATATATTTACATAATTACAGTAGTCAGCACAATTCCTAGGAGCAGTGTGGTTACATCAGTAGGGAATTGGCGGGGTGGAAATTAGTCTGGGAAGGCCTGGTGAAAAAGCCATGTTTTTAGTATTTTTCGGAATTTTAGGGGGCATGGCTCAAGGCGGAGATGGAGTGTCGCTATATGGCTATGGGGGAGATTTTCAAAAAGCCTACAGAGCCACAAATTACTTGGGTACTTTCAGCACATGTTGTCAAATGGAAACCCCCAAGTTGTTTCCCTTAGAAATGAAGCAGGTGCAAAGTTTATATGCTAAAAGGGTCTGCGTATTTTGCACCTGCTATTTTGTGTGGGTGGCCGTGCAGGGGGACAGTATAGCACACACGCAGCTGAAAAGTGCATGTAACCACGCTGTTATCCTCCCGGGACCCAACCTGCCCCAGGAGCGCCTCTTTTTTTGTGAGGATAAATGTATGCTTGCCACAGAAACGATGGATATTTGTGTCGATTGGCAGCTGAAAACTGAGGCTCCTGAGTTTAGCTAAAAATAGGTGCCAGACTTAGGGGGTCATTTTCCAAGGAGTTACCGCAGGAGATAATTCCGCAAATCGCGCTAACAGCCGTTAACGCGATTTGCGAATGCAAATTTTTTAGTTTTTATTCAGGGGGCGGAGTTGGGGCGGAGCATATGTAAAGTAGGAAAGAGTTATCGTGTGCGGCGAAACAGCCGCAGTGTTAGCGCGGCCAATAGCTACAACCCTGTCATTTGCGGTACGTTGTGCGCTAGAGGCCGGTAAAGGTTTATCGCGGTTCACGATGTTTCCGTGATGGACGCTCTACCTGGGCAACAACAAGCTAGGTTGAGAGACTCTCTCTCTCTCTCTCTCCTTTCGTGTGATGATTTGTTGGTTGTTTTCGTGAAAAACATCACGGCACGCGAAGTTTCCCCGCTGCACGAAAAAAGCCTCATTTACATGGGAAATGCCCCTTAATGCGATATTGGAAAATGAGGTGCACAATAAAAAGGGGGGTATGTTTAAGGAGATTTTTGAGTTACCACAACACATGCTATTTTAGCACTTTGCATGGGTATTTTACTGCAATACATGTTAAAGTAGAGAGAGACTCTTTATAAGGTGCTCATATTAGTCATCTATTTATACCACTATAGGAGGGTCATGTAGGTACTCAAGGTGACTTTTGGTGGTGGTCTAGGGTTTGGGGGGCAGTTCTACATGCACAGTCAGGTGTACAAACTGCACAGTACACATCAGTGAAGATTTGATGTGATTTGGAGTGAAGAAAGGTACACAAAGATAAGTTTTCTACAATGTACTCTCGCCCTATCTTGATGCACCCTCTACCTGGGTGCTATCACCAAAACCTCCCCTTGAGTTACTAGATGACCCTCCTATAGTGGTATAAATAGATAACTAATATGTGAGCCACCCTAGAAGCTCTCTCTCTCTCCTCCACTCCACTCCACTCTACTCCCTGCACAAAACAGGATGCATAACACATAGCTATCACTAGGAAAAAAGATATAGTTATTTCCAGCATTATATCCTGCAAGAGCATGCATAACACATGCATTGTGACATCACATGCAGCATTAGTACTTCTCATTTTCAGTTACTCCACCCAAACTCCTCCCCAAATCCACCCACCTGAATAAATTTCATAAATTTGCATAGTCAGTGCACGATGCAATAAATAACACCTGTGTTATGGCATTATCGCAGGCTTTAGTGCCCTAATGCAATTTGATGAATGACCCTGTAAGGTACCTAAATTTAGGGACTCAGCTTTTTTGGAATATTGGCCTTATACTTTTTAAAATTCAAAAGTATGCATGAAAGAGTAAACCCCTCCCCAGCTCCCCACCCAGGAATGCCTCCTCTCAGTCCAGCCAATCTCAAACATGAAAGGGACATACATGCATAAGTTTACTCATATATTGGACAGGCAAATTTTGAAAAGTCGATTTCTTCAGGTAAAACTCTTATATATTCAAGCTAGAAATAGTAAACCTAGCAGCAACAAACCCCATTTCTCTTACTCTGTCACATAACACTTCAAACATATTTGAGCAAAACTATCCCACTTTTAAAGTGTCTAAAATCTCTCATGCAAAAATCGCTTTTAAAGGGTCAGTGCCATTCCCCACAGAAGATTACAGCATCCACCTTTTAAAATTCACTTTGGCGTAACCTAACAACTAGAATCAGATATGTAAGATACACATCTCTCTGATCATGATCTAAACCTCCTGTTCTTACATTCACATCATTACTCACTCTCTCGATGGAATATGATTTCATGCACATTTTCTCTATGTAGGATAGTTTTATAGTCCATGGTCATGTGTGGAAGTATTCTTCCAAAAATCACCTCTATATTCTCTAATATTCATTGTCTTCTATATTATTCATTCATTTAATTATTGTTGATTTATTCTTTTATATAAATGCCAGGATGTTCTTCTTAAATCACCATTGTAGAAGACAAAGGAATTTTGGGTTGGTCATAGAAGAGATCTTCACGTTCACATGTGTGTGGTTAGTGACTCCAAGATAGTGACGGGAGATAAAACTTGCATCAGTACATATATGTTCATTTCTTTTTTAATGTCATGGTTGCCTATATTCCCCCAGTACTTTCATTATACCTGTACTATACATAAGGGATAGTAGATGTCATTTATTTATTTATTTATTTATTTATTTATTTAATGCTTTTATATACCGACTTTCTTAATACAAATCAAATCAACTCGGTTTACATTGAACTAAGCAGAAACTATAACCAACCAATCAAAAAGTGACAATTTAAAGGAGCATAAAGTTACATTATAACAAGGATGCCTTAACTGGGAGAAGGAAAAAAAGAGGGGGAGAACGAAGATAAATTACTATGTACAATGGAATATGGGAGGGAGGCAAGGAGCCAACCTCATGATGACGTGTGAGCATGATTAGTGTTTGTATATTTACATAAGCAATATGAAAGTTCTAAATCAGGCTGTTGGGCTAGTAACAGGGAAGGCTCAGCAGAATAGCCATGTCTTTAGTTTCTTTTTGAAAGTTAGTAGACAAGTTAGACAATGACCTATATAGAAGGTCATTGTATCCCCCAATCCCTAACGTGCTCCCATTTAGATAATTTGCTCTGTATTCTAATTTTCCATATATCAGGCCATGGTATCCTAGAAGTGGCAGAGAAGAGAATGAAGCATCCTAGCTAAACAAAGATCTGTAAACTTATTTATGAAGAGATTGAGCTTCCTTCATGTGTAGTGTTGGTCAAAAGGGAGTAAGGATAAGACAAAATATATAATGAAAATGAGACGAATTATATCATTTTATGTACAACTGAGTATTTCTTAACTTGTGTACAACAGGCTTTATAACATAACTATGAAAATATAAAAGCCTATTTGCAATCATATTGTCAAGATTTCAGTTATTTTCTCATTTCCTTTTTTCCTCCATTGGTTCCTACTGAGTTGGCTGCATAAGAACATAATACATTGCCATGCTGGGTCAGACCAAGGGTCCATCAAGCCCAGCATCCTGTTTCCAACAGAGGCCAAACCAAGCCACAAGAACCTGGCAATTACCCAAACACTAAGAAGATTCCATGCTACTGATGCAATTAATAGCATTGGCTATTCCCTGTTATGGTTAATGGTGTTTGGTGGATCCTTGGACACTGTGGCAGCTGACCATGCTGTTGGCTATAGCCAGCAGGGATGTGGACCCTAGACCAAGGTGAGATGGGGCTATCAGAAGATGACCCCACGAACCCTCACCGTTGGAAGGCAGAATCAACAGTGAATAGGAAACCCCCTCACCTGAATAGGTGGAATCCGGGTGTGGACTGGGGTCAGTGACTGGCAGAAGGAAGATAGAGTCCCGTGTAGTCCAGCTCAGAGCAGAAAGCAGGCAGATAGCCTGGTCAGAATCCGAGTCAAAGACAGGCAGCAGGCAAAGTCCAAAAGGTAATCCGAATCAGGGCAGGCGGCAGGCAGGCAAAGTCAGGCAATGCAGGTCAGAGGCAGGCGGCAGGCAGGCAGGCAGAGTCAGGCAATCCAGGTCAAAGGCAGGCAGGCAGAGTCAGGCAATCCAGGTCAGAGGCAGGTAGTTGGCAGGCAGGCAGAGTCAGGCAGTCCAAATCATAACCAAGGCAGAGAAACAGCTAGGCAGGAAGACCTGTTGCAAGGCAAAGATCAACAGGCAGGTCCCAGGCTTTAAAGGAAGCTGTCACTGATGCCACTTCCTGGGGCCAGGACACTTCCTGGTCCCTGGCCCCTTTAAGAGGCGGGGCGAGCGTCTGGAGGGTTGCTCATGCCCACGTTCAGCGACGTCAGAGATCGTGCTGGAGGGGATGTCCCGGATGCCTCGTTGCCCGACCGCAGATCCGCCCGTGCTGGTAAGCTGAGCCAGTCGTGCGGCTGCACGGCCGCGCCATGCAACACATGCCCATGGGGGGCAGTCCTGTGAGGGACCACAGTGTCAGGCTAAACTCCGGACAGACAAACACAGATTTGAATCTTTTATTAAACAGTTTATGGAACCACCAGAGGTGGCAGTAGTGAGTAGTGGATGAAGAGCCCATCTGGGCGCGTCTTTCACAGAACGCTGGAATAGCAGATCCTCTGTAGAGCAGTGCTGTAGTGGAAAGAGACTGAGAGTTATGAGCACACAATAAGATTAGCATTCAGAGTCCCAAATAGAATAGGAGAGCTCCGAGACAGGGAGAGCAGGCCCTCGAGGAGCAAGTACCTGATCCCTTAGAGCAGAGAGACTCAGTGGTGTTGTACTCACTAGCAGTAGCAGAGATTCCATTAGACGAGAGGTCTGGCACCGGAGCAGAGGGCAGGCCCTCGAGGAGCGAGTACCTGATTCCAGCGAAGCCGTACTGTAGAGAGAGATGTTTTCTGTACTCACTGATGGTGACTGTAAGTTGGTTCTTCCAAGTAGAAGGGTAGAGGTTGCAGGCAGTGACACAGGGAACATGGGCCCTCGAGGAGGGAGTACCGGTTTCCTGATAGCACCTGAAAGAAGCAGAGAGGCCTCCAAGGAGCAGGTACCCAGTTAGTGACCCTGAAGGGTAGTAAGAGTTCCAGATAGAGCTGGAGTGGCAGAATAGCTTAGGAATGGAGAGTGAATCCCATCTGTAAGAATCCTGTTCCTAACTCAATGAGCTAGCAAATACTGTAGGCAGATATTCCCTGGAGTCGTGATGTCAGAACAGGGGGACGCCCCTGAGGTTTGCGCCAACGTGAAGTTAAAGATGAGGGTGGCGTGCGCACGTGCGCCCTAGAGGTACCTTGAAGGAGAATGACGGGAGACAGCACCAAAGCCGGTTTGGGGACGCCGGAGAGAATGGCAAGCAGACGCTACCGTGGCCATCAGTCCAAGGTGAGCGAGAGGAGCCGCAAGTAGAGAGAGGTAGGTGGGGCGAAGCTGTTGAAGACCGACAGATGCAACATTCCCTAGTAAACTTGATTAATAGCAGTTAATGGACTTTTCCTCCAAGAACTTATCCAAATCCTTTTTGAACCCAGCTATAGTAACTGCACTACCCACATCTTCTGGCAACAAATTCCAGAGCTTAATTGTGCGTTGAGTGAAAAATAATTTTCTCCGATTAGTCTTAAATGTGCTACTTGCTAACTTCATGGAATGCCCCCTTCTATTATTCAAAAGTGTATATAACTGAGTCACATCTACTCGTTCAAGACCTCTCATGATCTTAAAGACCTCTATCATATCCCCCCTCAGCCGTCTCTTCTCCAAGCTGAACAGTTCTAACCTCTTCAGCCTTTCCTCACAGGGGAGCTGTTCCATCCCCTTTATCATTTTGGTTGCCCTTCTCTGTACTTTCTCCATCGCAACTATATCTTTTTTAAGATGTGGCAACCAGAATTGTACACAGTATTCAAGGTGCGGTCTCACCATGGAGCGATATAGAGGCATTATGACATTTTCCATTTTATTAACCATTCCCTTCCTAATAATTCCTAACATTCTGTTGCTTTTTTGACTGCTGCAGCACACTGAGTTGACGATTTCAATGTATTATCCACTATGATGCCTATATCTTTTTCCTGGGTGGTAGCTCCTAATATGGAACCTAACATTGTGTAACTATAGCAAGGGTTATTTTTCCCTATATACAATACCTTGCACTTGTCCACATTAAATTTCATCTGCCAAGTACTTTTGACTATATTTACATGAGGCAATGTGGTGACTGTAATATGGGCAAACATTTTAGGCTTCATGCCTTTAGTTCGAGCTGACATCATGATCAGCACATTCCACTCCATTCCAGATGTCCGTAAATGTCAGCAGAGTGCCTCCACATATCATAAAAGGGATGCTGGGGTTCATGCTTATGGTAATGAGTCTGATAATACATTATTGTTTTGGCTTTGTTTCCTGCCCGGTGTGATTTGTACAGCTGGTTTTAAAGTCTTCTTTCAGATGTCTTTCGGTGGTGTCCCCGGGCTGTTTAAGTCAGGGCTGCTAACTAGCACTTCTACTGGGCAGGAGTGAACTGTAACTTCTAATTTAATTTAAGTGAAAGTTTCACACAAGACTGGTCCGGCCCCTCATTTCAATCTGATCGTACATACAAAGCTGAATTTGTCCATAGGTGACAGCAAAGTAAGTGCTCTCCAATTTAAAACCTATGAGGCTCGGCTGGGCTCACTTTACATCATAATGAAGATGGTGAGAGGGACACCGCATATTGTCTGAGAACATGACACCGATGTTTGTTTGTGGCATCTGACATCTTTGAAATTTACCCTTTATTTTGAACTATTTATTGTTGAAAAAAATGTTTTGTAGAGCACATTGTTATTAAGCAATTCTTACAATTAACTCCCCTCCTCCCCCCCCCCCCCCGAAGATGCTGCATTTGTTAGCAAAATGGGGTCCTCTGTCAGGGTTTCATGTATGTGAAGTCTTTATATGTACTTATGGCTTGGGCTATGAATGTGATTTTTTTATGCGTGAGTGGTTTGGTGTTTGGGTCATAGAGTGAATGGGTTTGAAAGATTTTTAGTCTTTGATAGGTTCCATGTAGCACTGAAATGTAATCGTATATATTGTTGTTTCTAAAAATTTGTAATAAAAGTGTCACATTTAATTTTTCCCTACCATTTCCTACTGTTGACTATTGTACCTATTGCAGGGACTGTATTTGGCACTTTCTGATTTTATAATATTAAGTGAGTCAGATTAGGGACTAGACTAGAATCCCAAATATTTGGGATTGCTTGTTTTTTATTTGACCTTAAACAGGCCTCTGAACCACTTTATTTAACATTGAGTGCAATGCTTTTACTCATCAAATATCTTTTTCTAAGTTCTGCATTTGGGTGAATGTATATCATGGAGTTTACAAATTTTAATGGTGTTTTGGGCTTTGTATGAATCAAGTAAATGTTTGTTTTTTACAGCTTTTAATAATGGAAAAAGAAATCAGTACTCGTGAGCTTGACTTTTTACTTAGGTTTAACATTGACCATGGTTACAACAGTCCTCTAGAATTTCTCTCAAATTCTTCTTGGAGTGCAGTCAAGGTGAGCATCTGAAATATTTGTTGGATAAGTCAGAATAAAGATTAACTTAAATTAATAAACAAATAAGCATTTCTTGAAAATGAGAGGAACTGGTGAAAGAAATGAGAAAAAAACAGTATGCTCTTCTTTCTTTAGACACTGAGTTTTATCGATGAATTTCGTGGACTGGATAGAGATATCGAAGGATCACCCAAACGCTGGAAAAGAGTTGTTGAATCAGAATGTCCAGAAAAAGAGAAGTTGCCTCAAGAATGGAAAACTAAAAGTTCTTTGCAAAAATTGATTATAATGCGTGCTCTGAGACCAGATCGAATGACATATGCAATGAGGTTGTTTTACTTGTGTCATAACATTTAAGCAAAAATCCTTGAGGTCAATTATTCAGTGATGCAGCAAATGTCAAATATATCTAGGGAAATTGATGCATGTAACTTGTTCTGGATAATAAGTGGGACTTGCATACACAAATCTCCCTCTGAATATACTCAGATAAAGTTACCCACATAACTATCCAGGTAAACTTAGAATCACTGTTCCCTCTAAGCTATACTCATGTGTGCACACATACAAATTGTGGACCCTGCACACACAGCATAACGTAGTGTGAACAAGAAATCCCGATATTATTTGTATTATAGTGGCTGATAGCGCACAAATTAGAACTCCGCTTATAAAAAGTTGCACAAAAGAAAATGTTTGCACATGTAGCTTTTCAAAAAATTAGAAGGAACGTTGGTTAGTACTGCTATTTTTTGACAAGACATGTGTGGTTCACTTTAGCCAGAGAGCGTTCAATATGTGCGTTGGTCTGCTAAAGTTTATCTCCACTCCAAGAATGCCTCCATTGATGCCACTTTTATCCAGATAAGTTTTGTGTCATGCACATAAAAGTCATGCACATAAAAGAGATGCCACTTTTATCCAGATAAGTTTTGTGTCATGCACATAAAAGTCATGCACATAAAAGAGGTAATTTCAAAAGAAATTACACATGTAAATGTAAAAATCTATCATTTAAGTGAAAGTTAAAACAATTTTAAACAGCCAGTTTTAAACAATTTTAAAAAGCCATTTACATGCGTAAAGTGCACTTACATGTGAATATCCTATGGAGAATTCAATGGCATATATTGTAGCAATTTTCAAAAGCCCACTTACGTGGGTAAAGTGCATCTACATGTGTAAAACTCAGTTTTAATCATGTAAATGCTTTTTAAAATGAGAACCAAAATATATGTGGTTAGAGGGGGGAAATATTTAAAACTCAGCTTTTATGTGCAAAACTTAGTTACCTGCATAAAAGCTTTTGAATATCGACCTCTTTGTATTTTTATATATAATGATAGATAATGATGTAACATAATAGGCAGATAAGGAGTAATTGGCCCATTCAGTCTACTCTGTGTTCTCTGATTCTCTGTCACTTTGGATACATGAACATATAAATTCCCATATTTAAACCAACAGCAGCTCTCCCTCTCCCCGTGTCTTTTACTCAGTTTTTCAACCCTGTTGCTACCATTGCCCTCTACATCTGGGTACTTGCCAGGTTCTTGAAGCCTGGTTTGGCCTCTGTTGGAAACAGGATGCTGGATTTGATGGACCCATGGTCTGACCCAGCATGGCAATTTCTTATGTTCTAACCATGTTTAAATTCTGTTGCAGCACTGGTCTCTACTACCTCCATTGGTATATTGTTACAGGCCTTATTTCCTTCCTCGTTCATTCAAATAAGAGCCATATTTAAGCCACCACGAATCTTTGTAATAATCCAGACAGCAGCAAAAATGTGTGAGACTGTTGTCTGAACATCCAGCCACTCCCTGCATGTTGATATCTGAGTGTTCCATGCAGGTTACCCAGCTTTCTTGGAAGCCTAATGCAGCCATATACTGCTGCCCTTAGGGCTACAACAAAGACTGCTCTGCTCAGGTAACCCCAGCCTTCTTGGAAACCTTGTGCAAGTGTACTGCTGACGTTAGGGTTATAAACATGGCCACTCCATGCAGGTTTCTAGGGGTGTGCATTCGGATTGACCGCATTAGTAAAACGCAACTCATATTTTTTTTTAACTTAAAAAATTGATTCGACATAAACGATCGGATTTCCCACATATCGAACATAGATATGTTCGATATGTGGGAAATCGCGATTGTTGAGCCAAAATAAAAATATAAACCCCCTCACCCTCCTTAATCCCCCCCCCCCCCGACTTACCACAACTCCCTGGTGATGGAGCGAGGAGTGAGGACGCCATTTCTGCAATCCTTGGCGAGAAGCATGTGACGTCGGCGGCACGTCGAGTGACGCCGGCGTCACGTGATTCCCGGCGAGTTCGCGCCGGACGGCTCGTTCGGCCCAAAAAGAACTTTTGGCCAGCTTGGGGGGGTCAGGAGGCCCCCCCAAGCTGGCCAAAAGTTCTTTTTGGGCCGAACGAGCCGTCCGGCGCGAACTCGCCGGGAATCACGTGACGCCGTGTCACTCGACGTGCCGCCGACGTCACATGCTTCTCGCCAAGGATTGCAGAAATGACGTCCTCACTCCTCGCTCCATCACCAGGGAGTTGTGGTAAGTCTGGGGGGGGGATTAAGGAGGGTGAGGGGGTTTAAATTTTTTTTTTGCACATATGTACATATACCCAACTCATTGGATTTTTTTTATGTCCATATTGGCCGCAAGTGGGACCCCCTTTCGGACATAAGAAATATGAACATAAAATTTTGCTCTGCACATCCCTGCAGGTTTCCATAGTCTTCTTGGAAACCTGATGCATCCATATCACCATGCTCTGCCCATTGGCTTGTATTCTTCCCATTTGACTTGAGCAAACACTCAAGCCTCCCTCCCTTATTTTATCTCCATGATAACTCCGACCTGGGTTTGCCGCTTGACTCTGTGTCTGTTCCAGACATGTTAAAATTTTGTTATAGTATTGCTTGTGCTACCTCTTCTAGTAAGCAGTCACAGATATTTACCAACCTCTTAGTAAAGAAATATTTTCTCACCTTTCTCCTTCCAAGCTCATAACATGATACTTTGGCCTTCAATTTCCTCTTCTATAGACAATTTCATTTTCTCATGCTTTCCTGAAGCCTGTCAAATATTTGTATATCTATCACATTCCCCCATCCCTTCTTTCCTCCAATGAATACATTTTGAGTGTCTTAAGCTTCACTTTGTAGGGTTTGTGTTGGAGGCCTTAAGTAATTTTAATAGTCGTTTTCCAAACTGCTTCTATTCTTTCATTGTCCTTATGAATGTATAACATAGTATTCAGTGTGGGGTCTTACTAGTGGCCGATACCAAAACAATATTACCTCCTGTTTCCTGCTGATGGTATCTCTAGTTATGCAACTGAGGATACTGTTAGCTTGACCAGTTGCTTTATTACCTTGATGGCTACTTTGAGATAATCCATTATGATTAGTCCTAGATCTCTTTCTTGTTTGATAGTTTCCAGTTCTTGTCTTTATAAATAATATGTAGCTACTGAATTTTCCAAGCTCGTTTTCCAAAACCCTCACCATTCCTCCAGTTTTTTTCTCTTTTCTTTCTTTCCCCCCCCCCCTTTCCCGCATGTCTGCTCTTACAGATTTTTGTATCATCTGCAAACAAGCCTATGTATCGTTCAAGTTTCTCAGCTACATCACTAATAAATATTTATCATCTGCAATTTTCATCTGCACAGAAATTTTGTTGAAGAAAAACTGGGAAAAAAATATGTAGAGAGACAGAAAACTGAGCTTGCAAAATCATTTAAAGAGAGTGGTCCTGCTTCCCCCATAGTTTTCATCCTCTCCCCTGGAGTTGATCCTCTTAAAGATGTGGAAAGCCTGGGTAAGCACGGTGTAAAAATGTTGGGGGGAACCCTATAAAGTATAGTAGTTGCCACACTACTTCAGTTTAGGCTGTCTCTGAACCATCAGAATAAATGGGAGCCTTTTTTTTCCTTTAAAATTTTAATTCTATAAATAATGCCAATTTGCTTTGAATTTAAAGAAAATCAACAAATATTATTTTGGTTCCATCTACCTTTTTTATTCTTGGTATTCCTAAAAACCTAATGGTATGTGGTCTACTGGCAAGTCCTGTGTAATTGCATTAGCTCCAGCCCAACTAAGGAACCATGGAATGCTTCTGAAACTACAGGCTATATTTATTATCATTACTATCTAAAATATGCACCACAATGAGTGTTCTAAATTACGCACTATTTGAATTCAGAATTTCCTATAGTTGTAAAACATTGTTTAACATTAACTGAAATATTTAAACTTAAATTGATAAAGCTCCTATTGAATAGTTTTAAAAAATTATGCAGTGCAATGGGGTGTGAGGGCAGAGGAGGCTTGATTACGAAAGAAACAACTTTAAATTCATCTTCTTAGATCAAACATATCTTCAATAGATGGCTTCCAAGCGCGTGTGTACTTCCTGGGAATGTGAGATTATTACTTTTCCAGATTACATTTCCTTGCAATAAACTATACATACTGTACTTATAATAGCAATGCAATACAGTTTTTCTAATTACATAAATAATAAAATCTAAAATTTTAGTAGATTACAATTATTAATTTTTGCAATATTGTTCCTCAATTAAGACTTTTTGTTTTCCATATTTTACTACTATCCTATACAGTGGGGTAATAAAGTGTGCCTTATGGCCTTAAAGCCAAACTGGCCATTCCAGTTGTCTGATGTCAGTCTTATGTGCATAAGGCACCATATTCAGTCTAATAAGTTTTCCTGGATATGGCCCTGAGGGCTGGTGTGGTACTTAAACAATGTGGCTAAAATATATCATTTTAATATTATTACTTTAATGTAATTTTTTTATTCTGTTAAGGGAACAAACTTGGGTTTACCATAGATTCTGGAAAATTTCACAATGTATCTTTGGGTCAAGGACAAGAAGCCATAGCAGAAATAGCTATGGAGAAAGGATCAAAAGAAGGGCACTGGGTTATACTTCAGGTAAGCCAAAGCTAATCACAATATTTAAATCATTTTGTCTTCCTAGGTTTGAACTTAGCCAGACAAATCACAGGATTTATAAATCCTCTAGTTTGACCATCCCAGCATTGCCTATCTGGCTAAGTCACGGGCAGTCTGGGTGGATTCTGGGGAGGAGTGGCATTATCTGGCTAAGGGGGTTATTTTCTAAAGGTATATCACATGCGTTAGGGCCTTATAGCACGCGATAAAGCCCTAATGCATGCGATAAACCCCTATCGCACGCGAAAAGGGCCTTTTCGCGTGCGATAGGATGTAAATGACCGGGAGGGGAGGAGTCAGGGTGGGGGAGGAGTCAACCGCGGCACCGTTGCTGGCGATAATGTGAGGAACATTCTTGCCGGCAGTAGCGCAGCGAATAGCACAACCTTTTATGGTGGCACTATTTGCTTGAAAGGCTGCAGCCAGCCGCACTGCGGCTGGCAAAATTGCACTGCCACTGTGCGAATGGCTGCGGCCTTTCGAAGGCCCGCCCCCCCTTTGCCCCTCTGCCCCCTTTTTCGCGGGATTCATCATTCAGCGAGGAATGATGAATCCTGCCCTAAGTTAGTCAGATAACGGCATGTAAAGGTGTGTCCCTGGAAACACTCCATAACCAGTTCTAGATCAGTCATCTAGCCTGGTCCACCTTAAAAGCTAGCAAAACAGGTAACTCTGTGTGCATGTCCCCTGAAAGCAGGAATAAGGGTGTAGGCCCAGAAAGGTCTCCAGGAAAGGTATTTCCTGCAAGAATGTGAATACTGATGGTAAATGCTGAATGTGAATTTGGCTGAAGGTAAGCCATTTATGTTGGACAATTTTCTTGTGGAAAATAAAGTTTTATGTAAGAAGAGTCAGAGTCCAGAGAATGTCTGTCCTCTGGGAAGTTACAGTCCGCTTATGCTGTGTCACATGGCGATTATCAGCGTTACCCAGCTAACATAGCCAGATAGCTTTAGGACTGCAGCCTCTATGTGGAGTATTCAGGGTGTGTTCCACAGAGAGGATGGCAAGTAGACTATGCTCTTGAAAAAGGGAAGCTGTAATAGGAGTGCTGGGAGACCTCAGGCTCCCCCTTCCCTTGCAGCTGAAGCTGTTGTAAACATGCACACCACTAAATCACAGGACAATTAGGCCCACTCCAGTTACTAGGTGAAAGAGGCTTAGGGGGTGGGGGTTGATAATGATGGAAGATGTAAACTACAGGAAGATATGTACTTATCCAGATATGTGACACACCTATCTGAGATCTGACACTGTCAAGTTCCACAACCACCCTATCTCAATGCAAGGAATCAACAGTGTGAGCTGTAGGTGGAATGTTAGTTGACTAAGCGTGAGGCCATTATCTCCCCATCAGAGACAATCTTATCTGTGAGGCACTCTTTGTAAAGAGTAGAAGCACAGGATCGCTTGTATCAAAAGCCAGGGTTTGCAAAATGGATGTACATAGTCAGCCTGTCCTGGGGTATGCATAGGTGTGGTAAGGGAGGGAACAACAAGGCTAACATCAGTCCCAAACACAGATCTACACAGAGGCTAACACAGCACATCAGTCACCCAGATGCACACAGTCACACATGTGTTTTGGGCCATTTTTGGGACAGATTACCTCTACTACTTTGTGCACCTACACATGGGCAAAAAGTATGTTCCTGGCCTGTTCATAATCAAACATCATTGATGTGTGTGGTAGACTGGTCCCTAACTGCTAATGATGAAATCAGAGCTCTAAATACACACAGAAGATTATGGACACTTGGCAGTATGACACACCTCTACGAAAGGTATATATGATAAGCACTTTGGCCAAGGTACTGACATGAGCCCCTCAAGCCCTCAGGTGCCACTAAATGCTTGTCTAGAGAGAGACCAACCCCCAAATTGCATAAACCATCAGGCCAATTACATGACACCTCGGGGATCAGTTGACCTAGACATTCAGCTCAGTGATAGGTTTCAGAATAAGGCAGGTTGTAGGCTTCTGAGGTCATCAATTGACAACACTTTCTCTAGCCTTCATACTATACACAGAGCTGATGATTGAGGGTCTATCAGCACACCTGCCCTGCTCACCACAAAGTATAAAAGTGACAAACTGCACATAAGAGACAGCCTAGAGAACAGCAACTCTCCCAGCTTGGCCATAAGTCATGGCAGCCATGTGGACCAGCAAGGAACTCCAAACATAAAACACCTGAAAAGGTGGTAAGACATGTTGGAAAGTGACCATTCTGAAAGTCCCAGGAGTCCTCTGTCTATGTGCTTTAAGGGTGGCCTCAGATAGCATAAGGCCCTGCTGGACTTCCATCACACCTCTGCCACTCTTTCAGCCACATGAGAGGCCTAGGACAGGGTCCAAGGGTAGGCCCATCAAGCCAAATGCCCCAAGCTAGGGCAATCCATGTACATTGTGTTGGTAGTCTGACACCAAGACATTTGCGAGACATGCCTCTTTTAGACTCACAATCAGTCCAAAAACATTAGGGCAGCTACATGTATTTGGTGTAATCTGTACTCTGAGTACACTTTTTCTCCTACAGTCTATTCATCCATTGTCAAGATGAAGTCTAACTAAGCATACATGGTTTCTGTTACACAATGACACAGACAGAGGATCAGTGAGTAAAAGAAAGAAGACAGGGAGTAGAGCATCAGGAAACACTCTGCTGGGCTCTCTTCCATGGAAGGGGAAGGGGAAGTTGAGTCCTATCAGTCAAAGTAGTGTTGTATAATGCTTTCCCAAAGCTGTCTGCCAGTCCGCATGGCATTCTTGGCGTCTGCAGGGGGACATTTATTTATTTAGACATTTTATATACCATCATTCCAATTGAAGATCACAATGGTTTACAAAAGTAACATTCATACTATAGATCAACACAAACAATAGCTCAACACAATCGGGAGTAATTTAAATTAATGGTGATGTTCTAGTAAACTTGTCACTAAAGGTCTTCAGTGAAGTTCTAGTACATTTTCGCTAAAGGTCTGGGACATTAGGCTGGAAGTACGGAAAATCTGTTTCAGTAATTTACATAGTGTCATTGAGTTGTCATTAGATACTTTTATGCTCTCATTACTAATTAATGTTTTTGTCATTATTATTGCAGACTCTGCATTCTGCTAATTTAAGTTAGGTTATATGCATTTTTGAATAACCATGTTTTTTAGCTCACATTTGAATCTCTTTCCTTCTGATATCAGTCTTATTGTCTCAGGTAGAGAATTCCAAAGTTTTGGACCCACCATGGAAAACTCACAATCTCTTATTTGCTTCAGATGTGTTTTCCGTATTATAGGCACAGTCAACAGTCCTTTATTTTGTGATCTGAGGGGCGGATTTTAAAAGGCGCGCGAATAGCCTACTTTTGTTTGCGCTCCAGGCGCAAACAAAAGTACGCTGGATTTTAGTAGATACGCGCGGAGCCGCGCGTATCTGCTAAAAACCTGGATCGGCGTGCGCAAGGCTATCGATTTTGTATAGCCGGCGCGCACCGAGCCGCGCAGCCTACCCCCGTTCCCTCCAAGGCCGCTCCCCCCCCCTTACCTTTCTCCGGGGATTTACGCCTCCCGGAGGGAAAAGTAAATCCCCGCGCGCGAGTGGGCCTCCTGCGCGCCGGGCCGCAACCTGGGGGCGGGTACGGAGGGCGTGGCCACGCCCCCGGACCGCCCCGGGCCGTAGCCACACCCCTGTACCCGCCCCCAAAACGCTGCCGACACGCCCCCGAAACGCCGCGACGACCAGGCCCGCCCCCGACACGCCCCCCTCGGAGAACCCCGGGACTTACGCGAGTCCCGGGGCTCTGCACGCGCCGAGAGGCCTATGTAAAATAGGCTTCCCGGCGCGCAGGGCCCTGCTCGCGTAAATCCACCCGTTTTGGGCGGATTTACGCGAGCAGGGCTCTGAAAATCCGCCCCTTAGAGTTCTCTGTGGCGTATTATAGGCACAGTCAACAGTCCTTTATTTTGCGATCTTAGAGTTCTCTGTAGTGTCATGCCTATCAGCCCAGGGTTTTCAGAGTGACTGATTTTAAATATTCCTGTTAATACTTTGTAAAATATTCGTGATTGTACTAGTAGCCAATATAGTGCTATCAGCAATGGTGTGATGTGATCGAATTTCCTTGCTCCTATTAATAGTCTTGCTGCAGCATTTTGTAGTAACTGTGATTTTTTTATTAGACAATTAGGAAGTCCGAGTAATAGAGAGTTTCAGTAGTCTATGTTTGAAAAGATGAGCATTTGTAGAACTGTACGGAAGTCTTCAAAAGTTAGTAAAAGTCTCAGTCTATGTAGTATGTACAGCTTTGCATAGCCTGTATTAATTAATTTAGTTATGTGCTTTTTCATTGTGAGGTTTTCATCTAACTGGGATTCCTAAATCCCCATACTTGATCAGAGGATGTGATCTGAAAATGACCCAGGCCTAGGGGTGGAGGTTTAACTATAGAGGAGTGTTTCCTTAACCAAATGATTTCATTTTTTTTTTTTAATTAGTGTTAGTTTGAGTTGGGATAGCTCTTGCTGTATTGCATTCATGGTTGTTGAGAGTGTCAGTGCTATATTTTCAAATGATTTGGAAAGTGGAATGTAGAACTGAATGTCATCGGCATTTAAGAAGAAGGTGATTCCTAGTTCTGCCAGTAATTTGCACAAAGGAAGCATATAAATGTTGAATAGAGTTGCCGAGAGTGCTGAACCATGGGGACACCTATATTGATAGGGAAGGTGTCAGATATGTGGTTGCCCAGTTTGACTTGGAATGTCCTATTTGATAGAAAGGAAGAGAGCTATTCGAGAACACTACCATCTATTCCAATTTTTCTCAGCTGATGGCATAATAAGGTATGGTCTACAATGTTGAAGGCTGCTGTAAGATCAATTATTTTTTATTTATTTATTTGTTTTGTGATTTTTTTTTTTTTATATACCGCGGCACGTTAAAAACATCACCTCGGTTTACAATGAACAATAAATCAGCAACAGGCTTTACAATTAAATGAAATTAAGAGGAAACATTATAAATACCACATAAAATTAGAATCAGTATATATGATTCATCATTGTCAAATCCCCGTCGTACAGGGTCCAATAAAGATATGAGTAAAGTCTCAGTTGAGCGATTTGTTTCTGAATCTGAATTGGTTTGGATATAGAATATTACAGTCTTCTTGGTGGTTTTCCAGTTGAGATAACACTGCTCTTTCAAGGACTTGTGAGAGAAAAGAGAAGTTGGATATTGGTCGATAACTGTCTCAATTGTCAATTCTACCTGTTTTATTTTTTAGGATAGATTTTATCACAGCTTGTTTTGTCACATCTGGTACCAATCCTTCAGAGAGTGAGTGATTGATTATGGTTGTGATTGTTGGAGTGATTATGTTGTGTGCTAGTTTCAAGGAACTTGCTGGAATTGGATCACGTGGGTGAATTGCGGGATTAATTTTGGTTATTATTTGACTTATTTGAAGTTTAGATACTCTGTCAAATGCGGTCCATTTAGCCTGTTCTTGGTTTTTTTCAAGTTCTTTTATTGGTGGGCCGGCAGAGAATTGTATTTTTAATCTATTGATTTTGTCTAATAAATAAGTGGCATATTCATTGCAGGCATTCTTTGAGCAGTAGTAGTTACTCGATATGGTGGAAGACGGATCCTTGATTAAATGTTTAACAACTTCGAAAAGCAATTTGGAATTAAATATTACCTCATGAATCTGTTTGGCATAGTAGTCTTTTTTTTGCTTTGATGATTAGTGCACGGTATTTTGTTAGGAGGGATCTGTATTTTCCTAGGGATTCTGCAGTCGGGCATTTCCACTATTGTTTCTTAGTTTTCTCAGTGTCTGTACCATGGCTTCTTTTGTTTTGCGGTGTTCTGTTCTTTTTGGAATGTTCTTGTCTGTATTGGGCTTAGGGTTTTGGCTATTTCATTGATTATTATATCCCAAGAGTCAAAAGCTGAAGAGGCATTAGCTTGATTAAAATCAATTAGCTTATTTTTAATTGCTTCTGCAAGTATATCTGATTCAATTATTTTTCTGAAAGTGAAAGTTTGATTATTATTTAGAAGTTTTCGCATTGGGTTGAAGAAGGTTATTTCCACTTTTATTAGTTGGTGATCAGAAAAGGGCAATGTAGTGTGGGAAGTAGTGATAAGACAATTATTGTGATTGGCAAATATTAGATCTAGAATATGTCCTGCTTTATGTATGGGGTTAAAAACAAATTGTGACCATCCAATTGCTTCCATTGTTTCTAAAAAGATTTCACATGCTGTTGTTTTTCATGTTCTATCTACATGTAGGTTAAGGTCTCCTACTATTAGGGTAGAGTCAGGTGATGGAAAAGCTTTAGTGAATAATTTGATTACAGGTAAACAGTCTTTTTGAAGTATTCCTGGTGGTCTATAGGCCAATCCTAAGTTTAGTTATGGTGATTTTAGTATCACCACCTCATAGGGAGAGTTAATCTGTACTTTGTATGGTATGAGTTTAAGTTATTTTTATACTAATTATTAATAAACCCCCACCTTTTCGTTTAGGTCTGGGGAAGTGAAGACTTCATAGTTTGGATGTGCAATTTGACTTAAGAGCACATTATCTTTGTTGTTCAGCCAGGTTTAGAAATGTAGAAGATGGATTTAAATCCTCTAGTAGATCGTTTATCAGTGGGATTTTTTTTTTTTTTATAGAGACTGAACATTCAGTAATAGCAGTGTAAACATTAGGTAGGAAGAGATAACAGGAGAGTTGTTACTTATTATAGTTAGGACCTGCTTTGCATTCTTTTTTGCTTGTTACTTGGGATTTTCCTTAGGTTTCCATATAGTCCTTGGCCTAGAATGGGTTCAATCAAGTGAGTCTGCTTCATTATTATTGGTATGAGGTCAGTGCGAAACTAAATGACCACTTCAGGCTTCACTGCGGGCACGCACGAAGGGGCACACAAAGGGATAAGCTCCTTTGTTGTGCACCAAGGGCGCGCGCCTGCTGGCGCAAGTGCCTCCGGTGTTGCCACTGGGATCTCCTACTTTTGGTGGTGGTGGTGGGCGGGCAAAGGGGTGGTCGGTGGGTGTTTGCAGGCCAGCTGGCGCCAGCATCTAGTTCCTCTCTTTGAAGGGGGAAGGGAGCGCTCCTTCCATGCGGCCCCAATGGCTCCTCTCTCCCTCCAGTGGGGTGCCCTGGTCTTTGGGGCTCCTGCCTTGCTCTATCACCGGCATTGCTGCCGGGATCTCCTACCTTCGGCAGTGGTGGTGGGTGGGCAAAGGGGTGGTCGGTGGGCATTTGCAGGCCAGCAGGCTCCAGCGTCTAGTTCCTCTCTTCGGAGGAGGGACATGGGGGATCCTGGGATGATCAGGAAGTATCTCTGTTGGTATAACATGGCGTAGAGCGAGATTTAGGAATACCCAGCAGAGCATCACTATCTCTGCTACTCTGGGTGGAGCATAGATTAAAGCTCCCCCCATTTTGTCCAAACAGCAAAATCTACTTTTGAGAACTCCGAAGGTGTTTTCTATGACACAGTGGGTAGAACATAAGGCCTCATTGAACCTTTTCTCTTCCGGCATGTTGGGTGAAATGCCAGGTCCTATAACCATATTCCAAATCTCCTGCAGCAAAGACAAAATGGCTGCATCATTCATAACACTGTGACTTTCAGATGTGGCTGGCAACCCACAGTATGCTATAAGACAATAGAAGTTATACTTTAGCTTAGCAGGAGCCTTAAAAGCCTGTTTCCCACCCCAAAGCCCATGGCATCTTTTTCTGTGTCATTATATGAACACTCTAGCACTAGCTTGATCTATGTCCAGACTAGGAAACCTCATCTGGGGTTTCCACCAAATGGGTGCCTGTCACTGACAACCAAGTAAAGGCTACCCATTTGTAGCACATCAAACCCTGAAGCTGTACATCAGAGCTGCCATACATGTCATAGGAGACAAACCTCAATCTCATGGTATGACTGTGCAAGTCCCTGGCTACTCTGCAGTATGTCCTCCAGAGATACAAATTGGTCTGACCTGATACAGTGAATATACTAGGCCTGAAAATACACAGGCCGCAGCTTTTGGTTTACCTGTGTGATGGGCAAGACAAACTGTGCCTGACATCCTGGTTGACCCATCAGTAACAGGGCACACCTGATCTGGGAGTGCCAGCAGTGTGGACACTAAGAGATTGTGATTAACCAGTGAGATTTCAACTGATCCAAATGGAAGGATTGGAAAACGCACATGTTTAAAGTGAACCCATAGAAAGTGTCTAGTCTGGTCACATACTAAGCTTTGTGGTGAGTGCATTGTGTGGCCGCACAAAATTAGCAGGCCTCTCCAGCCTGGGGTGAGAAAGCCAGGCCCTGGTACAGTGGCATGTACACATAACTATACAAGCCACTTGTCATGTAAGCAATGCTGTTACATCCCCTACAGCCGCACCCCCTATGTCCATGTCGTTTGCTGCAAACACATAGCAGAGAGGGAGTTGAGAACAAAGCATCTCTCTTACCTACTAGCCAAACATCACCATCCAGACCATCCTCAAAATTGTCAAAGAGGCCCGATTTCCTAAGTATAAAGGAATCCTGTACAGCTCCCAGGAACCTGGCCACCACGTCAAGGATGCATATTCTAGCGTCACAGACCACTTGCGTTGATAGCGTGGAAGATCTCCTCCCTGTTACGGGGCGGGATGATGGCTACATGAGTGCAGTTCATAGCTCCCAGAACATTGGGAAAGTGAGCAGTGGCATAAAAGTTTCTCTTCAATTCCATCAAGTCCTGCCTGTCCCAAGGAAATTCTTTGTAACGATTAAGGCAGTCAAATACAGCTGTTATAACCTGGCTCAGACAGCGAGAAAAAGTGGTTTGGGACATGCCCCCGATGACCCTTACTGTCGTTTGGAAGAGGCCTGATGCCTTGAAATGCAGGGTGATCAATAGTTTGTTGAGGCCTAGTAAAGCATGTGACATTTCTGTGACCAGATCCAGATCCCTTCTGATTTCTTCATATAATTCCAGGATAGCCTGAGAGCTTAGGTAATACCTACTAACCACATAATCCTCTGGCATGCCTAGCAACGAGGCTCGTGGAGGAAAGATGTGCTCCCTGTATCTCCACTGCCATACCCGCCTGGGTGCCAAGTGCTGGCATGGGCCCCGATCCTCTCGCAGTGGGGCCAGTGGCTCCGACTCAGATGCAGAGACTTCCTTAGGAGGGCTTGGAACTTCCCTTGCCTATTCTTGTGGTTGTTGTTCTTGTTGTTGTCTGCGGAGAGCATCCTAAAGCATTGAGTATTCCCCAACAAGTTAACTTGCCACAAACATAATAGATTTAGGAAGATAGGCCAGGTAAGAAATGGTGTTTTTATTGGCCCAGAAGGGTGTGGTAGCTGTGTCTGATAGAAGGCCTCATTTTATCATGTGCAATAATAGCTGCAAACTGCAATAACAGCCGCAGGCGCATGATAAAAACTTTTTTTCCCTTGTAATGCAAAAAAAAAAAAAAAGATGTAGTTATTGCTGACATTAAATCACACGTTAGTGTGCGATAATCTATTACGAAATGCAGTAGGACACCTTAATTTGAATTAACTCCTCCCACTTGCTTACTAAAATTAAAATTTGCATGCTAGCTTGCATTGTACTATTTATCACATGCTCAATGCGTGTTAGAACCCATTTAACACGCGTTAGGGCCCTAACGCATTTTGATGAATGACTCTATCAGCCAGCTAAGTTATCTGGCTAACTCTGAATATTGGAGTTAGCTGGCTAATTCAGTGCTCCCCCCCCCTCCCCCCGCCTCTAATTTAGGGCCTGATTCACTAAGGAATTTCTCCCATTCTGTGTCTTGGGAAAATGCCTTGATGAATCAGGCCCTTAGCCGGCTATTTTATTAGCCAGGTAGAATTTAGCTGGATAAGTGTCTAAATATTCATTTAGCTGGCTAACTTCTGAGTTAGCTGGCTAAATACATTTGAATATGTACCTCTAAATGTGTAACGTGTCAATAGAAGTCCTGATCGCCATTGCGAATACCTTTATAGATGCAATAAAAGTTAATTAAATCTGATAAAATTTGGGTATATTCTGAAGATTAAACAGCTCAAAAAACATATAGAATTTTACCTACAAGTTCACTACTGATTTATAGGGGTCCATTTTCTGCCACTGGATGGCCAGCAAAGTTAGCTGTATAAATTTATCTAGCCAACTTGACCTGGATATTTAGCAGTGCAAGTGCACTGCTGAACATACTAGGCTATCTAAAAGGATCATCCTTAGTGAACAGGTATAATACAGATCTACAAGCCAGGCCAGGTCAGGGGTGGTAGCCAGTCTGTGGAAGTCTGGCTGGTCCCAAGTAATAGCAAATCTCATAGCTATCTACTCTTGGGCTGTAGGGATTCTTACTCCTCCTCAATTGGCACACAGCTGCTGACATGATGTTAGAGTATGCTGCAAGTATAAGATATTTTGTTTAGTAAGAAACTTAAAAGGGTTCAGTCTCAGATAGCCTTTTAAGTGGAATGAGGACACAAGTAAGGAGCTCAATGTTAAGTCATGTGCGGTGATTAGTGTACCTTCCCCTGAACACCATATAAGCTTTATATGTACATTATATACTCTCTGGCCCTGGAACCTGCAGCTGCACATTTATGCTTCCTAGAGATGAATCCCACCTAGGGCTTTATGTACTTTTCAAGTAGCCCTCTGACTAAAGACTTATGTGAAGATAGCATTCACTGCCAGAGAGAAGGCCCATTGTTTGGTCAGAGGTGAGATATCTTCCCAATGGAAGAGGCCAATGGTTTGTTAGAGCTACACTATGATCATTGCATAGCTATACCACCTATTAGTCCCCAACAAAGTGAAGACATAGCTACTGCACATTTAGCCAAGCACTTCTACACCTATTCCACTGGACTGTATATGGAGATGAACACTAGCTAACTAGTGCATATCTCACATACATACCCATGTACCCAAGAGTTAGCTAAAAGTTTGCTCTCTGGAGAAGGCAACTGGAGCCCATTGTAAAACTCCACAGTAAGGAGCTTCCTGTTTAGCTCTTACTATTTTCTTTGATAGCATACCGTGAGGTTTGGATTGTATGCCCTAGGCCATATGGAATAGCCAATGACATTCTAGCATGCAAGGTCTGGGGATCCCAAATCTTTGACCTACTGCACCCTTAAGACACAAATCACACAGTGAAAACAGACAACCAGAAAGTGTGGTTTCAAATCTGTGACTACTTTATTACAGAACAAATGTCATCAACAAATTAAAATCAAGTCAACATCTTTGGAAATCACATTCTGCAAGGACAAGATATAAAATAGTACATGACATTGAAACTGAAATGAACAGCACATTGAGTGCAGACCTGTACATACGTTGTTCCAAATCATGCATGTCTTACCATCATATCCTTTTGCACAAATATGATTACAGCAAAGAACTGAGAAAGCGGACGTGGCACCCCAATAGCTATAGTACAGCTCTAAGGTTAGAGCTGATAGCAGCACAACTATGTGATGACAAGAAAAAAGCCCCATCAGTCCATGTTTAAGAGTGCACTCAAAGGGGGACAGCCTAAGGGCCAAGGCAGCAGAGTTCAAGTGAAGGCCCCAGGCAGTCCATGTTGAAAGAGTGCACTCCTAAGGGCCATGGAAGTAAAGCCAAAGTAGCAGACAGCAGGGCCAGGACTGGAGAGCACAGCATGGAGGCTGAAAATCAGGACTGGAGAGTGCAGCATGGAGATAGGAGCCCCAGCAGAAGATACAGCAACATGGAGGCAGGAGCAGGTTGAGATGAGATGAGACACCAGCATTGAAGCAGCAGCAGGATGTCAAGAGATAAGATGAGACACAAGCATGGAGGCAGCAGCAGGATGAGAGGAGATGAGATGAGATACCCCAGCATCAGGAGCAGGTGATGAGATATGATGAGAAGAGACAGCAGCTGGACCATGACTGGAGGCCGCATCAAGGAGGGCATTAGAAGTAGGCAGCAGAACAACACTGACAGACAGTAGACCATACCCATCAACAAGCTGGCACAGGAGTTCTTTAGTCAGGACAGTCCCAGCAGGCTTCTTCCATCTAGCCACACAGGAACTCTGTAGTCAGGATGGGCCCAGCAGGCTTCTTCCATCCAGCCACACAGGAACTCTGTAGTCAGGATGGGCCCAGCAGGCTTCTTCCATCCAGCCACACAGGAACTCTGTAGTCAGGATAGGCCCAGCAGGCTTCTTCCATCTAGTCAGGATGGGCCCAGCAGGCTTCTTCCATCTAGCCACACAGGAACTCTGTAGTCAGGATGGGCCCAGCAGGCTTCTTCCATCCAGCCACACAGGAACTCTGTAGTCAGGATGGGCCCAGCAGGCTTCTTCCATCTAGTCAGGATGGGCCCAGCAGGCTTCTTCCATCTAGTCAGGATGGACCCAGCAGGCTTCTTCCATCTAGCTGGCACAGGAACTCTGTAGAGAGGCCCAGCCAAACTTGTTTGGACAAGTCTTTAGTTAGCATACTATGCTCCCACCTCTGCTGCATCATGGCCCTTTGCAATAGCATGACCTGCCACTTGGCGAGGGTATATCTTTGGGAGGCCTACTCCTTGGGCATCTCTTGGGCTGGGGACTGCTGTGGAGCATGGAGTCCTGGGATGCAGGGGAAGACACAGGTGGAGGCTTCAGCATCCTTTGCAGAATCTGAGTAGGGATGCTGGTCATATTAATAAATGATGTTGCCACCATGGTTAGCGCCTGCGTGTGTGCTGCAGTCTGATCCTTCAGGGCCTGGATGTGACTATTCACAGCCTTCCTGAATCACACTAGCTCAGCCCGTACCTGGTGGAGGTGTACCCCGTACTTCCTTTCAAGCCTGTGCAGCTGCTTATGCATTGACACCTGTGTTGGTGTTGGTGTTGGGGCTGTGCTGGTTGTAGCACAAGCAGAAATGTGGGCCTCCAACAGTGGATGAGGGGGCTAATGGCCTGCTCCTGCTGAGTGCCTACTGCCTCATGCTGGCGCTGTGGTGTGCTCGCCTGAGGTTGTGCTGCCTCAACTGGCTTCCACTGCATGCTTGTTTCCTCCATTAAGCCAGAGATATTTAGGGTAACATAGAGAGGGCTGGCTGTCCTGAGGGCTTCCAGCATCAGCATGAGCTGCTGAGAATGTTGTTGCTGCTCCTCCTCTGCCTCCTTCTCCTCGCTGAACTGTGTCTGAGCCCCGGAAAAGTGCTGGTGTGCTGCTGGTGCCTGGGGCTTGACTGCTGGTTCGTGGAGTTTGATGGCTGGGACTGGGAGCTTCATGGGCGAGAGCTCTGGAAACAAAGAAGAAGACATAAGTACCAATGGCAAGAAGTAACCATTTACCATTTGGCATCAGAGGCACACTTTGCATCTCAATGTATGTGAGCCTCTCTGCCCTCTCTGTCTATCCCTAGCTTGTAGTCTTCCTCCCAATGGTCTCGCCTGCCTATCCCCTTCTCCCTCCTGCCTCCTTCTTATCCCTTCCCCCCTCCCTATGTCTCCTGTCCCTACTCCTCTCCTCCTCCTTTCCCTAGCACTCCTTCCCTCATCCTCCCTCCTCCTCTCCTCCCTCCTTCCCCTCCTCTCCTCACGCCTCTCCTCTCCTCTCTCCCACTGCCTCTCACTCTCCATCCTCTCCACTCCTCCTTACCACCACCACCACCACACTTGCTAACTCTTCCACACAAAAAGACAGACAGACAAACGTGACAAACTGACAAAAACTTTCACACACAGATAAAGGCAAGAGACAAAGGTAAAGCGAAACAGATGAGAACGGAAAAGAACAGGACAACGCACTTAGATATCTCTAATCTCCTACGCCAACCAACTAACTAAACCACCAACTCACCTCCTCTTCTCTGACCAATGCCTAGACACACTCTTAAAGAGGCAGCTGCAGGAAGCCGGGATATATAAACAGAAAAAATAATTTGCCACACATAAATCAATGCGTGCCGCGTAAAGTGACACGCTGATGCATTGCGAGATGCGATAGCATAGCACTTATAGCAGTAATTGCCTACGTGATGCCAAAGATAGGAAATTAGCCTAAATTGCCCTTTTTTTTTATAGTGGGCACTATTTCTGATATATTTACAGCATTTTGATGAATCTAGGCCAAAGTTTGGTAAGGCCAACGACCTGTCCTAAAGTTAGTTTGCTATAGTTAGCTGGCCAACTTTAAGATAGCCAGCTTTATTCAATAGTGCAGCTGCACTATTGAATTTACCTCCAAAGTTAGCCAGATAATTTTATCTGGCTAACTTTGCTATCTGTACCATGACTGAATATAGATGTCGTAATGATTGCCTCACATAAGAAAAATATACTTTCAGGTGCTTTATAAAAAGAATAAGTCATTAGTGAATCAAATTAACTTGCACGTTGCAAAATAAGACAGTCTAACCCATTCCCAGCCCAAACTTTACAAATGCAGTTAGTCTCAGGAATGCTTTATCCTGGTAAAGAGCTGCAAGCAGCAAGAGTCCAGGAACTTTTACTGCAGCCAGGGCAAAGTCAGGTTTCTGTCTTTAAGAGAAAATCAGCCAACCATCAGAGAAGGGCTGAAGAACAGTGATTGGGATCCAGTGATGTGTAGTAATGCCTGTTAGTCCTTGATGTCTTTGTTCTCACCTTTTTTAAAGGCCTCAATTTGCATTTTTCAGTTTCATTAATGCAAATTAATGGGCTATGAGATGAACAGAGTGATTGATCCAATCCACATAAGTTGTTTTTTGTTTTTTTTTCTTCAAATGAGCTGGTGCAACTTCTGGTCAGATAGACACAACACGCAGTTGAAAAAGACATAGATTGATAAGGATGCAGTCTTTGATAGGCTGTGTTGTTAGACTTAGATGAGACTTAACTGGCACTGTGTCTGTCTGTTAGGCAGCATAAACATGTTTTCTTTGTTCATTATGAACAGGTATCCCAGAATCCTTTGGGATGTGAGTCCATGGTCAGTCATAGCACAGAAAAATCTGTTGAAAAGATTTCTTTGGGCATTGTCCCTAGGGACAATTTTGAAGCTCTTCAAAATTATGCAATAGTTTTGGCAAAATGCATCTACCTTATAAATGGCCTGTGACCGACGGCCCGCAAATGCGCAGTAGAGCGCAGCTCTACTGCGCATGTGCGGGCAAGGGTGTCGATCAGAAAAAAAAATGGCGGTGGGGCCGCAGGAGCGGGAGGAGAAGCAGCGGCGCCGCGCGCGCGCGCGCGGTGCCGCTGCTTCTCCTCCCCAGATCTGCCGGCAGATCTCGGGGGGGGGTGTCACTCCCGCGCCCCCCCCACCGAGATCTGCCGGCAGATCTCGGGGGGGGGTGTCACTCCCGCGCCCCCCCACCGAGATCTGCCGGCAGATCTCGGGGGGGGGTCACTGCCGCGCGCGCGGGAGTGACCCCCCCCGAGATCTGCCGGCAGGAGCGGGAGGAGTTAATGGAGCCGGGTGAGGGTTGCGGGAAGTCGCGCTTACGGCGCCGGGAGGAAATGGAGGTGGGTGAAGGGAGGGAGAGGGGGACTGAGTGAGTGGGAGGGAGGGAGTGAGGGAGAGGGGGGACTGAGTGAGAGGAGAGGGAGGGTGGAGAGGAGTGGGTGGGGGAGGGGGGTGGTGAAGAGTGAGGGGAGAGAGAATGAGGGGGAGGTGAGAGACAGAGGGATGTAGCCCGTTTTAACGGGCTTTACGGCTTGTAGTTAAATAAGACAACAATGAAAATGTTATCAAAATAATAGATTATTTTGCACATTCACAATTGATGCATATGCTAATATGTTTCAATTGTATAACACTCAGTATTGATCACAAGTCAGTATTCATACTATGAATATGTAAACGTTTTTTTATTAAGTAATGTGTGCTGAATAAAGTATTACTTTATAGTAAATCAGGGGCAGCAACTTCGGTCCTGGAGTGCCATAAATAGGTCTGGTTTACAGGATATCCACAATGAATATGCTTGAGGTAGATCTGTATGCACTGTCTCTATTGTACACAAATATGTCTCATGCATATTCATTGTAGATATCCAGTTGCCTTCCCCTGTAGTAGATAATGGTAGAAAAAGATCAACTAGCCCATCTAGTCTGCTCAGCTATCCTGGTCCATATTGTTAAGGATATATTCCAGCTGCCAGCCATTGAAGCTGGAGCCCTTGTAGGATAATGGAAGGCGTCCCCAGCACGGATGTGTGGGCGCCACGAATAACTGAGTGCCCGCTGCATCCCTGGGGGTGTCGCCTCTACTGTGCCAACAATCCTACCCACAAGCATGGAGGGGGGGGATCCCTTCGACTCCCTCCTCTTCTTCCTTCGGCGGCGGCCAGCAATGGTGCCGGCCACGTGTGATCAGCACTGTGTGATGCCAGCTTCCTGGGACTTTGGGGGGGGGGGGGGGGTGGCAGTGCTAGTGATGTCGTGTCCCCGGGTTGGTCCGGCATCAGGCGCGGTGACATCAGGAAAATGCGCCCTGACGCCAGGCCACATGATTGGTTGGGGAAGCGACTCAATGATATTGGCCGTGGGGAAGGGCCGGAGGGTGATTTAAAACCTGCTGGCTCCCTCTCGCCTGAACTCTTCTTCCTTGGTGTGGTGTGGCACATTTTCCCCTCCCAACCCACTCCTCTATGTTAGTTAGTTCCAAGTGCTAGCAACCATGATAGCTCGTTGTTAACCTGTCGCAGTGGTGGCGACTGAGTCCTGGAAGATTAAAGTAAGGATGAGTGCTGCATATGAGGCAGGGAGGTGGTGATAAAGATGAGAGGGGCCTAGGGGCCACCTCTTGGCGATTGGCCATCGAGGACGTATATTATTATCGAGCATGGGGAACGGACCCTGACGATTTTGGTGGTCTGGCATATCTGAAAGGGGCCCCGGAGGGGCCTGCTGCGTGGTGGCCTGAAGGGGTCCCTCTGGCAGCAGTGCTCCACAACTGGACGGGGGGCTCGCAGGAAGAATGATCCACCCCCATCCCCTTCAGATTCTGCTAGGGCAGAAGGGGCGGAGTCGTCGGTATTTCCCCTGCGGTTAATAATAGGACTCGGCTCCAAATTTAGATTTCCCTGTTAGGGTCATCTAATAAACGGCTGCGGCCACTTTGCATTCCAGTTAGGATTGAGGCTTTTCATTGTGTCTGTGTGCAATTGCGGGGTGGCCAACCCAGCTGGACAGGGGTGGGATAGAACCCAGGGTGTCGGGGCTGCCTGGTTATTGCTCCCTATCCCAAGGAAGCAGTGATACGGCTCCAGCCCAAGGCAGCAATGATATTGCTGCATTGTGCTTCCTGGATGGCATGGAGTAACCTGCACAGAGCAGCAGCTGAAACCCTAAAGGGGATTGGGGTTTGGGTTCCATATTGGAATTTGATCTACTTCTGGTAGATGTGCATAAAAGCACTGCTGGGCAGACTAGACGGGACTTTTTTGTCTTTATCTGCTGTTATTAACTGTGTTATTGTCCAAGTCACTTTTTGTTGTCTTCCTTTTTGGTTCATCACCATTCCAGGCAAATGAGTATACAAGTTCCAACACCCATGTCCTCCCCTTCCGCCCCTGCTACCCCCCACCCCCTCCCATCTCACCTCCAGAATCTGCAATAATCCAAGCAGCTACCATGGCATTTATTATAAACTTTAAATCTATTGCAAATATGTTTCGTTAAATAACTGAACAGGTAAAATTATTTTCACTAGTCATATCCAACGACAAAAAGGGATCGTAGGTATTACTGTACAACATGACATATTGTGGTTAAAGGATGCATGTGAAGTTTTTAGATGCTGTTCTGTATCACACTGCTTCTTTACCTTGAGCTTAGTTTAATATCGTATTTTTGACTCTGAAGCTTTCTTTATTTCTTTGAGGCTTTCAGCTCAATTGGACTTGTGTTCTGTTGGGTTATTAGATCATAGACCTTTCATTTGCAATTACCCAGGGATTTTCTTCTAGCTTTCTCCCCCTCTCTCCATCTAGCTCAGCCTTTGCAGTGGCAGTCCTTGGTTGGAGTGGCGGGCACAGACCCAGGCTACAGCCAATATGTGTCACCATTGAGGAATGGCTGAGAGTCCCTCCTCTCCCCACCCACCCCACCCAGAGCCTGTGAAGAGCGTTTCCACAACATTGCAGTCCTAGCAATGTGTCATATTTAAAATCAACAGCAAATTTTGTTGCTAACAAGGAAATCAATTTTCTTTTTAGAATATTCATCTTGTAGCCAAATGGCTTGGCATGTTGGAGAATTTACTGCAAAAGTACAGTGAAGAAAGTCACCCAGACTATCGTGTGTTTATGAGCGCAGAGTCATCCCTGACTCCTAAAGAACAAATCATTCCTCAAGGAATCCTGGAAAATTCAATTAAAATTACCAATGAGCCACCAACTGGAATGCTAGCTAATCTGCATGCTGCTCTGGACAACTTTGACCAGGTGAGTAAAAACATCATATAAAGTAGATGAGGTTTTTGGGGGTTTTTGTGGCTTTCCATTTTCTTTCTGTTTCTTTAGGCTTCTAGATCATTTGGAACTGGACTCTGCTGTCCTACAGCACCATGAGCCTTCATTCACAATTTCCTGGGGTTTGCGCCCCCTCATCCCCTACCACACACACACACACACACACATTACTCAGCCCAGCCATTGCAGCAACAATCTTTAGTCAGAGGCCACAAACGTCTTCTACTGGAACCCAGCAAATGTGGACACCCAAGTCTGGCCATTATGCATCACCATTGTAGGATATCTGAGACCATGAATGTTGCCTTCTTCAGCATCCTTAGCCCCAGTCATCCTGAGGAGCAGAATATCTGACCAAGAAATCAAATCCATATTCTCCACATGGCCATAGTTTTGAAGATCCAGTTGCCCACCTGCCCTGGGGGTGAGTGAATATTCTCCAGCTGGTGGTCAGAGAGGAGCAGCTGGTGGCATCTTTGACCCAATCCAGGCCCAGAAGGAGAAAGCAGTGATGGAATCTTTGCCCCACTCAAGGTTTGACAGGAAGAAACAGCTGTAGCATCTTTGTCCCCCAAGCGGAACCTAGGAAGAGATCAAAAGCAGAAGCCAATTCGGACCCAGAAGGAGGAAGTAGTGGCATCAGGAGCAGGAGGCAACATCTTTGGCTCTAATCAAGGCTTTGGAGGGAGGGAAGGGGATGTCTTTAGTCCTCATCTGGGTCTGGGAGGAAAGTGAAACCACTGAGAGGCGTGGAAAGAGAGGAAAAGAGAGAGATGGGGATGGGGGAGGAGAGTGAGAGGGCTGTGGGAGTGAGTGGAGAATGATAGCAATGACTACATCTGGGGGGGAGGGAATAGGAGGCAGGGGAAGTAGGAGGCATTTTCAGCCCCCATTCAGGTTTTGGAGGAGACTGAAATAGATAAAAGGTGATGGGGTGACAGTTGTGGTGGGGGTAGGGGTGAAGGGGAGAGTGATAGATGAGGGGAGAGAGAGGGCTGGAGTGGTAGGGGAACTTAAGAAGGAGAGAGAAGATTACACCTGAGCAGAGCCTTGAATACAAGATAACATGATGGGGTGAGAGGAGGAAGTGTGGACTGGAGGCAAAGCATGAGAAAAATGCACCAGGGTAGAATAGAAGGATATACACTCACTCTGTACTTCTACCAGCTCTCATTGAATTTTTGGGGGTAGGGGGCATGAGATAGGAGTATATGGTGAGTAAGTTCTGGAAGAATTTTAAAATCCCTGCACATTTCAGTGCTCAGTCACTAGGCTATCCTTTAAAATGAGATTTTGAATGAAAATAAATTAAAATTATTTAAAAATAGAGATGTCAATATTCAAAAGGGTTTATTCAACTAAGACCAAGACTTAGCCAGACAAACCTTGAGTTTTAAATATCCGCTCCTCAATTACCAGCTAAGTTTTAGCTGGGTAAATCATTACACGGCTAAAACTTACCCAGATAAATAAAGGCAGTGTGGAGGCATTCCAGGGGCGGGGCTAAAACTTACCCAGATAAATAAAGGCAGTGTGGAGGCATTCCAGGGGCGGGGCTAAAACTTACCCAGATAAATAAAGGCAGTGTGGAAGCATTCTAGGGGTGGGGATAAAATTTACCCAGTTAAATAAAGGCAGTGTGAAGGCATTCTGCAATGGGGCTAAAATGTATCCTGATAAATAAAGGCAGTGTGGAGGCATTCCAGGGGTGGGGCTAAAACGTACCCAGATAAAGGCAGTATGGAGGCATTCCAGGGGTAGGGCTAAAACTTACCCAGAAAAATAAATGCAGTGTGGAGGCATTCCAGGGATGAGGATAAAACTAGCCAGATAAAGGCAGTGTGGAGGCATTCTAGGGGTGGGGATAAAATTTACCCAGTTAAATAAAGGCAGTGTGGAGGCATTCTGCGATGGGGCTAAAATGTATCCTGATAAATAAAGGCAGTGTGGAGGCATTCCAGGGGTGGGGCTAAAACTTACCCAGATAAATAAAGGCAATGTGGAAGCATTCCATGGGTGGGGCTAAAACGTACCCAGATAAAGGCAGTATGGAGGCATTCCAGGGGTAGGGCTAAAACTTACCCAGAAAAATAAATGCAGTGTGGAGGCATTCCAGGGATGAGGATAAAACTTAGCCAGATAAAGGCAGTGTGGAGGCATTCTAGGGGTGGGGATAAAATTTACCCAGTTAAATAAAGGCAGTGTGGAGGCATTCTGCGATGGGGCTAAAATGTATCCTGATAAATAAAGGCAGTGTGGAGGCATTCCAGGGGTGGGGCTAAAACTTACCCAGATAAATAAAGGCAATGTGGAAGCATTCCATGGGTGGGGCTAAAACGTACCCAGATAAAGGCAGTATGGAGGCATTCCAGGGGTAGGGCTAAAACTTACCCAGAAAAATAAATGCAGTGTGGAGGCATTCCAGGGATGGGGATAAAACTTACCCAGATAAAGGCAGTGTGGAGGCATTCTAGGGGTGGGGATAAAATTTACCCAGTTAAATAAAGGCAGTGTGGAGGCATTCTGCGATGGGGCTAAAATGTATCCTGATAAATAAAGGCAGTATGGAGGCTTTCCAGGGGCGGGGCTAAAACTTACCCAGATAAATAAATGCAGTGTGGAGACATTCCAGGGGTGGGGCTAAAACGTACCCAGATAAATAAAGGCAGTATGGAGACATTCCAGGGGTGGGGATAAAACTTACCCAGATAAATAAATGCAGTGTGGAGGCATTCTAGGGGTGGGGATAAAACTTACCCAGATAAAGGCAGTGTGGAGGCATTCTGTGACGGGGCTAAAATGTATCCTGATAAATAAAGACAGTGTAGAGGCATTCCAGGTGTGTGGCTAAAACTTACCCAGATAAATAAAGGCAGTGTGGAAGCATTCCAGGGGCGGGGATAAAACTTACCCAGATAAATAAAGGCAGTATGGAGGCATTCCAGGGGTGGGGCTAAAACTTACCCAGATAAATAAATGCAGTGTGGAGACATTCCAGGGTTGGGATAAAACTTACCCAGATAAATAAAGGCAGTATGGAGGTATTCCAGGGGCAGGGCTAAAACTTACCCAGATAAATAAATGCAGTGTGGAGACATTCCAGGGGTGGGATAAAACTTACCCAGATAAATAAAGGCAGTGTGTGGAGGCATTCCAGGGGTGGGGCTAAAACTTACCTAAATAAATAAAGGCAGTGTGGAGGCATTCCAGGGGTGGGCGTAGATTTGTTCGAACAACCCGGCGCGAACAAATCTATGCCCAATTTTATAACATGGGCGCGCTCCCATACACATGTTATAAAATCCAGGGTTGGCGCGCGCAGGGGGGTGCACAATTGTGCAACCTGCGCGCGCCGAGCAGAGCAGCCTGCCTCCGTTCCCTCTGAGGCCGCTCCGAAATTAGAACGGCCTCGGAGGGAAATTTCCTTCTGCCTCCCCCCACCTTCCCCTCCCTTCCCCTATCTAACCCACCCCCAGCCCTACCTAAATCCCCCCCTACCTTTGTTGTACAAGTTACGCCTGCCCGAGGCAGCGTAACTTGTGCGCACTGGCTCGCCATCCCCCGGCACAGGCTGCTGTGCCGGAGGACTTGGGACTACCCCCCAGCCTGCCCCCGAACAATCATCACGCCCCAGACTGCCCCCTGACCCTGGGCACGCCCCCAGACTGCCGACACGCCCCCTTCCAGCCCCTTTTATGAAGCCCCAGGACCTACGTGCGTCCCGGGGCTTGCGCGTGCCGCCGAGCCTATGCAAGATAGGCTCGTTGCGCAGGGGGCGACAGGGGTAGTTTTTCGGGAGTTGCGCATGTATCTTACGCGCACAACCCTTTGAAAATCTACTCCTTTACTTTCTTCAGGATTGGTCAGCTTCACTGACCAATCCCCATTCAAAGCTGACTTTTCATTGGGGATTGGTCCATTCACTGACTGTCAGTGAAGCTGACCAATCCTGAGGAAAGAGAAACTAATAAATGAGCCCAGAGGCTGTGCTGACAGCAGAACCTTCATCTGCTAGTGGTAAGTTTGCACTTGCTAGGAAGAAGCCCTTAAATCTTAAGATAACATTTTTTTAAAAATTCTCAGAGGGTTAAACCATTACTGGCTGTTTATATTGTCTGCTAGTTTTAAGGTTAGTATTTGTTTGCTAGTGTTAGAATTGTCTGGTTAGAAGGTAAATTGATTGGATTCTCTGAGCTAGTAAAAGATATTTCTTTGCCAGTGTTTGAATTGTGAGTTTGCAAAGGTCACTTACTTGATCAGAGAAGGTAAGAGTACTGGTTCCCAGGCAACTAGTTACTAGTTCAAGGCCCACCCATCCCTGTCTCATCTACTAGATAAATGAAGCTTGACCGACATGCTGCAAATGCGCAGTAGAGAGCAACTCTACCGCGCATGCGCGGGCAGCACGTCGGTCAAAGCTTGCCTGTAACAAAAATGGCGAGGAACAGTAGCAGTAGCAGCGGTGCACGCGAAGGAGGGAGGGACCTCCCCCGGAGATCTTCCGTCTGCGCCATCCGAAGGGGTTGTGAATGAGCTGAGAGAGGGGGAGTGAATGAGGGGAGGGAGGAGAGAGTGACTGAGGAGAGGGGGGAGGGGCCATCTTTACGACGGTGGTGGCCATCTTTAAATATGGTAGCGGCCATCTTTAAAGATGGCGCCGGCCAGCCAGTGCTCCTACCATGTGACAGGGGCCGGCCAATGGCACAGATACCCTGTCATTTGGTAAGGGCAAAGGGTCATCGGCGCCATCTTTATGAGCGGCAGCCGACAGCCTGAGAACGGGAGATCGCTCCCGGGACCACCACTAGACCACCAGGTATGTTTTGGGGGGCTCGGGAGGGTGGGGGAAGCTAAGGGGTCATTTTTAAAGGGTCGGGTGGGTTTTTTTTTTTTATCAGGCCATCGGCGCCATTTTTGAGTGGCAGCCAAAATGGCGCCGATGGACTGAGAGTGGGAGATCGGTCCCCGCGCCCCCACTGGACCACCAGGTACTCGTAAAAAGTTTGGGGGGGGTTCGGGAGGGTGGGGGAAGGTAAGGGATTCATTTTATAGGGTCGGGGTGGGTTTAGGGTTTTTTTTTGGTGTGCCTGTTTTCCCCGCCCTCCCCCGATTTACGATTTTTCACGGTAAATCGGGGGAATTTCTATTGTATCGCGACTCTTAACGATTTTTGACGATTTAAAATATATCTGACGGTGGAGTCAAGATGGCGCCATAGACAGACGCGCTGTTCATACCTGTGCCGGCGTTTTCTCCTTTTTATTGAAATATTTCCAATAATATGCCACCAAAGCGTAAGGGGAAAACCAGGAATTACCCCTCGATACCTGCACTTCCCTCCGGACAGAGGACTATCAAACAATGCGTCGAGAAACCGGTAACATTGGAATTAGGAGGTCCGGCTGTCGGGTCACAGGAAGGGGAATGTGACCCGACCTCGGAAGCAGTTTCCCTAAGTCCTCTGGATGATAGACTGCCTCCGGCAGCGCGCGGAACCTCAACGCCGCGATTGGGGCTGAGCCCCGAAGTGGGTGAGCAGCCTAGCCGATCTGAGGGGGCGGTGGCGATGGAAGTACCGGCGCAATCCTCCATGGACAACGGAGAGAGCCATTACGGAGATTCAGTTCTGGAGAGAGGAAGAGACCAGACTAATGGAGAAGGTGAGCAGTCTGTGATTTGCCCTCTTCCCCCCGAAGTGGTTTTGGCCATGCAAAGACCGGAGGGTAGTGACTCTAGATTCATTATGGAATCTATCGCTTGCTACAGTAAAGGCTCTTGAGATTACCTCAGGGAAAATAAACACTATTTCTTCACAAATGGAAACATTGAATAAGAACTTTCAAGGATATAAATTAGAAACTGATGGGAAAATTCAAAATATAGAGACTGAGATTAATCAAATTAAACAAGTGCAGGCAACGATCATACAAGACTGTAATGGTATGAATAGGAAAATTGAAAATATAGAGAACAAATTGAGACATTTGAATCTGAGGCTACTTAACTTTCCCAGGGTGGCTGGAGAAATTCCCAGGATGACAATTAAAAGATACTTCTTCGAAGTATTGGAAATTCCCCCCGAGCAGACTCCACCCCTGGAAAAAGTATTCTTTCTACCAATTCGAGGTAGCCAGCAGACACAAGTGCCTCCTAATGCGTTAGAAAATTTAACTGCATTTTTAGAAACATCTACATATGAAGTTGTAGAAAGATCTACTCTTTTAATTTCCTGTTTCAATGAAAATGATCTGGGAATAATCATGCGTGCATACTTCAAAAAAATCAAAGCTGTGTTTCTGGGTTCAAATGTGAGAATATTCCCAGATTTAACGAAATCAACTCAAGCTAAAAGGAAAAATTTTCTCGCCTTAAAACAAGAAGTACTTGCAGTGGGAGCCTCATTTTATTTAAGGTTCCCCTGCAAATGTATTGTTAAGTTTGAAAGCAATAATTATATTTTTTTCCAACCTGAGCAACTCAGAAGCTTTATTGAAGCAAAGAAAACATCGCTGCATTAGGCAGTAGTTAATATCATCTATATAAGGAAAACCGGTTTAATGGTTGCTTTTTTCTATAAAGTTATATATTGCTTGTAATCCCCTTTAATTTGCTTGTACTCCACCTCCCACTATTAGGGGTCTAAAGGGTTAAGAATAATAATGTAAGATGTATAAATTACTATATGTAATTGTAAAAATGGAATTTCCTTAATTTTTTTTTTTTTTTTGGTTTCCTTTGTTCTTAACCATATTTCATGTCAAAGTGGATGCTTTGTAAGTTATGTTTAAAATTAATAAAGATTAAATTAATAAAATATATCTGACGATTGTTTTAAATCATCAAAAAACGATTCACATCCCTAAATTTTATAACTTGAAAGAGGAGTGAGACTTGGGGCCACAGAGGCCCTGGCATTTTTTTTTTTTTTACAACTTGGGTGGAGGTGAGAGCGGAAAGAAAACTAATGCTGGCTTGTACGATTTGTTTTCCCTTATGTTCAGTAAGCTGGTGCACGGCAGAGTTGCCCGGATAACTTTATTCAGAAAAGCGTAACCGAGTATGTACAATGGAAGACCTGTCCTGCTGAATATTCGGTTACATTTTTTTTTTTATGAATATAAAAATTTGATATTATTAGGTAAAATATGTTGCTTTGTTGATGTCTTTCTGCATGAAGTATTTTCTATGACTGTCGTTTAATTGAGAGTCCGTGCAAGGTCTCTACAGCTTGATATTGGATAATGATCCAAGTTAGATATTCTGAGTTCTAGGTGGGAATGTCTTGTTATCAATAGTGCAATCATTCTGGCCATAGATCTGCTGTGACTTTTGGAAAACTGAAATTTGAAAAATAAATTAAAACACACCCACCTTTTTTTCTCTCTCAAAGGCACTTCAGCTGCGGGATTCTCTAAAGCAAACAACTAAAAACATTCCATTTCCTAATAAATTCTGAATGTTTTTTTTCCCTGTATTCTTTGTACTTTAGAATACCCTCGATCTGTGTACACGTGAGCAAGAGTTCAAAACCATCCTGTTTTCACTTTGCTATTTCCACGCTTGCGTGACTGAGCGAAGAAAGTTTGGATCTCAGGGATGGAATAAACAATATCCCTTTAGCATCGGTGACCTTACAATTTCTGTCAGTGTTCTATTCAACTACTTAGAAGCAAATGCCCAGGTAGTGTTGATCAAATAGGATTCATTTTGATATATATGATCACAAATCCATTTGTACTCATGCATATATAGTTTAATAATTGCATCTTTAATTCTGAAGTGCTTATTTCCAGCCATACAAATCACATTAATAAACACTAATGCTAAATATTTACCTTCAGATTAATCTGTTATCTAGCATTTTGACTACTGAAATCTTTGCCACATTAGCAGTTAATTGCATCCGTACTGTGGCAAACATGTTACTCTGTGCACTGGCTCTGCACTGTGACGCAGTTAAGCTTTCCATACTGTAGGCTGGCATTTAAAGGAAACTGCATTGTTTTCAGGTGCCTTGGGAAGATTTACGTTATTTGTTTGGTGAGATTATGTACGGCGGTCATATCACTGACGACTGGGATAGAAGACTCTGTCGCACATATTTGGAAGAATACCTACAGCCCAATCAGGTAGAGCAACAATAGCTTGGGAGATCAGCAGCCACAGGATGTTTCCAGAGTTAGAGCTCCCCCTGCTGAAACAGAAAGCAAAGCATAATGTTATCTATGTGCTCTCAAAACCATTTATTTAGCCCACTGTACTGAGTTGCAAATGTTATATTTTTTTTTATTGTTTTATTTAGAATGTTTAGTGATTCTGATATCCTGCCTTGCCTGTTGATTCACCTACCTTTCCCATGTATTCTCATATGAAAAGTCAGATATCTCTCAGCATTCTGTCTATATGATATATCATCCATTGGGATTCCTACAAACCTATGGATTCCGCTGCATGCCTCTTCCCTGGCTTGTGGCAAGGACACAAAAGAGGTGAAAGATTTTACTGTACAAAGAACAGTAAATCCATTTTTTTTTCTAGCTGAGATCTGCATTGATAAGACTCTGATAATTCCAGTAAATGGAATTTATGCAAGGGGGATTCGTAATGTAACCAGTGCTGACTCTCTTGGAAAGGGGTTTTTGATAATTACAATAATGAGAAAGCTAGAATAATAAAATAATTGAGCAATGAGTATGATTTATTTGTCAATGGTGGCTTGAAGTTATAACAATCTATGTGCAGTAAGCACTGATTTTGGCAATAATTTATTAAATAAAATGCCATAACAAGTTACTGGGTAGTCTCTGTGATAATTTTTCAGTTTGTGTATTTAGAAAGAAAGTGAACATAACATTAGTGTACAGATCATGTCTCTGCGTTTTGGCTAAAATTCAAGTATAGCCTAGGGTCTGAGTTTGAGCAGACAGCAATCCCTTCTTAGCCTTTTGGCTGAGACTAAGAACCTGGGGGGAAGGGGGGGGGGAGAGAATGGTTAGCATCCTGCCATCCAACTCCACTGGGAGCATAATTTTCTTATAACCATTGCAAAAGCTGGTGGTTTAAACTTCCTGCTTTAAAAACATTAATATTACTCCATGGTTGATATTGTGCATAGCTAAGCATTTAAAATATTGCCATGCTAGATGTTCAGATGAAAGAATTGATAACTGGTTATTATAAAATGGTTTTGCATGCTGATTAATGAAAGCTGCAGTTTGCTAAGGCTTCTTGTGATGTAGTACCTGTGTTGTAATGGCCAGGTTAGTGTGTTAATGTGAAACCTAGAAAAATGACCCCTATTATAACAGCAATAAGCCACTCCAGATTGTGCTTTACTTAATTGTCTGAGCACTTCTTGAGTTCTTCCATTATGTGCCATGTAAAGTCCTGTAGACACATTGTAATGCTAATTAATGCATGCCCCATCACGCCATAATTCCATATCAGTTGTTGTAAAAAAAATGTGCATGTTCAGAAAAATGTAATCCAATGTTAATATCACAGCTAAGAAACATGAGGCTGAAATTCATAACTGCAAATACTTGCAAGCATATTTGTTCAAACTGTTAGCCTTTGGTCTCGCTGGAAGAGCAAAGCAGCAAATAAAATCTTGAGCTCCAAACAAACCTTAAAAATGCAAGAACGTTAAACTTTGCAGTGAAACGCTGAGATTCACATGAAATTCGCATAGATATTTTGTATTTAATGTTTCTTCTTTTGTGTGCCAGGTCAGCCACTTCAGAACAGATTGCATTCAGGTACTCTGGGTATTTCCCGGTGTGCAGAGTGCTCACGGGGGGGGGGTCATTACTAAGCCAGAGTATTTTCCCACAGCTTTATGAATCCTGCAGTATTTTTCCAGTGGGAAAAAAAACATAGTTTAGCTGCCCCCAGGAGAGATAACACTAGGGCCCCCACAGCCGGGGTCCAAAATGTTTTAAAGGCCCTGTCAGACCAAAAGGTGACTCCCTTCCATTCTCATAAAAACCCCCATGAATCTTGAAAGGACCCCCCACCCCAGGCCATCCCCTAAGACAACCCCAAGTGTTGCAAAGAAGTTTTTGCCAAGTTAAATTCACAGCACTCAGGCCCGGTCCTCCTTCAAACCCCTCCCTCAAGTGAGGTTGCCCCCCCCAACCCACCTGACCCCCCCCCCCCCCTTAAGTGCCTGCAGATTTCTGATGAAAACGTGGGGCCCAAAGTGCCCCCTCAGACTCTTGGCCCAGCACCACCATTTAAAAAAAATGGCACCAGCAGGCCGCTTATAGGCATTTGCCCAATTGCCCCTATCATATGATGGGGGGAAAGTCCTATACAGCTGCTGGGGCCATATTTGACATGGTGGCACTGGGCCCGGAGCTCTAGGGGGTACTCCAAACCCCACTAGATCACCAGAGATCTTCAGGTACTTGGGGGGGGGGTGGAGATCAAGTTTGGTGGTCTGGGGTGATCTAAAGTGGGGGAGGGGGGGAATGGGTGACCTATGAGGGGTATTTTTTGTTACAAGGGAGGAGTTTGGGGGAGGAGCAGGGCCTGAATATAGGGACTTTAACTTTGCAAAAACTTATTTATAACACTTGGGCCACCTCAAGGGGTAGCGGAGGGATGAAACAGGGGGCATCTTTTGAGGCTCCAGGGGATTTTATGAGAATAGTAGGGGGGGGGGGGGGGGGAGAGTCACTTTTTGGCCTGATAGGGCCTTTTAAAATATGTGGGCCCTGAGTGTATCGGGGCACGCTTTAGATTCTTGATGCTCCCAATGGAAAGTTAGTTACAACTCAGAAGTTGTAGCTAGCTTTGAATGAAATAATGCAGCTTGCGAATTTTGAGGCAAGCCGCCTTATGTGATTTACATGTTTAGACTAGCATTTGCATGGTCATCAACTCATTATCATACTCACAGTGCTGGGGGAAATAACACATGGTATTTTAAATACCACGTGTTATCACTGCGTTAGGTCATTTACCACACGGTAAATGCTTTTTACTGTGCAGTAAACTCCTAACACAACTTAGTAATACTCTGCTAAGTTTATGCCTCGGGCATTGGAGGGTGAAGTGACTTGTCCAAGGTCACAAGGAGATCTCAAGAAGCCTTTGGTAAACACCAAAAAGCCTTAATCTGAATGTGCAAACAGATCCAGTCAACACCATTTAGAAGAATCTATACCTTTTTTGTTTCCCTTTTGGGAGAAGAGCGAGTGCACAAGAAAGGAATTGGTGTGTCAGTATTACAGCTTAATTATTTATTTATCTATTTATTTATTTATTTAAAATCTTTTCTATACCGTCGCTAAGTTAAATACCATCGCAATGGTTTACATGTTGGCACATAAATTAAGGTGACTGAGTGCGTACTATAGTACATTCTAACAGGTGCCGCAAAAAGATTCGGTTAGTAGATCATGTCCAGGTGTGCCTTTATGGTACTAATCACTGGTAAAATTCTTATTCTCTGTATTTTACAATTATGTTTGTGATGATAGAGCGTTGCACATTGTTATTCAGAAAACCAAGCATGCAAAGTTCCTAATGGGATCATTGAGTGTTAGTATTCCTGTTAGAGAGTATATCCAGATGACAATAGAATACACAATATAGAAAAGTTTGAGAGGATGAGCAGTCTTACAGACAGTTCTTAAATTACAGTATAGTGTGCCTTCATTTTGCTCCGTGCAAAATAATTTTCAGTGGGGTCGGTGAAATTTTGATTCCTGTGTGCCCACCCAGACATGAATCAAATGCAATATTCTATGCTGCCACAAACACCATTTTGCATGATGATTGACTATGGTAGGTTTGCAGCCATGAAATATAACTGGACAGAGCCTTGTTTACAAGATAATGTATTCCCCTTTATATTTGAAAACCATGAGGAAGTTTATTCTCCTGTTCTTACACAATTCAGTGCAGGTGGAATTCAGTCTGAGCCGTCTGCTGCTTGACCCTCCATATTATTCATGCTGCACGTTGGTCAGACATGCTGCACAGAGCGGTGAGAGCAGCATGCCCAGAGTCAGACTTCCTACTGATCTCTTGTAATAAATCTTGAATAGAATTGCAGGGACAAGAGATTTAAGGACAAAGATCCTGCTGTTTGAATGCAGGAGACTTAGATCTGAAAAAAAAACAAAAAAAAAAACCTGCAAAGCTGAATCATTCTTACATTCTGCCATCTTCAATTAAATTCTACTACTGCCCCAAATCTGAAAATCCTCACAATAGATTACTTCCTTCTCCTGCCCATCAACAGGAACAATGAAAGAGAGAAAAGGAATGGCAAGTAGTCTGCAAATAGTGATGCCACAAGCCATAGATTATTAGCTCCGTTATTTCTGCTTCTGCAGGCCAAATATACTATTTCTCCCTCAATATCTTGCAATATTTATCAAAAATGTCCTAGCAGATTATTGATTTTGAGAAATAATTTTGTCTTATGATGATGGTCTCTAATGTTTTTTTCTTTGTAGCTTGATAGAAAACTAGCTTTGGCTCCTGGGTTCATGGTCCCTTCCAACCTTGATTATCAAGGTTACCATAGATACATTGATGAGATGTTGCCATCTGAGAGCCCAATCCATTACGGCCTCCACCCCAACGCAGAGATTGAATTCTTGACAGTGACTTCGGACAACCTGTTCCGCACTTTGCTAGAACTGCAGCCACGAGATGCTGCAATCGGTGAAGGGGCAGCACAGACTGTGGAAGAAAAGGTTAGTGGCACGCACAATGCACATTGCAAATTCCCACATAGATCATGTCAAACATGTGTGTTTCCTTCTACACACTATTAGATTTGCACGATTAAAAAAATGATCTGGCCAATTCTCTTTTGCCTTAAGAGGACAATTTTCAAAGACATTTCTATAGGGAAATGGCCATTTCTGCACATAAATTGGGAATCTGAATATCGTCCTCCCTCAATGTGGCTAAATGTACGTGCATTATTCTTCTACAACACTGGTACATTTAATCACTCTTAGAAGAGGCATGCTTAGACTAGGGATGGAAACTAATGCACATAGATTGCATGTTCAACTCTACTTTGATTATTTTCAATGGAAAAATGACAGCACAAAAAACAGCTTCAAGCAAGTTTCAAAGTGAAAGTCTGCTCATACTTTCTCTTTGAAAACTGGCACAAAATCCTCAGGTAAAAAGTATCCGCAGACCTTGTCCCATCAAGACTGCTTGAAAATTGCCTTCTTAACTTATTTTCTACAAACATAATCAAATCAATAAAAAAGTACAAATGCTAGCCTACATTGCTATTTAGCATCCAAGAACACATGGAGGAATATTTATTGTTTGAATCTGATATATATATATATCTTATATTTAGAAAGAGAGGGTCTTCCTGTGCATTTATAAGAATGTAATCTCTTTATTGTTTCCCATGATAGTTATAGATCCAGTTATTTTTCAAAGGTGGTGGGTATACGTCTGTCTATCTGTCCATCTCTCTGCCCCATCGATTCTCTAATTTTTCTAGTTTTACACAAAATGGTCACTACATTAATCAGCTCAGGTTAGCCAAGTTCTAAAGGGCTTTGACAAACAGTGTCATATATAATCCAGTCTCTAGGGCCTAGGTACATGATCTAATCCAATGTTTTCATGTTTCTGCTTACTTGCTACAAGTATTCAAAGCATGACCCTTACAGCCAAGAGAGCAGTGGGTCACCTTCAGAGCTCTACTGTCATGTTCTTCTGGCTGTCAGCTGTGATTATATACCTCACAACCTTCTGATTCGCTAATGAGGGTGACTTTATGACTTCCATTAGTCATAATGGAGTAATTCTGATATTTGTTAGTTTGCTGCCATTGGGGTCCATGCAAGCAAATAATGTAGGGAACAGGATGACAGCTTCCTGATTGGGGTGCCACTGCAGAGATGATGGTGAGTTGATACAGATAGTTATTCACTGATCAGTGCACCATCAACTTTTATCCTAGAGGCTGAGTGCATTATTTCCCTGATGTTTCTTGTCTTAGCCCAAGTCCTTTAATTGCCTCCATATCTGCATCTCTTGCATGAAAGTGTGATACATCAGGCTGGTCCTACATTTAACTTTTCGGAAATAGCTACAACAGTAAGATGGCATCTGCACCTTAGATGCTCTTATTGCTGTCCTGGATCACTTTTTTTGTTTCTTTTTTTTTTTGTGTTTTCCTGCATGCCTCTTTGTTCTTATGGGAATGCATAAGAAGAAAAAGCCTATTTAAGCATCACTGTCCTCTTCTATTGCTGGCCCCCATGGATAGCTTTGTAACCCGTGTTTAGGCTTGCTGTTCATTTGCCTAGATGTAGGCTCCTAAATTAGGTGCCTCACTTGCCCCTGTAGCCACTAGAAGTGGTACTTCTGATATCTAATTTTTTCAAATTTGATGTTATTAAGGCTTGTGGATGGTAACCCACATAGAATACTGTAGAATTTAGGCATGTAATAAATGTTAATAATAAAGAAAGAAAGTTAGAGGATGTACATTCAGAAAGAGTGTTGGGAACATCAGAAATAACGAGGAAGAGCAGATTTATAGATCCAAGTTATAAACAGCTCCTCTCCTTTCCAAAAATGAATGATTTAAACTGGAAGGTACATCTAGCTAGCTTTCACTTTCTTTACAAGAGGAGGCCAGCATTTTCCAGTAGAATTTATTTAAGCTGTAGTTCACATTTTCACACATATTAAGTGCATCAGAAGGTCATCAGCAGATTAGTTATACCATAAACAGTCTTTTCCTTAGCTTAACGTATCCCTAAATTCTCGTCACTTCTACTGACTCTTAGTCTTACATATGAAGCTCCTAGAATACTGGCCAGAACTGGCATACAGTTAACTGTGAGCAACATAAGAAACAGAGAAATAGGGTAGCAAATAAAGACTACCAGGCCCATCTAGTTTGTCACTCGACCTACCTATTGATATTGGAGTATCGGAGACTTATTTGATCTCCGACTTTACGTTTACTTTATCATGGCTAAAGATCCATTGCTTTGTTCCATGCCTTTTTGTATTCCAATATCATTTTTGCTTCCATTATGAAATTACTCCATGCATCTACTAGCATCCAAGAAAAATTGCGAACCTGTTAAAAAAAAAAAAAAAAAATTACAATGAGGAAAAACTAAACTAAGACGGTAACTTTTTCCTGTGCGCGGGCACACATCTACATGCTTATGCCGGCTCACGCTAAAGGATGCAGTCATTTTATAACATACACACGCATATGTGCTCATGCTATAAAATAAGCTGAATGCACAGTTTTATATGGTGTGTGCACAGTTTTATATGGATATGTGCACAGTTTTATATGCTGTGTGCACAGTTTTATATGGATGTGGGCAAATGCCACCTCTATCATGTAAATGGGGGTATTTTATAAGGGACATGTGCCATCATTACTAGTTTTTCCAGTTCATTCCCAGTTCACCCAGTTAAAAGATAGGATTACCAAACCACCTTAAGTTATTAGCCTCCCTTTTCCCCTGTTAGCCCAACCCTTAAAACCCATCTGACTAGCCAATTTTATTTGTTTTATTACTTACACGCCATCCATAGCAGTGGTAAAATTACGTGGTAGAGGAGTCCGGCGCACACTTGTGCACATAAATATTTATGCACACATTTCATGTTAAAATTACGGAACGCTTATGCCCCGCCCTTTCCCTGTCCAGACTATGCCCACACCCTGCCCCTTTTTGGCTTTCTCACTCATGCACATACTAGGAGATATGCGCCTACCCGGGCGGCTTTTTAAATCTGCTAGGTGTGCGCTGGTCAGTCATAGTCGCATATCTCCCAGTTTTGGTGCACGCCGGGCTTTTAAAATTCACCTATAACTGTGTAAATACAAGCATTTCCATATGAGAAAAGTCATGAGAACTGCTTGAAATGGAAGAAACTGCTTGAAATGGAAAAAAATTTTGCAGTGACATGAATATTGTTATAAACCTTTGAAAGATCAACATATGGATCAATCAGACTATGCACTATGCCTATGTTGGATAATATGGAAAAGACAAGTGAACATGATTTGAAGTTAGGGAAATCTGGAGGTCTATTTATGAAAATACACGTTAACATGTGCTAATATGTACTGTTAGTCAGTAGGTCGCATTCAAATTAATGGGTCCTACTGACTAACAGTACATTAGCCCATAACACGTTTTCTTAAAACGGACCCTTAATTTGATGTAAAAATAAAAACTGCTGTGAGCTTTTTAGAATAGGGAGATGGAGTAGATGGAACAAATCAGCTAATTAATTTTTTCATAGGATATTTTTAAAAGAAAACCGGATGATTTCTTGAGGAGACAAGATATTAATGGCTACAGTAATGCAATATTTCACTAAGTAGGACTAATTGCAACCTAATGGCTGTAGGTCGTTTTTCAGTCACAATATGTATCATCCATCTAAGACATGTTAGCTGGATGATACATATACTGTATGTGCAAAGGCAAAGAATATAGTCAGCTATTTAGAAAGTGGTACACAAGATTCAAAGTTGCTTTGTTTCTCTCTCTCTCTTTATGTATACATATATATATATATACATATATCTGTATATACACACCTACTCAGGTCAATGCAATATTTGTGCACAGAAAACAGGCACTCATGATTGAACGCCTGCTCTCCTAACGCGCGCCGATGCACCTGGGCTGCCCAATGTAATATTTAAATGGGCTATAAGCAAAGAGCAAAATAGGCAAAAGTCCAACCATCAAGATAAGGGATCAGTACAAGGAGGAAAGACACAAAAGTTCAGCAGTGTCCACAGAGTTCAAATAGAAGATTTTTATTATATTGTATACAAGCAAGCAGAGAATTCAGTTGTCAACAGCGAGCAAAAAAAAGTTTATGTCAGTAGATTCATGGTCCCCCGACATGGGCCGTGTTTCGAAGAGACTGCATCGGGAGGGAACCCACAAATAGTTGAAAAATCATCTAAACTAAGAGAGTATCAGGTTGAGTCAGCTGAGTCCCCAAGGCAGAGATGTAAGGAAATTTCATAACAATGCTTTAAGAGAAGTGTTTACAGAAGCAGGGCCGGTGCATCCTATTAGGCGAACTAGGCGGTTGCCTTGGGCGCCGACCCTTAGGGGGCGCTGAAGAGCAGCCATGTGGGGCCGCGAGCGGAGCCTGTCCCACTCACAGCAGAGTATAGATTCAGCAGGCTGCGAGCTGTGCCGATCCTGCTCGCGGCCCAAAGAAGCGTACACTCGGTGGGTGCGAATTCGGTAGGAGTTGGGGGTGGGTGCGACCATGGAGGGCAGGCGCAAGGCCTAATACCCTTGCACCGGCCCAGTTCTAAAGGGAGGCAGATAAAATCAATCCGAGAAAAACTTTTGCTGTTAAGCTATTTAAGTAGATTGTAAACCAAAGAAGCTTTCGTGATGGGCTTAGCGGGGAAATCAGGCTGCGGAGCTGTTTGTAGCTCTGTAGGAGGCCCACCTAGTAACTCAAGGTGAGGTTTAGGTAGTAGTGTAGGGGTTGGGGCCACTTTTACATGCAGAGTGAGATGTATGAACAGAACAGTGCTCTCTTGTGAAGATTTAATGTCCTTCGGAGTGAGGAAACTCACACAAAGATGAGATTTGTACAATATTCTCTCAACCTAAGCTAGGTTGTCCGAAGGACATCAAATCTTCCAATAGAGATATAAATAGCTAACTACAAGAAGGGCCTTATAACTAATCTCTCTCTCTCTCATGGTTGCAGGTAGGAAACACCATAATGCAACTTGGAAAATAACCTTCATTCTTCAGCACACTATAGGTAGTGTGCTGAAGAATGTTTAAAGACTCTCAAATTCTGCAAAGATAGAGCTAAATCTATGAAAAGATGTTTACTTTCAATACCTGAAACAGTGTATTTTCTCTTTAAGGTAAAAACTATATTAGATGATATCCTGGAAAAACTCCCAGAAGAATATAATATGTCTGATATTACTTCAAAATCAGCAGAACGTTCTCCATATATTTTGGTTTGTTTTCAAGAGTGTGAAAGGATGAATGTTCTAATACACGAGATAAGGCGCTCTCTTAATGAACTTGATTCAGGTCTTAAGGTATGTACAAATGTCGGGCTACACAGAGTCACCAGGATAGGATATAGGGATACAAAGCTTTTCACTGTTAGGGCACTGGGTACAATGAATTTGGTTTAGATTGATTGTTGTAAAATTTATTATCATATCTTGGCCAAAACCACTTCAGGCATTCCAATTTTGGTCCAGGGAGGTGGTCCAGAAATACTTTTAAATAAATAAGTGTGAAATGGCTAAGATGTCGAAGCTTTGATGGATTGCTGAAGTCAATGTTACAGTTGTTTCTAATTGGTGCCATCACGGACAGCAGAGAATGCAATGTATGTGATGCAACAGCTAGGTTAGTGGTTCTTTACTCTGTCCTCAGGGACGGTAACTTTCCATTTGCGCACACACGTCAGCCCGCGCCCAGGGACAGGGCCATTTTATAACATAAACATATAGGGGTAGATTTTAAAAGAAGCGCGATCAGCCTACTTTTGCTTGCGCATCAGACTCAAGCAAAAGTACGCTGGATTTTAGTAGATACGCGCGGAGCCGCGCGTATCCACTAAAATCCTGGATCGGCGCGCGCAAGGCTATCGATTTTGTATAGCCTGCGCGCGCCGAGCCGCGCTGCCTCCCCCCGTTCCCTCCAAGGCCGCTCCGAAATCGGAGCGGCCTTGGAGGGAACTTTCCTTTGCCCTCCCCTCACCTTCCCCTCCCTTCCCCTACCTAACCCACCCGCCCGGCCCTGTCTACACCCCCCCCTTACCTTTGTCGGGGGATTTACGCCTCCCGGAGGGAGACGTAAAATCCCCGCGCGCCAGCGGGCCTGCTGCGCGCCGGGCCGCGACCTGGGGGCGGGTACGGAGGGCGCGGCCACGCCCCGGGCCGTAGCCACGCCCCGTACCCGCCCCCAAAACGCTGCCGACACGCCCCCGGAACGCCGCGACGACCGGGCCCGCCCCCCGACACGCCCCCGACACGCCCCCCTCCGAGAACCCCGGGACTTACGCGAGTCCCGGGGCTCTGCGCGCGCCGGGAGGCCTATGTAAAATAGGCTTCCCGGCGCGCAGGGCCCTGCTCGCCTAAATCCGCCCGGTTTTGGGCGGATTTAGGCGAGCAGGGCTCTGAAAATCTACCCCATAATGTATGCACTGAGCTTTTAAAATTCACCTCTTAGTGAGGTCTCTATGTTTTTAGGGTGTCTACAATGAACAGTAATGAGATATATTTGCCTCCAGATGGGCTAAGATTTGTTTTAACTCGCATATGCCAGTTACCTGGAAAACTAGTCCTGGTTGAGGGTCTGGAGAACTGAGTTTGGGAACCACTGAAACGATTCTTCTGTACAGAATATATATGCAGTACTACGTTAGCACTGGCTCACACGTAGGCATGAGATGGGTATTGGGTTCTTGTCCATAAAGAGGAAAGATACTCTTCAAGGCCTTCCAGTGGAGAAGAGCATATTTAAGTCCTGGGTTAAGTCATAGATAAAGCACCACCCACTTCCTTGATGTTCACAAAGACTTTTCTGTTTACTTTGAGGTAGAGCGTTGACAATAATTTACAAAAATTAAACAATTTCTTTCCTCCTCTAGAGCAGCGCTTCTCAACCGGTGTGTGTCGCGTCTCCTGGTGTCCCACTGCCCTTTGCACTTCCCTTCTCCCTTTTTTTCCAGCCCTCGCGGGCCAATTGGAAGCCTCCTTTCTTCCTACCTCCATTGCCCAATGGGAAGCCTCCTTCATTCTACCTGCCCCCACGCAGGCCAATCGGAAACCTCCTCCCTTCTACCTACCAGTGGGACGCTGACGAAGCAAGGCCCGTGGTGGCGAAAAGGAAACCGGATGCCGACGAAGCATGGCTGCCACAGCCTGTGGCGGCAAAGAGGAAACCAGATGCCGACGAAGCATGGCTGCCACAGCCCATGGCGGCGAAGAGGAAACCCGACCGAGGCTACCACGGGAGCCCATCCCGTGGTGGCACAAAAAGAAGGCCCGCCAGAGTAAAGCCGCGGCGGAACTGGAGCCCATCCCTGCAGTGAAGAAAGAATACATTTTTTCATGAGAGCTGGTGTATCTGTGTGTGTGCATGAGTGCCTGGGTGAGAGCTGGTGTGTCTGTGTGTGTGTGTTTGTGTGTTTGTTTGTGTGTGTGTGTGTGTGTGTGTGTGACTGGGTGAGAGCTGGTGTGTCTGTGTGTGTAAATGAGTGCCTGGGTGAGAGCTGATATGTGTGGGTGTGAATGAGTGCCTGGGTGAGAGCTGGTGTGTGTGTGGGTGTGAATGAGTGCCAGGGTGAGAGCTGGTGTGAATGGATGCTTGGGTGAGAGCTGATGTGTGTGGGTGTGAATGGAAGCCTGGGTGAGAGCTTGTGTCTGTGGGTGTGAATGGATACTTGGGTGAGTTCTTGTATGTGGATGTGAATGGAAGCCTGGGTGAGCGCTTATGGGTGTGAATGGAAGCCTGGGTGAGAGCTGGTGTGAATGGGTGAGAGCTTCTGACTGTGAATGGGTGCTTGGGTGAGAGCTTGTGTGTGGGTGTAAATGGAAGCCTGGGTGAGAGCTTGTGTCTGTGGGTGTGAATGGATGCCTGGGTGAGAATTTGTGTGTGTGTGTGTGAATGGATGTCTGGGTGAGAGCTTGTGTCTGTGGGTGTGAATGGATGCCTGGGTGAGAATTTGTGTGTGTGGGTGTGAATGGATGTCTGGGTGATAGCTTGTGTCTGTGGGCGTAAATGGAAGCCTGGGTGAGAGCTTGTGTCTGTGGGTGTGAATGGATGTCTGGGTGAGAGCTTGTGTCTGTGGGTGTGAATGAATGCCTGGGTGAGAGCTTGTGTCTGTGGTTGTGAATGAATGCATGGGTGAGAGCTTGTGTCTGTGGGTGTGAATGGAAGCCTGGGTAAGAGCTGGTGTGAATGGGTGCAAGAGCATTTGTGTGTGATCGAGAGCTTCTATATATGAGACTATGAGTGTGATTGAGAGAGAGACTGGTCAGGAAGATGACTTGTGTGAGAGAGACCGAGACTGGTCGTGGGGTCTAATTCGGGGTGTGTGTGTGTGAGTGATTGGTTGTGGGTGTTAAGGAAGAGGACTGTGAGGACAGAGCTTCAGCAGCCCTTGCTGCTTCTGGTGAGTGCTATTGGTTTGGAAGGGAAAGGAGTAGGAGAGTTGCTGGAGAGGGTAAGTAAAGGTGGCTTTTTAAACTTATTTTTCTTGATTGACTGCCATTTTAATTATTGGGTATTATGCGATGTCTGCTGTTTTGAAATATTTTATTGATATTTGGACATGTTTAATAATTTCTTATGAGTTTTTAATTGTTGGATATTATTCTGTTCAGCAGCTGTTTTGTAACATTTTTAGTATAGCTTTACAGTTATTTCTGTGTGGGGCTCTATAGCAGCTTGGCTTATTCTGTTTTCCCAATAGGAAATGTATTAGTGTTTAGGGCCTGGTTTAATAGTTGTATTTCTTAGATACGGTTGTTACTGTTGAGTGTGTTCCATAATACAGGTGTAACTTTATGCGGGTTAGTTTGTGTGTATTATTGCAAATCCTGAGAGTCTGTTAGGTGCTATATTTCTCTTTCCATTTCTCCAGGTTCGCATTGCATGCAGAGTGGCTTTTTTGGTTTTCCATTCCAGTTTCTGTCTCCGTATTTATAATTTGTGGGTTTTCTGTACTTGGTGAAGGGCAGTTCTGGGTGTGTGACTGAGGTGAGGTAAATGTAGGCATTTGTATCAATCTTATTTGTTGTGTATTCTCAATAGGATATGCATTAGTGGTAAATTACTGTCTTTTCATAAGGAAGGCTATTGTGCCTGGTAGTAAAAGGAGTTTGTTTTGCTTTTACTGGGATGTCATCAAAACCAGAATATCTTTTTTGCATGGCGAGTTGTACAGGGTAATGCCCTAGATCTGCTCTGTACTCATTGCTAGGGGTTGAGGGGATTCCTGTGGATGCAGAGTGGCATGTTTACATTTAGCCCTGTGATGGTCACATGTTCAGTGTGTCACGCATGTGAGAACCATCTGTCAGGTGTGTCCCGGCCAAAAAAAGGTTGAGAACCACTGCTCTAGAGGACAGTTTTCCATGTTGTATCTAACAGTATGATGCAGTAGATATTACTTCTAATACTACTAATCATTTATATAGTGCTACAAGGTATATGCAGCACTGAACATATTACATATTATATTATTTAAGTGAGGTTTCCCCCTTTCTCCAAAATAATTTCCAACACCATCCTGCCCACTCAGTTACTTGCAGAAGAATGGTACATTCTGCCCACCACTGGAATACTCAGGTAATTGCATTCCCTTCCCAGATAAATAAGCAAACTGGGTATTCAAGGATGTAACTTCCCAAATAGAGCTTACTCAGTGATCATGCACTGGTTTGATTCAGGAGTTTTCTGAGCTTCATCCCCATCCAAACTTACCAGCATCTGGGCACTACTCCCATTTTACTCTTCTAGGATAGACTTATCTGGCCTAGGTTTACAGAAAACTCTCTATCTTTTGATACTCCTTAGCAGCAGAACTCTTACTGTTCTGGGATAGACTTATCTGGCCTAAGTTTACAGAAAACTCTCTATCTTCTGATACTCCTTAGCAGCAGAACTCTTCTGCTTCTCTCCTGGGACTTTTTCATGGGGGGGGGGGGGGGGCCTCATAAACTTCTGCTGGCAAAAAAAAACCCCAAACCAGCCTAAACTCATCCCAAAGAGTGCACATGACTATACCGATCTCTATGTTCTTAGTAAGGCAAAGAGATCTTACACTATTACCGAGTTAGGTTACTATTGCAAATGTTCCTTCCAGATAACATTTGCCATGTTTGGGATTCTGCGTCAAAGACTTGTCCTTTTCAGAGCACATGTGAAAAAGCCTTTTGATATTTAGTTTTCACAATATACAGAAGGTACTTGTCGACATTAAAAAAACTGAAGTGATGCCTCTTTTTAAGGGACCGCAATCTGACCTTTTCAATAAAATTAGTTGTTCCAGTTGTGAAAGGAGAGGCCACCTGTATTATTCACACATCAAGTCTCAGCCAACTTATGTATTTTTACCTGGCAGGAAAAAAAATCGCTCTTTCATTTATCATGTCATCTTCCTGAGACACAAATAGCACACTAATGTTTTCTTTTGTTAGGGTGAGTTGGCAATCTCCTCAGAAATGGAGCGACTACAGACAGCTCTTTTTTTTGATAATGTCCCCGATACTTGGATGAAACTGGCGTATCCATCAACAAACAGTCTTGCACAGTGGTAAGTCAGATGTCAACAATAAATCAGCATGATTTTACTTTCTCTTCTATCCTATCCCCCTCAAAAAAATTTGTTTAAAAAAACCATGCAGAATATTCTTCTCTTCTTGACTAATACACTTCTTGACTTCCTTCAGCAATAAAGTTGAAGATTTCATTTTCAGTGATACTACAGTGGAGGCACGTGACAAATAAACCCTGAAACTACAGTGGGTTTTACTTTTTGCTAGAATACATTCAGAAGAAATGCCTGAACAATTTTAGCTTTTCAAATATGCGGCAAGAGTATACTACACAATGCAGCATATTCCAAGTACAAAACATTTGGAGGTTTAGCTTTTACTGAGATAAATACCACATAGTAGAGGAAAAAAGTAGTATAGTATCCTATTAATTAGGTTTCAGCTTGAGAAAAAGGTTCAGTGGTCAGGATTAATGCAAGCAGATGACAATTATAAAATGGGACTAATGATTTAAGGATGAAAAAAATCAATAGCAGAAAATATTGTTATGTATACTTAGTTTGGGAGTTGGACTTTCCTTACCATTCTCTCCTAGAAGTGTTTATAACAAGAACAAACATGGTGCCTATTAACTGAAAGGTCCGTATTCAGTTCATATTCCGATTTTCTATGATACTGCTGCATTATAAAGCACTATTAGTTTAAAAAGGGAAAAAGCTATGCTTTGCATAAGCAAGGAATAAACTCATGAAAAGATAGCAGGTACTTCCCACCACTTGCCTTAAATCAGATTGCTGTTAGATTCAGGGCATTCATAAAATGTAGGTTACTATAGTGCATCCAGACCAATTATTGAGTGAGTAGGGTAGTTTGTGTATACAAAGAACCACAAACAGAAGATTCAGAGTGCAGAAGAGAGAACCAAAAGATCCAAATGGTACAATACCAGCCTTGTGGTTTCAGCAGCAGCCTCAGAGATAATGAGGCAGCCTCTGGATTATATGAGGAACCCCAAATTAGCATGAAATGTGCAACCAATTTTGAAAATTAATTAAAAAGTCAGGTGAAAATTTATTGTACATAAAATCCATTAGGGATGTGCATTCATTTGAAACGAATAGGTAAAATGCAACAAATGAGACATTTTTGTTTCATTCATGGACCACAACAAAAATTTTAGTTTCATTCGTTTATATTTCCCATTCAAACCTATGGCCCATTGAAAAGTTCTGCAGTGAGACTAGTAACTATAGCAATCAAATTCCTGACTGAGTCAGTAGCCAGGATAAAGCTGAGGCGGGAGGGCAAATAGGATGGAGGACCAATCAAGATGAAGCTGTCTTGCTCCTAATGATACACGTTGGGGCTTATGTTACCACTCAGTCTCACTCAATACCTCAAACTCTACACATTAAGGTCTTGTTGCCACTCTGTCTAGTTACTATGCCCCTGTTGTTGCACTTGGTGGTCTTCCTGATACTCTGCCTTGTTGTTATACCCCGTATGCTACTACATGGGGGGTCTTGCTGCCACTCTTCCTTTCTGCTCTACCTCTAATGCTACACCTTGGGAATCTTGCAACCACTTGGGCCTTTCTGCCATACCCCAGAATTTATATCTTGGTCATTTTGCTGTCAGTCTGCTTTGCTGTTCTGCTCCTGACACTACATCTTGAGGGTCTTGCTGCCACCCTGCCTTGCTTGCACCCATACCCCCGATGCTACATCTTAGGAATCTTGCTGCTACACTGCCTTGCTGCTATACCCCTATTATACCACTGTGGAGTTCCTTCTGACACTGTGCCTTGCTGCCATACCCCTATTATACCACTGTGGAGTTCCTTCTGACACTGTGCCTTGCTGCCATACCCCTGTGGTACCACTGTGGGGTTCCTTCTGACACTCTAGCTTGAGTTTTTCATTTTGTTTTGTTATGCAGCCCTGGGCCTCCGGCTCAGTCTCCCATTGACACCGCCAACAAACACCTCCCACCCCCCCCCCCACCCCACACTCTCAGCACTGCCGAAATAAAATTGAACTCCCACCCCCATTGGGCTTTCCACTATTTCTCCTCCCCCCCCCCCCCCAACATAGCATTCCAGATCCATGGGGTTCCAGTAGTTCAAATAGGGCAGAAGTGACCCCCAGTCACTCCTGCCCCAACAGGTCCCAATGTGAAAATTGCGCTGGATAACTCTGATGCCGTCACCATTTTGTTTTAGGGCCGTACAACATGGTTGCCCTGTTAAGCCCACTTGAGTGCACAGAATTAAAGGTTGACAAATAAAAAAATAATATAAGGCAATACCTTTTTATTGGACTCATTTAATACATTTCTGGGGAACTAATACTCCCGTCCTCAGGTCCAAACAAAGTGAACAAAAGATGGCACTGCCAGCAAATACAAGTGAATGATAAAATGTATTACAATGATAGCGTGAAAGGGAAGGGAAAAGGGCAGGGAGGCTGATGTGTCAGAATGATAAGAAGGTGACAGAGAGGCAGTAGAATTATTTCTGGTAGTGAGTTTAAAAAAAACCAAACACATTCCCCTTCCCCTAGCTCCTCTTCCACACGCTTCCATCCCCTGTTTCACACAGTCCATTCATTGATCTTTTCTTATAATCTACCCAGCCCCCCTTTCATATACATATGCAGCTCCCAACCCCACGTTCTCCCAACCCATCCAGGCTCCCTTTCACATACCTTCATCTCCCAGCCCCTCTTCCCCCACTGTGCTACAGCCCGTCTTTCACATATCACCCCAGGCCTGGCGCCACCAGGTGGGCAAGCCGTGCAATTGCATGGGGCAGCACACCTGGTAGGGCAGCGTCAGGAGCAGGGAGAGGCCTGTGTTGCTGCCGGTGGACCCGTTCTCACCGGCGGCAGAAGAAGTGGAGGCCCGTGGTGCTGCTGGTGGGATCGGGTCCACTGGTGGCAGATGAAAAAGTCACGTCCATTTGCTCCTCCTCTTTCCTGCCTGCATGGCCCTAGAAGAAAAATGTTGCCAGAGCTGCACAGGTAGGAAGGAGGAGAAGCATCTGCCACCCACTGAAGAGGAACGGCGCTTGTGCCAGGACTGCCGCGAGGTGGAATCCCACCTCGCGGTGGCACGAGAAGAGGAGAGCCCAGAAACAAGACCGCCACGGATCCCACCTTGTGGTGGCCCGAGAAGATCAGGGCCGCTATGCAGCGGAGGCCAAGAGGTAAGAGAGAGGCTGAGGCCCTGAAGAGTGTGTGTGTGATTGTATGTGTATGAGTAAGTTGAAAGATTGAGTGTGTGTGTGAGAGAGTGAGTTGAGAGACTTTGTATGGGAGTGAGAGCCTGTATGATCAGAGAGAAAGCATGTGAGAGCCTCTGTATGTGTGTGTGAGTCAGCATGTGAGAGTGAGAGCCTATGTGTGTGTGTGTGCATTTGAAAGAGAGAGCATTTTAGAGTAAGAGCTGTGTGTGTGTGTGAGAGAGACTGCATGTGAGTGTGAGAGCCTGTGCCTGTGTTTATGTGTGTGTGTATGTATGTGAGAGAGAGCAAGAAAGAGAGAGCATGTGAGAATGAGAACCTGAGTGTGTGTTGGAGGGAAGAAAGAAAGAAGACAGGTGGATAGAGATGAAACAGAAAAAGAAGAGTCCCTGTAAAAGGAACTGGCAAAAGATCAAGAAAGGGAAGGTGGAAAAAAAAAAACCAATGGCCATCCAATTAGAAAATTAAGATCAGACAGCAAAGGTAAAAAAAAAAAATAATAATTTTCCAATTTTTAGTGATTGGCATATGTTATCTTTGGTAATGTGCAAGAGTAGAACTTTCTCTATGCTAATCTCGCAATGTACGAGATCAGCAGGGAGGAACTGGAAGCCCCGCAAATTTTTAATACCACAGGGCCTGAACAGAGGAGGCAGAAGAACGGGCTTCAGTACCTGTAACAGCAATCAGCACCTCCCCCAATAGCCATGCGGCAGCAGTGACAGTGGCAGCAGAGGAACGAGAGAGGCTCCGAGGTTCTTGGCAAAAGAAAGAGAGGGGGTTTACCTTCAGTGTGTGCATGTGTATAAATGGGAGTCTGCCTGGGGGTGTTTGTGTGAATGCATGGGTGCCTGCCTGAGGGTATGTCTATGTATTAGAATGAATGGCTGTCTTCCTGGGGTCTGTCTGTGTGAGAATGGGTGCCTGCCTGGGGTGTGTGGATGTAAATGGGAGCTTGTCTGTATGTGTGTGTGTGCGAGAGAGAGAATGGGAGCCTGCCTGGGTTGTGGGTGTGTGTGAGAGAGAGAGGAAGAATGGATCCTGCAGGTGGATTCCAACCTGCCAGCAGCTGAAATGAAGATGAGGGCCTGACGCTGCTGGTAGATTCCAACCAAAGAAGAGCTGGAGGTGCTTGTGGGTTTGTCTGAGAGGGAGTGTATGTGTGTATGAGCTTTGTGTGTGTGTGTGTGTGTCTGTGTGTTCTAAACATCAAAATCACAGAACATATAGAAAGACATGGTTTAATGGAGCAAAATCAGCATGGCTTTACCCAGGGCAAGTCTTGCCTCACAAATCTGCTTCACTTTTTTGAAGGAGTTAATAAACATGTGGATAAAGGTGAACCGGTAGATATAGTATACTTGGATTTTCAGAAGGCGTTTGACAAAGTTCCTCATGAGAGGCTTCTAGGAAAAGTAAAAAGTCATGGGATAGGTGGCGATGTCCTTTCGTGGACTGCAAACTGGCTAAAAGACAGGAAACAGAGAGTAGGATTAAATGGGCAATTTTCTCAGTGGAAGGGAGTGGGCAGTGGAGTGCCTCAGGGATCTGTACTGGGACCCTTACTTTTCAATATATTTATAAATGATCTGGAAAGAAATACGACGAGTGAGATAATCAAATTTGCAGATGACACAAAATTGTTCAGAGTAGTTAAATCACAAGCAGATTGTGATAAAATGCAGGAAGACCTTGTGAGACTGGAAAATTGGGCATCCAAATGGCAGATGAAATTTAATGTGGATAAGTGCAAGGTGATGCATATAGGGAAAAATAACCCATGCTATAATTACACAATGTTGGGTTCCATATTAGGTGCTACAACCCAAGAAAGAGATCTAGGTGTCATAGTGGATAACACATTGAAATCGTCGGTTCAGTGTGCTGCGGCAGTCAAAAACGCAAACAGAATGTTGGGAATTTTTAGAAAGGGAATGGTGAATAAAACGGAAAATGTCATAATGCCTCTGTATCGCTCCATGGTGAGACCGCACCTTGAATACTGTGTACAATTCTGGTCGCCGCATCTCAAAAAAGATATAATTGCGATGGAGAAGGTACAGAGAAGGGCTACCAAAATGATAAGGGGAATGGAACAACTTCCCTACAAAGAAAGACTAAAGAGGTTAGGACTTTTCAGCTTGGAGAAGAGGCGACTGAGAGGGGATATGATAGAGATGTTTAAAATCATGAGAGGTCTAGAACGGGTAGATGTGAATCGGTTGTTTACTCTTTCAGATGGTAGAAAGACTAGGGGGCACTCCATGAAGTTAGCATGGGGCACATTTAAAACTAATCGGAGAAAGTTCTTTTTTACTCAACGCACAATTAAACTCTGGAATTTGTTACCAGAGGATGTGGTCAGTGCAGTTAGTATAGCTGTGTTTAAAAAAGGATTGGATAAGTTCTTGGAGGAGAAGTCCATTACCTGCTATTAAGTTCACTTAGAGAATAGCCACTGACATTAGCATTGGTAACATGGAATAGACTTAGTTTTTGGGTACTTGCCAGGTTCTTATGGCCTGGATTGGCCACTGTTGGAAACAGGATGCTGGGCTTGATGGACCCTTGGTCTGACCCAGTATGGCATTTTCTTATGTTCTTAAGAAAGAGAGGAGAAAGTATGTGTATCCCTTTCCCACTAATCCATGGCAATCTCAGGGTAACTGGAAATCAAAGTTCCTGGGTATGGAGAGCATGAATTTTTTAAATCCTTTTTGGTTTTATTTTTCAAGTGTTATTTTATGCGTCTGCTGTTTTGAAATATTTTATTGGTGTTTGGGACATTTAAAAAAAAACTTGTATTTGAGTTTTTAATTATTTTATCTTTTGTTCATTGGCTTTTTTTGAAATATTATTAGTATGTTTTTACTATTATGATTATGTATTCATTTTATTTCTTGATTTTATTGTTTGATGTTTGAGGAATGGTGATGGTTCTGTTTTTTCATTGTTGCACTGCACAGAGTGTGTCTGGCTTCTTGCAGTTTCCATTTCAGTTTTTGTCTGCGCATTTGTATTTATTTATTTATTTATTTTTATATACCGATGTTCCTGTATAGAATACATATCGCACCGGTTTTATACTTATAAAGTATTTCTACTTTATGGCTGCTCTATTCTGTATTTGATGAGAGTCTGTTTATGTTCTGCATGTGTGTCTGAGGTGAGGCATTCTCCTAATAGGAAGTATATTAGTGTTTTAGGGCTTTTGGAGGGTCAAGCCCACACCCAACACACATCACAATAGGCCTCAAACCACATGGGCTACAAGTGTCTTTTTTGCATGGATTTCTGGTTGGCAGCGCAGCAGTGCATGTAAATATAATGTAAGTGATATTTTTACCTCAAAATATTGTACTTTGATAATTTTCATGTAAAATATAAATACATAACTCTTAAGTTTGTGTGTGGAATGAGGCGGGGGGCATTGAGCAAGGCTATAAGGTTCACCTAGGACACCTAATACTCTTGCACCAGCCATGGGTTCGGGGGTGGGATGGTGTCATTTTGTAAAGTTTGTATCACTGAAGGGAGCTGGGTGGTTTTTTGGTGGGCCCGGGACAGAGAATGAATGATTGGCGGGGGGGCAGCACAGTAATTGTTCACACAGGGCAGCAAAAAGGCCAGCACCGGCCCTGCATCACCCCTGTCCCTCTGTAGCACTTCAGTGCCTCTCCCTTGCTGATTGGGGCCAGCAGGAGCAAGGAGAGCAGCAGCAGGCAGCTCAGGCAGTGATCTCTGTTCACCCTGGGTGCGACTGCTGCTTTGAACCACACAATTCAAAGTGGCAGCTGGGCCCCAAGCTGCAGGAGGATGAGGCCCGATGTGCTTACTACTGCTCACCTCCCTCCCTCCTGCCTGCCCAGATCATTGTAGGGCTGCTGGGGATGAGCGAGAGGGGGAGTTGAAAGCGCAGCAGGACAGCCCCCTGTCTGCCCGAACTGACTTGGCCTCTGATCGCCCACCCGTGGTGATTATGCAGCTGCTAGCTAATTCAGCAGGAAGGGCCAGAATTTGTATCCGCAGAATCATGGGAGACCGGGGTCCTGCTTATACATATTACAGTCTCCCACATATCCACTTTCACACTCATTTGACCCCCCTTTTTTTTTTCCACAAGTCCACACTCACTTTTTCTGTACCATACACCTCATCTTACATCCAAATAAACCTAAAAGAAATGCCATCATACAAAAATTAAGAATGTTCCTGAAATTCTTCGGTTTTAGATAAATAAAATTGTCATTCTTTTATATGTTCCTCCTGTGGTGTTCTTCCCTGATGGGAGCTACTGGGCCCCAGTCAGCATCTTCCTGTCTTTCTGCTCTGGTGCCTCCTCCCGTTGGATGAAGAGCCTCATGCATATTATAATGAAGAATATAATGTATTCTGTGCCAGACAGAGGAGGCAGGATTACAACTCAGAAGAAAGAGAGAGTTTGGCTTTTATGAGATGCATATTGCCCCTTGGTAGACTTTCTAAAATGCAAGCTTCAGGTAGTTTTATTTGCCCAAAGTGGTAAGTGACTTTTGGTCATACATTTTCTAAGTTAATTTTTACGGTTTGAAGGTGAATTGAGTCCTAGACAGATTAAAGCATGTGTCCTTATATTTTGGAAGAGCTTTGCTCATTTACGGGCCGATACAGTAAAATCGCGGGAGAGCGGGCGAGCGCCCGCTCTCCCGGCGCGTGCACAGGCCACTCTCCTGTGCACGCAATTCAGTAATTTAATTTATTTTAATTAGGGCCGGCGGTAAAAAGAGGTGCTAGGGACACTAGTGCGTCCCTAGCGCCTCTTTTTTGACGGAAGTGGCGGCTGTCAGAGGATTTGACAGCCGACACTCAATTTTGCCAGTGTCAGTTCTCGAGCCCACTGACAGCCACAGGTTCGGAAACCGGACGCTGGCAAAATTGAGCTCCGATTTTCGCCCCGCCAGCCACGGGGCCATTTTAAATTTTTTTATTTTTTACTTTTTTAAACTTTCGGGACCTCTGACTTAATAGCGCCATGATATTAAGTCGGAGGGTGCACAGAAAAGCAGTTTTTACTGCATTTCTGTGTACTTTCCTAGTGCCGGCAGAAACTAGCGCCCACCTTTGGGTAGGCGCTAATTTCTGAAAGCAAAATGTGCAGCTTGGCTGCACATTTTGCTTTCTGAATTGCGCGGGAATACCTAATAGTGCCCGCAACATGCATTTGCATGTTGCGGGCACTAAAGGGTAATAGCGCGTCCAAAACGCGCGTCCAAATGCCGGCTAACAGCGTGCTCCGTCGGAGTGCACTGTACTGTATCGGCCCGTTATTCCCTTATATGTAAACTTTGATTATTAAAGGGTAGATTTTAAAAGGCCTGCGCATGTAAATCCCAGGCCTTGCGTGCACGGGTGAATTTTCAAGGGGACCCGGCCACGCGCGTAAACCCCGGTACACGCAAAAGTGCCGGGCCTCTTCGAAGGGGTAGGCCGGGGGGCGGGGAGACTCGGGAGCTGAAGTGTTAGGAAACAAAAAAAAAGGAAAGATAAGGTAGGGTTTAGGGGTGGGGAGGAGAGGAGAGGAGAGGAAAGGGGAAGAGGGAGGGAGTTTAGGTAGGGGGGTAGAGCAGTTCCCTCCCAGTCCGCTCCTTAATTGGTGCGGACTGGGAAAGCCGGAATGCATCGCTGAGCAGAAATTGCAAAAGTCCCCCCCCCCTTGCACGCCACCGGCACATACATATGCAGATTATAAAATCCGGCACGCATATGCGCACGGCCCACTGATTTTATAACAGGCGCATGCATGTTATAAAATCCATGTGTGGCCGCCAGGGTGTGCGCGATTACACCAGTCCTCAAAGACCTTCACTGGTTACCAATCCATTATAGAATAATTCATAAGTCCCTCACCACAATCTACAAGAATATCCATGGACTGGCTCCACTCCATCTACAAATAGCTCTCAAAAAACACTCCTCCAACAGACCCATCAGAGAAGCTTATAGAGAATATCTACAGGTACCACACAACAATACCACCCAACATATAACATTGAGAGATCGGGCCTTCTCCACAGCAGGTCCCCCACTATGGAACTCAATCCCCTTAGAATTAAGACAGGAACCATGTCTCCTAACCTTCAGAAAGAGACTGAAAACATGGCTGTTCATGAAAGCATTTCCAGACCCTTAAGGATTCACTTCCATCAATTGCAGCAAAATCAAATACAGCAATACTGAACATTTTCTATCAAATAAAATATTTATTTAAAAGAACAATTATTTAATTGAACATTCTCTTCTAACTGAATCAGACACTACAAACCAATCACTACAATGTTTTACTTCTTGTTAAACTTGTTTATCTTTCCTTTAACTCTAATCCCAGTTAGAATAACCCCTGTTTTATTGTAACTTTCTCTTCCGTGCACTTGTTTATACTCCTGTAATGTATACTCTTATGTTTTAGTTATGTAGTTATAATGTATTGATCACCCCTTGTTTTATGTAAACCGACATGATACGTACTCCCGTGAATGCCGGTATAGAAAAACACAAATAAATAAATAAATAAATAAATAAAACCTACCCCTATTTGTACACAGTGGCATGTGGTGACATTTATAGCAGGAGATTCAATCTCATTTCCCCAGTCCCCTCTTTCCTCCCTCACGCACATCCCGCCCTCCCTCCCTTAACCCCTTCTCCTCTCTAGACAAAAGACACATGGAACCCATATGGAGGGAACGGGGAAAGCCATTAAGTAAAAAGTCATGGGATAGGTGGCGATGTCCTTTCGTGGATTGCAAACTGGCTAAAAGACAGGAAACAGAGAGTAGGATTAAATGGGCAATTTTCTCAGTGGAAGGGAGTGGACAGTGGAGTGCCTCAGGGATCTGTATTGGGACCCTTACTGTTCAATATATTTATAAATGATCTGGAAAGAAATACGACGAGTGAGATAATCAAATTTGCAGATGACACAAAATTGTTCAGAGTAGTTAAATCACAAGCAGATTGTGATAAATTGCAGGAAGACCTTGTGAGACTGGAAAATTGGGCATCCAAATGGCAGATGAAATTTAATGTGGATAAGTGCAAGGTGATGCATATAGGGAAAAATAACCCATGCTATAATTACACGATGTTGGGTTCCATATTAGGTGCTACAACCCAAGAAAGAGATCTAGGTGTTATAGTGGATAACACATTGAAATCGTCGGTTCAGTGTGCTGCGGCAGTCAAAAAAGCAAACAGAATGTTGGGAATTATTAGAAAAGGAATGATGAATAAAATGGAAAATGTCATAATGCCTCTGTATCGCTCCATGGTGAGACCGCACCTTGAATACTGTGTACAATTCTGGTCGCCGCATCTCAAAAAAGATATAATTGCGATGGAGAAGGTACAGAGAAGGGCTACCAAAATGATAAGGGGAATGGAACAACTCCCCTATGAGGAAAGAATAAAGAGGTTAGGACTTTTCAGCTTGGAGAAGAGACAACTGAGGGGGGATATGATAGAGGTGTTTAAAATCATGAGAGGTCTAGAATCAGTTATTTACTCTTTCGGATAGTAGAAAGACTAGGGGACACTCCATGAAGTTAGCATGGGGCACATTTAAAACTAATTGGAGAAAGTTCTTTTTTACTCAACGCACAATTAAACTCTGGAATTTGTTGCCAGAGAATGTGGTTCGTGCAGTTAGTATAGCTGTGTTTAAAAAAGGATTGGATAAGTTCTTGGAGGAGAAGTCCATTACCTGCTATTAAGTTCACTTAGAGAATAGCCACTGCCATTAGCAATGGTTACATGGAATAGACTTAGTTTTTGGGTACTTGCCAGGTTCTTATGGCCTGGATTGGCCACTGTTGGAAACAGGATGCTGGGCTTGATGGACCCTTGGTCTGACCCAGTATGGCATTTTCTTATGTTCTTATGTTCTTATGCCATTGGGGCTCCCCTAGGACTCGGCGCGCGCAAGGGGGTGCACAAGTGTGCACCCCCTTGCGCGCGCCGACCCCGGATTTTATAACATGCACGCGGCAGCGCACACATGTTATAAAATCGAGTGTACATTTGTGCGCGCCAGGTAGCGCGCACAAATGTACCCCGCACGCGCTCGTTTAAAAATCTGCCCCACTTTGCATTAGTTAATTTCAAGAGAAAAAATACTCAGAAAATGTATCAACAAAGCACATGCTGTAGACGTCTGTGCCTACTTTGCGATGACATAGGCTTTCTACCTGAATTTGCCCCCAATATGTTATCATGAAGGATAGAACAATGTTTATTCTTATTTCACATAATAAGGGGCAATTTTCAAAACTGCCCACACTGATGTAATGTCCGTGGGTACTTTTACTCTCCGGCTTTGCACCAATTCTGGAAGGGAGACCACATGCACACTTTCACTTTAAAAAGTGCCCCGAGCAGAAAGTAACTGCAGATGTTTACACCTGCTGCTTCTGTGGGAACATTATCCATTGAAAGTAGCAAGCGGGGGGGTGCCTGTTAGTGTCCTCTCTCTAGCTAAACATGCCCCTGAGAACGCCACCTCCTAATGAAGATAAAAGTACCCATATTGTGGAACAATGTGTACTCTTTCTTCCACATAGAGGGATGAGCAGTTTTCACCAAGCCCTTTTCACACAGGTAAAGGGCTTCCGAAAATTGCCCTAGATTTCACCAATATCGTCAAAAAAAATATCTAACTTAATCTCCTACATTAAAGAATGATTTCTACAAGACATATTAGCATACATGTATGGGCAATTAGCGTTAAAAATAAGACTGTTTTAGAATTAATTCTTTGGAAAATGAAAATGCGTTCTGCAAAGATTCAAAGGTGGCAATTTATAGGTCTGACTCACTGTATGCATTCACAAATTACATGCTTTTGCATAATGCGCCAGTAGAGAAGTTGTTTAATATAGTATGTGCCTGATTCATGATAAGTTCTTAGCATGCAAATCAGCTTATATAGTAGGCTAAGGTTAACATGCAGAAGTACAGAAAAAGCACCATTATGACTGGGAAGACAATGCTCAGAGCCTTTGCAAACTGTTAGGAAATCAGAGGGTCACCAGTGTTTGTGTGACAGGTCACCAATTACTACCTTTAGCTTAAAAGGGTTGGTGGGTGCATAAGAGGAAAGTCTTCCAGAATGAGTGAAATAATGCAGGGGTGGTGGGGGGAATAGATTCAGAAACAACAAGTACTCCCTGGGTTCAAATGAAAGCCCATAGAACTGGGCTTCTGAATCAGAAGGAAAGGATGAGAGCAGACTGCCCCAAACAGAATCCATCTCTTGCTGAATTTTCCTTCGTGGCATTTCTAGGCAGAGAGAAAAGAATGGAACAATCTTACAAGTAAGGCAGTTTTTGACAAAAAAAAAATATTTTTTTTAATTAAATAGAAATGAATAGAAATCAAGATGTGCTATAAATACACCAAAAACTTTATATTCATATTTTTTTCACAGAGACAGCAATATTTTGCTGTGTGTCTTTTCCCAGCCCTAAATTTCAGCTACAGAGGATAGGTGAAAAGCTTTTATTTATTTATTTTATTTATTTATTTAGCACTTTTATATACCGACTTTCCAATAACAGAGTTACTGATCAATTCGGTTTACATTCTAAACAGAAACATTGACAAGTTAATGTCTTACAATGAACAGGTATCAGGAACTTGGATACATATATATGGGGTTAATAACATAACGTAAATGCCAGCTTTTGTCTGGCTCAGTTTCCTAGATAAGTTTTGTAAGTTTTTTCCATGGATTTGCTGTATCCTGAGGGTCCATAAAAAAAAAAATGAATACTTCGGGGCTAACTCTTCTGCCCTTTTCTCACTGTTATCAAGTCCCAAGGGGTGGATCCTTTCTATGGGGGAGGGGGGGGGGGAGGCTAACCTTCTTGGCCCAGACACTGGAAATCGTCTGTGTGTGTTACCATGGCTCTTCGGGACAGGTACCATGACAAAGCAGGCTGGACTCAATGGATAGGTGTTCAAAATAAAGTTTACTGATATTGATTATATAAAAATCAATACGAGAGAAATAATACAGTGTCCAGTAACATCCCTGGGCCTTATTCATAGGGGCGTACCAATTTAAGATGTATCTCCTTCTTTCAACGTGTCCCTTTTTACTGGCTCGTGAAACTTGTGTATTCTCCATGGAGTGAAGGGAACACTTGTCCTAAGGTGGCTGGTGGCCACTTCCCCATAATATCTGCTATCCAAAGGGCACTCCCGAACTCCAACCTGTCTGTGCTCTATATCCCGGGGTGGAAACTCCGGTGGGAATCTCCAAATCCTCTCTCCTCTAATTCCCTTTGTTTTCTCTTCAAAAGAATAGATACAGGCATTCTTGGAGGAAGGGCCTATACTGGAATAGTTCTTTCACTCCAGTACTGGGTAAGCAAGGGTTATAGAAACTGCTTCCTTCCCTCTGAAACAGGAAAAATCTCAAATGGAGACAACCTCTCTCTTATTTCTCTTTCAATGGATATTGTATCCTCTTCTTGGTCTGAGCACCCTCCTGATCACCCTGAGCAGGGGATACTGCCTGCCAGGAATGGTATCGGTAAAAAACTGTAAAACTTCAGAAAAATTGCAAAACTCCTCTCACCTCACTCTCTTTCTTCCAGTCCTATCAGAGGAACTGGCAGGGCAGTGACTCTCCCTCTTTGTGCTAGTGAAGGTGAATTTTAAAAGCCCAAAGAGCGCCGAAATTAGGGGATGCGCGAATATGTCGGGCTGGTACACACCGAGCAGATTTTAAAAGCCACCCAGATACGTGCGTACTTGCCCCTGAACACAGAAATGATGAAAACTTCAAAAAAGGGGTGGGGGAGAGGGCGTTCCGGATTTAAACTTGAAATTTGGGTGTAAATTCTTACATGCACCAGGGTCCCGCCACGTCACTTTACTTCTGCTATGGATGACGTGTAAGTAAGTAGTAAAACGGAAAAATAGATCAGTGGGGTTTTAAAGGTCGGGACTAACAGGGAGGAAAGGAGGCTATTAAACTAGGCCAATGGCATCATCACGCATGGTTTTTAAAATTGCCCCACTTACGCAATGGAAGCGGCATTTGCGCGCACAGTAGCAGGCATCCACTTAAAACTGCACGCACCTGTGCACGCAGGCGATTTCATAGCATGCATGCATCTATGCGCATATGTTATAAAATGGCCACGTTCCTGGGCACAGGCTGACGACCGCCCGCGTAGGTGTGCCCGTGAGCCGGTTTAAAAGTTACTGGCTTCGAGAGCACACTGAAAACAGCTCCTTCTTCAAAAGCAAATCTATACTGCCACATCCTAACTTGGGCTAACATCACCCCCCCCCTCCCCCGTCATAAACTAAAGCCCTAATTTTAAAAAGCCTGCACGCGTAAAATGCAGGAGATACGGGCATGGCCAGAACGGGCGCACACCCAGCACTTTGTAGAAATGGCCCAGCCACGTCCATATCTCCCGGTACGCGCAGAAGTGACGGGCCATCCAAAAGGGGCAGGACGGGGATAGGGGCTGGCCAGGACAGCGCCATTAGACGCCATTGGCCAGTTAGGCAGGGGTTGGGGTCAGAGAGGAGAGGGGAAAAGGTAGGAAGGGTAGGTAGAGGGATAGGGAAGTTCCCTCCCAGTCCGCTCCTTAATTGGAGCGGACTGGGAGGGAACTGGAAAAGGCCTATTCACGTCGCTGCGTGTATTTTTTTTTTTTTTAAATCCCCCCCCCCCCCCCCATTGCGCGTTACACGACACCCACCCGCACGTGTGCATGCCGGTATTAAAATCGGCCGCACATGTGCCCGCAGGAATCATATTTTATAACATGCACGGTGAAATGCACATGTTATAAAATTGGCGTGTCCGTGGGCGCACGCTGGGAACCGTGCGCACATGGACGCCCGCACGCGTTTTTGAAAATCAACCTCTAAGGAGCACCAATCACAGTGAAACCTTAGGGGGAGGTGCTGTATAGGAATGATGTCTCCCTCTAAACTGTTATAATCCAGAGGGCAATGGCTGACCAAGGGTCATTTTTTAACTCAATTGGCAAATGTTCTTTAAACATGTTCTTGTTTTCCATTGATGGTTCTATTTGTCAGTGGCAAACAAGGATTTTGGATGTCACTTAGGATTGTCAACTGGCTAGTATTTGTTCAGCTTGGCTGATTTTGCTGACGGGAGGCCAGCAGCCAGTAGATTATTTCCCTTTGAAAATGTGGTGCAATGTATGTTGGCTAAAATAGCCATATTGAGGTGAATTTTCAAAGAGTTATGAATATAAACATTAGCATGTGAGCACATAAGTAGGCTGTACTTGCATAATCCATTATTTTAGAAACCTCAAAAGTATGCGCATACTGTAGGTTTCACATGCACATATACATGCAAAAAAAGGGGCTGTCTAGGGGAGTTCCAGACTGGGGCTAACAGTCACGCACGCAAGTTGCTATTTTAAAAGAGACTTACCTGCATACATTTGGCAACTTGCTCATGTAATTTTCTACCTGCTAATTATCTTGCGTAATTGATATCAGACTTACTTATGGTGTATTGTTGGCTGGGTGGGAGATCTGAGTGAACGGGGGGAGGGGGAGGGTGTTTAGGCTGAGGAACCAGGATGATCTCAATGACCTAGAAAAGGACTGGGCAAACTGGTGGAATCAGAAAACTGCTCATTTCAATTATGCATGCATGTTTTAAAAAAAATACCAACTTATGCATATAAATTGGGTTTTATGTGCATAAGTCCTACTTTATTTTTACATGTAAAATATACGCCCCCAATGAATTGAAATGCTTGCTTTTAATGTATTACCTGTATGTTGGGGTACACTTCTGCATATTTTATAAAACATGCTTCTTTAATACGTGCGGGTTATAAAATAATATTGTAGATCTCTGCACGGCCATATACACCCATACATGTGGCCGTGCAGAGTTGTTTGAAAATTATCCTCATGCTAATTTTCTTTTTTTTCTCCTGTTTCTTTTTAAATTTAACTTTTACATTTTATTAAATTGTTTTAATATATCATATTGCTATATGTGTGAGCAAAAATGCAAGATGTAGGAAGAGAAAGATAAATTAGTACCTGACCTTAATGGCAGCCCTATATGCAACCATTTGTACTTAAGAAAGCCTTTTACATAAAGCAGCAGAATTTCAAAGCAGGTTGACTGGCTAATTTCCGAAGTTAGCGAGCCAGCCCTGACATTACAAAACCTCCCCACTATGAGTGGATAGATTTAATGTCTCAAAAAGTGGGCAGGCCTGGAGAGTAGAGTGTAATAAGCGAAGGGAAGTTAGATTCTCAGCAGCTAAGTTAGGGGCCGAAAGCGGGCGCTGAACAGTCAGTGCCTGCTTTCTTAATGCGCCCCCAAGGGGGGCACCATGCAATATTTAAATTAGGGGGTCGCGTTAGCAAGGAGGTGCTAGCGTCTCGAGACCCTAGTGCATCCCTGCTAACGAGAACCCGATCAGTTTTCGTGACGCGGCCGTCCGCCGGCAAGGAAAACTGACGCCGAGTTTATTGGCGACATTTTTCCTGACTGGCGGACGGCCGCATCACGAAAACCGATGCCGATAGACCCAGCGTCGGTTTTTGTGACCTGGCCAAATAAACCCGGCGTCAGTTTCGGTGATGGCTGTCTGCCAGTAAGGAAAACTGACGCCAAGGGTTCAGGAAGCGAACACTTGTCAGTCGAGCATCCATTTCCTGAACCCAACTGTCTATTTTTTTTTTTAAACTTTTTTTGTTTCTTTAATTTTTCATCCCACTTAATATCACAACGATATTAAGTAGGAGGCAGTACAGAAAAGCATATACATGATCTGAGCTATTAGATTCACTCCGCGTTGGACGCATGTTGAATATGCGCTAATCCCCTTATTGCATTAGGGGATTGATTAGCGCCTGTTCTACCCGTGTCCAACTGCGTGTTAACAATGCGCTCGGCTGAGCGCACTGTATTGCATCAGCCCCTTAGGTGCCCAGTCTAGGTGTTTTTGCATTCTAGACCGATCAGCTTCCCATCATCTTAAGTGCCAATCTTTCAAAAAAGCTTTTCCATGGCCCTTGGCCAGCACTCCCTTCCTTCCCCTGCCCCAATCTAACCCCAGCCCAGATCATTAAAAAAAAAGCCTCCCTACAGCCCATGGCCAGTACTCCCTTCCTTCCCAGTCACCAGCTCCCAGCCTGAGTCTCACCGACGACGCACCCAATGCACATCTGCCCCTTGCAACACCTGCGGCACTGGGATAGCTGTGCAGTTGGGGCAGCAGCAGTGAAACTCAGCCTGACATTGACAGTGGGAGTTGGGTCCCAAGATAGCAGGACTGGGGTGAATGGAGCGCTGGCCATGGCTGCCTGATGGCTTTTCTTAAAGGGCTGATGTTAGGAGGGAAGGATGCTGGCTGGTGCTACATGGTGGGATGTTTTTTTTAAAAGATCAAGTGCCAGGGATAGGAAGGGATGTTAGTCAGTGCCACTGGAAGGTTTGGGGTTTTTTCTATTTTGGGGGCTGGGATTTGGGGACAGGAAGCATTGGTCTCTTTTTTTTTTTTTCTAAGGATTTACCCACCTAGCTTATAGGGTAAATTTTCAACAAACTTTTCAGATTTTAGATGGCTCATTTAAGTGGATTTGGAGTTTTTGGATTTAATTATGCACGTTTCCAAAACCGTGCACAAGAATTTACAATTCAGGTACAATAGGTAAGTCCCTGTCCCAGAGAGGACATATTGGCTAAGTTGGTACCTGGGTCAATGGACAGCAAAGTGACTTGCCCAAGGTCATAAGAAACATCAGCGAGAGACACAGGATTTGGACCCTGGCTTCTCTGCTGCTGTAACTACTAGGCTATTCCTTCATCCCAACTTGGTTGTAGCTGAAAATAATCTTTAAAAAATAGCCAGATAGTTTAGACACTTAGTGGCTCTTTGAAAATTTACTCCAAAGTCATATATAGTAGTTTCCTGCAAAATCTTCAGCTTGGAGAAGAGACTACTTAGAGAGGATATGACAGAGGTTTACAAAATCATGAGTAGTATGGAACAGATTAATAGGGAACATTTCTTTTACACTATCAAATAATACTAGACCCAGGAGACAGTCCCTGAAACTAATATGGAGCACATTTCAAACATATTTATGAAAGTCTTTTTGCAACCAGCACATGATTAAGCTATGAAACTTGATGCCAGAAAAGCTGGTTAGGGCTAGTAATAGAACAGAGTTTTTAAAAAGTTTGGGCAAGCTTAGGTCCATTAATAATTACTAGCCAGATAGACTTTGTTTTCTCTAAATTCTTGGGGAAAGCAACATGAAACAGATCTTCATATTGGTATATTTCTGGGTATACTCCCAAGTGACCTGGACTGTCGAAGACGGGATGCTGAGCTCAATGGACCACTGGTCTAGGACAATTCCCAAATATGCTTAACAAAAATATTTCACTATGAAAGATTTGTATCATGTTTCACCGAAGATGGAAAGAATCGGAGATGGAAATGGAAATGTATTTATTCTTAACTATTTGCTCCTTCTTAAGGTTCAGCATTCATCTAATTGCCAGGTAGAGATGTGCAAACTTCTTTAAAACAGATTTGCCAAACAATTCAAAGAAACCAGAAAACTTTTGAAGGCTCATCTGATGGACTTACCAAGCCTTCTGTAAAGAAAATCCTAAACTATGTGACAGGTCTTTAGAAACCTCAAAGTAGGAAGCAGGGGTTAGCTTGTTTAGTGCAAGGGATACTGAAGAGGGTGCAAGACTGAGAGTAAAAAGTGTGAGGAGCAGGGTAACAACAACCAGTGGGATGGGGAATGAAACCATTGAATGCATTCATGGCTAAAGGCTGAAGACAAAATTATTTCTGACAGGGAGCCAGCAAAGGGAAACCATAAGCAAAGTTACATGACTGGTAAAAAGAAAATCCAAGCAAGAGCATGCAGTAGTATTTGCAGTGGATGACGAGAGGATTCTGGGAGACCAGCTAGGAGGCTGTTACAATAATCAAGGTGGGAAAGAAAGACAGCATGAAGGAGGCAGCAGGCATCAAAAGTCAATTACCATTGTTTCCCTTAGAAGCACATTCTACCATTTACCAAACCATCAGCCTAGAAAACATTTCCTATCATCAAAGGAAAATGGAGCCCTTACCAGTTTCATTGCATTTCCTCTGCTGGATCCTTTGCCAGTTCGTTATTAGTATTATTATTATGTGCTTAAAGCACTTTTGAACCAAAGTGCTGTGCATATTCATTCATCAGTACAATAGAGAAAATTGACATGAACGACTAGCAGGAGTAAAATAGCACAGTAAAGCACAGAGTACAAAGAAGGCAAGAGAGCACCTAACTCATGGTTGCATAGTGAGAACAGAATAGATTGCATATGAACTGGAATATCCAGGTTTCACAGCTCTGTGCTCTAACCAACAGCCCCACACTGTGAAGCTGGATAACGCCTTCTACAATAACCCATATTCTATAAATGAAGCGATTCCTACTGTCCCTGCTGTACATGTGTAATTACATGACTACAAGGGCAGGTGCTATTCTTTTTCATAGCTTTCTAAAGGAATTCTGTTGCTCTGTCCTTCCATCATTAGTATTGATACAGACTTTTCATGTCATAAAAACAGAAAAGCTTATCTAAAATTAACATAAGAACATAAGAATTGTCATACTGGTTCAGACCCAAGGGTCTATCAAGCCCAGTATCCTGTTTCCAACTGTAGCCAATCCCAAAAGACTGATAGATTTATTAGATTCCATGCTGCTTATCCCAGGAATAAGCAATGGATTTCCCAGGGAACGGATTTTTTTGCTGGACAGCTGCCAGATTAGAAAAAGCAAGAACAATCTACAATATTATTACATAAAATATTGCAGCAAATCCCACTAAATATAATAGCATCTGATACCCTTATTCTTCTTTTATGCAACCTGATGTCTTTGACAAAGCAGCAATATAATAGTTGTAAATCTAGAAAAGATTCTTATAGGACCACTGTTACGATGCTGCTTGCGGCTAGGCCACAAGCAGCCTCTCACCTCCAATGCGGCCTGGGGGCTGCTGGTGCTGCCGTGTATGCTTCAACTCCGTAGCAGGGCCTGGATGCCACTGCTGCCCTCACCACCTCTCCTTGCGGCCTTGGAAGCCGCCGCTGAACTTCTTCTGCGGCCTGGAGACCATCGCCATTGCTGCCGACATCATCGTTCTTCATGCGGCGGACCAGCTGCCACTGGTGCTCTTCTTTGCGGCTCGAAGGCCGCCAGTGACATCCTTCTTCGTGGCTAGGCCGCCACCAACCTCGCTGCCTCTTCAGCAGTCTGGAGGCTGCCCCGAAGCTTCCCCTCCATGATCAGAAGGCCGCCACCATCTTCATTCTCTTCCGCAGCCTGGAGGCCATCCTGGAGCTCCTCTTCATGCGGCATGGAGCCGCCATCAATCTTCTTTGCTTCGCGGCAGGGAGCCGCACACGTCTGGGTCTGCTTCTTTCTGTGCAGCAGGAAGCCACTCTCCAAGGTCCTGCCTCTTCCTTAGGTGCGCAGCCGCGCCTCCTCTCTTCATTTAAAGGGCCAGTCCTTCTGGCTCCTCCTTGTGATGTCTTCGAGGCGTTTCCTCTTCAGCCCTACAAAAGGGCTCAGCCTTCAGTCAGTCTTCGTCTTCGCAAGGAGTTTGTCATGGAGTCTGACCTCTCATGGATCTTCAGTTCCAACTCTTCTCTCCAGGAGTCCTCCGTGATCCTTCTTCACTTCTTCGAGGCATTCTCTTCTTCGTTGGTCCTCCTTGCCTTCGTCCATGGTTCTTGAACCTCTGTCATTGTCTTCATTCCATGTTCTGGTCTCTCGTCGGATCCCGTCCTCTTGTCTTCAGCTGTCCCAATGTCATCGTGTCTCCAGATGTCTTCTTGTCTTCAGGTGTCCTGTCGTCTCCCTATCTCCAGATGTCCAGACGTTCCAGTCTCCTGATGTCTTTGTCCGCTATGTCCCAGTCGTCCCTGTGGTCCTCCTTGTTAGAGGTCCCCTGATGTCCAGATGCCATAGATGTCCTGATGTCCCAAAATACCGGTGTCCATTCATATCCGATGTCCTACGTTCCAACCCTGATGTTCCAAGTCTCGCTTCTGATGTCCTTTGTTAGGTTCCGATCCTGAAGTATCGTCAGTCCTTAAGTTATGCGTTCAGCTCGCTCACCCCGGACCTCATCTCCAGCTGACCATTTCCTGAGAGTAAATCCGTTCCTATCCGGTGTCTGTTTCCTGGTGGCTGGAGTCCTCTTCTGGCAGGATTTGTCTTCAAGTACTGCCCGGATTCCTCTCAGTTCCTGATCCTCTATCTTCGTCTGAGTATCCTGAGTCCTTATCCTCGTCTGAGTCTTCCCCAGTTCCAAGTCCTCATCAGAGTATCTGGAATCCTCGCCTGACTCTCTAGAATCCACTTCTGATCTCCACCTATGCATGGGCGTCTTGCATCTGAGTTCCAAGTTTCCTCATGTCCTCGTCTCATCTGAGTTCCAAGCTACCTCCTGTCCTCATCTTGTCTGAGCTCCCAAGTATCAAGCGTCTTCATCTCATCTGAGCTCCCAAGTACCAAGCATCCTCATCTCACCTGAGTCTTCGAGTGTCCTCGCCTCATCTGAGTCCCAAGCTCCTCATGTCTTCATCTCATCTGAGCCTCCAAGCTTCGTTGTCTTGTTCAAGTCTTCAGCCTAGTCCAAGGCCGGGGTCTCGTCTTGTTCCAAGCTCCAGTACCATCGCCTGTCCTCGACCACTGTCCGTCCTGCCACATCTGCCACTACCCAGTGGCAGGTCTGAAAGGGCTATCGAGTGGCCGGAGGGCTACCCCAGAGACCAGCATTGCGTTGTTGGGTCTCTACTAGTGTGTGCAGGTTTGGCAGAGGTTAGCGCGGTGGTCAGCCTGCTCCTCCCATACTTCGACACGTCTTGCCTGCTGCAACGCTTCCACGGAGCTTCTCTCTGCAGTCTCATCGTGGTCCAAGGGCACACATTTCCCCAGAATCAGGAACGCTCCCTAGTGCTCCCTCGCACAGATCACAACAGCCATGCATAGGTCATAATAACTTTAGACCATAATTGCACTGTGAGTCATACATAATCCATGCTTTTGTTTTAGAAAAAATGTTGTATATATTTTTGAGATTTGCAAATAAAAATATTTTCCCTGTTAACTCATACCATTTTTTAAGATGGTGCCGGCCACCAATTGCTCCTACCATGTAACAGAGGCCAGCCAATGGCACCGATAGCCCCTGTCACATGATAAGGGAAAAGGTCCACCGGCGCCATTTTGTTTACTGGCAGCTGACAGCCTGAGAGCAGGAGATCGCTCCCGGGACCCCCACTGGACCACCAGAGACTTTAGGCAAGTTTTGGGGGGGTCGGGAGGGTGGGGGATTGAAATTAATTAAATCTGAAGGGTTGGGACGAGTTTGTTTTTTTTCAGTTCGGGACAGCCGAAAAAAAATCAGCCCAAACCGCGGGAAACAAAATTTCCTGAGGCGGGCCAATAATGAAGGCCGAACCAAAAAGTTCGGCCGAATCACATCTCTAATGTGTACATATATATAAGAAAGAGAGGAGAACGTTTGTGCATCCCATACCCACTAATCCACGACAATCTCAGGGTGACTGGAAATCAAAGTTCCCAGGTATGGAGAGCGTGAATTTTTAAAATCCTTTTTAGTTTTATTTTTCAGGTGTTATTTGATGTGTCTGCTGTTTTGAAATATTTTATTGGTGTTTAGGATATTTTAAAAAACTTGTATATGAGTTTTTAATTATTTGATCTTTTTATTCATCAGCTTTTTTTGAAATAATATTATTAGTATGTTTTTAATATTATGATTGTGTATTTATTTTATTTCTTGATTTTATTGTTTAATGTTTGAGGAATGGTGATGGTTCTGGTTTTTCATTGTTGCACTGCATAGAGTATCTGGCTTCTTGCGGTTTCCAGTTCAGGTTTTGTCTGAGCATTTGTATTTCTACTTTACAGTTGCTCTATTCTGTATTTGGTGAGAGTCTGTGTGTGACTGAGGCATTTTCCTAATAGGAAGTGATTTAGTGTATTCAGGCTTTCAGATGGTCAAGCCCACACCCAACACACATCACAATAAGCCTAATACCATATGGGTGGGGGGGATGGTGTCAAGTTTTAAAGTTTATATCACTGAAGGGAGCTGGACATTTTTTTGGTGGGCTTAAGACAGAGAATGAATGGGGGAGGGAGGGGGCAGTACAGTAATTGTTCACACAGCGCAACAAAAAAGCTACCACTGGCCCTGCATCAGAAATTAATTAAACAGAAACTCCTAGTTACTATATACTGCCAGTCAGTAAGCTTGTTTAACACAAGAAGATATTCTGTAGTTAAGAAATGCTCAACCTACATTCTTACTCTGCCATGTCTGACCATAATCACCTTAGCCTTAGGACTTGACCCACAGGAAGACTACTCTTGAAGTTAACTGGATGGAAACTCTGGTACATCAATAAGTTATTTCTCTCATTAGGTTTCCTAAAAATGGTAGTCTCCAGACAATCTTATTCTTTATGAATGAGGATAGGTAGCTACTCCAGAGGACTTACAATCATGCACCCTCTTCAGCTCTTTCTACTGTCTCGTTGGAGCCCACAGTCTCAAGACTACTTGATTTGGCTTCACCTACCAATGGAGGTCTGCATTCACCTGCATCTATGAAAGGGGGTTTTCCTAAGATCACTGGACTAGATAGTACTCACAACAGATGCAAGGTTCCAGGTTTGGGGCACTCACTGTCAGTAGCTGACAGTGCAAGGTACTGGAGTACAGAAAAATCTCTATGGAGCATCAGTTGGCTGGAAGCCTGTGCTGTCTGTTGGCATGCGTGTGGTTCAGCAACCGATTACAGGGTCTATCAGTTTGGATAATGTCAGACAATGCAACAACGGTGGCTTACATCAATCAGCAAGGAGGAACAAAGAGCCAGCAAGTATCACAGAAAATAGCCCAACTTATGGAATTGGTGGAAGTGAATCTTCAGGATATCTCAGCCTCACATATTGCAGGAAAAGACAATGTAAGAGCAGACTTTCTCAGCAACAGGAGAATGGGAATTGTCAAATGAGGCAATTCAGCTAATAGTGGATCGCTGGGGCCTTCCATTTCTGGATCTGCTGGCAACTTCTCACAATGTGAAGGTTTCTCAATTCTTCAGTCAAGGGAGAGATCAAATGTCCTTGGGCATCGATACCCTCATGCAGGAGTAGCTGCTGTATGCCCTTCCCCCATGGCCTATGTTTGGAATATCGAGATTCACAGGGCAATGGTGCCTCTGATGGAATCAGATTGGCCCAGGAGACCGTGGTATGCAGATCTGTGAAGGCTCTTGGTTGACTCTCCCCTCCGGATTCTGGCAAAGAGGGATCTGCTACAGCAGGGGCCCATTCTTCACGAAGATCTGACTTGATTTAGTCTTACGATATGGCCCTTGAGAGGGCTCGGTTGCTAAAGTGTGGATATTCTACTGCAGTGATTGCCACTTTGCTGCAAGTGAGAAAGTTCTCCATTTCCTTAGCCTTTGTGCAAGTTTGGCAAGTGTTTGAGGCTTGGTGTGAGGATCGAGGAGTTCTTCTTTGTTTGGTTAAGATCCTGCTCATTTTGGAATTTTTGCAGGATGGACTGAGTAAAGGGTTAGCCCTTAATTCATTAAAGGTTCAAGTGGCAGCTCTTGGCTGTTTCCGAGGTCAGGTGTATGGTGGAACCTTGTTGACTCATCCAGATGTGGCCCATTTTCTTGAAAGGATTGAAGCATCTTCATCCTCCCTTGCAGTTACCAATGCCCTTGTGGAGTCTTAATCTAATTTTGAATTTTTTAGCAGGTCCTACTTTTCGACTGATGCGTAACCTTTCCTTGAGGTTATTGAGCTTGAAAACAGTGTTTCTTGTTGCAATTTGTTTGGCACGTAGGGTATCTGAACTGCAGGCCTTATCTTGTCGGGAGCTGTTTCTATGAGTGACTATGGGGGGATATAGCTGCGTACTCTTCCTTCCTTTTTGCCAAAAGTGGTCTCGGATTTTCACTTGACTCAGTCCATTTCCCTCCCGTCTCTTGACAGGGAAAAGGATGCAGAGGAATATCACCTGATAAGGACCTTGTATTTCAAGAGGAGAATCTTGAGGCATTTGGAGGTTTCTAAACCTCTCAGTGCTGTTGCTTAGTCAGGTTAGGGCTCATTCCACTCGGTGCTCAGCAGTGTCATGTGCAAAGGTTAGATTGTTGTCTCCTACTGATATTTGCTGAGCTGCAACATGGTCCTCCTTACATACCTTTTCCAGGTATTATTGCCTGGATGTGCAGGCCTGGGAGGATGCAGCCTTCACACTTGTGGTTTTGACGGGACCGCAGGCAGCATCCTGCACTGTTCGGGAGTAGCTTTAGTACATCCCATTGGTTCTGGTTTCACTTGTCTGAACGCTAAGAAAGGAGAAATTATTACTTACCTGATAATTTCCTTTTCTTTAGTACAGACAGGTGAATCCACCTTCCCACACTTGGCTGCCGAATGTTGTGCTATGGTCTTGTGTGGCTGTGTGTTCCGGAGAGTACTGGTAAGTGTCAGTCCAGTCCCTAGACTAGTGTTATTACACTCTTTGTCTGAGCCAGTGGCGTAGCCAGAAATGAATTTTTGGCTGGGCCCAAGGTTAACATGGGTGGGCACTAAAAGTCTGAGCCATGGAATTCATATTCTTATTGATAAATACTTTCACACACACACACCTGACAATAGATTTCTAAATAATCTGCTACAGCTGTTATACTTTTAATATTTTAAACTCAATTACTTCAAGCAGCTACCAATGCTAAACCTAATATATAGTTATGAAAGCATTTCAATTATACTTAAAGAGATCTCAAGTGGCAGTATCTCATAACTTACAAAGAACCATATACTAGTCTACTATAAAGACAGATATCTCATCATACATCACAGTATTCTGTGAGATGTTTTAAAACCCTCTGGAATGTTGTACCAAAATATTTCTACTTGAAAAAAGCTCAGAAAGGCAATGTTCTTTTAAGATGGAACTAGGTTCAAACTAATTACAAATTCAATGATGAAGGAACCCTCTTTCCTATTTTCTTAAACTTATCAAACGCAGTAATTCATGACCATCATAATAGGCATCATTGTGTGGTAAAGTATACCTTTGTCACTCTGCCTTATGCTTAATCATAGGTCAGTCCATATTTTTAAGTGTTTTTGTTGCTTAATTCACCCCAGTGATATACTCCAAATTTCTAGCAATAATCTTGTTACATCAATTCAAGGTTACTTATGTTGAAAATTATGAACCAAACTTATCTGGATAATACGATGTTATTACTTCTTCTTAACCACCATCGACTTTGAGCTTGATGCCACGCCAAGATACGCCATGCTGTGGAATATATTACGCCCTTGAAGAAGGACTCGATGCTAGTCCGAAACATTGTGCAATGTCGGGCATAGAACAGCAATATAGTGAATTCTCATATTGCTGACAGTTTGAGGGCATCAAGCTCAAAGTCGATGGTGGTTAAGAAGAAGTAATAACATTGTATTATCCAGATAAGTTTGGTTCATAATTTTCAACAAAAGTAACCTTGAATTGATGTAACACAAGATTATTGCTAGAAATTTGGAGTATATCACTGGGGTGAATTAAGCAACAAAAACACTTAAAATATGGACTGACCTATGATTAAGCATAAGGCAGAGTGACAAAGGTATACTTTACCACACAATGATGCCTATTATGATGGTCATGAATTACTGCGTTTGATAAGTTTAAGAAAATAGGAAAGAGGGTTCCTTCATCATTGAATTTGTACCAAAATATTTACCATAATTGAGCAAATGCCTTATTAATCTGTATCAATAAAACAGATAAATATCTTTGAAGATTTCTTTTCCTATGGCTCAACTATTTAGTTTTAGTCTTCCTCTGATGCTGACATTTGCTGAATCGAGTCCAGGGGCTCCTGACATTCATCCCCATTTCTTTACAAAGGAAGAACAGAAAAAAAGACTGTTCTGGATAAAGAGATGTCTTGAAGGTGGTCACACCCTTTGGCTGACAGCTGGGATGTATCCTTAGCAGTGTGGAGAGGATAACTGGGTAGACAGGAGAAAAAGGCTATCCAGCCCTGTCATTTACTAAGCTATCATCATGTAAACAACATACACTCTGCATCCACAAATAAGATTGATACAATTGCCTACATGCTAGTAAAATACCTCACCTCAGGCACACACACAGAACCTACCTTCACCAAAGTACAGAAAGACCACACATTATAAATATGGAGATAGAAACTGGAATGGAAAACCAAAAAAAGCCACTCTGCATGCAGTGCAAACCTGGAGAAATGGAAAGAGAAATATAGCACCTAACAGTCCCAGGATCTGCAATAATGCACAGAAACTAAGCCGCACAAAGTTACACCTGCAAAATCAGGTCCTAAACACTAATACACCTCCTATTAGGAAAACAGAACAAGCCAAGCTGCTATAGAGTCCCACACAGAAATAACTGTAAAACTATATTAATAAATGTTTCAAAACAGCTGATGAACAGAATAACATCCAACAAAACTCATAAAAATTATTAAACATTGTCCAAATATCAATAAAATATTTCAAAACAGCAGACACATCACATAATACTCAATAATTAAAATGGCAGTCAATCAAGAAAAATAAACTTAAAATACCACTTTTACTTACCATCTCCAGCAACTCTCCTACTCCTTTCCCTTGAAAGCACATACCAGGAGCAGCAGCTCTGTCTCTCACACACACACACCCCAGTCACCTCCCTGCCCAGTCTCTGTCTCACACACACCCCAGTCACCTCCCTACCCAGTCTCTGTCTCACCCCATACACACCCCAGTCAGCCTCCCTGCCCAGTCTCTGTCTCACACACACCCCAGTCACCTCCCTGCCCAGGCTCTGTCTCTCACACACACCCCAGTCACCCTCCCTGCCCAGTCTCTGTCTCACACACACCCCAGTCACCCTCCCTGCCCAGTCTCTGTCTCACACACACCCCAGTCACCTCCCTGCTCAGGCTCTGTCTCTCACACACACCCCAGTCACCCTCCCTGCCCAGTCTCTGTCTCACACACACCCCAGTCACCCTCCCTGCCCAGTCTCTGTCTCACACACACCCCAGTCACCCTCCCTGCCCAGTCTCTGTCTCACACACACCCCAGTCACCCTCCCTGCCCAGTCTCTGTCACACACACCCCAGTCACCCTCCCTGCCCAGTCTCTGTCTCACACACACCCCAGTCACCCTCCCTGCCCAGTCTCTGTCTCACACACACCCCAGTCACCTCCCTGCCCAGTCTCTGTCTCACACACACCCCAGTCACCCTCCCTGCCCAGTCTCTGTCTCACACACACCCCAGTCACCCTCCCTGCCCAGTCTCTGTCTCACACACACCCCAGTCACCTCCCTGCCCAGTCTCTGTCTCACACACCCCCCAGTCACCTCCCTGCCCAGTCTCTGTCTCACACACACCCCAGTCACCTCCCTGCCCAGTCTCTGTCTCACACACACCCCAGTCACCTCCCTGCCCTGCATTTTCAGCCCGTGGATTGAACACTGCCACTCCTCCCACCCTGATGACCCCCTTCTTCCTGCCCCACCAGCCAATCAGAGGCTTCCTCCTTCCACTGGCAGGAAGAAGGCTTCCGATTGGCCCGCGGGGGCAGGTAGAAGGGAGGAGGTTTCCCATTGGCCCACGGGGGCAGGAAGAAGATAGGAGGTTTCCCATTGGCCCGCGGGGGCAGGAAGAAGGTAAAGGGAAGTATTACTGGGGCTGTGGGACACGGGGAGCCGCAACACACCAGCTGATTTTATTTTTTTTTCTCCCTTGGGTGCCTGCTGATGCTGCCTGCTTTTATTGGCTGCAGTGTCTTGCAAAGAAATTTGGGTGGGCCTGAATGGAAAGTGGGTGGGCCACTGCCCACCCAGGCCCACCCGTAGCTACACCACTGGTCTGAGCTCAGTGTTTTCCTGTTGGCCGAGTGCTGGAATGGTTATCTGTTAATAATCAAGTTTTGTTAGTTTGTCCACAGTTGGCTTTTGCAGAGAATACTGGCGGGCTGATGTCACTGAAGGGGTATATATGCCATGATGTCAGCTTTGCTCCATTTGCTGATAGAGGTGCAGAACCCACTGGTTCTGGATTCACCTATCTATACTAAAGAAAAGGAAATTATCAGGTAAGTAGTAATTTCTCCTTTTTTTTTCATTATTGCGGTCATAGGAAAAGGGGAAGGGTAAACCTCATTCATACCCTCCCAAGAATTCACTTTATCCTGAAGCAGTCTCAGGTTCTATGGACATTTTTATTCTTTAGTTTGGAGTGGAGGAGTAGCCTAGTGATTAGAGCAGTGGGCTACAAACCAGGAGACCAGGGTGTGAGTTCTGCTGTTGCTCCTTGTGACCTTGGGCAAGTCACTTTACCCTCCATTGCCTCAGGTACAAACTTATGGGCTAATACAGTACAGTGCGCTCCGACGGAGCGCACTGTTAACCTGCCACTGGATGTGTGTTTACCCTTACCCCTTATTCAGTAAGGGGCTGAAAATGTGCATCCAACCCGCTGAACCTAATAGCACCCTCAACATGCAAATGCATGTTGATGGCCCTATTAGGTATTCGCGCGCGATTCAGAAAACAAAATGTGCAGCCAAGCCACACATTTTGCTTTCAGAAATTAGCGCCTACCCAAAGGTAGGCGCTAATTTCTTCGGGCACCCTCCGATTTAATATCATAGCGATATTAAGTCGGCGGTCCCGAAGGGTAAAAAAAGTAAAAATAAATAAAATAAATAAATTTGAAGTCGGCCCGCGGCTGTCGGGTCGAAAACAGGACGCTCAATTTTGCCGGCATCCAGTTTCCGAACCCGTGGCTATCAGCGGGCTCGAGAACCGGACGCCGGCAAAATTGAGCGTCGGCTGTCAAACCCGCTGACAGCCGCCGCTCCGGTCCAAAAGGAAGCGCTAGGGACGCACTAGTGTCCCTAGCGCCTCCTTTTGCCTGTTTCTACCGCTGGGCCTCATTTAAATACTGAATCGTGTGCACAGGCGAGTAGCCTGTGCACGCACCGGGAGAGCAGGCGTTCGCCCGCTCTCCCGCGGACTTTACTGAATCGGCCCGTTAGATTGTAAGCCCTCTGAGAATAGGGAAATACCTACAGTACCTGAATGTAATCCGCTGAAAAAAGTGTGAAAAGTGGAATATAAATCTAAATAAATAAATAGTGGCAGTGTGGCGACTGAGCTAGTGAAATGGAAGATTTAGTGCGGAAACCCCACTGATAGGGGAAGTCTTGCTCAGCCCTGAAGCACGGGTTCCTCTACCATTGCCAGAGCATGGGAGGGTACTGTGCTGCCTGGCTGCACAGCAGTGGGAGTGGGATTGTCAGTAGTGGTGGAGAAATATGGTAATTCCTGGCCCAGTATGGCTTAAGCAGCCCCCTCTCCAAACTCCACTGAATGGTTGGGCAGGTGACAATAAGCCTGTCAGGTTTTGAGCCTCTGCTAATGCAAGCCACTGTCTCTTAAGAGTTTCAAGCTTAGCTTTATTCAAAGTGATGAGATAACAGCAATGTCCTGGCTTACATGTTGCAGATTTAAACATAAACACAAGTCCTATTACTTCAAAGGACTTTACACTAAGAGGGCTTTCAGTTCCAAAGAGACATATATAGGTTTAGTTCGTGTTACTCACACAAATCCAGTTCCAAGCTTAGATTATCCAGATACTTGTACTAGTTTCTTTATTTCAACAAACATAGATATAGGCTGCATTCAGTTGTCATGCAGAACCTTGGGTGAAAATTGGCAATCTAAAGGGCTTACGTACTAAGCTGGGAAAATCCCACACTAAATTCCTGGGGAGAAAATGCCACAGCTTAGCTGACCCCAGGAGAGATCACGCGATGGCGGCCCCATAGGCCGGGGCTGCCATCTTATTAAACTGGCCTTTCGGCCCTCACAGCATCCCAGTGGAGAAAAACCCAGGGTGTGTGGTGAGACTCCCTGTCCCATGCCTTCCAGCCACCCCCTGAGGCAGCCCCAATGGTGATAATTTTAAAAAAACATAAAACGTCTTGTGGTATAGGCATCTCCCCTCCCATACAAACTCTGCCTCTTTTGGCCACATATCCCCCCCGCCAAGGCCAGCAATCCCCCTCTCCCACCCTAACCCTCTCCTCAACCTCCCCCATTGCTGTACCTTTAAAAATCCCTGGTGGCCTTGTGAGGCCCAGAGCACCCCTAGGCTTCTTGCTCTGTGCTGTCACTTTCAATATGATGCGTCTATTACATGTCCCATTACCTCTTCTTTATTTCCCAATACACCCCTCTTCCTAAACATTATTCATTAGGAAGGCTACGCTTATCTGTGCCTTCTCTCCCATACGTTGTTTCCACCTTGCTGCACTGAAAGCCTGGAGTAGCCTTCTGAACCTACATACCAGGCACCCTCACTTATCAAATTCAAATCCAGCCTGAAAACTCACCTGATTTATGAAGTTGAATGAGAACTCAGATATCTATATTGTCCCCTCTTTGAGTTGCTTTTAATACTTGGACCTTAATTCTTCCTGCTCATGCAACAGATTTATCAGTCGGAGCTCTGCACTGTTTTTCTCTGTCTATCTATCTTGACTAGATTTCAAAATCCAAGGCCAGGGACTGTCCATAAGGAAATACATTTCAGCGGTCAGCAGAAGCTTATAAGCCCAAAGGTATTTTGTACTCATGGATTGCAAGCTGATTTTCAAAGGGAGATTCCCCACAGATTTTCTCTTTGAAAACACCAGTAGGACCATGTTGCGGGGAGTATTTAACTCACATACTTTGCAGGTGACAAGTAGCCATGGGAATTTGAAAATGAAATCTCCATGCTTGTTTTTTTGAGTGTCCCCAGTGTTCTTTTCCCTAATGAGAGCATAGAGCAGTTTTTACAAAGCCTTTTTTTTCCTCAGGTAAGCACCCATTTATCTACAGAAATATCTTTAAAAATTGCTCCCTCTGTATCTCTGTACAATGCTGCATACATCTTTTTTATGCTATACAAATTATTATTATTATTATTATTATTATTATTAATAACAACACCACCCAAGAAAGAGATCTAGGCGTCACAGTGGATAACACGTTAAAATCGTCGGTTCAGTGTGCTGCGGCATTCAAAAAAGCAAACAGAATGTTGGGAATTATTAGAAAGGGAATGGTGAATAAAACGGAAAATGTCATAATGCCTCTGTATCGCTCCATGGTGAGACCGCACCTTGAATACTGTGTACAATTCTGGTCGCCACATCTCAAAAAAGATATAGTTGTGATGGAGAAGGTACAGAGAAGGGCTACCAAAATGATAAAGGGGCTGGAACAGCTCCCCTATGAGGAAAGGCTAAAGAGGTTAGGACTTTTCAGCTTGGAAGAGACGGCTGAGGGGGGATATGATAGAGGTGTTTAAAATCATGAGAGGTCTAGAACGGGTAAATGTGAATCGGTTATTTACTCTTTCGGATAATAGAAAGACTAGGGGGCACTCCAGGAAGTTAGCATGGGGCACATTTAAAACTAATCGGAGAAAGTTCTTTTTCACTCAATGCACAATTAAACTCTGGAATTTGTTGCCAGAGGTTGTGGTTAATGCAGTTCGTGTAGCTGTGTTTAAAAAAAAAAAGGATTGGATAAGTTCTTGGAGGAGAAGTCCATTACCTGTTATTAATTAAGTTGACTTAGAAAATAGCCACTGCTATTACTAGCAACAATAACATGGAATAGACTTAGTTTTTGGGTACTTGCCAGGTTCTTGTGGCCTGGATTGGCCACTGTTGGAAGCGGGATGCTGGGCTTGATGGACCCTTGGTCTGACCCAGTGTGGCATGTTCTTATGTTCTTAAGAATAATAATGTTTGCTTGCAGGCCCATGGGGGCAAAGGCTTCACATATAGAGTTTAGGGTAATTATAAACTATACCTGGGTAAATTCCAGAAATGAAAAGTCGGCCGCTTGTGGGAGGCTGAAGTCATTTTGTTAATGTGCAGATCAGTTCCTTTTTACCTAGGAGTAGGGATGTGCATTTGTGCAAAACAGAATGGGAAGTTTTCATGAAATTTTCCCATTTCATTCAATTCATTTTTAAAATGAAACAGAAGAAAAATGAACAAAATTTTATTTTCATTTGTTTAATTTAAAAAATAAATCAAGGCCACCACTGGCCCAAAGAAAAGAAAATATATAGTAACATAGTAACATGCATAGTAACATAGTAATGATGTCAGAAAAGGAGCAAATGGTCCATCCAGTCTGCCCAGCAAGAATCTTATGGTAGTATCTGCCATGCTGTGCAGGTCACCCCCATGTTTCTCCGAGCAGTTATTCCCAAGCCTTATGATAACCCATAAAAAAAATGTACTGCTAGCAATATTTTCACTGGGTGATGAGCCTTCTTGAAAATGTAAACAGGGCTGTTGTGTTTTGCTTATGGACTTGGCCTTAGAAACAGTCCTGCATTTTTTCACTTATATCTGCGTTTCAGTACCCCAGACCGTAAAAGTCAGGGCTCGTCTTGGTGGTCGTCTGAATCCAATTCCTCTTCTATCCCTCCCCACCACCATCAAAGCGGAGAGTGATATTGTAGTTGTGTCAAAAGCATCAAGGCTTATTGGTTAAGGGTGGTAATCCCTTGCCTTCTGTTAAGGGTGGTAATTGCTGCTCCATTGAAGGTTACCCCATGCTTATCAGTTCCCCAGACCGTAAAAGACGGGACCCACAGTTGTTGTCTAAATCCAAATTCCGTTTTCCCCCAGCTGTTGAAGCGGAGAGCAATGTTGCAGTTGTATCAAAAGTAACAAGGCTAATTAGTTAAGGGTAGTAATTGCCGCAGCAGCACATTACCCCCATGCACCCCTTTCTTCATTCCCATCCTTCAGCCTTTAGGGATTCACAGTGTTTATCCCATACTACTTTGAATTTTTTGACTGTTTTCAACTTCACCACCCCCTCTGGAAGGGCATTCCAAGCATCATGCAGCCAGGCATCCTCCTGTAGAGAGAATAAGGATGCATTTTGATGCATAAAACACTTACCCACGGAAATGTTTTTGAAAATTGTAATCTATGAGCTGGATTTTCAAAGCCCTATGCGCGCCGGGCCTATTTTAAAAAGGCCCGGCAACGCGCGTAAAGTCCCGAGACGCGTGTAACTCCCGGAGCTTGCAAAAAAGGGGCGGTCCGGGGCAGGGCCAGAGGCCTCCCATACAGTGGCCATTGCCGCTGTGTCAGAGGATCGCGAGCCGGCAGGCTGCCAGCGCGCGCAACTTGCACCTGAAGGTAAGACAAAGGTCGAAGGGGATAGAGTAGGGCTAGGGGGGGAAGGTGAGGGGAACGGGTGGGAAGGTCAGGCTAGGGGGAGGGAACGGGGGAAGGCAGCGCGGTTAGTGCACGCAAGGTGCACAATTGTGCACCCCCTTTGCGCTCACCAACCCCCGATTTTATAAAATGCGCGTGCATGTTATAAAATCGGGCATACATGGGTGCTTAAAATCTACCCCTATATATACATATAGAAATACATATGAAGAAATATAAGTAAAAGCTCCATTAGCTGGTTCTTTGCCACAATGCTCTCTTAACTGGAATCTTGCCACATCATCTCTGTGTCTGTTGGGGGGAAGGGGGAGGGAATTACAGGAGCAGAGGGGAGAGGTTTGGATTATGGAGCAGAGTACCTTTTCTTTGAGGTATTCTGGAAGGGAGAGTAGAGGAAGGGAGGGGAAATGACAGAAAGCAGAGGTCTCCCAGATAACACAGCATATTTGATTAACCAGCACTCCCTGTTCTCTGTGGATGCTGGATAATACAGTTTTTACTGTACATGTAGAGAGAAAGATATTAATATTTGAACTACTCTAGTGATATGTTTATCTATATCAATATGTATATCTATATAGATAGATTTATAGGCTTAAAGATAGATAGATATAGAGGCTGATATTCAGCCGTGGAGAGGCTAGTTAAGTTAGCTGGATATAGAGGCGCAGTCGCCCCACTGAATATTCCCGGCTATCTCAAAGCTAGCTGGTTATGTCTAACAAGCTAACTTTAGGACTGCCCTATGGACCGACCAGAGTTAGCTGCATAGTTTAAACGGCCAACTCCGAATAAAACACTCCTGGGTGCCCCTCCCCCAATCTCCCTGATTCCCTTCCAGCCCCCATTGCAATAGTGAGGTTATCTTCACGGGTCACAAGCGATCCTCAGTCCCTCCTGTGATTACAAATGGTATCAAAAAACTGAGGCTGGCACCATTATTAATTTCTTCCATACAAAATGGCAAAGAGCTGTGCCAGTCCAGGCTGGTCTCTCTGCACATGAATCAGGCTGGGAGCTGCTGGCGTCCAAAACCTTCAGTAGACCTGTTAGTCATACTGCCTAATGAGATCTTAAACCCTTTGTAGTGGGAAAATGAAATTTAAACAAGAAGTCAGCCAGGAAAGTACAACCACCGCTGGCAAGCACACAAAGTACTAGTTGTTTTCTGCCGTGCCCTGCCTTACATTGAGTGTATACAGAGGGATGGGGTAAAAATAAGAAGAAGTAAGATTAGAAAATAGATAGAATGAGAGAGGGTTTAAGATTAGGGAGTTTAGGGTCAGGGAGGTTAAAGTTCATGTGGTCAGCTCTTGTACATGGGATGTGATAGGATTCAAACGAGGTTCTCTGAATAATCCCCATCGTTAGCCAAAATGTAGATGATACTGCTACTGTAGGTAGGGGTGTGCTGAGACTTTTTTTCATTTTGTTTTGGTTTTCATGCAGTTCCTTGTCTAGGTCTAGCTAAGAAAGCACAGGGCAAACTCAGTGCCAGGGCTAAGTCCCACAGCCCTGAAGCAATGAATTCTCAACAGGGGGCTTCCTTCCCTTGAGCCAGGAGTAGGGAAATAGGGGATCCAAAAAAAAATCTCAGGAATGAAATACATGAATCCTTAAGCAATCCAACATACTGGGACACACTTATTAGCCAGGTTGTGGACTAGAAAGACATTGTCTCATTTTCTAATCTGTATAGTAGGGGTCTAAGGCCCAACTGCCCTGGAACTTCCTATGTATGCCGCCGATATTCGCTGATTTATATCTATGAATGTCATTATTGTAAACGACATTGGAACAATGGTATATAAAATGTCTAAATAAATAAATAGGGGAACAAAGTAAAAAATCCTCTCTCTTCAAACTCCAAAATAAAATGTCACACTAATCTCTCTTCAGCAGGCAGGAGCCCGCCACTGCAGCAGTCGCACATGGGGTACTGTAGTAAAGTGGGGTGCTCCAACTCCTACGCTCCCTACAGGCCCTATATTAGGGCCCAATTCAGCTAGAAATCCCAAGGGGTTCTCTACATTCATTTAAAAACTTTAAAAACAATTTTTCCCGTTTTTTTTTATTTAAAATAGAAAAACCATCAACAAATGAAAGAAGAAATGAAAAATGAAACAAAATTAAAAAACAAAAAAAAATGTCAGGTCTCTGACACTCATGGGCCCTTCCCCTAATCCCTTCAGGTCCTCCAGCATTTCTTATGCGAGTGAGTTACATTTGTGGGCATGAGTGATCCCTAGTTGCTCCTGCCCTGCTGCTGCTATGTGTACAAATAATGCCGGCAGACCATTGCTGGTACCATCGTTAATTTCTTCCATTCAAAAATGGTATAGTCCCATGCTGACCCAGGCTGTCACCAGTTTGTACAGAAGCAATTAACAATGGTGCCAGCATTGGTCTTGCAGCGCCATTTGTAATCCCAGCACTAGCCAGATATTAGCGATCGAGGATTGCTTCTGCCCCGCAAAGATACTACACTAGGGCAGTTCCACGCGCAGGTCACCAGAGGCAGGCAGAGCTCCGGAGTCTCAATGCGTGGATGAGACGGTGGTGCAAGGAAGAGGGATTCAGTTTTGTTAGGAACTGGGGAACCTTTTGGGGAAGGGGAAGACTCTTCCGAAGGGATGGGCTCCACCTTAACCAGAGTGGAACCAGACTGCTGGCGCTAACCTTTAAAAAGGAGATAGAGCAGCTTTTAAACTAGAACAAAGGGGAAAGCCGACAGTCGCTCAGCAGCACATGGTTCGGAGAGAGGTATCTTCAAAGGATACTAATGATGCATTAGAATTAGGGCATCCCGACAGTGAGGTTCTAATAATAAGAAATGCAGTCCAAGTGCCTGTAACTAAAAACTCACCTGAGCTAAAAAATTCTAACTTATCCCTATCAATTAAAAAGCAGAATGAAAATATAAACAAAAAACAAACTTTGAAATGTTTGTATGCTAATGCCAGAAGTCTAAGAAGTAAGATAGGAGAATTAGAATGTATAGCAGTGAATGATGACATAGACTTAATTGGCATCTCAGAGACATGGTGGAAGGAGGACAACAAATGGGACAGTGCTCTACCGGGGTACAAATTATATCGCAATGACAGAGAGGAGCACCCGGGAGGCGGTGTGGCGCTTTATGTCCAGGATGGCATAGAGTCCAACAGAATAAACATCCTGCATGAGACAAAATGCAAAATTGAATCTTTATGGGTAGAAATCCCTTGTGTGTCGGGCTAAGACTATAGTAATAGGAGTATACTACTGTCCACCTGGGCAAGATGGTGAGACGGACAGTGAAATGCTAAGAGAAATTAGGGAAGCTAACAAAATTGAGGCAAAAACTCACAGTAAAAACTTTTTAAAATATATCTGAAGCAGAAAACCTGTGAGGGAGTCAGTTGGACCGTTAGATGATCGAGGGGTTAAAGGGGCACTTAGAGAAGATAAGGCCATCACGGAAAGATTAAATGATTTTTTTGCTTCGGTGTTTACTGAAGAGGATGTTGGGGAGGTACCCGTAATGGAGAAGGTTTTCATGGGTAATGATTCAGATGGACTGAACCAAATCACAGTGAACTTAGAAGATGTGGTAGGCCTGATTGATAAACTGAAGAGTAGTAAATCACCTGGACCGGATGGTATACATCCCAGGGTTCTGAAGGAACTAAAAAATGAAATGTCAGACCTATTAGTAAAAATTTGTAACCTATCATTAAAATCATCCATTGTACCTGAAGACTGGAGGATAGCTAATGTAGCCCCAATATTTAAAAAGGGCTCCAGGGGTGATCCGGGAAACTGCAGACCGGTTAGCCTGACTTCAGTGCCAGGAAAAATAGTGAAAAGTGTTGTAGGCATCAAAATCACAGAACATATAGAAAGACATGGTTTAATGGAACAAAGTCAGCATGGCTTTACCCAAGGCAAGTCTTGCCTCACAAATCTGCTTCACTTTTTTGAAGGAGTTAATAAACATGTGGATAAAGGTGAACCGGTAGATGTAGTATACTTGGATTTTCAGAAGGCGTTTGACAAAGTTCCTCATGAGAGGCTTCTAGGAAAAGTAAAAAGTCATGGGATAGGTGGTGATGTCCTTTCGTGGATTGCAAACTGGCTAAAAGACAGGAAATAGAGAGTAGGATTAAATGGAGAATTTTCTCAGTGGAAGGGAGTGGGCAGTGGAGTGCCTCAGGGATCTGTATTGGGACCCCTACTTTTCAATATATTTATAAATGATCTGGAAAGAAATACAATGAGTGAGATAATCAAATTTGCAGATGATACAAAATTGTTCAGAGTAGTTAAATCGCAAGCAGATTGTGATAAATTGCAGGAAGACCTTGTAAGACTGGAAAATTGAGCATCGAAATGGCAGATGAAATTTAATGTGGATAAGTGCAAGGCGATGCATATAGGGAAAAATAACCCATGCTATAGTTACACAATGTTAGGTTCCATATTAGGTGCTACAACCCAAGAAAGAGATCTAGGTGTCATAGTGGATAACACATTGAAATCGTCGGTTCAGTGTGCTGCGGCAGTCAAAAAAGCAAACAGAATGTTGGGAATTATTAGAAAGGGAATGGTGAATAAAACGGAAAATGTCATAATGCCTCTGTATCGCTCCATAGTGAGACCGCACCTTGAATACTGTGTACAATTCTGGTTGCCGCATCTCAAAAAAGATATAATTACAATGGAGAAGGTACAGAGAAGGGCTACCAAAATGATAAGGGGAATGGAACAGCTCCCCTATGAGGAAAGACTAAAGAGGTTAGGACTTTTCAGCTTGGAGAAGAGACGGCTGAGGGGGGATATGATAGAGGTGTTTAAAATCATGAGAGGTCTAGAACGGGTAGATGTGAATTGGTTATTTACTCTTTCAGATAATAGAAAGACTAGCGGGCACTCCATGAAGTTAGCATGTGGCACATTTAAAACTAATCGGAGAAAGTTCTTTTTTACTCAACGCACAATTAAACTCTGGAATTTGTTGCCAGATGATGTGGTTAGTGCAGTTAGTATAGCTGTGTTTAAAAAAGGATTGGATAAGTGCTTGGAGGAGAAGTCCATTACCTGCTATTAATTAAGTTGACTTAGAAAATAGCCACTGCTATTACTAGCAACGGTAACATGGAATAGACTTAGTTTTTGGGTACTTGCCAGGGTCTTATGCCCTGGATTAGCCACTGTTGGAAACAGGATGCTGGGCTTAATGGACCCTTGGTCTGACCCAGTATGACATGTTCTTATGTTCTTAAAGGTTTGGAAGAGGGGGGGCCCAAGAGTGTGATTTTGGTTTTTTTTTAATTGTGGGGACTCAACATTTATTTATTTTGTTTTTCATTTGTTTGTTTTTTGTTTTAAATAAATGAAAGGAAACAAAATAAACAACAAGTTAAATAAAATAATGAAAATACAAAATAAAACAAAATTGTGTTGACACACCTCTATCTAGCAGTGTAACCTAGAGTTTGGATAACAGTGAGGATTATTCAGAGATCCATGTCTGAGTCCCATTGCCATTCCATGTACAAGCATTGCCTATGTGAACTGTAATCTCCTTGTACCTAAATTCACTTTCATTCTACCTATTTTCTAATCTTATTTCTTTCTTTTACCTCCTCCCACTATTTACACACAATAGTAAGGCAGGGCAAGGCAGGAAACAATTAGTGCTTTGTTTCCTTGCCAGAGGTGGTTGTACTTTCCTGGCTGACTTCTTGTATAAATTTAATTTTCCCACTATAAAAGATTAAAGATCTCACTAGATAGTATGATTAACAGGGCTACTAAAGACTTTGGACTCCAGCAGCTGATAATCCCCTGTCTGATTCATGTGCAAAGAGAACAGTCTTCCTTCAGAAACAGTCATGTAATGTAACTTTGATCTCTGTGTAAGCTAGGGAGCCCGGTGTACCAGGTCATAAAAGATAATGAGACAGAATTAAAGTTGAACTCTCATGCTGTCATCATGGATCAAAGAGCCACCCAGCTGCTGGCATCATAGGTGATTGTTCTGCATTGGCTTTCATATATGCAAATGGATGATACCTTACCTCTTTTTGGAAGATTGGCATTTGGCTGTACAATTCCTGCATGGAGCAGCAGTTACAACCCTAAAAAGCAGATGAGGGTCAACCTACTCGGTCGGAGCAGCTGTTACAATCCTGAACATCTTGCTGGGCAGAATGGATGGGGCCATTTTGGGCTTTATCTGCTGCCATTTACTATGTTACTAATTCAGTTACCTTTTAACTTTTAACTTTCTTTAATTTTTTTCAGTCTTTTACACTTGCAATTCCATGCTAAATTATTTCCATCTACGTTCACTCAGGTGGCAGAGCAGAAAAAAAACGGTAACGTTCTCACTAAGCCATGAACAAGATTGAAGTAAAGCGGAATGGGCAGGACCTGTGGCTCGGAGTCTACGCTGCAGTGTGAGAAACCCAGTACCAAATATTCCACGATAAGATCATAAACTGTACTGCTGTCTGTTTTCTACTTAATGGTAACTCAAGAGGAACTCTCACAGCCCCTACACCTGGGATGAAGCACTGAGAACGTCAAAGTGTCTTTCTGTTTAGTTAGTGCAGAGGTGAAAGTTATACAACGTCCCCTATGGCAATTCAGGTCTGATGTGCTACTTCTTCCTCCTCCTCCTCTTCAGCAGCAACATTTAGTGCCGATATGAAAGTTGTCAGCTGTGGCGTGAAAGTTCTCTCTTTGCTCAGCTTTCTTCTTTCTTTTACCCTTGTTTTTAGATCTTGAACACGTTTTGATGCTAGCACACTACTAGGCTGCACTCTGTTTTTCTTTCTCTCTCTTTTTCCCCCCTATCATGCCTGACAGAGCTAAATAGCCATTTTGCCACCACGACCTCAGAATACATGACCAGTAAATCTCATTTTCCTTTTGACCACATCTTCTGTGAGGAATATCCATCTCCCATCATCTCATGCACCCATAGGTGCCAACCTTTCAAACACATTGGGGGTGCTCAACTAAACACAAACTACCCCTCCCCGGTTTGCTCAATATTGAGGGTTCGCAAGACCCCCACTGCTCCCACAGAGCTGGCAGCTATGCATGCACCTTTTCATTTGAAAGCATATACTTCCAGCTAGTCTTCTGTAGCACCACACTTCAAATGGGGGAATTGTCTACACTCTCTTTGCTTCGAGGGCACTTTTCAAATGGATCTAGGCACGTTAAAATGGATTAACAGAGCTAGATGAAGCCGTTTGAAATTTGAACCCCTGCATGTGGGTAAGAGTACTTTTGCCCAGTCAGAGAAAGGGTTAGGGCAGGGGTGGGCAATTCCGGTCCTCGAGGGCTGCAAACCAGTTGGGTTTTCAGGATATCCTTAATGAATATGCATGAAATAGATTTGCATACAACTGAGGCAGTGTGTAGGCAGGTCTCTCTCATGCATATTCATTAAGGATATCCTGAAAACCCGACTGGTTTGCGGCCCTCGAGGACCGGAATTGCCCACCCCTGGGTTAGGGCAAGTTCAGGAAAGTATTGTGCAGGGATTTCGTTTTGAAATGCCTGCGGGTGTTTTACTGCAGATATTTTGCACCTAACAAAAAGAAGATGCAAAGTCTACAGGCATTTTTGCTCCAGTGATGCCAGGTAGCCCACTCTTGAAAATTTGCTTGCAGATCCATGGGTCCAAAATACCCATGAACCTGCAATTGCCCCCAACAAATCCATGTTTCCCTTCCATATCCCACTCCTGAGAAGACAAATCTTTAAATGTTTATCCTAACAAATGTTTTGCAAATCCTGAAATCATTTTTAGTTTTCCTTTCCTGTTTCTTCTGTTAAACATTTTTCATCTTCTGTGATCCAGCCACTTAAATATTGATTATTCTTTGATTTGTTCCGGTTTCTGTCCTAAAGAAAATATTTCTATAACATGATTTCCATCTTCTTGGTGTTCAAGCTCATTCTGTAGATCTTACAGGTAGATTTTCAACCGCCCGCATGCGCAAATCCCGGCGTTTACGCACCTTGCGTGGGCCCAAGTGAATTTTCGAAGAGGCCAGGCCACGCGCGTAAATGCCAGTAAGCAAATGAGTCCAGGCTTCTTCGAAGGGGCGGGCCGGGACAGCGCCATTGTTCACTGTCCCGAAGACCTGGCTGCCGGCTCGCGCAACTTACTTCAGCTCAGGAGCTGAAGTAAGCTGTGGAACAATGGGGGGAAAAAAAAAAGGGTTTAGGGGGTGGGGAGGAGAGGGGAAAAGGGAGGAAGGTTAGGTGGGCAGGTAGGGAACTGGGGAAGGCCAGAATGCGTCGCCACGCAGAAATTGCAGAAGTCCCCCCTTGTGTGCGCCACCCGCACATATGCGCGCGGATTATAAAATCTGGTGCGCATGTGTGCGCGGAACACAGATTTTTCACCATGCACGCGCTTGTGCGCGCATAGTAAAAAATCAGCGCATCCATGTGTGCGTGCGCAAAGTGGAAACTCTACCCCAATCTGTTTATCATATCTTTCCTAGTATTGTCTCCATCAGCATACTGAATGCTTGTTCGGTTTCTGCCATTGATACTTAGGCCTCCCAGTTCTTCCAGAACCACTGGGAAACCACAAAATTACTAAAAGTGAATATTGTTTTATGTAGAAAAAAAGGACACATAGAGATAACATGAAAAGTGTCCAGATGGAATACTGGATAAAATAATTAGGATATTTCCAAGGAATATATCTCCTCAGGAATGGAACAAAAATCAGAGCAATGAGATGATCTTTAATGATTTTGTTTGCTTTAGCTGTAAACAAAAGTGTGTTAATATTTTTATTACTAATACCTCCACTTCAAGGGTGAAATGTACTCCTTGAGTTATATCACATGGGAGATTCTCTTTAATTAGTACCTTATTTCAGATAGATAAAAAACAAAGTTGCTTACCTATAACTGGTATTCTCTGTGAACAGCAGGATTAACAGTCTCACATCTGGGTGACATCGTCGCGTGGCACCATATATGGAGAGTGTAAATTCATTAGCTAGAAGCCTAGAAAAGTTTGCACACAGGCAGTAGGCACTGCACCAAATAGCGAAACCCACTCGGTCTATGTCATAGCCAACAGAATGCAGATTAAAGAGATGATTAAACTCTATGGGCAGGTGGGAGAATGTGGGACTGTTCATTTTGCTATCTTTAGCATGTAAGCCAACTTTGCTTTCTCCATGGACAAGCAGGATGAACAGTCCTCCCAACCTGATGGTTGTCTTGATGTTCCCTTCCATCTATCTTCCGCCATTTGAGTGATTGCAGGAGCTGCATTTTAAATAAATGCATGAGAAGTGACTGATCGAACCTACTGTCCAGGCAATAGTCTGCACTGAATTCCACATGGCTGCCTTACAATTTTTTGAAGAGAGGTCAACACAATGTACATTGTGGAAGTAGCCATTCCATTGTCCTGACCTGGTGAGTTTGTACATGGCCCTGCAACGAGAGCCTTGAGTTTTGATAACAGCTGGATATTCAATTAGAGATCTAGTTAACTATCATACGTTTATTTAGAGGCCTTCCTGTTCTGTTTGGGTCATAGGAAATATCCAAATAGGACAAAGATCTTTTACAATCTTCTGGCATCATATGCAATTTAGAAAAGAAGGTAGACAGGAATTAGATGAAAATTCAAGATCTGCTTGCTTGACCATTGACTCCATGGATTATTGCTCTGCTTAAGCCTTATAATCCAATAAGAACATTGTGTTCATCTCAGAAAACTTTACTGGAGGTTCCATTTGTGCGTCACATACAGTTTCTGAAACTCGCCTGTATGCCTTTTCAGTGGCAGCCCGATCTATGGAACAATCTTCCATTTGAAATGCATTCCTTACATTGAACTAAAACATGAAAGTAGCATTTGAAGACTCTTCTTTTTAAATAGGCTTATTATGAGAATGTTGGTCAGTTTATATACTTATTTTATAATTTTATTGCTTCTGATTTATTGTAATGTTTTATTGAGTATATTGCTTGTAAGTCGCCTAGTGCTGTTGCATAGGCAGCATATAATAAATTAACCATAACCATTAACCATACCATCAACAAAAATGGTTGGATTTGTATAGTGGCTAAGTAGCCAACACTTGGAGTTCACGAATCCAACTTTCTGAAGTGACCGCATTGAGAAAAGCTACCTTCATGGTCAGATACTCTAGTGAGAAGGATGTGTCTATTTGTATGAATGGCAGTTCCATTAGAAGCGCGAGGACCACGTATGTTCTGTGATATAGTGTGTGGTCTTCCTGATGGCTTTAAATATAACAGATCCTCACAAAGAATAATGCCCCAATCTGCAAGACCCTGAAAATGTTGTATTAAATATAAGAGTATTTCCTATGGGCTGGGGTTTTTTTTAGCCCAGCCAATATCCTTTTTATTTTTTAACTTTTTATTTAACATGCCAGGAATTACATCCATAGCAAACTTGTGCCACATTTCTACAATAGTGAGCCCCCACTTGAATTGTACAAAGTCCAGTATTCCCCCAAATTTTATCATAGAACTCCATAAGGTCCTTTAGCATATAGATCAATTTTTCAATTAACGCAATAGCATGCACCTGCCTCCTCCATATTGCCATGGTAGGCAGCGATTTCCATTTAATCACAATCACAAATCTATCAGCTAGTAACATTTGTTGAATCAGCAATATTTTTAAACTTGCCCACCCTAACATCATTCCACCAGCCCAACATACCAAGCTCGGGAGTAAAGATAAACTGCACCTCCACGATCTGTCCCACCAATCTCTCCACTTGCGTCCAGAAGGCCAGTACTTGTGGGCACTCCCACCAAACATGTAAATATGATCCTGTTTGCCCACAGCATCTCCAGCAAAGAGGTGAAGAAGTGAAATTAATTTTGTGAAAGAAGAGGGGGTAGCGATATCCACACAACACCAATTTAACCATGAGTTCTGCTCTGTGAGCACAGAGGGAAGACTGATGTACATTCTCCCAAATCCTCCTCCACTCCGCAGGCTCAAATTGCCACTGTAATTCTGGTCCAGCTTAACCCTACTGTTCTTACAGGGCAAGTTCAATAAAGTGAAAAGCCAAGGCGACAAAACTTTTACTGCATCCGCTCCCTCTGTTTTCTCCAGGAGACCAACAATTCTTAGGTTGTTCCGCCTGTTTCTGTTTTCAAGGTCATCGTTTTTCTCCTGTGTACATTTGCATGTGTGTTCCAGCAGCTCCAGGTGCTCCCATGTGGCTGTCAGTGACAGTTTGAGCTTCTCAACCCTCTCAGTCACATCGTCAAGGTGAACCGTTGTTTCACCCACAGTAGACACTAACCGGGTAACCTGATCTACTACTGACGCCAGCTTTGCATCTATACTTGTGTGGATTTTATTGCTCAGCTGGCTCATCATTGATTTAACAGCCTCAGTGATGTCAGCGGGAAGAGCCGTGTCCGCCATATTGTTCTCATTAAAGCCAGCTCCTCGCTGCAACTATTTTGTGGCATGTTCGTTTAGCCTGGAGATCCTGTTCCCCCCACATCATGGAAAGTGATTTCTTGCCTGCTTTATCAGCTATGCAGTACTCACAGAAATTCACTGGGAATGGGGAAAAGGGCCTGGTAAGTTATCTTAGCGTCGAGAGCTGCAGAGAAGCACATAGGTTCAGTTCCTGCACATCAGTTCCTGCACATCAGTTCCTGCAACCAGTTCGAGTCCCCCTCGAACTGGTTTCTCCCTAAGCATACATCATTCCTCCTCTCACTCCCTTCTGTATTACCCTACCCCCTCCCTACCCCTTCTTCTCCCCCCCTCTCCTCACCCCTTCCCTTCACATTTGATATTTCATGTTATTCCCTATAATTGTACATTTTGTATATACCTGCAATCTTTGCCTACACTAATTTATTAATCTAATTTCATTCTTCTGTCACTTTTCCTCCTTTTTTCTCTTTTTACCCTCTTGTATTCATGTTATTTTAATTTTAGATTAATGCTTTATTTCCCCTACCTTTCCTTACTCTCTAATTATTATGTTTCAATATGTTCTAATTGTATTATGTTAAACTTGTTCGATGTAAAGCGCCGCCACAGGCACTAGTTTCTTGTTTCGCTGTGAACCGATGTGATATCATTGATGAATGTCGGTATATAAAACCGTTAAATAAATAAATAAATAAATAAATAAATCACGTGATGCCTCATATTCATTTTCTTGAGTGATCCTATGTCATCTCCTTCCCATGTGCCAGATCAGTCTTGTTCTTAATATTGAAGCATTCTATTTTTTTTTCCATTTTGGCTCAAGTTTTTCCTTTTTTAAATTTATCTTGATGATTGTATTTCAAAAGTATAAAAGCTGTTCAGCTTGGAGGGGGGATATGACAGAGGTCTCCAAAATCATGGAAGGACTTGAACAGGTAAATGTGAATTTGTTGTTTTCTCTTTTGGATAATACAAGGTCTATGGGGCACTCCATGAAGTTAGAAAATAGCACATTTAAAACAAATTGGAGAAAAATCTTTTTCATTGAATGCACAATTAAACTCTGGAATTCATTGCTAGAGGATGTGGTTAAGGCAGCTAGTGTAGCTGGGTTTAAAAAAGTTTGAATAAGTTCCTGGAGGAAAAGTCCATAAACTGCTATTAATCGATAGGGAATAGCCACTGCTTGTTGCTGGCATTAGTAGCATGGGATCTATTTAATGTTTGGATACTTGCCAGGTACTTGGATTGGCCACTGTTGGAGACAGGATGGCTTGATGGATCCTTGGTCTGACCCAGAAACAAATCTTATGTTCTTAGGTAAACAAATCCTTCATGAAACAGGAGATTAAGGCAATTTCCCTTCCACCTAGTCATGATAGGCTGCTAGCGAACTGAGTTGAACTCCTACCAAATTCATTTTTGTTCCAGAATTTTATAAATAAGTAGTCTAGCAAACACTGAACAGTACAAGAAAAGGCAGGTAATACCTTCTCTGTGCAAACATTGTGACTCTCTTCCAACTGAGCCATAAAATCTCCTAGTGGATTGTGTTCTTGCTGCTAGGAGCTCTGAGCGAGAAAATCCATATGGAGTGACCATGGCACTCTCTAGGGATGTGAATCGTTTTTTGACGAATTAAAATATCGTCCGATATATTTTAAATCGTCAAAAATCGTTAGAGCCACGATACAATAACAATTCCCCCGATTTATCGTCAAAAAATCGTAAATCGGGGGAAGGGGGAGGGCGGGAAAACCGGCACACTAAAACAACCCTAAAACCCACCCCGACCCTTTAAAATAAATCCCCCACCCTCCCGAACCCCCCCAAAATGCCTTAAATTTCCTGGGGTCCAGAGGAAGGGTCCCGGTGTGATCTTTTACTCTCGGACCTCCGGTGCTTGTAGAAATGGCGCTGGCGCTACCTTTGGTTTTTCCGTACGGAAAAATGATTCGCGGCAGGAGATCGCTCCCGGACCCCCGCTGGACCCCCAGGGACTTTTGGCCAGCTTGGGGGGGCCTCCTGACCCCCACAAGACTTGCCAAAAGTCCAGCGGGGGTCCGGAACGACCTCCTGCAGTCGAATCGTGTTGTCTACGGCCGGCGCCATTTTGCGCAAAATGGCGGCGCAAAATGGCGTACGGAAATGGCGGCGTACGGAAATGGCGGCGCAAAATGGCGTACGGAAAAACGATTCGCATGCAGGAAGTCGTTCCCGGACCCCCACTGGACTTTTGGCAAGTCTTGTGGGGGTCAGGAGGCCCCCCCCAGCTGGCCAAAAGTTCCTGGGGGTCCAGCGGGGATCTGGGAGCGATCTCCTACGCTCCTGACCTCGGGGGACAAAAAACAAAATGGCGCCGGCGCTACCTTTGACCTGTCATATGACAAGGCAAAGGTAGCGCCGGCGCCATTTCTACAAGCACCGGAGGTCCGAGAGTAAAAGATCACACTGGGACCCTTCCTCTGGACCCCAGGTAATTTAAGGCATTTTGGGGGGGTTCGGGAGGGTGGGGGATTTATTTTAAAGGGTCGGGGTGGGTTTTAGGGTTGTTTTAGTGTGCCGGTTTTCCCGCCCTCCCCCCCCCCCCACTGGACCCCAGGTAATTTAAGGCATTTGGGGGGGGGTTCGGGAGGGTGGGGAATTTATTTTAAAGGGTCGAGGTGGGTTTTAGGGATGTTTTAGTGTGCCGGTTTTCGATTTACACGATTTTCACGATATTTAAAAAACCCAAACGGCGACGATCCGATTCCTTCCCCCTCCCAGCCGAAATCGATCGTTAAGACGATCGATCACACGATTCACATCTCTAGCACTCTCAGCATCCAGGCTGTCAGAGGGAGGACTGAAATGTTGGGATATAGAAGTAGCAGCCCACCTTTCTCCCACCCCCATCCTGTGCTGACAGATTAGCATCAATGATGGCTTGAGCCTACTTGGCTCTCCTGCAGACAGTGGCATGAAGTAATAATGATGGAGAGATTTAGAGGCAAGGAAATGATGAAGGCAGGAGAGAGAAGAAAAGTAAATTGGGCAGGAAAGCCTGTAAAAGGAGTTAGGCAAGGACAGACAAGAGGAAAGCAGGAAAAGATAGGCCCAGTGAATGCAAAAAGGCCCCCACCCTCATCCAGATAACACAGGTAGAAAAAAAACACTTTGGGGTAGATTTTATAAACTTGAGCGTGCGCATAGATGTGTGCACGCTACCCGGTGCGCACACATGGATGCCTGATTTTATAACATGCGCGCGCAGATGAGCGCAAGTTATAAAACTGGGGGTCGGTGTGCGAAGGAAGGTGCACACTTGTGCACCCTGAGTGCGCCAACGCCCACGGCCTTGCAAGTTCCCTCCCAGTCCACTCCATTTTCAGAGCGGACTGGGAGGGAACTTCCCACCCTCTACACTAATCTCCCTTCCCCGTCCCCTAACCCCCCAGCCCTAAGCTAGCCCCCCCATAAATTGTATTTTATCTGTTGCGTTGCCTTGGGGCAGGTGCAGGTTGCATGCGCCTGCACCCTGCCGGCACGCGATCCCCCGCCACAGCGGCCATTTGCCACTGTGGCGGGGGCCTCTAGCCCCGCCCCATCCCCCCGGACAGCCCCACCCCTTTCTTGAAACCCCGGGACTTACATGCCTGGCCGGGCCTTTTAAAATAGGCCCGGCGCGCGTAAATCCCCAGGATTTACGCATGTAGGCGTTTGAAAATCCGGCTCTGTATTTTCAGTTTGGACTATAACTCACTGATCTAGTTAGCTCTGTGGCTCATGGAGTAAACTGGATTCATTGCCGGCTGTGATGGCTTTTATTGAATCAATGTATTATCCAAAAAATGTTCTTCATGAGATATCGAGACCACATAGGTCCTATCTTCAGGTGTGAATAATGTCCCTGTTATGGTACATGATTAAGGGACTTATTTGGTTGCAAAAGCTCATGTACAGTATTTTTAGATAATTCTTACACTGATCCAGTAAAATATTTCAGAATCTGCCACAAATCCCATCATTGGACTGTAACTGTAAGCATTTACTTATTGTATGTTTAGTCTACAATTTATTTTTTTGATCTATGGAGAGATGTGGTAGAGGGTTAAATCATTTTGTGAACAGAAGGAGTGCCTCACCAAGTGAAACAGAAGGGGTGAAAGCCCCTTGATAAGAAACTGATAACACATCACCAATCATGTGAGAAGCAATCAGTATGGTTTATTTCCTTGGATCTTCCAGGGTGATTTTTAAAATTGCCGCACAATGTGAGCAGAATCTTCATAATGCTAGCATCCTGTGTTTTTACAGGATCATTCAGGAAAGATGGGGCAGATTGTGACTGTTGAATAGGGAAGATAATTTTCAAAAGCATTTCCGCAGAGAAAACAATTTGAGCCGGATTTTAAAAGCTCTACGCGCGCCGGGCCTATTTGCAAAAGGCCCAGCAACACGCGTAAAGCCCCGGGACGCGTGTAAGTCCCGGGACTTTACTAGAGGAGCGGTCTGGGGGGTGGGGCAGGGGCAGGGCCAGAGGCCTCCGACACAGCGACCTCCAGGCAGGCGCAAAAGGTATGATAAAAATTTGGGAGGGGGTTAGAATAGGGCTGGGGGGGGGGAGAAAGGTTAGGGGAAGGGGTGGGAGCTTAGGTTAGGGGGAATGGAAGTTCCCTCCCAGGCCGCTCTGATTTCAGAGCGGCCTGGGAGGGAACAGGGGAAGGCAGTGTGGCTCGGCGCGCACAATTGTGCACCCCCTTGCGCATGCCGACCCCCGATTTTATAACATGCGCATGCCTATAAAATCGCATGTCCATGGGTGCGCACTGGGCATGCGCTTGTGCACGTTTTAAAATCTACCTCTTTATGTATAGAAATGGCCTTTTTGAAAATTGCTCTCTTCATATGCACGAATGTCTTACTCACGAATAGGTTTACCCAGAATTTGTGGAGTATGCACATAAGTCTACTTTCCCTTTGCAAATTGGTGTAATTTATGCATGTATTTTGCCAGCCGACTTATCCGGATTGTAATAAAATTACCCCCTTAATTATCAAAAGTCTCAGGGATTTGGAAGAGGAGGAGAACATATTGGCCTATGCCTCAAATCTAAGTACCTAGCAATGCCTCTGCTTGTCAGGGATTTTGCAGCAAGGCATTAACACCTCCTTTTTTTCTGCAGGCATGACTTCTCTTTAAATTTGGTACAGGATTATATTGTACAGTTTTCAGCCTTAACACCAACTATACAACTTTTAAAGCTTTAAGATAAACCCTTAACCTGTGTAAATTATATTAGTGTATGTACATTACTACTCCATTAGCAAGCAAGTCATCTTTGACATTTTTCTGAAGGTCACTTGCCAGCCAATATGCAATCAAGTGGTTATTATTTATTGAATTGCACTGCTGTACTTCCCATTTTCTCTTTTATTCAGAAATGTTCTCTTGGCTCACCCCAGCTTTACTTGTGCTTTTCATTCCACAACATATTTGAAAATCTTGCCTTTAATTTTAAATGTTAAGTATGGAGTGTGGTGTTTTCTAACACATATCTTTTGGGGGATCCTATTTTATAGCTCTTCACCAGTATTCAAGGACAGCCACATTTACTTGTAGAAAACCGAAGTTTCAAAATGCTTTTCATTATCAACAAACAAGAAGCATTGCGGTTTTAAAACTTTTAGTGGTCCCCATCTGTATTTTATTTCACCCATTTTACCCCTTTTATGGCACCAGATTTGTGCAGAGCACCACTACACATTGTATTCATCCTTCTGGAGCAATAATGAGAACCGACAAGCAGAATCCAGGTGGCTATATATAACGGCTGCCCCTTTTCGGGTTGTTTTGGTAGGCATACCGATCTTCTCCTCCGTTGCCGAGAGCTGGATTCCTGGACTCGGGATCTCTCTCTCCCTAATGTTGTCTGGATTGCAGGCTTTTTCAACCCCCAGTCCTTCCTCACAGGTAGGAAACACATCACAAGTTACAACTCATTAGTAATTTACTGCTACAGTAATTTTTATAATTACTGCCAGGAGGCCTCATTAAATTTGATCTAATGAATAAATATTGTATTTTTCAACATGATTACCAGAACAGCTTAAGCCATGTGCCATCAACAATTAGTTTCCTTTATTCTCAATGTATGCAGTCTACTATGGATTTTCATTCTGTTAGATATATATTTACTGAATTACTAGGACTATCTTTTTAGATTCAAGGGCAAGCTTTTAATGCAAATCCCAAAGATAGTTCCTGTTTCCTGTGTGTGCACCAGAAAGGAATGTCAGTTAAAAATAATAGAGAAAAGAAACAAAAATACATTAGTGATCCATGAAAATATGCAGAATTGTATAAATGGAAGTGTTTGCTGAGCTGCATCACTTTTGCTGGTGAAATTCATGGTTACTGGACACAAAGCAGCTTCAGACTTTGGTTGAGATAAACATTTGAGAGTCAGGGCACTGAGGTAAAACACTGACTAGGCAAAGCTAAGGGAAAAAGTTCTCTAGCAGGAGAAAAAAATCTTGAAGTATCCTAAAGCAAAAGTGGAAGTACAGTACATGTTATAGAACAGGTAATGTTAGGTTCTTTTGCAGGCTAGAATAGTTTTCTTGGGGGTCAGTTTGCAGTTGGCCACTGTTGGAAACAGGATGCTGGGCTTGATGGACCCTTGGTCTGACCCAGTATGGCATTTTCTTATGTTCTTATGGGTTAGTGTACATAAAGATATTGATAATTGAATATACCCCCTTATCCATAGCTGGATATCAGGGTGCACTTGCCTGGCTAAAATTGTGGATGAATATCTAGCCCAGTCTGACCAGGCATTTACCTGACCACATTAAAAATCCCCACCCCCAACTTTCTCCTGGTAAACGAGGGGGAACTGTTGACTGCGTAGGATTTTTTTTTTAAATGGACTTCTGCGTGGAATCTCATGGGAAATAAATCCCTTTGAATGAAAGCGGCCCAGTTCCTTATGTCACTGGGATCGTTTTTAGATGTTGTAAGAGTTAAAGCAAACTATTATGAAAGCCCTAGGAGTCAATCACAAGTCTTGAAAATCCGTAGCGTTAGACAATCTGGTGAGGCCAGTTTATGGCCAGTAGTTCCAGTCTCGGGTTAGTTGATGCTCGGTTGGTTAATTCCTGCCCATTGTTAGTGGGCGCTGGAGGCTTCCTTTTCCATATGTTAAACTGGGCCACGATACTTGTTTTCATGGCTCTCGTTGCTGTTTAGTTTACATCAGGCTCTTACCATCCTAGCCCATGCGCCTCCTACATTGCCCCTTCCCTTGAAACAAATATTGCAGTTGGGCTCCTTTTGGCAGTCTTAGCCAGGTCCAGTGGGAGTAAGACTGCAATAAAAGAAGGAAATAAGGAGGCAGTTAAATATAGCAAGACAGCTGAAGTGCTGATCATCATATGAAAAAAAGTTTTATATGTATATTATTATTATTTTTTTTGTAAGTGACGGGCCTAACCCCAATATAAAACCATTTTTCCAGCTGTCATGCAAAGCTTGGCCCGTAAAAATGAATGGCCACTGAACAAGATGCACCTAACAGTGGATGTCACTAAGAAATACAGAGAAGAGTTTGCCCAGCCTGCTAGAGAAGGAGCATATATATACGGCCTCTGCATGGAAGGTAAGCACGCTGCCAGCTGCTGCAGACAACTTTTAAGAAACACTTTATACACTTCTTTCAAAACAAACAATGATGGATAAAAAAAAAAAAGAAAAGCAACACAGATGGAACTTACACAACATATACATATATATTTTAAATGTATTTATTTTCTGCTTTTTGCCACTTCAAAGTGGATTACATTTGGGTACTTTGGGAATTTCCATATCACCAGAGGGACTTAATCGGAGGCAATGGAGGGTAAATGGATTTGCCCAACGTATGACAATGGGATTTGAACCCTGGTTTCCCTGGTTCATGGCTCATTATGAACTAGGGAAACTAGTGTATAAATCTTAAAGCTGAAAATTATTTTGAAATAAACTGTGCAATATATTACTTGCAACAATATTTTGCTGTAGTAACTGGACTACTTTTTAAGCTGAATGTATTTGTATGATACTTATTTGCCAGGTCACTATAAGCATACTACGCTAGTATGATCTGAGCTGCAAATAGGAAAAACATCTGTAATGCTAACATTTCAGATTCTGCATGGCTAGTCTTTGAAGCGCAGAACTGTACAGCAATACAGTCGAATTTAAGGCACAGCCTAGAACAGAATGCAATGGAAAGAAAATCTGGATGGTCTTACAACCGTAGCAGTATCATAGGCCCTTCAATTGCTCGTTCACCCTGGTCATCACAGACCCACATTCAGCATAACCAATCAGGCTGCCTTCCTACACCGATATATAAAATGTACTACACCTACAATGAAACCACCGTTGCTTATTGATATAAGTTAGATATTCTTTATTCTTTCACTTTTTGTGATATTGGTCACTTTTTAAATACTGAGGCTCTGGAGCATTTGTATTTTAGATCTAATGGTGGCGAATGAATTGCTGTGCACAGTGCTTTTGGTTACAGTTGTGTTGTGCTCAGGAAGGGTAATTTTCAGAGGCATTTCTACTTGTAAAATCATGCTTTTATGGCAGAAATGGCCTTTTGCAAAACTTGTCTGCCCGATATATGTGCACGTTTACCCCTTCTGATCAGAAGAGGTCCCAGAGAAGAGGTTTGGATTTGCACACGTGCCTTTGGATTTTCAAAAGTCAAATTCCCCCAAATTTTCCTGTGCACAAATGAGCAGGTGTACCTGTGTATGGCTAGGGTTGGTGGGATACTTTTCAAAGTGAGCCTATGCGTGAACATTCGCTTTGAAAAATGTATGTATGTATATGCCAACTTTTTATGTGGATTGTTATAAAATTGCCCCCATGTGATTACCGTAACACATAAGCGATAGTATTTAACCAAATCAAGATGTATCGCTCTCTTTTTCATTCCAGGCTCATTCTTACTGTAACAGATTTACATTTGCAGAAAAATAACATTTTAAGCTAGAGAGGTGCTATTGTTTCAAAAATAGGTTTGATAAAAAAAAAAAATCTATGGATTTCTTGTAAAAAAAAAAAAAAAAAATGTTTAAATCCCCAGATTTTCAAATGAGTCTTGTTAAGCCTGAATGAACTTTGAACTTGCTAATGGGTCTGACAGAATTTTTGAGGATTGTGTGCCAAATGTTGGGAAACTTGCTTCTGATTTTTGGAGAACCTGAAACAGATTCCATCAGATTTTTTTTTTTTTTTTTGCAGATGTTGCTGAAATCCATCTGTTTCAGGTTTTGCCTTGCAATGCTCTCAATGCTCTGTTGGTACCTGCCCACTAAATTTTATTTATTTTAGCAATAAATGAATAGCATAGAGAGCGTGTGGTGCCAGAGCAATACTGTGGAATAGGGACAGTAAAACTGAGGATAAATAATGGCATTTCCCTTTTTACAGGTGCTAGGTGGGATGTTCAAGGTGGACATATAGCAGAAGCTTATCCCAAAACACCAACACCAATGATGCCCGTCATTTTCCTACGAGCCATCCCCAACGACAGGCAAGAAACAAGGAATGTTTATGAATGCCCTGTGTACAAAACAAAGTTAAGAGGCTCCACTTATGTGTGGTCATTTCACCTAAAAACCAAGGAGCGACCTGCAAAATGGATTCTTGCTGGTGTTGCTTTGCTGTTGAGTGTGTAAAACTAGAAAACACTGCTTATTCTGAAATATTTAGCTTCTCCTACAACTTTAGTATCATCTGAAAGTGCTTTTATTGAAAGAAGAGGGCTGGGCTTTTAGCATTTCATCGTCTTACACAAGTTAGTTAACTAAGGGCCTGATTCACTGAAGCTTTTTTTTTTTTTCCCCATTCTGTGTCTGTGGGAAAAGAGCTTAGGGGCAGATTTTAAAAGCCTTATGTGCGTAGGGGGGTTACGCGCGCCGAGCCTATTTTGCATAGGCCTGGTGACGCGCGCGTGTCCCGGGGCGGACCAAGGCCTCCGGCACAAGTGGCTGTGCCGGGGGATTGCACACCGGCCCAGAGGTAGGCGCAACTTCCAAAATAAAGGTTGGGGGGGGGAGGGGCGGGTTAGGTAGGGGAAGGGAGGGGAAGGTGGGGGCGGAAGCCATCGAGGCTCCCCTAGGGCTCGGCGCGCGCAAGGGGGTGCACAAGTGTGCACCCCCTTGCGCGCGCCAACCCCGGATTTTATAACATGCGCACGGCTGTGCGCACAAATCTACGCCCGCGCGTAGGTACTAAAATCAGGCCCTATGATGGGTCTTACCTTTTTCCATAGAGGGGGGGCTGCAGTCATCACTGTTCAGTATTACAGTGAGAGCAAAACTTCTGCTGTTAGCCAAAGTAACAAAAAAAAAAAGCACACCATTTTTTATCTAAAGCACTCATACTGCAGAACCAGAATGAGTTTAGCAAATGCTGAGCACATTTTCCTTCGCAGTCTGAATGAGCTTAAGTTAACAGCAGAGGAGATTATCATGAAATAGTTTTAACAAGAAGGCTCCCTCCTTAAACTATTTTAGGAAAATAAAGGGTGTCACTATCAACCCACATGGAGCACAGCTGGCAAGGGTCCTTTGTGAAAGAACTGGCAGCAAATTGCTGCAACTTTAGGGTAAACTATATGACATGCAAATTAAGAAACAGAAATGTATCAACTTTTTGAGCACATTATAAAAGAGGAGATTACTTCTTTGGCTGATTACCACCCTTTCTCTCTCTGCCACTGCCACCATCTGGACCCTTCTATGGTAGGCAGTTGCAAAATCTTTCTCTGACACTTTTTTTTTTTTTTTTTTTTTTTTTTAATAAAAATAAGGTAGTTTTTGCAAAGCCCTGTAACAAGTATAACATGCATCTTACTCTTTAACAGGCCGATACAGTACAGTGCGCTGCGGTGGAGTGCACTGTTAATCCGCATTTGGACGCGCGTTTTCGACACGCTAGCTTTACCCCTTATTCAGTAAGGGGTAATAGCGCGTCGAAAACGTGCATCCAACCCCCCCCCCCCCCCCCCCCCCGAGACTAATAGCGCCCGCAACTTGCAAATGCATGTTGATGGCCCTATTAGTTATTCCCGCATGATTCAGAAAGCAAAATGTGCAGCCAAGCCGCACATTTTACTTTAAGAAATTAGCACCTACCCAAAGGTAGGCGTTAATTTCTGCCAGTGCCGGGGAAGTGCACAGAAAAGCAGTAAAAAAAAACTGCTTTTCTGTGCACCTTCCGACTTAATATCATGGCGATATTAAGTCGGAGGTCACAAAAGTTAAAAAAAAGTTAAAAATTTAAAATCAGCTTGCAGGTTGAAAACCGGACGCTCAATTTTGCCGGCGTCCGGTTTCCGAACCCGTGGCTGTCAGCGGGCTCGAGAACCGACGCCGGCAAAATTGAGCTTCGGCTGTCAAACTCGCTGACAGCTGCCACTCCTGTCCAAAAAGAGGCGCTAGGGATGCGCTAGTGTCCCTTACACCTCTTTTTACCGCGGGCCCTAATTTAAATACATTAATTTACTGAATCGCGTGCACAGGAGAGCAGGCGCTCGCCCGCTCTCCTGCAATTTTACTGTATCGGCCCATAAGATTGTCCCTTTGCACAAGTTTGACCAAAGCCCATTTTCTTCACCCTCACAGCCAAGCCAGCATGTGGTAAGAGTCTTACTAATAAAACCACTTGCAATAACATGTAATAACTTATGTTTGTGATGCAGATGTGGTTCCTCTTCACAAAAGTGGAAGTAAAGAGGAGGCTGGGAACTACAGGCCAGTCAGTCTGACTTTGGTGGCAAGCAAATTGTGTGTTTATGTAACTGTACTATGATTTTTTGAATGTTAGAATTGTACCTCGCTTCGGCCTGTCATGGACACAGCAAGCAACAAATTAATAAAACTAAAGTAAAAGAGAGGATTGTACAGTTTCCGGAACCTGAATTACAAAATCCAAGGCAGCACAGTTTTACTAGAGGTAGATCTTGTCAGATGAATCTGATCAATATCTTTGACTGGGTGACCACAAATTTGGATCAGGGGAGAGCGTTCAAAGTAATGAACTTGGATTTCAGTAAGGCCTTTGACACAGCTCCACCCAGGCAACTTATAAATAAACTGATAGCCCTGGGTAGGGGCCCTAGAGTGATTAACTGAGTTAGGAACTGATTGAGTTGGAGTCAAAAGATAATGGTAAATAGAGTTCATGCCAAGAAGGATGTTAAGAGTCGTGCAGCGCAGAGATCGGTACTTGGACCAGTTTTTTTTTTTCAGCATATTTGTGATATTGCTGAAGAACTGTCAGGAAAGGCTTGTCTTTTTGTATATAGTACCAAAATCTGCAATGGGTAGACATCCTAAAAGGTATGGAATATATGAGGAGGGATCTAGCGAAGCTAGAAGAATGGTCTAGAGTCTGGCAACTAAGATTTAATACTAAAAAAAATGCAGAACCATGCATTTGGGCTGCAAAAACCCAAGGCAGTGGTACAGTATAAGGGGTGAAATTCTTCCAAGCTTGAACGAGAGGGATCTAGGGTTTATCATATCTGATGATCTTAAATTGGCCAAACAGGTGAAGGCGGCGAACGCAAAAGTCAAGAGGATGCTTGGGTACAAAGAGAGAGGAATGGTCAGCAGAAACAAAACAAAACAAAAAAAAAACAATTAGGCAATATTGCCCCTGTATAAGTCCTTGGTGAGACCTCATTGGAAATACAGTGTACAGCTCTGAAGCCTGCGCCTTCAAAATGATATAGACTGGATAAAGTTGAGCCAAAGGGTGACTACTAAAATGGTGAATAGTCTTCATCATAAAGCATATAGGGACAGATTTAAAGATATAAGCATGTATACGTTAGAAGAAACGTAGGATGGGGAGATATAATAGAGACATTTAAACATATTTGCACACAAGGCAGACTATTCCAATGGAAAGAAGGTTCTGGAACAAGGGGTCATGGGATAATGGTAGACTGACTCAAGAGTAATCTAAGAATTGGTGGATGCATGGAACAGCTTCCCACTTGAGGTAGAGGAGACAAGGCCAGTGTCTGAATTCAAGAAAGCATGTAGTAAATGTTAGTTGTGGATGAGCAGAGATAAAGGGTGTGGTCGTTTTCTACCATCACGTTTCTATGGTAGACACGTTTCTATGGTAGACTATATTGCCCTGTAAAAACATAATGGTTTGGTTTATATAATGCCTACTTTTGAAAGATAAAAATGTACCTTATTTATAATGTTGGCATGGAACTGTAGTCTAGGCACATTAAGCCTATAAACATGATGCCCTTGCCTGTGTGCATGTTAACACCTGGCTGTGCATACATTTTGTACACACAACTTTACTACTGAACTAAGTTTAACACACAAAAAAATGTGCACCCAAACATGAGTAAACCTGTGCAGGCAAATGAATGCTCCTCCACACAAATCTCAATTTAATTAAGGCATTAGCTATTAGTCACCAATGCAAACAGGCATGTAGGCTCAAGCCCCCCATTTTCTTAATGCTGGAAATCTAACTCCTGATGAGAGGTGGAGTAAAGTTTCTAGGGCTATGGGGACTGAATCTGGAACTCATCCAGGGAGGTCCTGCACTTGGCAATTAGTATAGAAAAGCTGTTTTGCGTGCACAAATCATACTTTATGCATGCAAAGCACATGTGTGTGCACATGATTGAGTAAGCATGGGGTTTTTTTTGTTTGTTTGTTTTTAACATTACCGATGCAAGAAGCTACTGCTATGCAAATGTATCAGGATTTAACTTTTTTTTTTTTTTTAGCACGAGTAAAGAAAACGTGCGCTGAAGTTTAGTGCACTTTTTTTTTTTACTCACCTCTTATTATTTCAGGCTCTTTGTCAGTATTTTGTCTGGCTTGCTGAACAATAAGGAATGGGGGAAAATGCATTTACTGGCAGCTCATGCACACGAAGGAAGAATGTAAGGTCAGACTGACAAGAGAGTACCTGCTCCAAAGAACATAATTGCTATTATAAGCTGTAATTTGTTTGTTCTAGGGGTTCCTTCCCTCTCCCCCCCCCCCCCCCCCCCCAGAGGCAGCCACTAGCATGAACATGCTGACCAGTCGGTGAGACGTGACATTTGGCAGATTAAGGCACTGCAACCCAGCCACTCAGACTAGAACTGAACACTCAGATCAGAACATCTTTTTAAATATTTTAATGAAAACTGAACAACTTTCAAATACACATCTTTCTTTAAAATAAAATGACACTGCTCTCTAAAATGTGCTCAAATTCCTCTCTTAAGCTAAAGTTTCTAGGACTGTGTGTTGTTGCAGGACAGCAAAAAAAAAAGGCTGGAACTTTCCAGCTGCCAGAATCAAAGCTAGTGAAAATAAATAAATAAATAAATAAAAGCTGGCAATGGTAAACTTGTCAAGCACTTATATAATCTGTTTTACCGCATGACATGCTCCAAAAACACAGAACACACTGGTGCATTTATTATAACTATTATATCCTCTTGTATTTTCTCCTGCTACAAAACTATTCAGAAATGATTGCATGTTATATCCATGTGGCACTCATTTACAGAGGAGCTGCTTGCTTGGGATCTATTCATTAAGGGGCAGATTTTCAAAGGGTTACGTGCGTAACCCCGAGAACGTGCCCCTGCGCGCCCCGAGCCTATTTTGCATAGGCTCGGTGACGTGCGCAAGCCCCGGGATGCAGGTATGTCTCGGGGCTTTGAAAAAGGGGCGGGAAGGGGGCTGGGGTGGGACCGAGGCCTCCGGCACGGTGGCCATGCCGGAGGATTGTGCGCCTGCAGCTGGCAGGCGTAATTAAGACAACAAAGGTGGGGGTGGGGGGGATTTAGGTAGGGCTAGGGGGCGGAGCGGAAGGAAAGTTCCCTCCAAGGCCCTTCCGATTTCGGAGCGGCCTCGGAGGGATCGGGGCAAGCCATCGGGGCTCCCTAGGCCTTGGCGTGCACAAGTGTGCACCCCTTGTGTGCACCGACCCTGGATTTTATAACATGCGCGCGGCTGCGCGCGCATGTTATAAAATCAGGCGTAGATTTGTGTGTGCCGGGTTGCACGCACAAATCTACGCCCCCGCGCATGTTAGAAAATCTGGCCCTTAATGTTTGGGTACTTGCCAGGTACATGTGACTTGGTTGGGCCACTGTTGGACACAGGATACTGGGCTTGAAACTGAATTTATTAAAAATGTATTATCCGCACTTGTCACAACTAGGGCTCCTCTGTGCCTATCCCCGGCTCAGATGAGTTCCGTTACTGATTTTGCCTCCATCACCTCCAGAGGGAGGCTGTTCCATGAATCCACAGCTCTTTCTTAATGTTACATTGTCCCACAGTATTCTGTGTTGCATTTCAACCTAACCTCAAGTTGACTAGATTGCAATTTTCCATTCAAAATCTACGGTCAACTTAGGAAGTCCTCCCCTTACCCGACAGGCTAAGCCCCCAGGGAGCCAAACAGCTCCCAGCTCCACCCTGGTTCAAATTTAAACCAGCAACAGGCCTACACTACCTGACTTCAAATCCAGTCATTCCCCCCCCCCCCCCCCCCACTCCACCCCTCCCCCCCCCCCTCGGCCTGCTCATGAAGTGAGCCTGGCACCTTATTAGTATGGGCAACTAGGCCAGAGGCCTGTCTGCCCTCCCATAGGATGAAATGGGCTGTATTATATATTACTGATAACTCTGGTGAACCAAATATTTCCCTCCTTCTCAGTTTGACGAAAAATTAGAATGTTATTTTTTCATTCAGATGTGTAACTGCATTCTGTATGCCATCCAACACATGTAAACAGCCACAGAATCAAGACAGTTTTTGGTCCATATTGAACAGTTCAATATTTTACAAAAATATTGCCATTTACTAGACTTTTTGCTGTGGCTACTGCAATAGTATTTTTCACTATCTTATTCAGGTTAATATTTTGTAATGCTCCTGTAAGAATTGTATAAATATCAAGTGATCATTAAAAGGTGGAATTCATTTTTTGTACATATACTTTCTGAATTTCAACAAAGGGATATCACAGTCCATTACAGGGTGCCTTTTGGTTTTTCAGCACCACATGCTATACAGTAAATTAAAATAAGTTTCTGAAATAAATGAACAACGCTTCATTCTTCCCATCTCCAACCTATTCATGTCATTGAATATTAGCTGTCACTATTCAGATGCACAAAAGAAAGTCATGCAGTTTGTGGATATGAAAAAAGCAATGCCACCATTACCTGATAGAGAACATTTTCAAATTTGTGCACCAACTATAGTGCAAATAAATTATGGTTCAAAATGTGATTATAGTGCACAATAATACAGGTTGAAATGTTATGGGATGATATTGCATGTAACCTTTAGATTTTGGCAACAGAGAACTACCATAAACAGGAGGTCTCCTGATTCAAAACAATCTTAATTTCAGTAAACCAGTGGTTCCCACAACTGTTCTATTTACAGCTAGTTAGGTTTTCAGGATAGCCACAAGGATGAAGCAGGAGGTTTGCAACTACTGGAGACCTGTTTAGTACATTCAATCTCCGGCATTCAATACGAGTATCCTGAAAAGTCAACTGGCTGTGGGATCAATAGATGATAAAAGCCAGTGTCCATCCATCTTGCTCCCATAAAAGGAGTATGGTACCCACACCTGGAGCCCAATACGAACAGCCCTTCCTGATGAGGCTCAAAGCACCTCCAACCCCCTTCACCAACAACTGATGTGATCCCTGCCAACTTATCCAGGCTTTTCCCTCTGGGGCATCCTGGCAGCTGCACTTATTGTAGCCGCCTTAAAACTGAAATGCCTTGGAAACTGCCTCCCACCATCGCCACTGCAGCTGCTGCTGTGCCACCCTGCTTTCCGCCATTCTGTGCTGCCAAACCAATGCCAGCTCCAGCGCAGCAGGGCAAGGGGTATGAGACACAGACCTACGTGGCCACAGTCCCTCCCTCAGCCATCTGCTCACAATTTTATCAGATGCGTGGCAAAAATATAAGAAAAATCACTGTCTTTCACAAGCCCTGAGATTGTCTTTCACAAGCCCCCTACATGTAACTGCAAGCAATCCCTGAGATTGCTTGCAGTTACATGTAGGGGGCGGAGACTGTAACTCCCCCATAATAATCCCTACCCCTAAATGCACAGCTGTAGTTTAATAGCTAAACCACGACATCATATCATGTTTGATATTTTATCTAGTAATCTTAATGTTTCTTTAGTGCTAAAAGTGATAATCAAAAAATGAGGCAATTTAACAAGAGGCTAATTTGGTATTGATAGTGCTATTTTTTTGCGGTTGGGGTGATTGCCACATGCTCTTTCCGACAAGCATTACGTGAATGCTTATTGAGGAAAACAAATAAAAGTACACACTTGAAGGAAGGATAAATGGGGGGAGGGCATTTTTATTTTGAGTAATGAGCCAGGCGCTTGCTTCTGCTGCAGAACTGGGTTTTCTAGATTCGGCACAGCGCTGCCCGTTGCCTTTCAGACCAGGCTGTAGCGCACTGCCTTATTGTCACATTGACAGGTGGACACTGTGCAGCCCTCACACTTCTTTGGCAGGGCATTTTTATGCATTGTTTTACTGTACTTCGGGGGATTCCCAGACTTAAGTGAAGGGTCAGATGTGGCCCTTCACTTAATGTGAGAGCCGGGGCAGGGGGTCTACCTTGTTTTCATGCTCTTTCAGTGCTTTCAATGACAGGTGAACAGGATTCCTACTGGGAGAGGGCAGCACTAGAAATTTTTTTTTTTTTTTTAGGAAGCTTGAAACGCTCCCACTTCATTCCCTCGCCTTGATAGTAGGTTCCCTGCTCTTTTTTTTTTTTGCATTATAATGCACAGGTGCAGTCCTTGGCTGCAGCTACTTTTCCTCAGCAGTGGTAGTACGAGTGGGGCTCACCCTGGGACAAACACAGCTGCTCTTATCCAGAGAGTCTTCCCTCTTTTTCTCTTTCCACCTCCATCATACCTGTTCCCATCAGCAGATTTAGCCCTGCCTGCATCTCCCTTCTACCTTTCTGATTTCCACAAATTTTTTTTTTTTTTTTTTGTGGCCCGGTCCGTGCTGCGGGCACAGCCCTAGGCTGGTGGCGTTAGAGGAATCAGGGACAGAAAGCATGGGGGGCTGATGTTTTGGAGTTGGTGTAATCCACTTTTCACTATGGTACCAACCTCCCTCCTGCAGGGGGACGAGGGAGACTTGATTCTGCTGTGGGGTTTTTTTTCTCCCAAAATTAAGCAAAAATTAAACCTGCTCATGGGCCAGAAAAATGAGCTCCATGCCCCATCATTGGGCAGGGGGGGGGGGAGGGGGAGTGCTCCTTTACATGGAAAGTCCAGTCCTCAAGTGCCACAAACAGGCCAGGTTTTCAGGTTAGCCATAATGAATATGCATGAGATGGGATATGCACTACACAAATCTTTGTGGCTATCCTGAAAACCTGGCTTGTTGGTGGCACTCGCATAATTGTGTTCACGCTCACTGGTTTCAGGGGAGCACAGCAGTAGAAAAAAAAAAAGTATGAGCATGCAGTAAGTACAAAAAAACATTTTTGAAATGAAATAGTTGAATAGCTGATTACAATTGTGCAATAGCTTTATACTTATGACACCCATTCTTTATTTTTCCCTTTTCCACAATAAAAATTTATATAAATCATGATGTAGCAGCGGAGTCACTTTATCTCTTAAATTACCGTCAAACTATGAACTCATTCTTAGCACTGCATTTTTTTTTTTTTTTGCACTATAGGCAGGGCCGGCATATCCCAATAGGCAAACTAAGCCATCACCTAGGACACCAGCCAGCAGGGAGCAGTAAAGACCAGCCATGTGGGGCCAAGAGTGGTGCCCATCCCCCTCACAGCTGAGAGTAGGCAGGCCCTGAGGGAAGCCTCTCCTTTTGGGTGTGTTTATATACACAAGAGAGCGAGGGAGTGTGTGTATGAATGAGACAAGGAAGAGGGGGGCCTGTGAGTGAATGAGGACAGGGCAAAGGGTCACCTAATACCCTTGCACTGGCTCCAACTATAGCCTCCACTTTTTCATACGGAGGAAGATTTTAAACCATACATTTTAATATTTCACCATTATTCTGCATTTCGTTTTGGTGAAGTATTGTCTTCTTTTGTAATGCCCCTTCACCTAAAGTTTCAGAGTTGGAGCCTTTGTCTGCACCTAATGAACTGGCGGAGTGGGTTGGAGCACCTTACCACAATTTGCCTCTTGGCTACAAAAATTAAGGAAAAATGTTTTAGAAAGTGATACAAGCTCACACGCTGTTTCAGTGCCAACTTGCAATGCTTATACACATTTAGCCTGGTACTGAGTCTCAGGAAACAGAACTTGTACTGTTCCAAGCCTCTGTTCCTGGTTACAGTATGGCTGAGTAACTTTGATTACTTCACAAGCAAAATGGTTTAGTATCTAAGCAAGAGGGGGGGGGGGGGGGGGGACGGACATAAGGAGAGATTCTCTCCCCCCCATGCTTAATTTAAGGATCTTTCAGCATATTTCACACACACACACACACACACACCCCTGCAGCAGTTTAGCACTTACTGGTTTAAGATACCTTTTTTGATAATTTCTTATTGTGCAGTTACCTGTTGATTTTCTTTCCACAAGTCCTTCCTACAGCACTTAGTCCAGACCCTAAAAATGAGTTGGGGCCTCTTAGCAGCAGCAGCAGGAGGCAGAGAACACTGAATTCTTCCATGGCACTCGTCAGGAATGGTCGACCACAGAGAAATCCAGTATCCCCCCCACTCTCAACAGCACTGCACCCACTCTTTTCTCTCAGCCAGAATATGTCACACTTCCCACACCTAAAAAGGAAGAAAGTGCTCCTAGCTCTAAGCACCTGGCCAAACCCGAAAGTTTAAAAAAAAAGGGTAGGACCTACTAGCCCAAGAGAGAGAGTAGTGCACTCTGATTAGAAAAGGGTCTCTGCAAGCTGAGGCCTGACTCAAAAACACAGTGAGATGAACAGATGGCTAAAAGAAAAAAAAAGAAACCACTAATCTGCAAGGAAATACCCTTAAGCAAAGCATGCTGCAGCGGTCTAAGGGAGGCAAAACTAGAACTGAGAACCGGATTGAGATAGCATTAAGGAAGCAAAGGCCTAAAAGGGAGGATGCAATCATTTAAGCCCATCCCCACAGAAACCACAATACAGCAAGGTGAGCTGCCACCGCCGTTCCCAAAGTTTGCCCTTGTAACATGAAATCACCACCACTTGAACCTTTAGAGAATTCAAGGCTGGAGCTGAGGAGCTGTTAAGCATTGCCTGCGAGGTTTGTTCCAGGGTTTGAGGGGCCTCTGTACAATTTCCAGGACTGTGACATCATCAGGGAGGGACCAGTCTGGGACCTATAAGTCCGGCGCTGCCGCATCTCCTAAGGGGCACGCGGCTTTGTCCCTTTTTTATAAGAACTTAGATTGCTCCTAGAAACCTCTACCTCGGGTAAGTTTTAAAAGTTTAAGAATGATTACCCTTTTTCACCTCAAGCTTCACCTGAAGAAAATATTCCACCAGTGGTGAGAGTTTTTTTTTTATTTATCATCAGGTAGGAAAAGGTTTAGATGATGGGAATAAAGGTGAAGCTCAAGGGCCTGAAAAAAAGATTTCCTTATTGAATGTGACAGAATTGTTAGAGACCTCAGATTCTAGTCTTGCTGAACCTAGCACTATGATTGTTACATTTGCAATAGAAATAGATAGAGTGGATATTTAGACTTTTTTTCAAGTATCGATTATGTAGCTTTCTAACAGGCCGCAGTTACCCCGTTTCTAACCCGCTGTGTACTCACAATTTGGCCGCGTAAGTCTAACCCACGATTCACTATCTGTTTTTACCAATCCTTACCGCTTCTTTAACTCGACGCGTTTCCCTTTCCGCCCGCGGCATGTATATGTATGTAAACGATCCGATTTGCTATTCCCTCCCATACAGTAAAGTGCGCCCCGACTATCGCCTTTTTAACCTATCTTGCCGCATCTTTAACCTACTAATTTACCACCTACCCTGACACTGGCGTTAGTGTGAACTTAGCCGCCCAGTCCCAAACCAACCCAAGCCACAGAAAAAAATGCTTCTCACACTTAGCCGCCCAGTCCCAAACCAATCCAAGCCCCAGCAGAGACAAAATTTCACAGTCCCAAACTTTCCCCCGGCCCCCGCTCACCTGCCCTGGCCGTGGCCACGCAAGCCCCCAGCAGCCGTAGAAGGGCGGCGAGAGAGAGCGGCTTCAGCAGCCCCGCCGGCGAAGGTGAATAGGTGCACGCCTGTAGGTCCAATATGGGCGCTCAAGGCAGTGAAGGCGCATGCGCACACGCCGTGACCTCCGACATCCAGCTGGTCACGGCGTGTGCGCCTTCGCTGCCTTGAGCGCCCATATTGGACCTACAGGCGTGCACGTATTCATCCTTCGCCGGCAGGGCTACTGAAGCCGCTCTCTCTCGACGCCCTTCAACTGCTGCTGCTGGGGGCTTGCGTGGCCGCGGCCAGGGCAGATGAGCGGGGGCCGGGGGAAAGTTTGGGACTGTGAAATTTCGTCTCTCTTGTCCGTCCGAAGGAGAGTGCTTTGTTGCGCTCCCTGCCTCCGATCGCCGGCTGCTGGGGCTTGCTGGCACCGGGTGCGCAAGGCAGCAGGGTCTGTAGGAGAACCATCCACTTCCTGGTACCTGTCATTTCAAACATCATTTGAAATGACAGGTACCAGTGCACCCAGGATACTGTATAGGCGCTGTATAGTGCCTATACAGTAAAATGGATTGCACTTCGCTTCATGGACACACATTGGACATGGCTTGCATTTGCATGCCATTTAAATACAGTATCGAGCGGTAGGTGAGCCGAACTCTGCATGCAGCAAATGCGGGTGCGCCGGGCACTAACGCACCTCTTTCTACCGCACCTTACTGTATCAGCCTGTAAATCTGCAAGTGAGAACGTTTCCTGATGTGTCAAGGTCGTCGCAAAAGAAAAAGAGGCAATTTTTGCTTCTAAGAGCACAGGTTTTACAAATAGGTGCTAGTTTTCAATTGAAGTTTCCCTGTCTGTGTCAAATCAAATATAAAGGGTCGAACTCTGTCTTTTTTTCTCCCTTCACAGTTAACCCAATTTCTTTCTGATAAAGTAATCATACATGAAGGAGTGGAGGATCAAAGTCCAGATGTATCCAGTACCCCAAATATGCTGTGACTATCTCTCATTAACACATTTTTCCTCCTCACAGGTTAAATGGCACTGTTTCTTTAAATGCTTTACTTTTTTCTTCCACACTTATAGAATGAGGGTTAATGTTGATGGATCCTTATTATATTTATTATAAAGATTCTTATATATGACGTATTGAGAAAGGTTAAAGATGGTAATAAGTGTAATTATTGTTTTTGCAAAATAACCATATTTCATGCTCTATGTCAAGTTATTTTACCTTGATATGTAAATTGATAAAGTTCAAAAATAAAGAATTCAAGGCCAATCCCTTTTTCAAGCTCGCTGGAGAAAGACTAAATACAAGGACCATCAGAATGGAAGGGGGAATCCTGCCACTCCATGCAGAGCAATTCAAAGATGTGCCAACCCAAAGCCTCATCAGATCCATGGTCATCAGAATAACTCGACTCATCTCTAGTTCGATTCTGTGCAGAATTCTGCCTATTAGTGACCAAAGAAAGCAAAGAAGTACAACAGCACCTCAGACCCTAGCTTCCCGAATCACACAAGTGGGCTGGTAGGAAAAAATACAAAGTCTTAGGCCTGAGCCACTGGCACTCAATTAAATGGTTCTTTAGAGGGAGCAGAGTTGGGGGCTGCTCAGAAACTAAGGCAGAGCCTACAGGCGAGCATGAAACACCTATGAGACTGAGGTAAAATGGCAAGTGCTCCCACCAAATTCAGTGCACCTAAATCTTCCCCAAGTCAGGGCCTGATCCTGGATCAGTCACAAGAACTTTCCCCACCAAACGGATTAAAAATCACTGCAGACCAGGCTGCAGCCTTCGATCTCTCCCCCCCCCCCCCCCCCCCATGTGAGCACAAGCAGAGCAAAAGCACCCTGCAGCTGCACAGCACGGTCCACCTCCATCAGCACAAGCAGAGCAAAAGCACCCTGCAGCTGCACAGCACGGTCCATCTCCATCAGCACTGCAATGGCAGAACTGCTTCTACCACCATGATCAACCTCCACCTACCTACAGGCCATTCAAACCTAGAACAGGTCAATTCAGTCCAGTGTTTTCCTTCTCTCCAAATTTCAGGCCTTCTCCTTTTGCTATTGCTCTCTTTTTTTTTCCCTCTTTTGTCGGCTAATGCTGCAAGGCCTCCAGGCAGGAACAAATATGAAAAGGGGAGATGGGAGGATTCTTGCTTCAAAGCTAGAAGCAAACAATTGCAACCCCCCCCCCCCCCCCCACTCCATAAACACTGGAGAAGCTCTCTCCCCCCTCCACCTCGCTTGACTCAAGCAAATCCCCTCTGGGACTGGGAACTCTTAATATAGTGGAATCGCTTTACTGGATGCACCAGGGGCCTGGCCTTACTTCTGTATCGGTGTCTTTTTTGTAAGCAGAGTAGCGTAGGGTAGGGTGCCATGTAAAAATCTGATTAAAAATAAGGACTGGAAGGCAGAGCCAAAAGAAAACAGGTAAACTGATATTCTAAGGAAGCTAGGAGTATTACTATTTTAAAGGCCAATTAGCAGGACCTAATAGAGCATATCAAGAGCTAGACTTCTGTAAGGGGCATAGGGGAAGAAGAGTACTAAAATCAAAGTCATTAAAAAACTACACACTCCCCCCTACAGCTCCTGCGCTAGATGCGCGTCTCATCATACTGCCACTCATGATGGGAATGGGCAGTTATAAACAGAGTTGCTTTTATTCCTAGCACATTAACATTACGCATCTTGAGAGCATTCATGAACACAGCAAGTCTTTAGTATGCACCAACCCTAACAAAGCCATCACACAACATTTTATACATTTTTTTATTAAAATAAAATTTTACATATTAAGATTTGTTTACAGTAAAATTTGTAACTACAATGGCACTAAAACAAAAACAAGCTTAATTTTATCAATACTGAAAAGCAGATCGCTATACCTTGGACAAGGTTGCCAGTACAGTCATAAGCAAATCAGGCACACATAATCGAGATGAAAAGCATGAATACACATTACCAGTTCAAATTTGAAAGATTCAGAGCTTCGGAAACCAGGGCCATGTTGGTGACAGTGCTGAGTTCAATTTCCAGGCCAGGACTGGGAATGCAACAGAGGTAGCATTCACAGGCCCAGAGGGAGGGGGGATTCCCACAGCAGGATTTAGGACCCTGGGAAGAACTATGGTGCATGGGCCCTGGCCAGGGATAGTCACCACACTGATCAAAGTTAAGAGCTGGAACAGAGCATAAAATGTGGGGGAGCCCCCATGTATTTGTGGATGAAGGCTCATGGTGCCAGAAGCCAACTGAGCAGTATGCCAAGAAGGAACAGCAAGAAACTTATCACCTCTAAAACAGAAAAGCCTTACATCAGAAAACATTCCTAATGAAATCAAATGGAATTACAGCCTCCGGCTAAGTTTCAGAAACAGCATGTATGGGAACCATAAGAGAACTCGGCAATACATGGGACTTCTTGCATTAAAACCTCCTAACAAACAAACAAACAAACAAAAAGAAAGCAAGCAGTAAAAGCATACGCTAATATTGCCACACTTCCGCTTATTCCAGCTTCCCTGCTGGCCTCACACTCTGAACGCTGCCAAAAGGCAATGCCACTTGACCAATCTCACTGCAACTTGACCTCAGCACTAGCAGCACAGCTAGCAAGAACAGCAAGGTCTGTCAATTGGAACAGCTCTAGCCAATGCAGAGGGACCCTCCACAACAGCTGCTCTTGAAAATACAACTTAAAAGCAGCAAGCCTTGTGTTGCACTCTCTCCTCAGCCACTCCTAAATGGCTGTATCACATTTTTCATATGCAGCACCGCTAACATACCAAAAATATCCTCTATTCTGCATTTGGTTTAGTGCTTGATTATTACTGAGAGCTGGGTTTCAAGCAGCTTTTGGCCTTACAGTTTTCTCCATGTGTGATTCAAAAAGTGAGTGACATCTTCACCCTTAATGTCCAAAGATGAGCACAGAGCTAGCTTTGGAGATGGATTCCTGAAATACGAGATATTGTTTCAGATACACGTGGCATATTTTACACAGGCTGCCCGCTCAATTGTACAAAATCTCATTTTATAACTGTTAGGAGTATTTCAGCCAATGTTCGACCTCTGCCACTAAAATCACATTAAAGACAGCAGACCTCGAACTACGGCCCACCAAAACCTTTCCTTGATTGTAGTGGTAGCGGCGGCGGCCAGCACAGCAAGGGTTACTTTTCTTGTCCATGTGCAGCAGAGAAGGCTTCACCGATGCCGGCAGCCTTCCCAATCCCTGTGCAAGGTGAGAGGTCATGCGAGAACAAACACAAACTCCTTCCACCCTGCCAGTCACCCACTCCCCCACAGGGGAGGGGCAGGGTTACCAACTTCCTCGAAATGTTTACACTATTTGCCCCTTTCTCAGCTTTTCCAATCCCAGAAGGGACAGGCTCCAAAGGGAATGGACTCTCCATTTTTTTTTGCAGTTTAAAAGTACTGCATACAGCTCTTTGCTTAAAACGTTTGGGACCACCCCCCCCCCCCCCCCTGCATTAAATACATGTGGCAACCATGACTGCATTCACCTTGTAAAATACTCACAAGGCAATCCCACCCTACCACTGAATTAAAACCAAAGCCTCCAGAGGGAAGGAGAAGGAGGAGGGTGAACAGGCATGAGCAAGGACCACCAAATCAGCCTTAGATTCCTGTCTATATAAAATTTAAAAAAAAAAACCCCTTATGCAAAAACTAAAAAATGCTTTTACAGCAGGAAATAAAAATGTACTTTAAAATCCAAGGGTAGGATGTTAAGCACTGTGCACCACACAATAATTAGAGGCACAAGTCAAAGCTAATTAGCACTTAAGAGAAAAATGAACATCTGATATAAATTTGTAATTCTACAGATTTTAAGGTATTTAGCGATTTTTAAGCAGATTTCTTATGAAGACAATCCCGGCAAAACCAAAACTGTTTCTAGTCCAGTCAGGTGAAGTGCCTGCCCAGTTAATTAAAAAAAACCAAAACAAAAAAAAACAAACACACAACCAATGGTGGGTCTCTGCAAATCTTATTTTGAATACGGAGGTGCTTACTGCCCCATTTTGTACCAGAAGCACAGCAATCTGAGGTATCAGCTGGCCGCCTTCTCACTGGAGGGCAGGAAAGAAAAAAAAAAAATGTTCACATCACTAGTACAGCAACTGTCAGCACAAACTGGATGCCACAGAAAATAAAAACAAAAAAAAACAAAACAAAACAAAACACATTGAAGCCATCTTTAATGTACATTTCTTTAAAAGTGAGCAGGGTCAAGACTTTTAAAAAGGAATTCACCAGGTCCATAACACCAAGGGGTGCAGGGTTATAGGTATCCTGTTGAATTCCAACTGCTTGTCCATCCACAATTTAAAAAAAAAAAAAAAAAGGCGTGCTGGCAATTTGTCTTTAGGCATGTTAAGCTTGCCTTGTAGTCACCTTGCACGTTGTTAACACTACACAACGTACTGCTGCTTTCAAGCAAACTTTTCACATTTTGCTTGGTCAATACTCGCCAGTATTTCTCCTGTTTTTCTTTTAATGATATCTAGCTTAAAAAAAAAAAAAAAAAAAAACCACCACACAGAACTAGTGGAGTTTACATATGAATGTGTGTACGCACAAGTGTCTCGGTAAATCCGGCTTAAAAACAAAATCAAAAAATTAACACATTACCCCCCCCCCCCCCACCCTTTGAAATCCAGACATGTCCTGAACAGTTATTGCTGGGGTGAAGGGCTGAACAGCACATAATGCAGACATAGCAGACATATGCATACTTCCCTTCAGAATGCAAACCCACATAATCTCTCTCCCCCTATAAAAACTGTATTCCTCAGATCAAAAACTAAAAACTTGACAGCACTAAATGCCTTGCAAGTTACAAATAAATCTTTTTGTATGTAGGTAATCTGTACATGAGAGAAGGTATAGACGCCCCAGGACAAGAACAGACAAGGCTACCACAGAGATAAAGGCAACCACCGTAAGGACCTGCCAAACAATCCCAGGGACAGGAGAAACAAACTGAGCAAAGAAAGGAGCTCCCATCCTGAACAGCTGCAACTCCAGAGAGCAGAGGAAGAGAGGAAGGAGCAAAGCCGGACAGCTCTCAACATGTAGGAGCAGCATTCTCCAGAGACTAAAAACTGGGTGAGAAAGGGCCACAGATGTAGCTGACCCTCTTCAGGAGATGACAGCCGGCAGCAAGTTAAAGGTGCAGGCGAGCTAGGTTTTGAGTTACTGGTGGTTTGGCAGAGGCTTTGCCCTGCTTGGAATAGAAAGCAGGTAGTCCCAAGAATATAAAAGGAGCCCTACAGCATGATTACACTAAACTGTCTGGGAATGGTTTACTTCACTGTCAAGCCAAGTGGTCAACCAGAGCGCAGTTCAACCAAAAGGCAAGACAAAAAACCCCCCCCAAAAAACATAGTACTATGAAAGTTAACCAAGGGTGTTGATGGGCCAAACAAGTTTTCAGTATATCTATGACATATTCATTAGCTTTATTTGAACTCTGTGGCAATTTTCCAACTTCTGGCCTCATTAAAGAATGGACTTTGGAAACCCTTACAATCTCCAGACAAGCAATAACTATGTATCTAACTACTTTAAACTAGAAATCTTCCTAACTCCCCATACCCCCAAAGACTGAAGCATTAAACACACCCCCCGCAACCTTATTTACAGTGTGCAGCATAAAAAGGCTTACAGCCAAATGCAACGACTTCTTCCACTGAGTGGAAGCAGATCCCAAACAGAAAAAAAAAAAAAAAGGACCAGTCATCTGAGGTGCGGCACAGGCTCGATTAGTTCTCTTCTCCCCAAGAGACTGGGAGAGGGAGTATATTTATAATTCAAGGTTGATTATCTCCTAAAGTACAGCTAGAAGGCTGTCTCTTAACATCCACCACTGTGTGAAAGTATAGCGGGTGGGAGGGTAATTAAGATAACTGAGGCTAGCTCTGAATTGGCTATGTTACTGCTTCTTTGCATCTTATTAATGGGCCACTGAGTGTGCAATTTTTGTATCATTATGAACTATTCAATAAAATTAAGAAATAACGGATCTAAAAAATAGGAAATATGGGCAAACAGCCAAGTGCCAGGTTAAAAAAAATCAAACTGACAACAGGTTTTTTTAGTTCGATTAAAAAAAAAAAAAAAAAGAAAGCCTTATTTTCTCCCCCATTTCCAGAGGAAGAATGCTGATATCAACCGTAGAAAGCAATAGGAGCGATCCATCCATAGTGTATCGAAAGCTGCATGGAGAGGGGATGCCAGCTCCGAGAAGGTCCTGCACATGCTTCAATCCTCCATTTCAAATTCACGTTTAAGGCTACGAAAGAACACACAAGATGGAAAAACAGTTATTTTAAAATGAGCACACACAGCCACATAATCGAGCTTTGGATTAAGCCCGCTGGTTTCAGTAGGCTTTCTTCCACGTTACCTTTTCAGGTAGGCATGCACATTGTCATAGCCGTGGTACTTGGCCAGGTACACCAGCACGCCAGTGGCACAGCGACCATCGCGCTGCCTGCAGAAACTGCAGTTGCAGATCCCGCGACAAGGAGGACAGTACCAATCCTGAACAAAAAAAAAAAAAAAAAGGAAGTTCTCATTTGCAGGTATTGACATCTGAATTAGTGCTAAGAATTAAACCAGATGACTCCTTAGGCCTGTATTCACTTCCGCCTGATTTAGCAGCTTCCCAAAACACAGCTAGCTGCTACTGCCCTCCTCCCCCCTTTCTTTGAAAGGTGCACAGCACCTGAACAGTGAAAATTAGTGGTCAGAACTAGAAAGCAAGGCATGATCTGACTGTACCAACATATAGTCAATCGTTACATGCTATGTGGCCCCTGCTAGGCCACTGGAATGTACTATGCTTTAAAACGAAGACACTTCAGCAATGGGAGGTTTGGGGGAGTGTGGGTTATAGGTGGGTTCTACCTCTAGAGGGTAAGAATAAAGTCTGAGAGTATACAATGCTCTCACGAGCACTGGCAAAGGAGTCTTTGGGAGTTCAGTTGAGGAGTTCCCAGGAGCCTACTGAGAGGATGTGAAGGAATCTTGCTCAGAAGAGAAAAAACTGTTCCAGCAGCAAATGGTGGAAGACAAAGAACTCTGAACTTCCAAGTACTAGAAACAAGTGGGAAGATTCGGGGCCATAAGAACATGCCATACTGGGTCAGACCAAGGGTTCATCAAGCCCAGCAACCGGTTTCCGACAGAGGCCAAAACCAGGCCACAAGAACCTGGCAATTACCCAGAAACTAAGTCCTGTTTAAAGAGTACTTAGAGAAAATTCAAGAAGGACTTAACATAGGCTCCCCCCTCTGGAGCTCAAACGTAAGAAGCTCGTTGGGAGAAGCATAAGGTGCCGTGAAAACTGTTGGGCCTGAAGTGTAAGAAAAGAATCTCACCTGCAGCAGCAGGTTTGGAAATTCTAAAGAACTGCAAGCTGACTTTTTCTGGAATGGACTTCTTGTATTGCTTGAGATTTTGCCAATCCTTTTTCAGTAAACTTTTCTTCTGTTTGGCACATACTTTGGGTATCAACTTTTTTTTTTTTTATATGCCTTTATATGCAGTATTCCTGCCCCCGTTCCATGGATCCCAAACTGTTTTTCCTCATCCTGTGTAAGTGGACGAGGACTCTCCAGGAGTGGAATGTGTGACCTCCCCCCTCCCGAAGGGCGGGGGGTTACACATACAACATATCTATTTGGCTTTGTAGAACCAGAATGTTTTTGATGCTTCTTGGATCAGGACCAAAGGCTGGTGTTGGGCAAGGTGGTATCGAGCTCAAACACACCACACTTTTTTTTTTTTTTTTTTTTTTTTAAAATCAGCGCTGGTAGTAAGCACTAACTTCTTAAAAATCCTTATTTCTAGCTATGAAAAAAAAAAAAAAGTTATCCATTTGACACATTTAAAGGACTGTCCACTACCCAGTATACATGCTGCAGGTTAAACAAGCCTTGCTCCTACAGTTTTCTATGAAGTCCCATCCTCCATTATCCTAAATCCAGGAGAAATAAACACAGAAAGAATGGCTCTAGCCCCCCCCCCAAAAAAAAAGCTCTTACGGGATCCAACAGCGCAGTCCTGACATCTTCACCATATCTGTTGCGAAGACACGGCCCACAGAACTGACCTCGCACGCCTACACAATCCGGGTTACGGCAGTTGGTCTTCGTATCAATAGTTTTCTGACGACACTGGTGACAAGTACTCCCCTAAAAAAAATGACACATGCATGCAATGTTACATTTCAGATCCTAAACTACAAGTCTTGCTTTGTATCTGGTTCTCAACCCAGTTCTTGGCAGATCCAGAAAACCAGGTTGGCTGGGTGATATCTACAGTGATTGTGCACGAGATTATTTGCATGCAAAATTGCACATTCATTCCAAGACCCTGAAAATCAAATTGGCCAGGTAGCCTCAAGGACAGGCTTGAGACCCACCGGTCTACATAAAAGGCCTATTAATTCTGCACTCAGCTCCTAGAAGACAGGTCCCAGAATTGCTAGTAGGAGAATCAGTGACACCTGGATCACCACATTTTGCTGGCAGGCCATGGACTACCAGTGGTACAAGTCTTATTGATTCTTATAAGGGCTTTATAACAGGAACAAAGTATTAACAGTAATAAAATTAGAGTGATTTTTTGATACAGCAATCCAGTTTTAAAAACAGGCCTTTGAAATTGCACAGAGTACCATGAATTTCTAACACAGTATGCCACAAATTTAATTGTTGGTGTTAAGAAAAAAAAAAAAGTACTTACAGTAACTCTGTTATATACTTTCTCTTTCGAGGAAGCACAAATATTGTCCAGCTCTTCCTCAGTTACTTCTTCCACAGGCCGCACAGTATGTGGAAGAGCAAGCGAGCTCTGGCGACGACTTCTAGGACCAGGGGCTTCATCCTGGGGGGACGGAACCAACCATGCCATTATCCTCCTAATCAGTTTATAACTTTGTATATCCTCAGATTCATGCAAACACTTCTATTTTGCCATGTGGCCCAGCACAAGATGAGATATTAACCTTTCCTAAATTGTTTATATTGTATTTTCACATGAATGTTGAGCTCACTCTGGTTTCTACACAGTACCCATCGTGGGCATACATGCACAGCAAATTTTTTTTTTTTTGCTACCCACACCTCTGTACCCAGTTTGCAGGTACTAAGACAAGGTCTGTCTGCCCTTGAACTGTGCTGGTCATAAAAGCTTTTCGAGCACTTTTAAAATTCCCCAACACTATCCTCACCCACACAGCATGCACCAGGCCTTCAGCACACTCACTATTCCCATATAACAGTTGGTTACAGAAGCCAGTCAAGCATTCAGATAATGGAGGAACTCAACTCCATTACACTGCAGGTTTAATATCCTGCCAGACTGGGCAGTGACTGCAGTGCAATGGGCCAGACTTGTGATGACATCCTCATGATAGTCACTTAAAACTGCAACCTACTGAAAGCTAGAACAAATAAAACTGGTATACATGTGATACCTATAGAGACCAGCAATTTGTCATTTAAAATGGTTTCCCAGTTGATACATGTTCACACTGCAGTTTAGAAGGCACAATGACCTTTTCCCCACAGTCCATACAAAGAAAGATGTTTTAAGAATACAGCAACTGCAAATTAGGCTTTCCAACTGAATGCAAGTTTTCTACACTTAAGGTTATAGTGCAAACAAACCCCATATCAGTTACTTTTAATACTGCATCAAAATTTGACCTTTTACAAAGCATCGCTGTGGACCTAGTACTCAAAACTGAACTTACCTTCTTTTCAAGGGATTACATTTTTAATACAAGACTTTGAAAGAGGAAGAGGAGAAAAGGTAAGACATCCTTACAGGCATGGAGCAATTTCTTGGCCTAAGACTACCTTCTAGTCTGAGCCCATCTAAAGGGAAGCTTAAGTATCTAGATCAGCGTTCAGCCGTCTTGTCCTAGAAGCACACCTTACCAGTCGGGTTATCAGAAGATCCACAATGACTATACATAGGACTGGATATCCAGCATTTGGAAACCTCTCAAGCACATTCACCGAGAACCAATGTTAACTGCATCCCCTACGGTAAGTGTTGGGAACACTGATCTAGAGTGCCTCTGTGCAAGCAATACTCATTGGGGACGAAGAAACAAAACTATTTTGGAATGACCGTTGCAAATATTTAAAAAACTATTTAACTACTTCACCCGACTGGTTACCTTACAGCAAAACAGGCTGTACCCACCTCTGAGCCCTCCTCAGACCACTTCCTTTTTCTTACTAGGTAGAAGCGGTCATCGCTGTCATTGTCCTCACTCAGCGGGCTAGGAGGGCCCTCCAGCAAAGATCTCGACCTAGTGTGGGGCCGCGCATGCCGATCAGGGTTTCTCCTCAAAGCTTCTCCAGCAAATGATCTGGGGGAACGCTTGGATTTCTGTGCAAGGCATTAATTAATATGATTATTACTTGAAAAATGGAAAAAAAAAAAACAACAGGTTGCAATACATGGACACAATTTACCTCACTTCAGGTTTTTATTTTTTGGTAACAAGCAAACTTGCTAATCTCTACTCACTGGCGTAACTGTTGACAATGATCTCCTCCCAATGACAAATCCAGGAATATTGTTTATTTCAGCCATGAGCTGCGCAAGCTGCAGATGGAAAACAGAATATATTTAAGCACCATAATAAAGGCCATTTTCTGTGTTCTAAAGAACAGATCACGTCTCCACCCTATATTCAGTCTACCATTCTGATAAAAATGGTACATACCCAAGATGACAGGTGGACATGATAAAGGGTAAATAGCCAAAGTGTAAATAATGCACAAGACAAGCAGTTTGATAGAAAGGCAGCTCTAGAACAAGAAGTTATGGTACAAGGCTCAGAGCACACAACTGGATAGGTAAAAGATAAATCTAGCTAAATAAGATGCACAGTAATGTTAGGACATTTCTTTACAGAAAGAGTAGTGGATGCATGGAACATTTCCCAGGGCAGAAAATAGAATTCAAAGCAGCACACAATAAGCATTAAGAGATCCTTACTTGCAGGGATAAAAAAGGTTAAACTCATTTTAAAACGCCAGTTTTCAAGTATTACAACAGCAAGGAAAAACTGGTTAGACCCTGGGGTCTTCATCCATTAAGTTTTGATTCTACAAAACTGTGCCCTTTAAAAACCAATGCCTCTTTACCTCCCGAGACTCAGAAACCCTGTTTTAAGGTTTGCAAAGCAGGAAGCGTAACATATTACCAGGTTTCAGACTATGAATTTAAGGATATATTTGACAATATGGCTTACTACACTAAACATTTTATATTTTAGAAACCTTTTTTTAGAGTATCTTTCAAAAGGAGCCATATGGCTCTACAAAATGTATGTTTTGATAGAAAATTCTGAAAATGTAATTGCTAACAGTACAACAGTTTGGAAATGATGTTCCAAGCAGGTGACTAACTTGAGCATGGAGAAAATTCAGGAGCCATATACATGCAGAAGTCTACTGCATCTAACCGTGTAAAGCTACAGCATGTTTTATATATGAACAGAATTCTAGCGCTTGATGTCCCATTAACTGAGCTAGTACTTGCATGTAAAACCATATTTAGAAGCTGAGATTTATTGCTAAACAGGCAGCCCAAGTGCTCAGAACTGAGATTAAAATGGTGCATACCACTGCTTTATTTTCTTTAATGTTCAGAGCTCGCCTTTCCAAGAAGTTTAAGCCTCTTTCATTATCTGAATCAGAGTCTGAATCAGAGTCCTTTGTTGGCCCTCGGGATGCCTCTGCTTGAAGTTTCGTCCTGTTGCTCCTCCTGGTTGGAAATGTGAGAGCTACCCTCAGTGGCCTGGAGGGCTTCCGACAGCCTGCCCGTGACTTCTTGCATTCTTCAGCCATCTTATCTTCCTTGTCAGACTCAAGTTTCTATTACAATAAAGTCAAAGCTCATTTTATGCAAAACAATGCTCAGGCAGAGGAATCAAATCTACTTAAAAGCGTATTTCTGCTTCAAAAGTGGGACACATCTCTTCTGGAAGCATCTGGATTCTATAACCATAAATACCGGCGGTTAAAAGGCCTAGAACTCTGCTGGGGAGAACGTGACCCCCAACCGACAAACTCCAAGTGTGTGGATCTATGTTGAGAGGCCTTACCACCACAGAAGGATATGCAATCACTTGCTGTGAAATCTGAATGTTGTGGGGGAATGGACAGGTTTGAGGATAGAGAAAGGGAGGACCACCAAGTTACTAAGTACTTTCTACAGCACATATTCAAAGTGGTGCCAGGGTTGTGGAAAAGATCTGCTCAGAAAAGCTTCACCTGAAGATGGACTGTATGGTAGTATAAAGACAGTGAATCTACACTTTTTTTTATATAAACAAGACAGTGCAAAAGAGGTAGGTTTTTCTAGGTAAAGGTAGCTGAGATCTGGTGTGATTTTATTCTTTTGAGATCACAAAACCACCACAAGCGTTCTTTGGCAGAACAGGAGACATCCTGACACTAACAGGAAATGTTATTCATGTCAGTCTTTGGACAAAGCAGTTTGTGGAAGAGGCACCAGCTCACCATTATATCCTGGAGCTCAGCTTCTGAAAACCCGCAAAATGATTCCTCATCAGACTCCTCACCAAATATTTTGGCCAGTTCTTCTGGGATGCCTAGCCTGAACCTTGGCTTCTGAAAATAAAAGGGGGGAGGGTGGGGGAAAAAAAAAAAAAAAAGCGAGCCACGGTTTTAAAAAGAAACAATTTTCTATATATTGCACAGAGAGCAAATCACATTTACAAGTGCACTACAAGAGAATAGCTTTTGTTACTAAGAAAATGGCTCAGAGGTTTACAAATGATTTCAGAGCTGTTACAGCAATCACACACGTTAGGTTAGGTGACATTTCAAAGCGTAGAATAAGTAGCTAATCTACCACCAGCAATTACCACCCAGAACCACGGGCAAAAAGTAAAATGAAATTACAGGACACGTTGTATAGTCACATCTGCTGTGTAGAAATGTTAGCAAAAGCATGCAGTTTTAATCATGCAAAGCTTTGGGGGCTTTTGGCATTTCCCAGCACTGCAGACTCAATTTTGTTTATTATTGCACTGCACTTACAGTGTTTGCAAAGTTATCAGAGGCAAAACTGTCACAACTGTCATCCGTGGAGGATGAGGTTTCCATGGGGCGGGGGGACGACTCAAGCTCGCAACTCCGAAGTGTTTAAAATGTCTTTTCTTTGGATGCTTCGCCTGGCTGCAACACAGGGAAATAAGCAGTAACTATTAAAGAAGGTGGGAACCAGCTCTCAGTGCTGGCAGCCATTCAAGTAAATAGCTGCATTCATTCCCCCCACCCACCCCCCAACACACAATTTCTTCTTCCCCAAGCGTAGCCAGAAAGCAAACCTGTACAGGGATTTCTGAATTTAAACAAAAAAGAAAAGGGAGGCAAGCTGCAAAAAAAAGTCTCAAACTCCCACGTTATTCAGCTTACTCAAAACAAAAGCACTGCAGGGCACACAATTTTACATCACAGACATGTACGACTAGCAGGCCCTATGTAGATTATATATGCTGTATTTAAAGCTCAAAAACTCAGCCAGGAGGGTAAGATTTAATGTTTTAAAATATCCCTTCCCCATTAGCCTATAGACATTTTTTTTCTTAGCACATTATCCTGAGTGAAAAAAAGAGAAAAAGGAGCCACTGAGCAGACGCCAAAGAAATGCAATTATATGTAACCTAATAAACGTATATTCAAATATGGATATGTTCAGAGCCCCCACTTTTGCTTATTCTTTTAGAGACAAAAAAAAATCCCTTTGAGAAATAGTTTGGGACTGGAGAAGTGGGGAGGAATATATATATATATATATATATATATATATATATATATAATTTTTTTTTTTTCCACTTGCTGCATTTTTGTTTCATAGGACAAACCATCCTGGTTTGGTTTCAGGCTTTTGCACACATAGCCAAGTACTGCACCCTGGCTCCTGCAGTACTTTATTCAAGCACGCAAACCCAAAAAACTAAGGCCAGACTGGTAATGAGGAGTATAGAGCTGCCATTACCAGTTAGGCAACACACCTCATACATTGTCACACCGATCTGAAAAGGGCCAGTTCCAAAATATGAGAACTCATGTAGAAAGTTCAAGTCACACACATCACCAGGCGGCTTTCACACCATCTGACGACACGCTCCAGCTCCACTGGAATTCTAACCCAACCAGAGGTGCCCAAAACCATGGTCCACAGAGCTCAGTTTTCAGGCCCGCCATGCTTTCCCTTCTGGTACCCAGATCTGGTCAGTGGGAGAGTTTTGTTCTTTGGGGGGTTCTCCCCCTGAGGTGCGGCAGCAAGGCTGCTGGGATTTCCCAGGCACCACCAGCACAAACAAAAGACACATGATAAAGGAAAGGTTGGAGGGGAGGTAAGAAGGAATCAAAGGGGAGAGAGAAAGGAGTATAAGAGGGGATTGGGTGAGTCAGAAGAGGGAAAGCAGGCGATAGGGTGAATGGGATGGGGGGGGGGGGGGGCAAGAGGGAAATAAAAATAAAGTGAGAGGAGTCGTCCATGAAAAGGGGTGAATTGAAGGAGAGAAGGTGGTGTGAGCAAGCATCTCACACCTCCCTCCCTAAGACAAAAGGCCCAGTTTGCCAATTTCAGATAAATATAGATGTATTACTGACATTTATGGGGACCCTACCTTTCCCTTCAATGAAAAAGGGCCCACCCTACTTCCATAAAATCTAAGGGGAGACACCTTCAGGGTGGTTTGAAACATCCTATGTGCCCTTCTTCTTAAAAGAGTTTGGGGATCCCTGAGAGAAACAATATGCAAATCGGATTTTTGTCTGCCCTTTAGTTTGCTACAGCTCCTGTTTGCAACAAAAAGTAAGTCTGCCCAATGTCTAAGGTACTGCTGTTTGACTATCATGCAAATCAAATCCAGATTATAAAAAAAAGCCTCTAAATTTAGATTTTCAACAATAACTTTAGATATTCTCCCAACAAGCCCAGACTGCTTAAATCGTACATATATCCTGTGCTCTGCAAACAACATTCCATTAATTGAAGCCCTAGTTTACAGCAGTAATATTGCAAGTGATGAGAGGTAGCAAGCAACAGGGAACAGGTTACTTGGCACTGTTTATTACAGAATTTTTTCCCTCTAAACTAGCTTTCAAATTAGGAAGATAATGCTCAAAGATCTGTGAGGTCTGCAGCCTCCTAGTATTGTCCTGCACTGTAGGCTGGGCGTGTAAAAGCTATCAGACAAGCTGGTCTTTTAGAAATAATTACACCCTTGGTGTCAGTTTAGCTCCTTTTCCTTAAACCCTCCTTCTGAAAACTAACTTCAGGGCTGGTATGAAGAACTAAAAGTCAGCAAAACTTTTTTTTTTTTTAATTAGGAGTTAGCCATCAAGAGTGCAGCCTTTTTATAAAAGCAAGGCCTAAAGCTGAGAAAACTAGTATAATTGTTAATTACACATTTACATACACAAAACTGGTTGTCTCCCCTCGTTATTCTAAATAACACTGGCTTTAAATTTAAACTGATATTTTAAATGATTACTTGGGTATACTTGTCTAGTGCCTTCAATTTTACATGCCATTAACAAAATTTGTAAGAATCATGAGATAAAACACCTAAAGAAAGCGGATCTGAAAGAGGGACAGACTGCCAGCCTGGCTGCTCCCTAAGCTTTAAGTCATATTAGTCTACCTCTCTATATAGAAATATAGGTTGGCAGACAAGCTAGAAATGATGTTATTTGACTGGCCTAAAAGGTAAGTACAGCTAGCTTTTGAGAGTTTTACTTCATTAATTTGGGGTGAAATATGCTAAGGATCCCCCCCCCCCCTTAGAGAAACACGATAAAGGAAGTATAATTTTCAAAAGCTAGACACATGAACTGGAGTGGATCAAATATTCCACTTGGCAAAGAACTGTCATTTAACATGTCTATAGCGCTACCCGACATACACAGCGCTGTACAAGCATACAATAAGATATTATAAGATAAAGAACCCCTGGATAGCTGTGAATGGAAGTTCATTGCAGCAGATCCTTGGCCGATTGTGACTGAACTGGACGTCCAAAGGAATAGGAGGAAACCGCTGAAAAAGATGCTCGGTAACCTTTACCCCTAAGGTATGAAATGGGAGAGTCCTAACAATTTTCGGTGTACTTCAAATACTCAGCTTCCCAAACCAGTTTCAAGGCACTACTACAGAACTTTTAGCACAGAGGCTCCTAGTTCCTAGCTTTCCAGATCACGCCAGGCTCATCGAAGACTTTCGGGGGGGGCTACACGGTAATAACTCACAACAGCAAGGTAAAGATTTATTAAGAGTTTTAAACATCACGTATAAATTCAAACAAACAATGACAGATTTAGAGCAATCTTTAAGTTGCAGTGGGTTTAGTGGTTTTGTTACAACTAGAAAGAAGCCAAATTAGAATAATTTGGCAATGATTCAGTTTGTTAGCTTTAACGAAAATCCTAAGCGTATGTGTCCCGCACATGGCTTAAAAACCTCCCTTATCACCTGCAACTGGACGATTTAACTTTTCACTTAAGACTTCCCCCATCTAAGAATCAAACTGGGAGATCGGGGCAGTACTAAACTCATTGGATTTTAGTAAACTAAATCGATTTAGAAATAAACACGTGTATTTGATCTGGATCAAATAAGTATGTTTTAACATACTTTTAGTTAAACAAATTAGAAAACGACAAATACCTCTGCATGAGGACCCCCGACACATTTCCCTATAACCAAATAATTAAAACTCACGATCCAGCACTTACCTTTCTAAAAAATATATAAAAACTATAATTCAGAACTGCATACATCAACTTTTATTTTTAAGAAGTGCTTCAGACGCCTTTAATTTTAAGATGCTATGTTAAGTCTTGCCTGCAATCTCCTAAAATCTGAAACAGAAGTTCTTCTGTAGTGTGATCCCTGCTTAGGAAGAGAGGTGGAGGGATGGGGCGGGGCAGCAAATTTCGCGCGCTGAGAGGACACGTGGCTCCTGACGCCTTTTAAATGCCGCACCAGTTTATCACCCTACCCGCTATTGCCAAGTATGCGATTTTCCCGCCTAATTCAGCTACGGTTCCCCCCCCCCCCCCCTTTTTTTTTTTTTATATTTATCGGTGATTTATTTTTCTGTAGCGGGTTTTGCACTGCACTGTTGCCAAGATTGAACCAGCTCCGTCCGACAACGTGCAAGGCGGAGCGGAGACTGGTGCTCTGCACATGCGCACCAACACGGAACCCTGCAAGCAAAAGCTTGCTGAAATCTAACCCTATGCTTCCGGACTCGCGGACGCGCTCTGATAGTGCTTTGCGTGCTCCTAGTACGTTGTCGTTGCTTCCGGTCTGGTATTGACTAATAATGCGGCGCATGCTCGTTGCGGACGATCGCTAACTTTTTACTATCTAGCGAGCAAGATTTATGTTTTGAAACAAAGCTGGACTCGTAAAATAAGGGTGGGAAAAATACTTAACCATTTTTTATTGCGGATAGCAATTTGTTTTATTTCATTACTATACAGTGCCGTGATGTGAACGCGGAACCCAGTTGGAGAGGGGAGGGGGGCGGTAAAGCAGCGGGATCGGAGCCACTCTGAATGGTGGGTCCTTAGGTGAACCCGGTCTCGGTTCTTGCGCTTGCGGAGATGAAATGAGCACACCTGTATAACCGATGAGCTATTGACATGTGGTTTCCATGGGAACGTGAAGCAAGCTAGAGGCACTGACTCAGGTGTAACTTGGTGGGGCAGGGAGGGAGAATGGACGGTGCCTGTATGAATCACCCCCTCCTTCCCTCCAGAGCATTATGGAGCAGCTATGTTCAGAGAGCATGGCATGGTAAAGAGGCTCCAGAATTAGGAGTTGATGGAAAGATTTAATAGTTAATAAGATATATGATCATTGAAGCAGTACACCATGTGAACGATGTTTTGATGTACTGGGCAATACTCCCTGGATGCTGTTTTCTTTTAGTTGTATAAGTAACAGATTGTCTTACACTCTGTGCTATAACTACTGGGGCTTTTGATCAGTCTCCCACCGTTTCCTGTACATTTTAAGCACATGACACTAGAGACACTTGTCCTTAAATCAAAAGTGGCTATTAACTCGAATTTGGAATGAAAAGATTTATGGGGCAAATACATTTTCAAAGGGGAAATCTTACATGGTTTTTCCATTCAAAATGTGGGCCAAGTAACTGGGGCTGCACTCTGAGCACATATATTTGCATCTGCTTTGAACATACCTATGTGGACTTTCCATCTCAGGCCACCCCAGTTCCTTTTCTGACATGGGTGACAGTACCCATGCTCTGAAAAGCATGGGCAATTTTACCTGCTTTGAGGGGAAGGCAGTGTTCAGTAGGGCTTTTCCTGCTACAATACATGGCCTCTGACAAGTTCTCTAGTTTCTGGAACACTCAGTTTTAATGTGCAGGTTGAATATTGCAATTTCCTCTGGCTTGAAGAGCAAACTGCTTCTCCCATAGAGCTGCAGTACATTGCTTGGCTCCTTATATGACCAACAAGCATCATCATTAGGGCAATAGCTGGCTTTCCTTTGCACAGGGGTATGAGCACACCTAAGAACTTAATTCAGGCATCCATTTTGAATTTCTAGTTTACAGTTAGCGCTTGGGTTACCTATTTTTAATTACTAGCATATTCAAAAGTTGTCCAGTTTTATTTTTAGATCAATATTCTGAAGTGCTTTGCGGAACCAAAGTGTGTGCAAGCCTGGAACTTACAGTGGAATCAAGATGTAAACATGAAAAGAGCAAATGCTGGACACTCCCCCGAAGTCTGGGGCATCTCATAGAAATCTGTCTTCTCTACAGTGAATCAGTGAGTTTACCAAAAGGAGCTGATTTACAGGCTGCCATATGGGCTACAACCATACATTTGAGTGTATTTGCAGTCAAACTCCTGCATGTAGTGTGAATAGATTTCACTTCCCAGCCCACTTGCCAGTTCTTTTAAGTAAAAGGCAAAGAAGCAAACCTCACTCCTCACCTGATTAAAGAGATGCCAAGGATACAAAAGTAACTATAATGCTCAACTACGCTGTCAAGTAGAGAAAAAAATTACATTTAATTCTGTGGTTTAAGAAGTGTTGTGAATTCTGCTAGAAACCCTTTCCCCTCTTTACGACCTCACAGGGTCATTCTTTATTGTGAGATGTGCCAGTAGCATGGCGGTATTATTCAAATTAGGGGAATGGAAGAAGTAGGGACGGGTTTGGGCGGAGTTATCTCCCAGCAGCGCTGCGGTCGATAATGTTTTTCACATTTTTCTCATGGCGCTATGAGGGCGATAGTGTGTGGTGCGGCTGCACAGCGGCAGGCAAAGCCATGCCACTGCAATGCAGCCAGCTGCCCACTATCCTCCCCACACCCCTTTTTTTTTTCGTGACACATTATTCTGCTATAAATATAGCAGAATGATGACTCAAGGGATAGGTTTGTTACATCCTGAAACAATCCTCTTTGAACCATTACTGGCTCCAATGTGTCTGCACTTCCATTGGTTCCATCTGGAAATGAAAGTATTGAAAACATGAGTCCTGCAGCCCTTGGAAGTTTTAGTTAGACTACAGGCCTACAGTTAGCCGAGCCCCTGATCTTTGCCTCTGTTTCTAAGACAGCTCTCCTCTCCAGTGGATGAAGAGTAAAGATGCAAGCTCTGCCTTCTGCAGTGCTTACCACTACCTTAACTTCATAACTTCCACCTGCTCTAATTGAAGGTCAGGCAGCTTGATGTCCTTGCACATCTAGTAGTCCTTAATTTTCAAGCAAATGTGGATTTTTATGAATTTCACCCATGCAGCTTCTTGCCATTTTTTTCAAATTATTTTGCTGATTTCTAATCAAAGGTTTTCTTTGAGCTGCCATTGTTTCTCTGTGTTACAGAGCGATCTAGTACCCATAACACTCATTGCCAAGTGTGAAGCAATGTATTGATAAAAAATGATGATTGTTTCCCATTATAAATAATTGCCTAGTTTTGGGGTGGTTGTGAATCTAGTTGATGCTGGCAACAGTGCTCTCCCAGTGGAGAGACTTGGCCAAACAAGTAAGGGCACAAGGAATTAGCTAAGGAGGCAGCAGCTCTATTAGCCATCCAAACCAGAAATCACTGTGGTTATAAATAAAATGTGAAGTTAGAGAGGCTGTAAAGTAATATTTTATCATGAAACAAGGGATGCTTTCTGTATAGATTTACTTCAACCTTTGGGGCACCACAAGCTGAAGGAGGCATCTGATAAGTTTAAAAGTTTAATAAATGATTTTTTAGAAAGGCTTTCTAGGTACAATAAAAAAGAAAAAACAAAAACCTGTGAAGTAGCCATTAAACAAGGAGCAACTGCTGCTGTCCCATCTGTGAAAATGCTCAGGCTGAAAGTGAAGCTGCCTGCCCTCCAAATCTCATCTCACCTGCCTTTGGGCAGAATGCTGCTCTGCCTGCAATCTGTGAAGTTTGGGGGCAGAAGCAGTAGTTGAACTAAGCTGTGGCTGGGCTCAGGGCTGCCAGTACCTCCAGACATTAAGGTACGGCAGGGGTAGCCAATTCCAGTCCTCGAGAGGCACAAACAGGCCAGGTTTTATCCTGAAAAGCTGGTCGGTATATGACTCTTAAGGGCCAGAATTGGCCACTCCTGCTGTGGGAGCTTTTCCTGGTTTTCTGTGAAAGGGTTTTTGATTGTAGCATGTGAAACCCATCTGAGCCGGGGAAAACAGGGCATGTTTTTCATATTCTGCTGCAGGTTCTGCCTACTGCATACAGAGAGTGGTGTGCCTGCAAAAATGTGGACCTGAGCCCATCAGAGGGGCATTTTTCCGTATTTAACAGATGGGTGTGCACGAGGATCGTTCTTTGGCAGTGCAGTGGTTAAATTAGTGGGTCTGCTTTTTTTTTTGCCACATCTTGGTATATATACACCTGCCTGCTCCTCACTGAAAGGCGCAAAATTGTAACTAATTCAGACCTGCCGGCAACATTTGGATAAAGAAGGGGGCGGAGAAGGTTAAGGGATTTTGTGCCATAGAAGAAGCTCACTTACCAGCTTAGTACAAGGCTGTTATTAGGAAGACTGTGTGAGAAAGGGGGAGGGAAGACCCTAACTAAACTAAAATTTACTTCAGCATCTGAATCTGTTAGCCAAATGAACAGGGCATGTTGTGAACAAATTAAATAGTTAAGTATTGAAAATGTTTTCTCTGATGAGAAAGTGGCTTGTCATTATGCTATGGTTGGTTTTATATTTCAGAATGTTTGGGTAGATGACTTTCCCCTAAAACAGATATGTAACTTGATCTACAGTGGCATGCAAGGAGGCTACAAAAGAACAGTCATGTCCCTGCTATAGTTCTACAGAACATATGGAAAGCTGCCAACTGATCTTTCTGAGGGAGACTTGGCCATGTCCTATTCGTGCACTTATATTCCAGCAGATTGTGGTAACTGAAGTTTGGTGGCAGGAGATATGAAAAAGCTAGAAAGGAGCTGAAGTCTTTGTTGACACTGTTTCACTTTAGATTGAGTTGCAATGCCCAAACAGAACTGGTACGTTTTAGAATTTGTGTATCAAAAGCAGTAACAAAATCTTACATAGCCTGGTGCTTCATGATAGATTTGAGAACCTTGTTTGGTATGAGAATCTGCACTCGTATGTCTGTGAAACATAAGCTCTACATAATCGAGGCCAGTGCTAGCTGGTTTGGTTTTTTTTGCAACTCTTAATTTTTTTTTTCCAATAACAAACGCACAGTGAAAACAATCTGTCTGTCTCACTTTCACTCAGTCTCAGTCCCACACTCTGTCTCTATCCCGGACCTCTTTTGCTGGTAAAAATTGATACCACAAGCCAGAATCTGTAAACAAGAAATGTAAAACCATACTAATAAAAAGAATAAATATTTCAAAACAGCTGACGAACAAAACAATAATTAAGAACTGATATAACATTTTATAGAAATTTCCCAAACAAAATATTTCAAAAAACAAGACATTGAATAACACCCAAGGGGGTCAGGTGATGTGGCGAGCGTGTGAAGACGTGTTCTGCTGCTCCCGGGCCCCTCTCCCCACATCGCTTTACATCAGCCTACCCCCGTACACTGAATTTGCTGGATTGGGTACTGCAGAGTAATCAAGGAGTGCTTTACAAGAAAACAGTGAAAACAGGTGGTTTTGGCACTACGGATGGCCACAAAAACTCTCCGGAAAGAGCGGCCTACAACAGCGGGAGGCAAAATGGTGGAAACCGCGAGTGCCCCACCTTCACCACAGGCGGCTGAAACAGGTGCCTTAGTGGCAGTGATATTGGCAGCAATGTACGAGAAGTTAGAGAAGCTGCATACTTGTTTTGATGATATTCAGGCGCTTCTACAGGACAATACTCACTGCATAAATGAAGCAGAGACCCATATAAGCACAGTGGAGGAGCGGGTACAAGCTTTAGAAGCAGAGCTACTCTCGGTCAAACACAGCTGGAGAAGGCGGACAATAAATTGGAGGATCTCGAAAACCAATCCCGTCGAAACAATTTGCAGCTAATTGGTTTACCAGAATCTGCATTAGACACTGAGCTGCGGTGCATTATTGAATCATGGCTGCTGCAAGAACTAGGCCTGGAGGGAGAACTGCAAGATTTGCAAGTGGAGCATGCGCATCGTTTGGGGCCTAAAGGAACAGGACAGGCCAGAGCACACCCAGTGATCTTAAAAACTTTGAACTATAAACACAAGGAACAAATTTTGCTTCGATACCGACAGCACAGAGCATTGGAATATGAAGCCAGATGGAAAACTTTCTCTGCCGTTTGCTCACTGCTGATGCAGCAGAGGGTATGCTTCAATTTCCAGCTCGTCTGAAAGTTTCCCTGAATAATGCAGTATACGTTTTGGAGACGGCTTCGGAAGCCGAGGCTTTCCTTCACCTCAGGCTGAAGGAAACAGAAAATTGACTGTCTCCCACTATAGATGCGGACTGACTTAAAGATGGAAGGCCACCTTTGTCATCTCGCATTGGCGAGGAGAAGAGCACACATTATAAAAACTTCTTTCAGTAATGTGATGTCTCAGAGAGTAGAGAACTCCAGTTGGAGGTCATACAGAGTGGGGTCCCGACACGGTGATCACAGTGACCCTTTGGGGACAGAGGGAAGAGGGGGTTTTGTTCAATGGCGGGACAAAAAGGATTAGAGTTTAAGATTAGAGATAGGGGTAGAATGGGGGGGGGGGGGTAAATAGCAACCCTGTGAGAAATTTTTGGACATTATTGATTTTTTCAATGGTAGATGTCTTAATGGAGGGGAGTTGAGGCTTAGGCTGGGGAGCCCCAGCTCATGTGATTATATGGCAGATACAACGAGTAAAGATTCTTCAATGAACTGGGGAGAATGGCTAAGTCCTTCCGATGTGTGACCTGGAATGTTGGGGGTATAAGTTCTGTCGTAAAAAAAGATACAAAATTTTGCAGGCTTTACAGAGTCAAAAAGGGCATGTAGCCTTGCTACAAGAAACTCATCTCTTGGCTAAGGAACACCAGAAATTAAGCAGGCAATGGGTTGGGAAAGTGTATGCAGCTTCCTCAGGTACTCGAAAGGCGGGGGTAGCCATTTTGGTAGGTAAAGCTGTCTCATTTCAAGAAACACAAATCATAGCTGATGAAGGGGGCAGATACCTGATTGTAGCCAGTCTTCTATTTGGGAAACCTATACTATTATGTATGGTATATGCCCCTAATGTTTACGATCATTCCTATTTCAAACATTTGGCACATCTCTTACTGCCTTTTAGCCCTACTCCAATAATATTGGGGAAATCATGAACTGTGTACATGATCCTCAGTTAAACTGCTCAGCTCTTCGAATGTCCCAAACATCAGACCGAAAAAAGGGCATTGAATATCAGTGTAACAACTTAAATCTAGTGGACAGCTGGTGCTCCCTTCATCCTATGGTGAGAGAATATACGCAAATTTCTCGTGTGCATGATACATAGGCTCGTATTGATTATATCTTAGTGGACCCCGAGATGTTTTCTCGAACTCTTCAGATTGAAATTGGTCCATCCATAATATCAGCTCATGCCCCGGTGTGGGTAGAAATAGATGGCCTTTGCCCATTGAATACTTGGCAATTTCCAGATATCTATATAAAACACTGGGACGCCCACTGGAGCTCAATTCAACAACTGCTTGTTGTGGAGTCTCAATTTAGTGGACCCTTGGGCCGACCTGCAGGAGACTGGGAAAGGTGGTCAATGTCTCTAGTATGTGGCAGGCCGGGAGGCAGATGTTCAGGCAGGACGTAGAGGTGCTCTTCACCCTGGAAGCTGGTGCTCCCCCGGGAGAAGCCCGTAGGAGCCCAACCGCTGGGACTTAGGCGGCTTCACCCTTGGAAGCTGAAGTTCCCCCGGGAGGAGTCCGTAGGGGCACGGCCGCTGGGATTTAGGCGGGTTGTTGATCAGGACTGAGAACTGGAACCAGACTAGAACAGTAGACAAGTACTATAGCAGGACTCGGGTACTGGAACCAGGCAGGAACTGTAGCAGGCAAGCAGAAACCAAGCAGGTACTGTAGCAGGCAAGCAGGAACGGCGCGAGTAGCAAGGCAGCTCACTCCGGGGCACGACGCAACAGGGAACCAGGAGGTAAACCCGTTGCAAGGCAAAGACCGAGTGTCCGCGGCCGGCTTATCAAGGCCGCGGCGTCTGACATCAGGAACTGGGTGGAGTCACCAGTGGCGGGAAACGGCCTAGAAAAGCGTCCAAGTGGCGCGCGTGCCTAGAAGCAGGGCGTCCATGGGAAGCTTCCCGGCGGCGCGGCCCCCACGGGGACGCCACCAAACAAGGTGCAAACCAGGCCTCCAGACGCGGGAACAGGTCCAGGAACACGGAGGTAAGGGTCTGGTCGCGACGCTCTCGGCCAGAACCGCAACACTGCTATCACAAATAGCTCTCACCCTCAACCATAGCAAAACTGAAATACTCCACATATGCAATAAAATTTCACCCACACCTGACCCCCATCTCGCTGCACACCTGACTAAAAACCAAATCGTTCTCACCGCAAAAGACCTAGGAATCACACTCGACACTGACCTAAACTTCAAAAATTATATCAATACCATAATAAAAGAAGGATTCTACAAACTTCAAGTCCTGAAAAAAATCAAACCTCTCCTACACCTCCAAGACTTAGAACAGCATTACAAACCCTCCTATTCTCAAAGCTGGACTACTGCAACGCAGTCCTAGGCCTACCAGCATCCACCCTTAGACTACTACAACTCCTACAGAATGCAGCAGCCAGAGCACTCACCAGCAGCAAAAAAACAGATCACATCACTCCAATCCTCAAAGAGCTACACTGGTTGCCGATCCCTTATATAATACAATACAAAACATTATCCCTCATCCATTCTGTGCCTACCTTACTAAGAAATGGGATGATTATTGTGTCAATAATCAGGAACATAGCAGTTCCCCAGTTTTATACTGGAAAGTTGCTAAAGCGGTATTGTGTGGAGAAATTATATCATATACAGTAGCCAAGCGGAAAGCACCGCTATACTAACTGCACTAACCACATCCTCTGGCAACAAATTCCAGAGTTTAATTGTGCAGAATCTTTTATTTATTTGGACATTATTTTACCTAGGGATGTGGAGCAAATCTCATCGGTCAATTTCCATAAGATATTGAAAGAAATGGAAAACTTACTTTGTGGCTGGCAAGATTTTCCCTTATCCTTGGCAGGAAGGGTGAATCTATTTCAAATGATTATATTGCCCAAGTGGCTATATATGTTCCAAATCCTTCCCTGCCATTTAACAAAAAGAGATGTCTGTAGATTAGAAAGATCACTTCAAACTTATTTGTGGAAAAAGGGTAAACCACGCATTGCCTATATAAATTAATGTATCCTTGGAAAATGGGGGGGATTAGGTTTGGCGGTTTAACCATTATAATGTGGCCTGTAACTTGCGCCATGTGGTTGATTGGCTGTTGGAGACTCAATACTATACTCCCCTATAGTTAGAGATGACGCTGCTGGCACCCTGGAAGCCCAGCTACATTTTGCATTCCAAATTATCAATTCTGCCTACTCAGTATAGGCATAGTCCACTAATATGCTCAGTAATTCAAGTATGGCGAACTTTATGTCATTTAATGTGCTTAGATTGGAGGGTTTCCCAATTTTTGCCACTAACGGGAAATAAGGAATTCTTACCGGGTCTGTCCCACCAGGTCTTTACTCTCTGGTCACAAAAAGGGGTAAAGTGGATAGCCAGTTTTTTTTTTTACATATGAGGGAGAAACCCTATCCTTTCAGGAATTGCGAGACCAATTTGAATTAGATCACAAGCATTTTTTGGCATATTTGCAAGTATGTCACTATTTTCAATCTTTATGGGAGACAAAGTGGGGGTGGAACAGAGGACAGTTCTATCCAAAGTTTTTGATGTGGAGGACCCCTCCCGGCCTACTATCTCCTCTCTTTATGCCCTATTAAATAAATTTAATCCTAAATTGAAGGGTTTCAGTGTTAATAGGCAGGCAATCAGAGTTATCATTGTCATTATCGGTGTCCCAATACGAAAGAAGTTTTGAGAAAATAAGAACATGCCATACTGGGTCAGACCAAGGGTCCATCAAGCCCAGCATCCTGTTTCCAACAGTGGCCAATCCAGGCCATAAGAACCTGGCAAATACCCAAAAACTAAGTCTGTTCCATGTTACTGTTGCTAGTAATAGCAGTGGCTATTTTCTAAATCAACTTAATTAATAGCAGGTAATGGACTTCTCCTCCAAGAACTTATCCAATCCTTTTTTAAACACAGCTACCTTAACTAGTAATATTACTCTGCGGGAAATGTTTTATAAGTTTTTGCTGCGCTACTATTGCCCGCAGCAATGAGCACATCAGATGGGTCTTGCTCCTTCTGCCCTCTGTAGGAAATGTAAAATGGGGATAGGCACTTTGGGACATCAGCTTTGGTCGTGTTCGAAGAATCAGGTTTTTTGGCGCACTCTGATTTGCTATGTACAAACAATCACAGAGATTTCTTTCCCATTGCAGGCCCAAACTCTTCTTTTTGAGTGTTTGACTGGAATTGCAATAGGTCGCAAATATATCAGACTCTGGATTCGTAAGGTTTTATTATTAGCCAAATGTGTTATTTTACAATGTTGGTTGAGGGAAGATCCCCCTAGTATTACACAATTAAAGAACAATATACATACAATGCATATCAATAAGAAGTATATGGAGAAGCTCAATTTATTGAAACGTAGACTACGTTTTTGTTGATCTGGGAGTCATACTTACAATCTTTATCCCCCCATGACAGAAGTATGGTACTTAATGATTATACTGCTCCCTCTGGTAATGTATAACTATTTTTATAAATGTTTGATAGGCTCACAGGGTTATAGGGTGGGGGGGGGGAGCTGGACTGCTTGGTGGAAGATTATATTATGTCAAAGGGTAGCAACCTGGAGAACAAATACCCAGGTGCTACTGAAAGTTTATTCTGTATGTTATACATTGTTCTTAATTCAATAAAAAGATTTAAATATAAATGTAAAAAAAAACCCCACACATAATAATTAAAACAAATATGAATTTTTAAAAAATTCCCACTCTCCAAACCTGGAAACTTTTGATTTCCAGTTTCCTTGAGATTGTGGATTAGTGGGGGGAGTGGGTGGATAAACTTTCTATTCTCTCATATACGCATGCTGTCTTCTTTCTCATCTGTCTTACACATATCTTCACTTGCGCATTCCCTCTCTTGTTCTGTAATTTTAATCTTTAGAATTTTTCTACAATTTTTCCCAGCACTGATGTCAGGCTCACCAGTCTATAATTTGCAGGTTTAACACTGGAGCTTTTTTTTTAAAGATTGGCGTTACATTGACCACTCTCCAATGTTAAGGTACAATAGATGATTTTAATAATAGGTTATAAATTACTAGTAATAGGTCTGCAATTTCACTTTTTAGTTCTTTCTGAACTGTGGGATGTAAACCATCTGGTTCAGATGATTTGTTAGTCTTTAGTTTGTCAATTTGCCCTATTTCATCTCCCAGGTTCACCGTTATTTGTTTCAGATTATCTGAATTAACACCATTAAATAACAGTTCCAACATAGATTGCTCCCCAGTAAACACCAAAGCAAAGAATTCATTTAGTCTTTTCACTATTGCCTTGTCTTCCCTAAGTACCAATTTTACCCCTCAGTCATCTTAATGGTGCAGTTCACTCTCTTACAGGTTTCCTGTTTTGGATTTATTAGAAAAATTGTTATTATGAGTTTTTGCCTCAATGGCAAGATTAAGAACATAAGAACATGCCATACTGGGTCAGACCAAGGTTCTATCAAGCCCAGCATCCTGTTTCCAACAGTGGCCAATCCAGGCCACAAGAACCTGGCAAGTACCCAAAAACTAAGTCTATTCCATGTTACCGTTGCTAGTAATAGCAGTGGCTATTTTCTAAGACAACTTAATTAATATCAGGTAATAGATTTCTCCTCCAAGAACTTATCCAATCCTTTTTTAAACACAGCTATACCAACTGCACTAACCACATCCTCTGGCAACAAATTTCAGAGTTTAATTGTGCATTGAGTAAAAAAGAACTTTCTCCGATTAGTTTTAAATGTGCCACATGCTAACTTCATGGTGTGCCCCCTAGTCTTTCTATTATCCGAAAGAGTAAATAACTGATTCACATCTACCGTTCTAGACCTCTCATGATTTTAAACACATTTATCATATCCCCCCTCAGCTGTCTCTTCTCCAAGCTGAAAAGTCCTAACCTCTTTAGCCTTTCCTCATAGGGGAGCTGTTCCATTCCCCTTATCATTTTGGTAGCCCTTCTCTGTACCTTCTCCATCGCAATTATATCTTTTTTGAGATGCGGTGACCAGACTTGTACACAGTATTCGAGGTGCGGTCTCACCATGGAGCGATACAAAGGCATTATGACATTTTCCGTTTTATTCACCATTCCCTTTCTAATAATTCCCACCATTCTGCTTTTTGACTGCCGAAGCACACTGAATCGAAGATTTCAATGGGTTATCCACTATGATGCCTAGATCTCTTTCTTGGGTTGTAGCACCTAATATGGAACCTAACATTGTGTAACTATAGCATGGGTTATTTTTCCCTATATGCATCACCTTGCACTTATCCACATTAAATTTCATCTGCCATTTTGATGCCCAATTTTCCAGTCTCACAAGGTCTTCCTGCAATTTATCACAATCTGCTTGTGATTTAACTACTCTGAACAATTTTGTATCATCTGCAAATTTGATTATCTCACTCGTATTTCTTTCCAGATCATTTATAAATATATTGAAAAGCAAGGGTCCCAATACAGATCCCTGAGGCACTTCACTGCCCACTCCCTTCCACTGAGAAAATTGTCCATTTAATCCTACTCTCTGTTTCCTGTCTTTTAGCCAGTTTGCAATCCACGAAAGGACATTGCCACCTATTCCATGACTTTTTACTTTTCCTAGAAGCCTCTCATGAGGAAGCTTGTCAAACGCCTTCTGAAAATCCAAGTATACTACATCTACTGGTTCAGCTTTATCAACATGTTTATTAACTCCTTCAAAAAAGTGAAGCAGATTTGTGAGGCAAGGCTTGCCCTGGGTAAAGCCATGCTGACTTTGTTCCATTAAACCATGTCTTTCTATATGTTCTGTGATTTTGATGTTTAGAACACTTTCCACTATTTTTCCTGGCACTGAAGTCAGGCTAACCGGTCTGTAGTTTCCCGGATCGCCCCTGGAGCCCTTTTTTAATATTGGGGTTACATTTGCTATCCTCCAGTCTTCAGGTACAATGGATGATTTTAATGATAGGTTACAAATTTTTACTAATAGGTCTGAAATTTCATTTTTTAGTTCCTTCAGAACTCTGGGGTGTATACCATCCGGTCCAGGTGATTTACTACTCTTCAGTTTGTCAATCAGGTCTACCACATCTTCTAGGTTCACCGTTATTTGATTCAGTCCATCTGAATCATTACCCATGAAAACCTTCTCCGGTACGGGTACCTCCCCAACATCCTCTTCAGTAAACACCGAAGCAAAGAAATCATTTAATCTTTCCGCGATGGCCTTATCTTCTCTAAGTGCCCCTTTAACCCCTCGATCATCTAACGGTCCAACTGACTCCCTCGCAGGCTTTCTGCTTCGGATATATTTTAAAAAGTTTTTACTGTGAGTTTTTGCCTCTACGGCCAACTTCTTTTCAAATTCTCTCTTAGCCTGTCTTATCAATGTCTTATATTTAACTTGCATTATCCTATTTTCTTCTGTTGGATCCTTCTTCCAATTTTGGAATGAAGATATTTGGCTAAAATAGCTTCTTCCACCTCCCCTTTTAACCATGCCGGTAATCGTTTTGCCTTCTTTCCACCTTTCTTAATGTGTGGAATACATCTGGACTGTGCTTCTAGGATGGTATTTTTTAACAATGAACACACCTCTTGCACATTTTTTACTTTTGTAGCTGCTCCTTTCAGTTTTTTTCTAATAAATTTTCTCATTTTATCAAAGGATGTGTTTAGTGCAGTTAGTATAGCGGTGTTTAAAAAAGGATTGGATAAGTTCTTGGAGGAGAAGTCCATTACCTGCTATTAATGAAGTTGACTTAGAAAATAGCCACTGCTATTACTAGCAACGGTAACATGGAATAGACTTAGTTTTTGGGTACTTGCCAGGTTCTTATGGCCTGGATTGGCCACTGTTGGAAACAGGATGCTGGGCTTGATGGACCCTTGGTCTGCTTAAGTTTCTTTTTGTTTTGCCTGCTTTATCAATGTTTTGCATTTAACTTGCCAGTGTGTATGCTTTTTCCTATTTTCTTCATTTGGATCCTTTTTCCACTTTTTTAAAGAAGTTCTTTTGGTTATAATAACATTTTACCTCACCATTTAACCATGCTGGCAGTTGTTTGGCCTTCCTTCTGCCTTTTTTTTATGTGTGGAATAAATCTGGTCTGTGCTTCCAAGATGGTATTTTTAAATAATGTCCATGCCTGACAAACTCTTAACCTTTGTAGCTGCACCTTTTAAGTTTTTCCTATCTGTTTTCTTTATTTGATCACAGTCCCCTTTGGCAAGTTAAATGCTAGAGCATTAGTTTTCCTTAATGTTCTCTCTCCAGTTATCAAAACAAATTTGATTGCATAATGATCAGTTTTATAAAGTGGCCCCACTACAGTTATCTCTTGCACCAAGTTCTGCTGTCCACTAAGAATTATGTCTAAAATAGCTCCCTCTCTTGTTGGCTCCTGGACTATGAAGCAGTCATTTATTTAATCTAGAAACTTTACTTTCCTAGCATGTCCTGATGTGACATTTACCCAATTAATATTGGGGTAATATTATGGTTTCGAGGTGTTTGAGTGGATTCTTGGGTACTGTGGAAGATGACCACGCCCACGGGGAGGAGCCCCGTGGGGAGGCACAGTACTGGGCTAGACTCAGGATGCACAAACACAGAGTTTTATCTTTTATTGTACAGTTGTTGTATACCACCAGAGGTGGCAGTAGTGAGGTGATCCAGAGGTAGCAGTCCAGGGACCCTCGGCAGAGGGAACCCGTCTCACCAAGATGGTATAGGGATATCCAGGTGTAGGTTTCCCAGCATGGCAGAGCTGTAGATGAGAACACAAAATACAAATCCTGAGAAACATGGAAAGTGGGTGAAAAAGCCCAGTGAGACCTCATATATGATTGCCCGGAGGCTAAGCTAATACAAGCTTTTAATGGCACAAGGTTTTCTTTTAATCATTGGTCTCTATGGGCTGTTTTTTTGAAAGGCGCTTCCCTGTCAGAAGCTGTCCGAATGCACTTAAAGTCTGTAAGTACTTCAAAACGGGTTGCCCCAATGCCTGAAGCTATGCCCGAAGGGTGTACTTATCTTGCAGCTTGTATCCGTCGAAAAGCCTTGAGGTGGTGTTGGCAGAATGGTTGGGTCCGACGTTGTTCCATTTCGATGGCTGCCTCTGATTGGAGGAACATTTTCAGCTATTCAGCTGACCATGTGGCACATGTTGCTCAGGAACAATCTCTATTTTCTGACTTTTTCGACGCATACAAGCTGCAAGATAAGTACACCCTTCGGGCATAGCTTCAGGCATTGGGGCAATCCGTTTTGAAGTACTTACAGACTTTAAGTGCATACGGACAGCTTCTGACAGGGAAGCGCCTTTCAAAAAAACAGCCCATAGAGACCAATGATTAAAAGAAAACCTCGTGCCATTAAAAGCTTGTATTAGCTTAGCCTCCGGGCAATCATATATGAGGTCTCACTGGGCTTTTTCACCCACTTTCCATGTTTCTCAGGATTTATATTTTGTGTTCTCACTACTAATTTCCTGTTTGCGGATTCTGTATTCTTTTAGAGCTGTAGATGAGACAGACTGAGAATTAGATTACTCACTAGATGATAGCTGTAAGGTTGATGATTCCACCAGGCAGAAGTAGATGGTAACAGGCACCAATGCAGGGAGAGCAGGCCCTCTAGGAGCAAGTACCTGATCCCAGCAAGGCACCTGAAAGAAAGGAGAGGGCCCCAGAAGAGCGGGTACCCAGGTTAGAGTATACCCCGAAGAGCAGAGAGGGCTTCCAGCGGCAGAGTAGCTTAGACCGGATGGGTCCAAGCCATATGATCCGTATCGCGATCCTTGCTAACTCAATGAGCTAGCAAACAAGTGTAGGCTAAATACCTGGATAGAGTGACGTCACTCGAGGGGGACGCCCCCAAGGTTCCCGCCATGACGTGGATAAAGACGTGGGTAGCGTGCATACGCGCACCCAGGAGGCCCTTAGAAGAAACATGGCGTGAGGCTTTGCCATAGCCGTTCCAGGGACTCCAGAGGACGCGGCTTGCAGACGCGGCAGTAGCCATCTTCCTGAGGCTAGCAGGGAGAGCAGAGAAAAAGATGAGGCACAAGGGTCGAAGCCATCTGAGACCGACGGATGCAACAAGTAATTGAAATGTGTACGTAGCCAGTAACTCAGTTAAGCTGTTACAATGTACCAGGTCATTATAAGGCTTGCCTTAGACATCTTGTTATATGTAAACCGATGTGATATGTCAAATCGAATGTCGGTATAGAAAAATAAATAAATAAAATAAATCTCCCATTATTACTGTGCTGCCAAATTTGTTAGCATCCTTAATTTCTGTTAGCATTTCATTAGCTGAGTGTTCATATTGGCCTAACGGACAATCCATGCAACAGACTGAAAGGTTCTATGTTCAGTGGTTCGGACAATAAGAGAAGCAATGCATGATTTAATGGTACACATTCAGCATGGATTTACCCAAGGGAAGTCTTGCCACACATTTTTTAAAGGGGTGAATAAGCATATGGATAAAGGTGAACCGGTAGATGTGGTATATTTGTATTTTCAGAAGGTATTTGATAAAGTCCTTCATGAGAGGCTTCTAAGAAAACTAAAAAGTCATGGGATAGGAGGAGATGTGGATAACAAACTTGTAAAAAGACAGGAAACAGCAGGATTAAATGGTCTATTTTCACAGTGGAAAAAAGTAAAGGCTCTGATCTGCAATTGGACTGGTGCTTTTTAATATATTTATAAATGAGCTGGAAAGGGGTATGGGAGTGAGGTGATCAAATTTGCAGGTGACACAAAATTATTCAGAGTAGTTAAATCAAAAGCAGATTGTGATGAATTGCAGATGAATGGCAGATGAAATTTAATGTGGACAAGTACAAAGTGATGCATATAGGGAAAAATAACTCATGCTGTAGCTGCATAATGTTAGGTTGCATTTTAGGAAAAAGATCTGGGCATCAGAGTTGACATTATATTGAAATTGTCAGCTCAGTGTGCTGTGGCAGTAAAAAAAAGCAAACAATGTTAGGAATTATTAGCAAGGGAATGGCAAGTAAAACTGAGGATGTCATAATGCCTCTGTATCGCTCAGTGGTTAGACTGCACCTTGAGTACTGTGTGCAATTGTGGTCACCACATCTCAAAAAAGATATAGTTGCACTGGAGAAAGTACAGAGAAAGGTGACCAAAATGATAAAGAGCATAGAACAACTGCCCTATGAGGAAAGGCTAAAGAGGTTAAGGCTGTTTCAGCATGGAGAAGAGACAGCTGAGGGGGCATATGATAGAGGTCTAAAAAATCATGAAAGGACTTGTATGGGTAAATGTGATACGGTTATTTATTCTTTTGGATAATACAAGGACTAGGAGCACTCCATAAAGTTAGCAAGTAACACATTTAAAACAAATCAAAAAACAAATTCTTTCACTCAACGCACAATTTAGCTCTGGAATTTGTTGCCAGAGAATGTGGTTAAGGTAACTAGTGTAGCTGGGTTTAAAAAAGGTTTGGATAAGTTCCTGGAGAAGTCCATAAACTGCTATTAACAGGGAATAGTCCGTACTTGTTGCTAGCATTAGTAACATGGGATTTATTTAATGTTTGGGTAGGTATATGCCAGGTAGTTGTGACATGGATTGGCCACTGTTGGAGACAGGATACTGGGCCAGATGGACCCTTGATCTGGCTTAGTATGGCATATCTTATGATCTAACCATTTCCTGTATTGCTCTTCAATTATGGAATGTCCTGCCCAGTGAATTACATTAAATGCAAGATCTTAAAGTCTTTAAAAATTAGATTTAAAACCTGGCCTTTTGGTTCAGCCTTATCCTGGTGAGGGTTAGGCTGTGGAAGAAGACAAATTGGTGTTATGTGTAAGTGGATCTGCACGTTGGTATGAAGATTTGGAGGAAGCGGGCTGAGAAAGAGGGGTCATGGAATGAGGGTGAAAAGGGGTAGACTCAGAAGTAATCTTAAGAAATATTTATTTACAGAGAATGGGGTGGATGCATGGAACGGCCTCCCAGTGCAGACAAAACCAGTATTTGAATTCAAGAAAACATGGGATAAATACAGAAGATCTCATGAGTGATGAGAATTGTAAGGCTAGATAAACTGGATGGATAGGCAGACTAGAAAGGCTGTATGGTCTTTTTCTGCCGTCATGTTCCTATGTTTAATTTGTTCAGGTAGGATGGGATATGGCATCTTTTAGATATATGTATTTTATTTTATTATGATGTTGTTGTAATTCTTACTTTTGTTTCTAATCTTTCATGAGTGAGAGATTTTCTGTTTGTTATTGTATTATGCCTTTCAGCAGTAAAAGTGTATAATAAATGTATGTTATTATGTACTTACTCATGTTCAGAGAGGCAGGTTAACACCCTAGCTGCTGGTTCTAACGAGGGTAGAGATGCACATCTCGACAGCATTCATGTGGCCACGTTAGAGGGTAGCTAGGTTAACGCCATCATATTGACTGGCTCAATCTTGCCGATTAAATACCAGCCCAAAGAGGGCCATTTGGCAGAGGAGCACTACTCAAGCCTCTTAGTAAAAGATAGGCTTTCTGGGCCCTTCTCATCATTTCCCAGCTCCCAAAAAACAAAATAGAGCTTTTGGGCCTCTTACACCCCCATGCCCTGAAGCACAAAATCCAGCCTCTGGATCCCTTACCAACCCCAAAAGCTCTGATAAAATTTTCACCAATGAGAAGAAGCCAAATTCAAAAGGGTGCTCCTCACATTAGCACATGTGCTATTTTTCTTCTGTAGCAAGAGACAGATTCTATAGCATGACAGGAGATCAGCAGCTCTGCTTTTTGAAACATCACTGACCTTCGGGTATTCTCTCATCCCACTTTTGTGGTCACCCCCTCGGCCAAACAAAATCTTCTTCATGATTAAACTGATACGTGAGATAGGGGGTCCAGATTTAAGGACCAGGCAATAAAAGAAGATGCTGCTCACAAGTTAGTTCACTTGCACAATTTTAAGCTAACATATCTTACATACATAGAAATGACGGCAGAAGACGACCAAACGGTCCATCCAGTCTGCCCAGCAAGCTTTCACACTTATTTTTTTTTTCATACTTTTCTGTTACACTTGTCCCTTTAAATAACTTTTTTGATTCTATTTCCCTTCCACCCCTGCCATCGTAGATAGCAGTGCTGGAGCTGCATCTAAATGAAGTATCTAGCTAATTGGTTTGGGGTAGTAACTGCCGTAATAAGCAAGCTACTCCCATGCTTGTTTACCCAGCCTGTGCAACTCAGTCCTTGTTGGTTGTTTGAATACAAATCCTCTTTTCTTCATTCCCCCTGCCGTTGAAGCAGAGAGCTATGCTGGATATGCATTGAAAGTGATGTATCAGGCATTTTTGGTTTGGGGTAGTAACTGCCGTAACATGCAAGCTACTCCCCTGCTTTTATGTGGATGCAAATCCTTTTTTCCACATTTCCTCTTGCCGTTGAAGCATCTTTTGCTCATGACTTTAGTTTCTTGCAAGGGCAGTTTTCAATAGCTTAAACTGTGTACAAAGTACAAAGTCTGTTTTAGCCCGAGTCCAATCCAAAGAAAATGTATGCAAACAAAACTATCTTGCTTTGGGGCTGGGAGCTTCCTCCTGCACCACTGGACTTCCAGCATTCATTTGCAGCTGAGTATTTTTCCCTCTTTCACTTCTTCACATTCCCTCCTCTTTAGCTCATCTATTGCAAAGACAGGCCACAGACCATGACTCCCTTCAAAATCTAATGCATGACCTTCTTGAATGTCATCTGTAGCTGTTACTGTTGAGCAGTGGGTGGGATTCCTTTACTCCAGGGGCTGTAAATGTTGCCTATAAATGGAAATGGGTAAAAAGCACTGAGGGACATTTGCCCCTAAAAAATTAAAGTAAGAACAGCTAACAAAGGCCTGAGTATTCCATCCATCCAAAGTGCTCATCTATCAGAAGTTCAAGATGGAGCACTCTCAAATGCTGGGCCTGTGTTGTGGAACTCGCAACCTGAAGAGTTAAGAATCCAAAAAGATCAGAAAATTTTTAGGAAAGTATTAAAAACTCGGTTATTTAAAATAGCTTTCAAAACTGATCAAACAAAATGAGAACAGCCCAATAGAGAATACAGCATGAGTAAAGGTTGAATTATCATAATTGTCCTTGATTTATGTATGTTTTTATTTTTTATTTAAAGTTATGAATGTGAATTCTGTGAACAGTTGTGATTATCTAATAGAACGACGGTATAGAAATAAATACATTTAAGGACAGAGTGAAAACCCAGGTGCACTTTTTATACTAGTATATTTTTTCCCTCACTTTAAAATGTCCTTTCTCCAGATGGCGTAGCCCAGTGACAAAAATTCCCTTACTAGTCAAGGGCTTGGAGGAAGTCCACTCTGAGACTAACCATCTTAGTTGCCAGAAAAGGGTCAACACAATAGTGGCACTACCCTCCATCCCTCCCCTGGCACTCAAACACATTGCCTGCACAACAGGAAACTTGGACTCCATGGCTGCTCCTTTTCACAAATATACTGGGAGATGCATCAAGCCGCAATAGGGCTGTAACACGCGTTAGGGTACATCACGCGCTATACACTGTTTATCACATGATAGAGCACGAACGCGGTGATATAAGCAATATTTTGCATGGCCCTGCTTAGATTTCCACCCCTATTACAATGAGCTGCTTTTGCATGTGATTTATATACATGAATAATGCAAATCCATGCAGCGCAGCTAATTACTAATCAATTCTATGTTAATAGTTTATTATGGCTGACCGGCATCCTTGTTATAATGTAACTGTATGCTCCGTACCTCTTGTTGATTGGTTAATTATATTTTTTGCTTAGTTCATTGTAAACCGAGTTGATTTGATTTGTATCAAGAAAGTCGGTATATAAAAGCCTTTAATAAATAAAATAAATAAATAATGTGGGTCCTGAGGCTCTTACATTAGATTTAAAGGGTCATGCAAAATGTAAGATTGCCCGGCAAAAAAAAAGTTGGGTGGGAGTCAAGGCTGATCCCCAAGTGGCGGCCCCGTCATCCAAAAGTAAAAAAATATATAAATATGCATACACGTGACGGCCCCCCACTCTGTCCTCAATGAAAAGTATTCCCCCACCCCCCTTTACAAAGTCCTCAAGCCTGACACTAGCCCCCACCCCAATAGTTGTCCAAAATCAATGGTATAGTGTCCCCTCTTACCTTCCCCCATATGTCAGAACGAAAACATTGGTAGTGGGAACCCCCTGGCCCCACTCCCACACCCCAGACTTCCAAAAAGTGAAGCCGATCCTGCAATGGGGCCCAGGTGCCTGGTCAGCACCATTTTTCAAAATAGTGCTGACCTAACCTTGCCCAGTCTCATGACTGGGGCAAAGTCCAGTGATTGGATCTAGCCCCTCACAATCTTTGCAGAGCTCTTAGACTACAAAGAAGAAAAAGCACCACTCTTTGGTGCCTCCACTGCCAAAGAAGCATTGGTTCTTTTTTGCAAGCGATGCACTTGAAACATAATTTGTTGGCGTATCAGCACCCAATGCCGTTGACACACCTGGCATCATCGATGCGCAAACTCCCAGTGTCATCGAAGTAAATAGGCCCGAATCCTTCAACGTATCCAGCTGATGAGCACATGATGCACTGAGCCTAAGAATACTTAAGGTATTAGGCCTCAACTCCACTGATGCTCCCTCCTTCGATGCCTCCATCCCCAAAGCAACCTTTGGCATCATTGATGTACTGGACCGTGGTCTTTCTGATGAAGTAATTTACAAAATCAAGAGGGCAGAAGGAAATGTTCTTCATTTACATCCACCTATTTCAACACCATTCTTGCCATTGAAGCTACTAGAACAAGGCTTCCATGTGGACACACCAGACCCCATTTGCTCTCTGGTGCCATTGATTTCCAGCAGGCCCCTAGGACAGCTTTTGCAGAGCCCAAGAGAAGTGCAAGAAGATTTCATCCAAGTTTCAGAAGAGGATGTTTCCTCCTCCAATATGATGAGGCTATGCTAGTCACTAATATTATCTCTGTGATTTTTTTTCTACCTGGGGAAGTGGAAGGGGTTTTGATTCCTCCCAAGGTTGTGGCCCCACCTTTTTAGGGGATAACTTTTTGGGGGGTTATATAGTATGTTGGAGCTTGCACAATGCTTCAGTGGTTCAGAAGCTAAGGAGAAGGAAGGAGTCCAGAGCTTCCTCCAGGATAGGAGATAGAGGAAGAGTGAGGAGCTGAAACCTTTCCCAGGGGTTTGAGAGAGAGAGAAAAAGAGCGAATTGAAGAGCAAGAGATTTCCCCAAGAGCTTGAAGGGTGGTTGGAGATTCCCCCTGGATCTCACAGAAAGCAATTCAAGCATTTTTGTAAAAAGGTTTTTGAGAAAGAACTTTGTGAAAAGATTTTTTTTGGATTTTGACTGACCAATGCCTGAGAGAAGGGCGTACCCCTGATATCCCAAAGGACTGGAATCAGAGATCTGTTGACCAATTTGTCTAGTTAACTAATTGGGTGAAGAGAAGGATGTAGACTTTTCAGCCACTAATTCAAGAGACTTTATTTTTGATAGTTGAAGATTTTGACTTGTTGGAACCCTCTTTTTGCTTGGGGATTTTTCCAGACCAATTCATGCCTGAACTGGAGCTACACTCTAGTTATTTCACTTTCACTGGTGGGGATATTTTCAATCAGAATGAAGGTGTAAGAACAAGAAGAAAAAGGAAGAGTTATGATGGACAGAGGAAATTATTTTTGTCATCTTAACCTGGATCCTCTTCTTTAAGTTACAATAAAGGCTATCTTATTTGAACACCAACTACAGACTCCAGTGTTTTCACTGAGTTTTACTCAAGTGTGGACTTACTTGGATGGATGGACCCTTTTGTGATTACTGGTTTCTCCATGTTGTGCTGATTTTGGCTTCCTTGCTTTTATTTTTCACTATCTGGCACTTCCTGGAACTGTGTGATATAGCGTGTGAAGTTGTCATGGAGATAGTGATAGACAGTGCCAGTGGCCTCAGAAGAGAAGTCTTCCTCCTCATCCGCATCTGAACCTGTACCATCCCTAATCTAGGATAAACCACCGAAACGGAGGACTGGCTACATCAACATCTGACCAGAGGGCACATCTCCCCTTGGACAAGTGGCAGAGTTGGTGAGGTCTTTCTTTACCTCCCTAGTGGCTAAGGATAAGGACACTCTTTATCCACTCCTTTGTCCAAAATATCAGATTTCCACAAGGAATCACTCCTATCCCTGATGTAAGAGGGGAGTCCATCAGAATCTCAAGAAGTGGTTCTAGTCCTTCTTCACTCCAGAGCAGTGGAGTACAGCCAGTTGGAGGAAGTTCACCAGGGATACATCTCTCTGAAGTGACCAAAGACTCTGCCTCAGTTGACACTTAATAATTGGGGTTCTAGATTAGCATTACCTTTCCCCTAGGATCAGAAGGATAGACCAGAATCTCCTCCAACCCTCTACCTGAACCTCTGGAACATTTGTCTTTGCCAGGAGACCTCTCCTATTCCAGATTCCAGGTTAAATTAGGAAAGGCCCTAGATGACAAATGAACATAAATAAGTGTAAGAATCTTCATTCAAAACTCTTTAGCTTGCTTCAGATTTTTGACACCATGATAGAGCTAACAACCATTCCAATTCACAATATACTGCAAGAATTACAAACCAGAATGTGAAAAAATCCAATTTCTCAGTAGTCAGAAAGTTAAATTTAAAATGCAGAATACAAAAAGCTCCATGTTTTGGAGTTGTACAGCTATTAAAACAAGCAAAGAAAACAAAAACATTATCCAACACTCTGCCAGGGAAAGACCCCAGACTATTGGACAGTCTTGGGGGAAAAAAAGTATTTCAAGGCACTATGCTCTTTTTTTTTAACATTTTAATTGTTATTAGATTTTAAATCAAATACATTAATTTTAATCTTAAGAAAAAAAGAGTTTATAATAATGAAACCGACCACCATCATTAGAAGCAAAATAAAACACATCTCAAGTTCACACAATGGGGGTAAGAACAAAAGGGAAAAGCAAATTAAAAAGAAAGAAAAACAATAAGGTACTATGCTTAACACTCATATTTCAGCTCACCAGTTCTACATGGTACAATACTTAAGACTGTATGCAAATACTGAAGCCATATCTCTCCCTGGGGTAGGGTGGCTCTATATACCTATGGTCTTTCCTCAATGTTGAATATATCATCTTATCCGATCAGGCGTTCAGTATAATAGCCTGATCCTTGTCAGCTTCCATTGGAGCACATCGAATAGCTTGGTTGAGAGCTAGCAGCTTGCATGACAAGGTCAATGATAAGTTAGCGGATATCCCCTGCCTAGGAGACCATCTTTTTGAAGACAAACTCAAACAGTAGCTCAAAATAAAGAGCAACATGTTGCAGTTTAGGTGCTTTCAACAGACTCAGAACATCAATCTATGTCATGGCATCCCTTCTTCACCTTTAAATGGTCGTATTTTCAAAGATGCCTCTTCCAGCAATTCTAATAATGGGCTCCACCCCTGCTTTCACAACAACAGCTTCTGGTGAGAAGCTGACAATGAAAAGTACCAACCTAAACCTGGACCAAGTTTTGAGCAGTCTTCAAACTCACCAATCAACCTCTCCAGTCGGAGGCAGGATTCATCTTTACCTGGAACAATTGTCCCAGGATAACCAAAGACCACTGGGTACTCAAGATTGTGGAATCTGGTTAGCACTTGCATTTCTCTTGGCTTCACACACTACCTCATTGCTCAGCCTTCAATACAGATACATCTCACTCAGTGCAGCTCCACCTGGAGGTGGAGTCACTCCTCAGACAGCAGGCGATAGAAGCTATCCTGCCCAATCAACATAACTGGGATTTTAGTCTCACTATTTTCTTATCCCCCCCCAAAAAACTCGAGTGACTGAGGCCCATTCTGGATTTAAGAAGTCTGAACAAGAACCTGCTATGGGAGAAATTCAAGATGAGCTCATTTCACACAATCTTACTCTTCCTTCAGGCAGGGGACTCTCTAAATGTCATGGCTAATGCAGCCCTGCTTGTCAATGGAGAAAGCAAGTTTGCTTACTGTAAACAGTGTTCTCCATAGACAGCAGGATGAATTAGCTATGCTAAATACCTGCCCACCTCCCTGGAGAGTTGACTACTGAGGCAACGTCCACACAGGAGTTCCCACATATGCTCAATAGAGCAAAAAGGTTTATGAGCTTAAGAGAGAAGGGTCCATTTAATGCTATTGGATAACGTCATCCACATGTCATGGCTAATTCACCTTGCTGTCTCCTGAGATCATCGTTTACAGTAAGTAAACTTGCTTTATGACTGGAGGTTATAGTTCCCTATTTCAATTATAAAATTTGCTTGTGAGCTATCAAGTGCTGACATTTTATAAATGAGGTAAACACTTTTTATGGTATTGCTATGCAAAATTATGCAAATGACCATTATTACTGTGGATAAACTGGACAAATATTAACTAGCACAAATGTTAATGTAGTTGTGTTAATAATAACTACACTTCGAGGTTTATATTTTTTGCATTAATGTATGAACAAACTAGTGTGCGCCAGCATAGGTTGAATAGAATTATTTTGTCAATATTGCATTTAACATGCTTTGATAAACTGATCCCTATGTCTGGATTTGAAATTGATTTTATGATTAGCAGATATACAGCAGTTCTTATTGACAAGCCTCCTCCTTTACCTCTCAAAAAGATCCTTCACATCTGTCCTAACAGTCTAGTTATTGTTATAATTCAGTTGGCCAATGTCATAATGATTTTTATTTTATTTTTTTTTTTTTTTTAAAGAAAGCAGTTTGGATAATGTACTGTTTTAGTTGGCCCTCTTGGTGGGGTTGCAGTGCTGCTGACTGACACTTCCACAGTAGGATCACAGCATTTACCACTCAGAGAAATAAGAGTTTCTTAACCCACATGCCTTCCACCCCACTCCCAGTTTCTTCAATAAATGGGCATACCTTTGAATTTCTTAAAATATCTAAATATGGAAACAGTGTTCTTTCCCAGAAGCTGAAAGAGATAGAATTTCATCATAAATCACAATATTGCATTTAAAGCCAAGTTCCTGCCTGTGCTGTATAACCCAACAAAGACAGAAATATCTAAACACTTGAATTTAACAAAACCATTCAGAATTTGGGGATTTTTAACCCACCTTTCCAAATGATGCTCAGGGCGACTTACAACATTTTTTGGAATTCAGGATAAATAAGTTCCTGTTCCAAAGAGCTTGCACTTTAAGGGGTGAATTTTAAAAGCCCAGCACGTGCCAAAACCAGGAGATACGGGAGTATGTCTGGGCGGTACGTGCTGCACGGATTTTAAAAGGCATCCGAGTATGTGCAATGTGCATATCTCCTGGCATGCACACAAGAAGTTGGAAAAAGGGGAAGGGCATTGACGTTCCGGGACTTTAACATGAAATGAGTGCATAAATACTTACACGCACAGGTGCACCAGGGTCCCCTACTGCGTAACTTTACTTCTGCTGTGGATGGAATGTAAGTCCTAAAACAAAAGAAAAACCTAGGCTAGTCAGTGGGGTTTTAAGGGTAAGGGCTAACAGAGTAAAAGGGAGGCTAATTAGGGAGATTAGGAAGTCCTATCCTTTACCTGGGCAAACTGGGAACGAACTGGGGGAAACTGGTAACTGTGTCAGCACGCATCTACTAAAATACACCCACTTACTTGGCAGAGGTGGCATTTGTGCACATCCAGCCTATTTTATACCATGGGCCGGATTTTGAAAGCTCTACGTGCGTAAAGCCCCGTGACACATCTAAGTCCCGGGGCTTCACTAAAGGGGAGGTCCGATCCTCAGACACAGCGGCCATTTGCGGCTGTGTCTGAGGATCGCGTGCTGGCAGGGTGCTGGTGTGCGCAACCTGCGCCTGCCTCCAGGTAGGCGCAAAAGGTGGCATAAGAAATTGTGGGGGAGTTAGAGTAGGGCTGGGGGGAGGAAAGGTTAGGGGAAGGGCTGGGAAGGTTAGTTAAGGGGGAAGGATCGGGGGAAGGCAGCGCGGCTCGGCTCACGCAAGGTGCACATTTGTGCACTCCCTTGCGCACAATTGTGCACCACCTTGCGCACGCCGACCCCTGATTTTATAACATGCGCGCGCATGTTATAAAATCAGGCATACATGTGTGCGCGCCGGGTAGCGCGTGCACATGTACGCCCGTGCGCAGGTCTTAAAATCTACCCCATGTGCGTGCATATGTTATAAAATGACTGCGTCCTTTGGCGCGAGCCGGCACGTGTGTGTATATGTGCACCCATGCGCCAGTGTGTGGGTACATGAGGCAACGTGGGGGGAGGGGGGGGTGAGACGCTCACAGTCACAAGGAGAGTTGGTGAGGGACGTGGGATTTGAACTCTAGTTCCCCAATTCTCAGCCTACTGATTTAACCACTGCTTTTACGTCTTATTTCAGTGCGGGCTGTATGTCCAGGATGAGCAGTTTACATAGTTCCCATTCATACTGCAAGCAAGCAAATAAGTTCTCCCTCATTTTCACCAGTCTTAATTAGAGGGCTTCTACAAATCACGTTTTGGAGGTTTTATAGCCATTTTAATTCTACGCAAGGAAATCTGAGAGATCGTGTGCAAGCTGGCTTCTGCCAAGTTCTGATCAACCCCAGATGACTGGCAAGTGCAATCCAGTTACTGTGCTAAAGGAAGGATGGATATTTGCTTTAAAATACGGCAACCAGTTATCCCAAAGAACTTTCTGAATTGTGTTTAGAGACAATAAAAATGTGATCAGATTTCATTCTGCTTTAATGAAGAAATAACTATGCTCTTCATAATAGACAGCCTCATGAAGTGAGGATAATGTACAAGATGCATTTTTCTCAATATAAATCACCAGCTGTTTATTTGTGTGAAATTTGATGTAATTGTAAATCTCTACAACAGCACACCAGAATGTGTTATTAAGCTACGTGGAGTGGTTCTAATTTTGTATTTTATTGCCCCTTTCATAACAGCTCAATAAAAAAAAAAAATGTTTACAGAAGCAGCACATTGTTGCAGCCATAAAACTCACAACAGTATTTTACTGTGTAAACTTTGCAAGAACAACTAAGTCCCATCTCTTAGAGGTGGAAATGGGGAAAAGAAAGCAAAGACTTAAGAGGCTTTTGGCACTATTTTCCCCCTGCTTTTATCCAAATCCTAAATATGGCCCTTATTTCACTCTTTTGAAATGTTTTATGTTATTTTAATTTTGTTGTTTGATAGGCATATAAGACATGACAATATTAGTTCTTTCATTTATTCACCTTTAGAGATGATGTGTACTGGGATCAATTAGTTCTTAAATAATTAGACTGTAAGCTTTACAGAGACGGGACGGTTTCTTATGTGCATTTGTACAATGCATTTATTTATGGAATGGATTTGTAACCCATGATTCAAGGCTGGGTAGAATATGAACAAGAATAAAAACTTAAACGACACAAGTAGTAGTAGCAGCAGCAGCAGCAGAAGTGCTATAGAAATGATGAGTAGTAGTAATGTGTCACCTGAGGATAAATGATGTAATTAAACTTAAAGGAGTAGTTAAGAATATTCTTATCTATGGCTTTCTGCTAACTGCAGACAGTTTTCGCAGCTATTTATTTGGGTAAACTGTAGTGTCTAGAAGTTGCCCTCCTCAGTCTGGTTAAAACTATGGACTTCCACAGCAAGATTACTTTCAGCTAGGCTATGATGGTAACTTTTAAACCGGTGCCCGTTCATTGGCCCGCGCCCAGGGACACGGCCATTTTATATCAAATGTGCGCATGTTATAAAGTAGCCTGACCATGCATGCAATTTTAAGTGGACACACACCTATGCGCACAAATCCTGCTTCTACTGCGCAAGGGGGTAAGATTTTAAGGCACACGCCAATGGCACGGATACCCTGTCACATGCTAAGGGCAAAGGCCATCGGCACCGTTTTTATTAGTGGCAGCCGACGGCCCGAGAGCGGGAGATCGCTCCCGGGACCCCCACTGGACCACCAGGTACCTGTAAAATGTTTTGGGGGGGTCGGAAGGGTGGGGGAAGCAAAAGGATTAGTTTTAAAGGGTCGGGGTGGGTTTAGGGGTTATTTTTGTGTGCCGTTTTTCCCGCCCTCCCCCAAAAACGATAAGAGAACCCCCACGATCAATATCATGGGGTTTTCCTATCGTTTCGGGGAGCCCCTGATTTCTGACGATTTTGAAAATATCGACGATATTTTCAGTCGTCCGAATCCCGATTCACATTCCTACCAGTTTTACCAGTTCATTCACAGTTCGCCCAGGTAAGGAACAGGACTCTCAAACCCCCCTTAGTTTAATAGCCTCCCTTCTCCCATTAGCCCCGACTCTTAAAACCCCGCCGCTCTATTTATCTTTATTTTATAACTTGCACATCGTCCATAGCAGAATTAATGTTACGCAACCGGGGACCCTGTGTATGCCTAAGTATTTATGCGCAGATTTCATGCCCCACCCCCTTTTTTTTTTTACCTTTTCATTTGTGAGCTTAGTGGCAAGTATGAGTGTCCTTGGGTGGCTTTTAAAATCTGCTCGGCACATGCCAGTGCAAATATCTCCCAGTTTTGGCACATGCTGGGCTTTTAAAATTCCCCTTTAAATGAGCAGGCACTCCCAGAGGCAGGGAGAGGGCAGGCTAGGGACTCAACGCCCCTAGGTTTGATTTTCAAATGATATGTGCCTTGTTTTCCAGCAAATCTTTGCCCTCAGAAGAAGCAGGTGCAACATTTGTGGTTACAAAATTTCAAAAGGAAACTAACCATGCAGTTTCACTTTGAAAGTTACCTAAATGATCTACAGGTGGAAAGTACCCATGGATAATAGAAGGACTAGGGGGCACTCCATGAAGTTAGCAAGTAGCACAGTTAAGACTAATCAGAGAAAATTCTTTTTCACTCAATGCCAATAAAGCTCTGGAATTTGTTGCCAGGGGATGTGGTTAGTGCAGTTAGTGTAGCTGGGTTCAAAATAGGTTTGGATAAGTTCTTAGAGGAGAAGTCCATTAACAGCTATTAATCAAGTTTACTTAGGGAATAGCCACTGCTATTAATTGCATCAGTGGCATGGGATCTTCTTAGTCTTTGGGTAATTGCCAGGTTCTTGTGGCCTGGTTTTGGCCTCTGTTGGAAACAGGATGCTGGGCTTGATGGACCCTTGGTCTGACCCAGCATGGCATGTTCTTATGTTCTTACTTTAAAGCTTCACAAGCTTTCTGAAAATTGCTCCCATAATGACCATGTTCAAAATTAAATGTAGGTTTTTGGGGGGGTTTTTTCATGGCTTAACCTTCCACTAAAATATCACTGCACAACATATGGCCCATTCATTTCCCTTTCTCTGAGGTGGCATCAGCAGGGCCGGTGCAAGGGGATTGGGCACCCTAGGCGAACCTTCTGCCTTGCGCCTCCACATCCCCCTCCCGGTCACGCCGCCACCCCACGGTCTCGGTCCCGACTCCTCCTTCATTCTCGATTGTGCCCGCAGAGTGTGTGGTTTTTTGGGCCGCGAGCAGGTTGGGCGCTGCTCGTAGCCCGCCAAATCGTCACTCCTCTTTGCCGCCGCTTGTGGCCCCATATGGCTCGCGCCCAGTGGCGCACCAAGGGTCTCTGGTGCCCGGGGGCCAATGCATTTGTGTGCCTCTCCAGCACCCCCCAATCCTTCTTGATCATATCAGTGGCGCCCTAGACAGAAGAAGTTGGGGGGTGGGGAGAGCTAAAATGGCATTTCCTCATCACTCCCACCTCCATAGCATGGATCCTGCTTTAAAATTGTCTATAAAAAAAAAGTCTTAATAAGAAAGACCAAAGGGTCTTCTGCGTAATTTTAAAAAGCTGGCCAGTTTCACATCTCTAGTAAAACTACTATTAAAATTATTTGATAGCTTTATTCAACTAATTCTATATGGCTATGAGAGTGAAGTCTGGAAAGTATACAGGAAGGGACAGAATGTCAATATAAATCCTGCACCTCCAGTTCTGTAACTCTGTGCATCCATGGAAATTCACCCAACAATGGAGCTTGGGTGTTTCCCTTACAACTCAAACAAAAAATTTTTTCAAATTCTGGTATCACCTCACAGTAATAGCAACACAAACACCTTCCACTGCCAGGCACATTGTGAACTAACACAAAACCCCTCAAAAAAGACACTCAAAATCTATACAGCAAGCCTATCGTAACATAACAGTAATATCACCAAGGACTCAAACAAAAATAACCCTACCTGTGAAAAAGCAAGGGTAAATATTACACTGGGTCCCAGAATACCAATGCACCACCTACCGAGGAAACAAAACAAACTCAATTGCTATAGATCCCTGCACAAACATTACAAGCTAGCAGAATCTCTCATCATGGTCACACGCACAGAGCAGAAACAGACCCTCACCAAATACAGAATAAAGGATCACAAATTAGACAGACTGAAATGGAAACCCCAAGAAGCCAGATTCTGAGTGTAACAATGGAAAAACAGAACCACCATTCCTCATAAAACAAATAAAATCAAGAAACATAAAGCATCAGCTATAATAGTAAAACCATACTAATAAAATAATATTTTAAAACTATTGATAAATAGAATAATTTCTATAAATTAAAATCAAATACATTTTTAAAATTTTTCCCAAGCACCAATAATATATTTCAAAACAGCATACATAACAAATAACACCCAGTAATTAAAACTAATAAGGATTTTTAAAAAGCCCCTGCTGTCCATACCTGGGAACTCTTGATTTACAGTCACTCTGAAATTGTGGAGGATTAGGTTAGGGGAGCACACAAACTTTATCCTCTCTCTCATACATACTCACATGTTCATTCTCTCTCACACATACACTGTCACATACACACACATACATGCTCTTATACCCACCATAGCCTCCCTCTCTCTCATAGACATTGACACACTTTCAGGCTCTAAGACCCTCTCTTCCCCCCCCACACCACCCACACACAAGCTCTCACTTGCCTGGATTATCTCATACACACAATTGCTCTCACTCTCACTGGCTCCCTCACATACACACAAACACACACACCCAGGCAAGCTCCCAATCATTCTCACACAAACACACACACACATACCCATATACACCAACACTGACCCCCAGGCAGCTCCCATTCATTCTCACACCGCTCCCTCCCCACCCCCCAGGCATGCACACATTCATTCTCACACACATAAACCACACAGGCACCTATTCTCACACAGACAGACCCCAGGAAGACACCCATTCATTCTCATACACAGATACAGCCTCAGGCAGGCACCCATACATTCACACATATACACCCCCAGGCAGACTCCTATTACACTTGCACACACTGAAGGAAGACCCCCATCTTTCTTTTGCCAGCAACCTCAGAGCCTCTCTCATTCTTCTGCTACTGCTGTCATGTGGATATTTGGGGAGGTGCTGATTGCTGCTACTGGCACTAAAGCCCGTTCTGCTGCCTCCTCTGTGCAGGCCCCGCGGTATTAAATATTTGCGGGCTTCCACTTCCTCCATGCCGATCTTGTACCTTGCGAGATCGGCATAGAGAAAGTGATACTCTTGCACATTCCCAAAGATAACATATGCCAATCACTAAAAAGCAATTTTTTTTCTTTTACCTTTGCTGTCTGATCTTAGTTTTCTAATTGGTTGGTGTCAGGCTTTTTTTTCCACCTTCCCTTTCTTGTTTTTTTTGCCAATTTCTTTTACAGGGTCTTTTTTTTTTTTCTATTTCTTTTCTCTCCATCTTTCTTCTTCCCTCAAACACACAATCAGGTTCTCACGCATCCACAGGTCTCACTCTCACATGCTCTCTCTCATACATACATACACATTGTCTCTCTCATGCACATGCTGTCTCACACTCACTCCCACATGCTGTCTTGCTCAAGCACAGGCTCTCACTGTCACATGCTGTCCCTCTCACACAGAGGCTCTCACATGCTGTCTCTCCAAACATTCAGGTCCTCACTCCTATACACAGTCTCTCAACTTACTCTCACACACACAATCTCTCACCTCATCACACACACACACACACACACACACACAGACACTCTAAAGGTCCTCAGCCTCTCTCACACCTCTGGGCCTCCTCTGCGCGGGTTGCTGCAAGATGGGCTCTGTGGCGGCCCTGCTCTTCTCTGGCCGCCCGCGACGTGGGATCCACAGCAGCCCTGCTACCAGGCCTCCTCCTCTTCTCGAGCCGCTGCGACATGGAATCCGTGGCGGCCCTGCTTCCAGGTTTCCTCCTCTTCTCGGGCCACCGTGACGTGGGATATGCAGCGGCCCATTAACGCTGCTCTTCTTCTGTATGCGGCCGATGCTGCTGCTCCTCTTTCCTGCCCACAAGGCTCCAGCAAAGTTTTTCTTCAGGGGCCACCCAGGCAGGAAGGAGGAGGAGCACCTGCAGGTTTGAACGTGACCTTTTTCTTCGGGCCGTGGTGAGATAAGCTCCACCAAGGCCCCGCCGATCTTCCTGCTGTGTGCATCCAGCACACAGCACAGCAATAGTTCCCTGCTCACCCGCCGGTGAGAGGAGGTCCACCGGTGGCGGCATGGGCCTCCATGTCAGCCATCAGCGCCCCCCTATGGCCCTGCGCCTGGGGGCATTGGCTCCCCCTGACCTCCCCTCGGTATACCACTGCTTGAGCACCCTAATGCTCAACGCCCTAGGCCCAGGCCTACTTTGCCTAGTGCTTCCGCCGGCCCTGGGCATCATGGTAAGGACATACTGAATCAGCCAACATGTCAGTCAAATAAGCAGTGATTTGCTTCTGCCATATTATGCAAAATGCACAAGCAGGTACACGGTTCTAGGCTTGTAAAGTAAGGTGCCATTAAGACGTCCCTAGTACCTACAGGCCTGTAGCTAGAACATGAACCTGGTGATGACCCTGGCTCCACAGGAATCCTAACGGTAATTATTTTTAACATCAGTTTGCAAGTAGCTGCTAAGCACTGTTATCTATTAAGAAACAAACTTCTTTTGCACTCTTTTGCATTTTCAAAGGCTTACATGAATAAAAAAAAATAAAATAGAGTTCTAGGTGTGTGGATTGAAAATCCAGTTCTGCAAATACATCAAAAAGTACTTTCAGCTGCATTAAAAAGACTTTCTGGGGTCATCTTTCAGGTGCATGGTTGAAAAGTACACACATAGTTTTAATTTTTAAAACTATAAGCACGTAGCTTTTGGAGTTATCTAAAGTATGTATGTACTTTTTATCCCCATAACAACCTCATCTTCAAACTCAAACTATGTGTTTTTGTTTTGTTTTGCTTTTTTTAAATATCAGAATGGTTTGTGAGGGCTGAAAACTCATTTAGGTGCCGTCATGAAAATGTACCCCATATTGTTGAAAAATCTAGGAAAAGCTTGTTTTACCTACTTGTACAGCTACGTCTCCACAGATGGTTCTCCTTGACGCTGCAGAGAAACAGTGCTGTTTCTGAAAATGAATTAATCCAGAGCATATCCCAGATGGATGGCAGCCAGTTTGGTGCTCACACCATCTGCCTTGCACATTACCTGCATGTTAAGTGAGTTAATGCGTTTTCTGTTAAGGAAAGTTAATTCAAGAGGGAAGAGAACTGAAAAGTAGCACTTGCCTGGACCTAACGCATTAAGGAAATCAACAATAAAAGGCCACTTTTGCAGCTTGCTGTGAGCGTGGATCTTTGGTTAAATACCACCACCACTAAGAAAATAAACATCTTGCAAATCTTTTCACATGAGACGCCAAGAAATACTACCAGATATGGCCATTGGATACGAAATGCCAAGAAATGAAGGACACAGAGTGGCCACACTGGGCATGGAAGTGCAGGAAGTCAGGTGCAGGCTGGACTCTAGATTAGGTTGCAGCTCGGCAAGCAGCTGCAGGATGAGCAATTACAGTCCAGCAGCTCACTCTCTAGGAAAAGCAGGAGGTATAGGCGTTATAGAGCTTCTAGTTTGTTTCCTGTTGCTCCTCCTGCCGTACATAGGGGAATCCTTTGTCACCAGAGATATCGATTGCAAGAGCTGAGGCCACCATGAGTTGGAATGTGCTAACTTCTGCCGCTGAACTTGAAGCAGTTTCACAGTATCTATTTGAAATAGGAGGGGGATCCTTAGAACTCTGAGAAAATCCAGGTTGGATTTTCTTTGAACCTTTTTAGTTTTCCACAGATTCACTGCTTACATATTTTCAGGGGGAGGCAACCTCCAGTCCCCATGAACACCAATCCGCTCAGGTTTTCAGGATGTCTCTAAGGAATATACATGAGATATATTTGCATGCATAATGAGTTGCCCAGCCCTGTGCATTTTGTCAGAAATATGAATTGTGCTCTCATTCCTTTCCAAGCAGCCTCCATTCCAGCTCTGACTAGTGATTATTTTTTATTCGCCAGCCTTTCTTTGTGGTCTCAAATAGGGTGAATTAAACTCTCATGTTTTGCTTTGAGAACATTTATCTCTTGTGGCATACAGCACATCCTCCGTGACCTGCCCTCATGCTCATCTTGTTCTGTATTTTGGCTTCCATATATTTTTAAATACCCTCAGATCTCTGCTAGGCATCAAAATAATAGGATGGGGTCTTTTGAAAACTATTTTCTGCCCGATTTCTAGCCCATGAAACTGAAATTACAGATTAGTTGAGATTGCTGTCTTTTAGAAAACAACTAGAATCACATATTGGATCATAGTTTGAAGCTATTTGTTGTGAGTCAAACAAATGTTCTAAAATTTAGAAGAGTCTAAAAATTCTTAAAAGTTTGTGGGTGCAGAAAGTAAAAAGCTTAGGACAGGGGCCTGCCATACTGAATAATGTCACGTCATAGTAACAGAGTAAATAATAGCAGAAAAAGACCAAATTGATCCATTTAGTCTACTCACGTGTGATTCTTCCACTTGGGGTAGACGAGCACACAAACTCAACATGACTCCTGCTCCCACCCCTATGTCTTTTACCTAAACCTTTAACCCTTTTTCTATCGCTGTCCTCCATATCAGTTCCGAGCAAGCCAAGAATCTGCAACAGTACTGGTCCCTACTGTCTCCGCTGGTAGGCCACTTCAGGCTTTATCTTCCTCTTTGATGTTTACAGGACAACACTAAATCCAACATTCAGATTCCCTGCCATGTCTTACCAGATTTTCTCAGAGTCTGTTCAGCTATCAAAACTAGCAAAGCTATTATCCCAAACTTACAGCCTTCCATGCTTATAGAAGGTTGGTTATTTTTAACCATGCTCACTCCATCCCCAAGGCCTTCTTGATAGCATAGGCTGCTAAGGTCAAAATTGTTGCTCTGAGCATGTTGCTCCTGTGCAGTCATGCTATTAGGGTAGTAACCACATGTAGGTTACCCCATGGGGCTATGCTTTCATTTCATACAAAATAGAAAATGTCAAAATTTTGTTTGCTTTTTTTCATATCATTTAATGCTGCTTCATTACCTCTGAAGAAACTGCATACCCCCAGCTAACTAAACCTGGCTTTACAACTTTTATAATAGCCTTGAAACCAACCGCTCTGCACTCCTGCGGATCCTCTCCTTGCTTACCCCCATCCTGTGGGGTCCAAATAGGGTAAGAGTGATCCCCAGTCACTCCTGGCCCACTGCTACTACATATTAATATGGCGCTGGTTGGGGTGAAGGACCTAAGGTCTGAGCTAAGTACTTTTGCTGTTCATTTGGTGATCCACGTTTCATCTGGTTTTTAAATGCAATGGATTAAAAAAATATATTAAAATATCAAAGTAAATTTGGACCTTATATTAAAAAATGCAGTCTTAATTCAGTATAATTAGGCTGTTTATACAACAGTCCTACAAATCTAAATTAAATTTCCCAGGAAAAGTTTTTGTATTCAGCCAGTCAACCTAAGGCCAGCACCATTTTAAAGTGCAAGGTACGGCCTTGGAGGGGGAGGGGGTTGGCTAGTGGTCTGCTTTTAGTGCACGCTATTGACAAAGGAGTAGATTTAAAAAAAGAACACGTGAGCACACATGGACGCGTGATTTTATAACATGTGCGCACAAGGGGGGGTATAATTTCGCAAATTTGCACGGTGACGCATAGTCAGTCTTCCCCAGTTCCCTCCCAGTCCACTCCAATTAAGGAGCGGACTGGGAGGAAACTTCCCGCCCCCTATCCTAACCCTCCCCTATTTTTTTAACTTACTTTTTGCTCCTGCAAAGGAGCAGGAGCAAGTTGCGCTCGCCGGCACAGCGGCAAATGGCCGCTGTGCCGGGTGCCTCTAGCCCCGCCCCCCGGACCGCCCCTCTGCCGAGGCCCGGCTCTTGTGCACGTAACAGGGTTTAGCGCACGGCTGGGCCCCTTTTAAAATGCGTGCAGTGCGCGCAAGGCCCGGCCACGCGGGTAACCCCTGTGTTTTACGCGCGCGGGCCATTAAAAATCTGGTCTAAGGTGTATGCTAAAAAATAAAAACAAAATGACAAAAAAAGAAATGACATTGTTAAAAAAAAAAAAAAAAAGAAACCAACAAAACAGGACAGCTTTGCACACTTCTATTACCTTAGGTTACCCCCATGGCTTATGCTACTACTTGGTCATGCTTCCACTATCCCTTCACTTTTTGCAAGTGAGGATCCTCTGTTTGTCCCACATTTTGAAGTCTGTTACTATTTTAGCTTCCACCATCTGTTCCCACAGGGCATTCCAGGCATACATTTGCCCGTTCCGTGAACAAATATTTCCTGACACTATTCCTTAGTCAACCCTTTTGGAGCTTCAAATCATGACCCCTAGATCTACAACTTCTCAGAGGGCAAGCAGGATGGTAGTCCTCACACATGGGTGACATCATTAGATGGAGCCCCAATGGAGAAAACTTATGTTAAATTTTCTAGAACTTTGACTAGGCACACAGAGAATGCCCAGCATGCCCTATTCCACGTCCATCCGGGGTCACTCTCCAGCTTCTCTTTTTCTGTGGAGCTGTAAGCATCGTAGTGTGAGAACTCACGTTGGCTGTTTTTTGGCCTAGTGGAAAAACTTCGTTTTTCTCATGTTTTTCGTGGGTTTTTTCTCATTGTTCCCATTGCTGGATCCCTCTCAGTGCCTTCCTGTAGTGTCTCCTAGTCAGGGTTTTGGTGATTTGGGTAAGTTTACTTTCAAGGTCGATTTCCCCATGGAGGCGGTGCATCGGTGCTCACCGGTCATCAATGTCCCGCTGCCATCGTCTTCCTTTAGTATCCCTTTTTTGTTTTGTCCGTCATGGCCATGCCCGGTTTTTGGTTTTGCCCCCCCGGTGCCCGAGGACAATGTCCATTACAGATCCTCATGAGATATATGTCTCTGCCTAGGGGCATTGCATGACATCCGGGGTTGCCGCTTCTGTGCCCAGATGGCCCCGAAAGGATGTCGACTTTGACTCGACAAGATGGAGCAACTGTTTGGGTCAAAGAGGTCTGAACCATGGGCATTGTCGGCATCAGCATTGAAGGACCAAGGAGCCGCACTGATGGACATCGATCTATCGAAATTGGCAGGACCATCTGTTTCATCGATGTTGCCGGCAGACAGGGGCGCTGGAGACAGACCATTGTCCATCTCCTCCAGATGCACGGTGCTGGGCACAGGGATGCACTGGCTTTTGCCAAAATTTATTTATTTTATTTATTTATAAATATTTATATACCGTTTTTTAAAATAAAATTTTGTCAAAACGGTTCACAGAGAATTAAAACAAAAATTAAAATAAAATTTGAGAGTAAAATGTACATAAATTGATAAAAAGCTAGATACATACTAGCATTAAACAAAAGTTTACTTAAATAAACATAAGGGTAGAATGCCATGGGGAATGTAGGAATTGACAAAATGCCCCTGAAGTGACCCCGTGTCAAGGAGTGCCTATCCTCCATCGGTGCTGGAGGTCCGCGACGTCTCCACTGGTCCCGATGCCAGTCGCTAATCCACTTCGAGGGTCTGAGGAATATCTGGCTACCCCTCATTCCTCCCATTTGGTCTTGGCATTGGCAATATTCGAGGAGGAGGAGCTAAAGCATCAAATCCAGCTAGCGGTGGACTGGGCACTGCAGGGTTTCGGTCCTGTGGCTTTGGCACCGGATCTGGTGCTGCCTGTCCTCATACCGTTTTTGGAGAAGCTCAACGTACTCATTGGTGCATTATTGACCCAGGTGGTGTCTGTTCCCGGGACAGCATCGGTGTCAGGTAAAGGCCTACCCTACTGATACCAGTTCCTTCGAGGAGGAAGCTCCACAAAGTCTGGTGGAGACTCAGAGGCCTGCCAACTCCTATCCAGTTCTACTGGTGCCTGCACTTCTAGACAAAGGCCAAGCACCTAGGCACCCATCCCCTGTGGCTTACAGTGAGGATGAGGAACCCAATGACTCTTGGGGGGATGACGCTTCGGAACCTTCTTCAGAGGAGCAAAGGACATCTCTGCCTGGGGATTTAACCTTCACAGTTTTTATGAGGGTGATGGCGGACGCCATCCCATTTCAGCTCTTGACAGAGAGGGACGCTAGGCACAAAATGCTTGAGATCTTCCAGTTTGTGGAGCCTCCTAAGGAAATTGTGACATGATGTCTTCAGCAGTGCCTCCCCATCAATAAGAAGGCAGACGGGGTTTTCTCTCATTCAGAAAGCTGCTGGATTTGATAAGCATCAGCTGCCCCACCAGTCGGCGGTGGTTGAATCTGCCCATGAGGGCCAAGCACTCTTGGATTCTTTCCTTGGCCCCCTGGGTAAGGACCATAGAGCGATGGATGCTCTTGGGAGGAAGGTATTTCAAGGCGCCATGCCTGCATTGCCGCCTACCAGTTCTACATGAGCCAGTACTTATGGGATATCTGGAAGAAGGTGCAGTAGGTGGTTGAGCAGCTGCCTCAACAGCAGCAAGACACCTTCATTCGCTATGCATAAGGGCTTGGAGTGCAGAAAATACAAGGTCCGTGCAACCTACCATGTTTTCTAGAGGGCATCAAGAGTCTTTGCAACGGGAATCAGTGCCTGCAGAATGGCATGGCTGCAGGCCTCAGATCTCTGACCAGAGGTACATGAATGACTCGCTGATGGGCCATGTACTGGAGAGAATCTCTGCAGAGATAGGGTGAGGGATGCTGTGGCTCAACTTCAGGACCACCACGAAACCCTCCAACAACTCTCCGTCAGTATTCCGGACCTGTTCTCATCCAGGAGGCCGGCAAGACTGGGGCCAAGGAAGACTTTCTTTCACCAAAGGAAATACTAATCTCTACCTCCTCACTCACATCAACCCCATCAAGGCTCCCATGGCCGACCCAGGCAGCAGAGAGCCCCCAAGCCCCAGCCAGCTCCTCAGTCAACTTCGGGGGCGGGGTTTTGACTGGGCAATAGGGAGCATAAGCCAGTTGCTCATACCCGGGATGCTGAACCCTCTGGTTGGGAGAAGGCTGCAGTTATTTGTGAACCAGTAGCCTAGTATAACCTCAGACCAGTGGGTTCTGTCCAATGTCCATCAGGGGTACCAATTGAACGTATTGGATATCCCACCAAATTGCCCTCTGTGCCCATTTTGTGGGCCGGTAGCACATCAGGAGGTACTACTAGCGGAGCACTCCTCTCTCTTATCAGCCAGAGTGGTCAAGTCCATACCACCAGGCCAAAGATGGCAGGGATTCTACTCCAGGTACTTCCTGATTCCAAAGAGAACAGGAGCACTTCGCCCCATCCTAGACCTAAGGGATTTGAACAAGTTTCTATTAAAAGAAAAGTTCAAGATGGTTTCCCTGGGCACCTTGATTCCCCTCTTGCAAAAAGGGGACTGGCTATGGTCCCTTGACCTAAAGGATGCATACACTCATATTGAGATCTTCATTGCTCACAGGAGATATCTCCAATTTGTGGTGGGAAAACAGCACTTCCAGTATTGGGTGTTGCCATTCAGGCTCCCATCAGCCCCACAGGTCTTCACAAAATGCCTAGCCGTGGTGTGGGTGCACCTCTGCAGGCTGGGAGTGCAAGTTTTCCTGTATTTGGATGATTGGCTGGTCAAGAGCATTTCTCAGGCAGGGGCTACCAATCCATGCACTTGACTATCTGAGTGTTGGAGTCATTAGGGTTCGTTCTCATCTACTCAAAGTCCCATTTCAGTCCATCACTTCAGTTGGACTTCATAGGAGCCCTGCTGGACATGGCTCAGGTCAAGGCCTTCCTGCATCGCCAGAGTGCTGTCACCTTGACGACCATCGCAGCAGAGATCCCTAAGAGCTAGCAGTATCAGCCTTGCCCATGTTGAGGTTGTTGGGTCATATAGGTGCAACCGTCCATATCACTCCCTTGGCACGATTACACATGCGCAGAGCCCAATGGATGCCAGGCCACTCAGAGCCTCCAGGATTGCATCTGAGTCACTCCGTCTCTCCAGGATTCATTGTCCTGGTGGCGGGTACTTTCAGATCTGGAACAGGAGATCTTGTTTCTAAGTCCCTCTACCCAAATTGACCTAACCACGGATGCATCCACCCTGGGGTGGGCTGCTTATGTAGATGAGCTCAGCACTCAGGGTATCTGGTCTGCCCAGGAATGCTCTTGTCAAATCAACTTCCTGGAGCTTCAAGCGATCAGATAAATGTTATGGGCTTTCAGAGATCAGCTGTCCAACAAAGTTGTCCTGATCCACACAGACAATCATGTAGCCATGTGGTATGTCAACAAGCAGGGAGGTATGGGATCATACCTCCTGTGTCAGGAAGCAATCCAGATTGGTCGTGGGCCCTGTCTCATGGGATAGTGCTCAGGGCATTGTACCTGGCCGGGAAGAAGAATGTGGTAGCGGACAGGCTCAGTCGAGCTTTCAGACCCCACGAGTGGGCCCTGGACAATGGGGTAGTGAATCGGATATGCTGAATCTTCGGGAACCTGGACAAGGATCTGTTCGTGTCCCCCTGCAACAGGAAGGTGCTTTGGTTCTGCTCCCTGTAGAGGTCAGACAGCAAACCAGCCTTGGACGCCCTTGCCAGTCTTTGGGGCAAGGGTCTTCTGTATGCATATCATCCGATTCCCATTAGTGGCAAAGACTCTCTTGAAGCTTCGCGAGGACAGAAGGTTTATGATTTTCATAGCTCTTTATTGGCTGAGACAGGTCTGGTTTCCACTCCTTCAGGAGTTGTCCATCTGTTGACCGACCAGTCTGGGGCCTTCCCTAGATCTCATCACGCAAGACTAAGGCAGGCTGTGGCACCCCAACCTCCAGGCCCTGTTGCTGACAGCCTGGATGTTGAGAGGTTAATCCTGCAGCTGCTTGATCTTTCAGAGGATGTGTCTCAGGTGCTGGTGGCATCCAGAGAGCCTTCCACTAGAAAGTCCAATGGACTGAAGTGGAGGAGGTTTTCCATGTGGTGTGAGTAGAAAGTACTAGATACGTTCTCCTGCTCCACACAAAAATTGCTTGATTACCTTCTACATCTATTGGAAACTGTTGTAAAGACCAAATCTGTTAGAGTTCATCTCAGTGCAATTGGTGCAACCCACCAAGGAGTAGATGGTATGCTCATCTCTGTACAGCCTATAGTTGTACATTTCATGCAGGGCCTGCTTCAATTGAATCTCCTAAGGCTTCAATTCAATCCCCTAAGGCCTCCCACTGTGTCTTGGGACCTCAATGTGGTGTTAGCTCAGCTGATGAAAGCTCCTTTTGAGCCACTGTGCACCTGTGACCTGAAGTACCTGACCTGGAAGGTCATATTTTTGGTGGTGGTCATTTTAGCGCACAGAGCCAGCAAGCTCCAGGTCTTAGTGACTTATCCACCTTATCCTAAGTTTTATCATGACAGGATGCTCTTGCGTACGCACCCTAAGTTCCTGCTTAAGGTGGTGACGGACTTCCATCTTAACCAATCAATTATCCTGCCAATATTCTTTCCCAGACTCCATTCACACCAAGGCAAACAAGCACTGCACAGTTTGGACTGCAAGAGAGCCTTGGCCTTCTATCTGGAGTGGACTGAAGCCCATAGAGAGTCCACCCAATTGTTTTATTTCTTTTGACAAGAATAGGATAGGCATTGCCTTTGCCAAACAGATACTATCCAGTTGGCTAGCAGATTACAGCTCCTTCTTTTACGTCCTAGTGGGACTGCATCTTGGGGATCATGTCAGGACTCATTCTGTCAGAGCCATGCAACATCAGTGGTCCACTTATGAGCAGTTCCCGTGGAAGAGATCCGCAAGGCTGCGATGTGGAGTTCTTTCCACACATTCACATCGCATTACTGTCTGAATAAGGATAGCCAATTTGACAGTGGGTTACAGTCAGTTTGTCCTTCGGAACCTGTTTGAGGTGTAGAGCCCAACTCTCCTGCCTAGGGCCCGTTGTTGGGTTCAGGCTTTCTACCCCTCTGTTACCAACAGCACTGGTGTTGTGCCCATTGGCACTTAGTTTGGTGTCTGTTAGTCCCTTTTGTGCTGGGGAGCAGCCTGTAGCTAAGGATTCACCCATGTGTGAGGACTACCATCCTGTTTGTCCTTGGAGAAAGTAGAGTTGCTTACCTGTAACATCCTGCTATCCTTGGAGAGCACCTGTTAGTCTTCACGAAACCCGCCCGTCACCCCACAGAGCTGGGTTTCTCCTATTTTTATTTTAATTATAATCTAGGTTTATAAGACTGGAGAGGGATCCCTCATGGATGTTTGGTATAGGGCATGCTCAGTGTACCTACTCAAAGTTCTAGAAATTTTGACATAAGTTTTCCACATTGTGGCTCCATTTGATGATGTCACCCATGTGTGAGGCCTAACATCCTGCTGTCCTCAGAACACCTGTTACAGATAAGCAATTCTGTTTTTCTTTCCATTGAAAAAAAACTTTGCTTCTTGTGTATTATTAGTACCTTTCAGGTATTTAAAGGGTTCTAGCCTATCTCCTCTTTCTCTCATTTAACGAATACATAGTTAGGTCCTTAAGTCCTATCTCTTACAGCTTTTATTGCAGAGACTGCACCATTTGGTTACCTTTCTCTGGACAGCCTGTAGCCAACCTCTATTCTTTTGGAGATATGGCTCTCAGTATTAAATTCAATATTCTAGGTGAAGCTTTACCAATGACCTGTACAGAGGCACTATACTGCTAGTTAAGTGGTGTTTGGATTGTAAATTTGCAGTTACTTTCTCTTATACAAATAACTTCTTAGAACCAATGTCAGACCCAGATGACTTCACTATGAGGGCAATTTTCAAAGCTACTTACGCTGGCAAAAGTGCCCATCTCAAAAGTGCCCTCCTCAGCCTGCTTAAATGTTTGGTACGAGCTTCCACATTCATACACTGTTAGACAAATTGGGGGGGGGGAGGCTGTTCCTAGAGGCAGGGAAAGGGTGGGTTAGAGAAACAATACATATAGATCAGAGTTTTAAATCTATGTGCGTTTTCCAGCAAAAAGTTCTCCACAGAAAAAGCAAATGCAAAGTCATTGGGTCCTTTGTACTCATTGGCAGTTTTTAAAGGGAAATTACGATGAATACTGAGCTGAAGATGCACCATTTGTCAGTCTAGGAAGGGACGAGGGGGTGCCAGAGGCAGGCCAGCTCTTTTTTGAAATGCTGTCAGCCACAGAGCATAGAGGGTACTTCGGCCTTCTCCATTAGACCATCAGGGCAGGAAAGTAAGGGGGACTGTGTATGGGGTGGAGACTTGGGGGATGAGCTGAATTTTTTTTTTTTTTTTAGATAAATGGGAAGTATTTTGGGATGAGGGGACAGGGCTAAGACTTATTTTTTTTTTTTTTTAACATTTGTAACCAATGGCCACCTTGGGTGCAGTGGGAGAAGGGGTTTCTATAGATCCCCACCGATTTTACAAATCCGGAGGAGGGAGCCCCAGGTGCCACATCAACCCCTTTAAAAGATGGCAGCCCTGGGATGTGGGGCTGCCCTCACGCTCTGTTTTTTTTTGGCCAGATAAGCTGCAGTATTTTTCTCCATGGGATTTTACCGTATCAACAAACCTGCAGTACTCCTGGGAAAATACCAGGGCTTAGAAAATAGACCTCTAGACCCGTAAGTGTATATCTGAGGCAATGGAGGTTGAAATGACTTGCTCAAGGCCACCAGGAACATCAGTGGGAGAAGCACGATTTGAACTCTGGTTCTCACCACCCCGATCTAACCTACTCGGCTATTTCTCCACTCCATTACAATACATTGCACAACTCTTGCATAGCTGAAGTTCAGAGGTCCTCAACTGCTCATCTTTGTGGCAGCAAACTTGTGTTTCACTGCTTTGCAAAAAGCTATGAAATTGCTGATTTACAATATGCCACTGCTCTGCTCAGACCATTATTGCTATATCACTGCTTTGTCTTGCCCCATCAATATTCCTTGTATCTAAACTTTTTTATTTTAAAGACACATTAACTCAGCTTTAAATGTAAGATCAAACATTTCTTTCCAAGGTCCAATATAAATACAATTATACTTTATCTCCACTAGCAGGTTAAATTCTTACCCTTGAAGAAGCAGTGCTGCCAAATACATTTAAAAATAGTGTAATCAGCAGTTAGAACAAACAAAATCTTCAAAACCTTCCCTACCCTTCCTCCTCCCTGGTTTTATTGCATTCTTAAGAAGATAAGCTTCCTTCTACTTGGCCACTCCCTCCATGCCCAACTTAAGGTCTAGCAAAATCAGATGTTGGCACCTATGCACTAAATTGCTTAGCATGCATGCCAAACTAGTCTGAAAAAATGTTAGTGTGACAGTTTAGTCAGCCAGAGGTTTGACCCCAAGGCCAAGAGTGGTCAGTACACTGATAAGGCAAGCCTGTTAAGCTGCAACTCGAATAGCGGCTGGGCATTTGCCTGCAATGGCCACCTTCCCCTTGGGTTCAACCTTCAGCTGCTGGTGGCCAGCAGGGATAGGAGGTAGGCCTGCAGTTGGAAGAACTAGCGAATGCTAGAAACAGGAAGGTCGATATTCAAAAGCCATTTAGACGGATAACTGAAAAGTTATCCGTCTAAATGGGTACTTGACAGTACCGAAAGCCATATGTGGCTAAATTCTAGCCACATAACTTGTTAAATTGAGGGTGCTCCTGGTGGGGATGAGAGGCGTTTCTGGGAGGAGCAGAGTTAGCTGTGTAAGTTATGTGGCTAATGCTGATATTGGGAGTTAGCCACTTAACTTATGCGGCTAATTCTGGTCGAGCCATAGAGCTGTCCTAGACGTAACGGGTTAACTTTAAGATAGCCAGGTATATTCAGCAGCATGACTGTGCCGCTGGATATGTTTATCTGGCTAACTAGCTGAGTCACATAACGACTGAAAATGGATCCCCTAAAGACTAGATGAGGTGAATTATCAGATCTAAAGAAGCAAGAAATATGCTGGAACCAGAACAACAAGGAGGCTGTAGAATCAAACCCTGGCAATCTGCTGACTGTAAGACTTGAAATTATATATATCCAGACAGGAAACAAAATGATCACCAGCAGAAACTGTAGGCCAAGGAGCTGGGAGGACTGAGCAGATCATCCCAGAATCCACAAAGGCCCCTGCTTGCCGGAGTTGAGAACTGCCTATCGGGACCTCACAGCTAGTGTATGAATAAAGGATCATATGCAAATAAGGCTTTAGCAGTTTTGTGCTAAATTGCATGAAATGCTGTCCTCCACATATTATTTAGCACAGGTGTTCCTTTTTTTAACTCACATGCTATTGAAAGGGCTTAGCTAATAGGAGGTTACAAGGGGAAGTGATTGGGCTGCCACAACTGTACAAGTTATGGGAGATGTGGAATATAGGATAGGGCAGAGAAGGAGGAGAGAGAGAGAGAGAGCAACAGAGACAAAGGACAACGCACACCAATGCACACCAGCACTTCAAAAATAATTCTGCACTTATTTAAACAATGCAAATAATTTTCTAAGCAAAAGGCTCACAGATGTCCCAAGTGCCTCCCTGCTACATCCAAAATATGTAAACAGTGTAATCAGGCAAAGGGGGACCTCTGAAAAGAAAGCTTTAAAAACAGAGGTTATGACCAAAATAAAAGATGCTCACATTTTATTACCACTACCCTCTCCCCATACAAATGTAAAAATAAAATAGCTTTGGAGAAAATAGTCATGAAACAAGAGTAAGAATAACCACCATAGGAAAGCAACCAGGGCCTGGGCAGCTTCCTGTTTTGAAGATATTAGCACTACTGCTGCTTTAAAAGAGCCCACAACCCTTCTCCGTAGATAATGTATGTTCCATGACATATGCTCTTTAAAATTCTTGTTGGTTAAAAGTGAAAACAAATACTGCCTTAAACCATACCTTAAAATGAAAAGTTCTGTTTCCTTCTTGTGTCATTTCATGTCAGCCTTGAAGTGCTGTCTACTGTCAATCTATCTGGGGAAAGTCGGCATAGAGTTCTTTCACTCCAAATACTAAAATTTCTTTTAAAAAGGCAATATTTGCCTGCCATATAACCTGATACAATGGCTATGTTGGGAATATTTCCTCTGCTTTTATTGAGTTATAACATTATCAAATACGGAACATATTTGAAAACGAAAATAAGGCAAGATACAAATAAAGAAAAAAGAAAAAACCCCCCCACAAAGTAAAATAAGGAAAAATATATAATTTGTATAAGCCAAATTAGTCCAATACATAGAGAAAAAAAAAAGGCCATAGGGCTGGCGCCAAATATGCAATATTAGATTAAGAAAACAAGCACATCTGACAGAAACAATGCCTCACTATGAACAATCATGCCAAATGCAGGACTGGCTAGGAGATAACATTGCGTCTAGCTTCCAGAAAGTCTCTCAACTGTGAAGGATCAGATAATAAGTATTTAGTAGCATTCAAATTGACAAAACATTTACAGGGATGCCTAATAACACAGATTGCCCCCAAAGGTAAAACCTCGGGTCTCAAGAGCTAGAATTATCTTCCTACGGACCTCCGTAGCTTTGGCTAGATCAGGAAATATCCACAGTTTCTGGCCCTTACAAAGGGTTTCACGGTGATGAAAAAAAGAGATCCTGTGGAAAAACAAGTGTCACTAGTAAAGTAGCTCTTGAAGAGATAGTATCATCAGTACCATCCAAGAAATCTGACAAATTAGGAGAAGCTTGTTCCACCTCATTCGAACACTTTTTTTGAAATAGGTAAATCTTGGAAAAAGGAGGTAAAGCAGCTTCTGGTATTTTCAATATCTCTTTCATATAGGATTTAAATAACTCGGAGAGATTAACCAAATTTGAGGAAAATTTAACATACGCAAGTTCAAATATCTGGAAAAGTTCTCCAAATTTTCCACTCGTCAAGAAGATGCCTTTAGATCTTTAATAATGTTAAATTGAACTTCCTTTACATGTTCCACAAATTTCTCTACATCATTCAGTCTCTTTTCACAATTTTCCAAACCCTGCTTTTGATTCTGAAATTTACAGTCGATGTCCATGATCAGTATTGCTAATGATGAAACCAACTTCTCAATAGCAGCTAAAGCCAGACTGCAGGGTTTTCTAAAGACACCGAAGAAGGCTTAACTAAGTTGGCTCTAACCTTGAGCAGAGATAGCATCCTAAATCTCCTGTGAGCAAACTGCAACACTACCACCAGTCGAGGGAACCTCCATAGTGACCAACATCTCAGCAGTGACTGTCCCAGCATTTCCATCCAGTCCCCGGGAAGAGTGGAGAAGACTTTGCACCATCAAACTGCAGGCCAACTGCAGCATGCGGCAGAGAGACGCTGACTGATGACGCAGTTGAAGTGCCCGAGCTCTGTGTGATCTGTTGCCTTCTCAACTGTAACAGCAGTGAAACCCGGGGGCCGAGGCACACCTCGATCATCTGGGCTGAGCAAAAGATACCAGGTAAGTTTAGCTGGGTATATTTAGTGGAACACTTACCTGGTTAAGTTATGCTGAATATGTGAATACAGTTACCTGGGTAAACTCACCTGTTCTCCAGCATTCTCAGTTTCGACCTCTTGATGTACTGTGACTTTTTTTTTAAGCTCTCAACTGAACTGGCCTGTTTCTCTATAGAAAAGAAGAAGGGATTCTAACTGTCAAGGGTACATGAAAAGTTTGTTAGTGCTCACTGTGTGCTCCATTACAGGGATCCTCAAAAGTGGCCCCTGAGGGCTGCAACCCAGTTGGATTTTCAGAATTTCCACAATCAATATGCATAAAATCTATTGTCATACATATAAATCTCATACGTATTCATTGTGGAAATTCTGAAAACCCAACTGGGTTATAGCCCTTGAGGACCAAGTTAGCATCTGTGGCTGTATTATTTGTTGCAGAAATTGGAGGAATGGTTCAAAGCTTTTGGAGGGGACACACTTATGGGCATGGGGGATCAGACAGAAATGATAATTTTATTCATAACTATTTTATAATTTATGTTCAAGAAAACTTGGTGGGAAAGATATGAGAGAAAAACTAAACCAATATCAAGAAAATAATAAAAAGGAAAATAATCATATACTGTCTTATTTCCCATCAGTCAACAATTAATGAGAAGAGCCAAAACCCGATCCAAGAAGAAAGTAGTATATATAATATACGCCAAATTAGAATTTAACTGGACATAGACAAGATCATTCTGCACTAACTAAGCATTTCCCTGTACATTTGCAGGGAAAGTTCATCTAAAACAATGCCCCCAGCTGTAAAACTCCAGGCCTCATCAGTAACGGATCTTTCTCTCTTGCTTTGAGTTATCTTTGCCACATCAGGAGACATTCGTACTTTCAAATTAAAGACATTTCTCTGTTATGAAAAAAAAAGCTTGAAAAGATAATATCTGAGTCCAATATGAAGTTTACCATAAGAGCAGATGGAATAATTTCCTCATCAACTAATTTTTTCAAGTACGTTGTTTACATTCAAGACATCTAGTGAAGCTTGAAAAAACAAATTAACTTCCTGAGATTCCTTTTTAAAGGGTGGAAGGTAATATGCTCTCAATACTGGGGGCAAAGCATTTTTCTGGGATTTTAAGCATGTCCATAAAATATTTCCTCGGCGCATCCATGGAGGATACAGATTTTCTTTCCTAGTTAAATTTATAAGCTTGTTATTTCTCTGAAAGACATTTTCAAGTGTTTCAGTCTTATTCTGAAGAAACAAATGTCCCTTAGACAAAGAGACAACAGTCTTGCAATATATTTTTTTAGGTTCCATCTTGTCCGCACTCTGATTAGCGCAGGAACCTCTTTTTAGCAAGACTGTACCGTAGAAGGCAATTCTTGTTGCTGAGACACAAATTGCCCCCACTTCCATAGATAAAGTAGCGATTGCCTCCCATATACCTTCCAATTGCGGTTTAGATGAGACAAACCTGGATGCCACCTCCTGCAGCTGTTGTTTCTGGAGCCCAGCAACAAGGGTCACAGCCACCAAATCTCGCAAGCTTTCTGCCTCAGCAGGGGCCTCCCACCACTTCTCTGCACCATGAGCTCAATCTCTCCTCCTGGGAGTTTGCAGCCCATGTCGGAGGAACGGCCCATCTCCCCTTCTCTGCGCTCCTCACAGTCTCGGCTATGTTGGGGACTTCACACTGCTCGCAGGGGGGGTCAAAGATGCTGCTGCGACCAGCGAGCCTGGCAACACACCTTCCCTTGCCGGATGCGATGCCTCACTGGAGCCCTGCAGAGGATCAACTATTTGTGGACTGAGGACAAACTCATGGGGCCAGTTGGTGGTTCTCCTTCTGTTTCCAAAAGAATTAAAGTAGACATTTTTGAAAGAAGGAAAACAGCGCTGGATTGGTCAATAGTCACTCATTAAGCCTGTGCCTAGGGCGGCAAACGTTTAGGGGCAGCTGGCTAGCTAACATTTGCTGCCTTCCAGCTCCGATGAATCTTATTCAGCTCAGAACAGTCCTCTACTATCCTGTAACAGACCCTTACAGGAGGTGAAGGCTTGAAAGCACCTGAATTACCTAGTGGGGGAACAAATCTTAAATCAATTCCTGGCTACATACGGCCATCTTGGCTCCCTGATTGATTCAACCCCTTGTCTGAGAAATGATACATTTTGTAATACCAATTTCCCTGTAGGAAACTAGGCTAAAAATGCCCTTATAAGTCAGAGCAGGCCACCATGCCAGATGGTCCATTGAATTATGGCACCCAGGAATCCCGGTACATGTGCACTTTGCAGCACTCATTAAAAGAACCTCAGTGTGTTACACATACCAAGCTCAAAGGTATCATGTGAAAGAAGGCAAGGGCACTTAGAAGTCCATAGTCCTTTCTGAAATGTAAGTTGCCAATATTCAAAGCCATTCCCATAAGTAAAACAGTAGTTTACATATGTAAATGGCCTTATTGAATATTACCCACTGTATATGCTGGTAAGTTTCCCTACAGTAGGAGAAGGCATTCTTGGGCGTGGAGTTAGGGTGGAGTTTGGAGATGCGTGTCTGTATTTACAATTTCATACACATGTATTTTTAGCTAAAAGAATACCCACACAAATAGCAGGTGCAGATTTGTGCAGGTAATTTTTGATTGGGCAATTTTCAAAAGGAAATGTTTCCTTTTGAAAATTGGTGGAAAGTCTGTGGGTAAAAAGTATCCACGGACTTTACAGTTGTGAGGGTAGTCTGGATATCTATATGGTAATACAAAGAAAAAACCAAAGGGGTAGCAAGTCTTCCTAGTAATACACAGCATTACTAGGATGTTAAAGAGAGAGGATCTGAGTTCTCTGGATAGAGGAGAGAGAATCTGTTCCTTTAAAAAAACAAACAACAATCATAAAAACACCTTTTTATCCCCCATGCAGTTCTTGTGTCCTACAATTTTCACACATCTGAGGAGGCAATGTGGTATTGCATTTCTGTGATTAAATGAAAGCAATTACATTCTTAAGATGAATGACAATGTTAGAGATGGATAAATACAAACCCTGGAACCTGCACACTGTGCTCCACAAACCTCCAGATCAATGAGCAGCAATTTGAGTTTTACAATTCCACCGTGGGTTTTGGCTCTTGATGCATGGACCATTTTAGGGGAGTCTCTAAGAATAGGTGTTACCCACATTCAGCAAGTCAATTGGAAGTAGTTTCTTTATAATGAAATTGACAATTGGAGGAAGTGGAAGAAAAAAGGGATTTCCAGCAATTTACTTCCTCTGTAAGAGTCTTCTTTCATTCTGTTTTTGTTATGGGAGTGCTAAGGGAGCGGTCCCACTCGAGGGGATTGTGTGCCCTTGAGCCTCGGCACAGTCCCAGATGTATCCAAGAAGCACCGAGGGTAGGCGAGGCACGTCCCAGCATGGGTGGAAGCTAACAGTCCAACCCTCTGCTGGACCTGCATGCTTCTGGAACCAACAATCATGATGTTGGTAATGAACAGTCCTCAGACTGTTCCCGGCCCTTTCGGACCTGCCGCTGGAATGGCAAGAAACAGCAGGCCGGACTCCGGAAGAGGGCAGATGAAGGCTCAGGACAAGGCACTGGAAACGAGGACACAGGAACAAGGCACTGAAGACAAGGACTCAAACGATGCAAGGTTCAAGGTATTCAAGGAATTCAGGCAACGATTCAGAAGCAAGCGAAGTACTGGGTTGAGCCCAACCACGCAGCGCACCCTACAAAGCCCACCGTAAACGGGCGGACACAATAGGCTGGTCACGGACCATGCTAGAGTGCGAAGCAGGCTCCAGATGAGGTGTGGAATAGCTGAAGCTGGAATAGCTGAAGCTGGAATAGCTGAGCTGGAATAGCTGAGCTGGAATAGCTGAAGCTGGAATAGCTGAGCTGGAAGATACTGTAGAAGCCTGTACCAAGGCGCGCCCTACACAGTCCATCCTAGGCTGGTCGCGGACCACGCGGGAATGGCACAGGTTCAGTCAGAGTCATAGGCATGGACGGAGCAAGCTCAAGTACCCGAGGGTGAGACAGAGTTCAAAACACAGGACCAAGACCGAACTTGGCTTCAGGCAAGGATACAGGACTAAGACGGGACTTGGCTTCAGGCAGGAGGGTCCCTCCGGAGGCTTGAGCTGCGGACATGAAGAAGGATGGCGACGAGGAACCATCAGGACAGGATCACGGACATCAGGAACGGAACTGGAACATGAACATCGGGAACAGGTAACAGAGGACATGGACCTGATGGAGCACTGGAAGGCAAGACTTCCAGAAGCAGGAAACTCCGATGCAAGGCCAGGCAGAACTGAAAGTGAAGCCTTTTTATAGGCCAGAAAGCAGGCAACTCCCTGGGAGGAGTTCCGATTGGCCACACCTGACTGGCCCTATAAGTATAGAGAGAAGCTGTGGGCCAACCCCTTAGAGAGAAGGGCGGGGCCCAAACCAGAAAGTCCAAGCTGAGACTGGAGCAGGCCTCAGACAGGCCCCCAATGACATCGAAGGCCTCCCATACAGTGGAGCAAAATCCGGAAAGCCAGTTCAGGTGAGGCCCTGGCTTCGGAGCGGCCTCCAGAGAAAGGTGAGAGGCCTCCCGTGGCTCCAGCTATGGGAGGAATCGTAACAGTTTTCTTGTAGTAAAAAAAAAAGGCTTTGAAAACTTATGCCCAATAAAACAGAAGTGATATATGGGTAAATTAAGAAGATGGTAGCAAACAGCTTCAGCAAGGCAAGCAAACCATTTTGGCACTGGTTATAGTAGAAGCACTTATGGATTTTATGGCTATACGCAGATGAGTTGTATCATGCTTTGTTATGGACTCTGAGCAAGAATTTGATTTCATTTTACTGATTTAGGTCTTCTTGACATTCCCTAAAACAGAAAATATTTTCTTTCATTGCTTAGTGGTGTGCTGCTGATTCTACCAATTTTCCAGGAGGAGAGTCAGGCCGAGCCCCGAAATCAGGCAGGTGATTGGAGTGCTGCTGGGTTGCCACTGCTGATTGGGCCCTGGCCTTGCCTGACCGGATTAAGAAACTTACTGATTAATAATGTACAAGAAACTACTGTCTTAGCCCCTAATCAACATGCTTTAAAAGTTGTGTTGACCTAGAATATGACTGTTGATTTTGTAAACTGTTGTGATCTTCTAGTGGAACAACGGTATACAAAACTGCCTAAATAAATAAATACTGTCATGTGCTCCTGCATAGTGCTAGTTACGAATAATGTTTGGTCCTGTCTCTTATGTAGTAACACAGTAGTTTGAAAGAAGACCATAGGTCCATCAAGCTGTGAGACAATCAAACCTTCCTTTGATTGTCTTACAGCTCTCTTCAGCTGGTAGACCAAGGGAAGGTGAAAAAACATACTGTACACATTACCAAATCTGCAACACTAAAAAAAGAAATCCTTTCCCGACTTCAAAATATGGATGCTCAGTTCAGAATCACTGGACTACCAACCTTTTCCTAGCATATCATCATACCCTCCATTATTTATTCCCTGACGTCTTCTTATTTATTTATTTATTTATTTAGAGAATTTTATATACCGACAACCGTTTGCACATCGTATCGGTTTACATATAACTTATAACTAGTTGGGAATGCCCTTACATAGAACAGGAACAAAATGTACAGTAACTTACAATAACAAGATAAACTGTGTAACTGAGAAACTATTTACAGAATTCGATGGTATATAGACCATAATTTGGTTAGAGAAACAGTCCATAGAAACAGTCCATACTCCATAGTGTGATTGAGTAGCAGGGAAGGCAAGAGCGTATTACAGGCGTAATGGTGTTACAGGGAAAGCAGACCATAGCGTGATTGGGTAGTTAGGGGTCGAGCAAACTCTTAAATGGGTAGGGTTTCAGGGAGAGTTATAGCAGGGGGAGAGGGGGGGACAGCATAAGAAGTCTAAATAATTGTTGACACAAGGTGAGGAGGTAGGGAGTTGTAAAAGGAAGTTCAGAGCTGTGGTATTAGCTGCAATAGTTCAGAGCAGTGGTACTAACTGCAGCTCTGTGGGTTGTCAGACTGGTGGAAGTCGCATGAAGGGTAGGCCTGTAGGAACAGCCAGGTTTTTAGCTTTTTTTTGAATTTGGGAGTGGAAGACTCTGTGCGTAGATCTGGGGGCATGGAGTTCCATAGGGTGGGGCCGGCCAGTGAGAACGCTCTATTCATTGTGGTAATAAGTTTGGTGGATTTGATAGAGGGGGTGCGGAGAGTTCCTTGGAGAGCAAGACGAGTTGGTCTGGTGGAGTTACGAGGAAGTAGAGGGGGGTTTATCCAGTCAGTGTTCTCATTGTTGATGCTTTTATGTATAAGGGAAAGGGCTTTGAAAAGGATGCGGGATTGTATTGGCAGCCAGTGGAGTTCGATGAGTGTCGGGGTAATGTGGTCATGTTTTCTGGTATTAGTAAGGATGCGTGCTGCGGCATTCTGCAAGAGTTGTAGTGGTCTGGTGTGTGTGGCAGGGAGGCCAAGGAGGAGTGAGTTACAGTAGTCTATTTTGGAAAATATAATAGACTGTAGTACTGTGCGGAAATCAGAGAAGTATAGGAGAGGTCTGAGTTTCTTGATTGTTTGGAGTTTGAAGAAGCAGTCACTTAGAATAGATTTAATGAAGGGTTTGAGAGAGAGCTGGTTGTCAATATGGATACCAATGTTACGGGTGTGGGAGGGGAAAGACATGGTGGAGAACCCAAGGGGGATGGCGGGAGGGGGATGTTTGTTGGAGATGACCAGGAGTTCAGTTTTTTGTGGATTCAGAGCAAGGTGCATGTCAGTGAGAAGCTGGTTGATAGCAGTCAAGCATGATTCCCAGTTATGAAGAGCGGTTTGGAGGGAGTCAGTGAAGGGGAAAAGAATTTGAACATCGTCTGCGTAGATAAAGTGTTTTACGCCAAGCTTGGTGAGGAGGGTGGTCAAGGGGAGCATGTAGACTTCTTCAAGTCTACTTGTATGAATTGGAAAACAAGTGAAATGAACAACAGCTTATGAAAAATGTACATTACAGTCAAGAAAGATTGTTTTGTGAATTAATGATGAGGCTTGTATGAAATCGCTATTCCCTAATGGTAATGGAAGATTCTGGAATGGGTTTACTCTCACTGCAGGCACACTGGCATCACCTGCCTGCTAGATGTTATTGTCACTGTTTCTGTGCAGTGTGAGCAGTCTTGCTGCTCAAAATTCCTGTTTAGTGCTTTCTTGGAATGCTGAAAAAAAAATTACGTGGCTCACTCTCCCTGCAGGCACAGATGAACTACCTCCTTGCATCTAGCATTGCCACTGCTGGTGCTTTTGCTGCTGTACCCACACATGCACATGCATAATGTGAAGCAGGCCCGTTCACAATGCCCATCATTATTCCCCAAGGGAAGATGAAAAAATGAATTTGGGCAGGGGCGGATTGCAGGAAAATATCAGCCGGGGGGATTTTTTTTTTTTCAAAAAGGGCCCATGGGGTATCCGATTCCCTCGTGCACTTTCTCTGCAGCACGTGTGTCAACAGCTGCCTAAAGCACGCCAAATCGACTCTGGAACCTGGCAGAATTAAGGCTAAATAACTCCAAAATAAATTTTACATTTTTCTAAATAACTAAGAAGTAGAGCATACAGTACTCTAGACCAGCAGTGAGAAAACGAAGCTGTAGACCCCGTTCCATCCATTCAAATCGGTTAACGTACACACACGAATATCCTGGTCTGGTCAATCAAGCAGCTCTTGAACTAGTGAAAGTAATGAGACAACTACACTGCCAGCCAGTGTCAGACTCAAACACATGCTCAATCACACAAACAGATTTATAGATTGCAGAAACTTTATATACAGTGACACAGATTCTCTTTCTCAAACACTTTCTCACAGAAACACAGATAAACCTACACAGAGAGCAAGAGAGAGTATGTGTGTGTGTGTCAGAGAGAGACACCCACACATGCACTCTCCCTCTGACACAATGTATGTATAGGTTTGTGTCACACATACTCTCTCTAACACGCTACCGTGCCGTTCTAACGGCACACCATGCCATTAGAAATCAGATTGCAAAAAGACATCAAACTATTCAGAAAAAGCCTAAAAACATGGCTATTTAAACAAGCATACCGCAAAGAGAATGGAGAATAGAATCCAGGGAACTGTAGAGAGCAACGAGTTTGTACACTAACGAAACACAACTAAGCAACACGACTTTGTTTTACTTTTAAGCAGTAACAGATAACAGGTAGATTATATATATTGTTAAAAACTGTTCTAATAAATCTAAGCATATCTATCTCACTTATCATCCTATAGTTATTATGAAACTTTGTACCGTAACGTACAGGCACCTGTCTAGTTGTTATAATAAATGCATTTAGCAACATTAATTTATGTGCCTCATTGTTAACCATTGTGACGGCTCCTAGCTTAACGACGGTATAGAAAAGAATTTAAATAAAATAAATAAAATACTGTTGTGCTGCTGCTTATATGCTTATACAGTGCATGTCCCCACCCCAGCACTAACACATCTTAGTGTAAAGTTCATGCTTCCTGCCAGCCCTTCCTCATTCTGCAGCAGCCTCCTCCTTTTCCAGTCCCACTCTGAGACTTGCTGGTTCCTCAGCTAACTGCTCCTCTCCCAGCTCAGTCCAGTAACCTCAGATAGAAGCCTCCCCAACACTGCACATGTACTTCCTTCTGGCTCACTCTCTCCCTTCCTGTGCATGTAGCTTGCCTCCACTTCTCTGCCACCCTCCCACCACTCCAGTGCATTCCCATTGACTGCAGGCTACACAGTCTGCTGCTTTTATGGTTCCCCAGGCTTGACTCTGCCTACCTACTCCAGGATATAGGCGACCCGAAGTGATCCATACTTTTCCCTGCGCTTATAAAAAGAAAAAGTTAAGCCTTGGCCGAGACGAGGGAGAGCCATTAATCCAGCTCCAGATGGGAATCCTGCTTTTTCTTGTGGAGCCAGGACTGGTGCAAGGTAATTTATAATAACAGATTTTATATGAAAAAAAACCATTCAAAGTACATTCTTCTAAGGTAAAAATATCACGTACAACACGTATCTAATTTACGTGCACTACTATGGCACCAACCAGAAAACTCAGCAAAAAAAGCCACCTGCCATATGGTATTACAGCTTATTGTAATAGGTGTTTGGTGTGGGCTTGGCCTTCAGAAAGCTTTGAGTAAACTGAATTGCAATATAGTAAACCTCCCATACAAAAACAGCACTAACTGCCAGTCCTCAAACAGTAATAATCTTACTGATGAAAAGGCAACACTGTAAATATTACATCATATTCTAAAACACCAGTACACCTGCTATCAGGAAAAGAGAGCAAGCCAATTTGTTATAGATCCCTACACAGAAACCACATGCCATAGATCCCTGTACACTGAGCACGTGAGTGATTGCTCATACATTTTAAAGCATTGCTCACAAGTTTTACATGATTGCCCACATACATTTTTCTTTGTGCTATATACATAAATGGAACACTAATGCTGGCACTCAAAAATTGTTGCTCACATGAAAAAATATTTGTACAGACCTAATCATATCATTCACACGTGTAGAACACAGATAGACCCTCACCAAATACAAAATGAAAAGATGACAAAGTATAAATAGAAACCATGCAGACAAAAACTGAACTTGAAACCGCAACAAGCCAAACTCTGTATGGAATGGAAAAACGAATATTATTCCTCACTAACCATCAAACAACAACATCAAGAAATATAAAGAATCAGTTGTAATAGTAAAACCAAACTTATAAAAAGAATAAATATTTCAAAACAGCTGATGAAAAAACATCCAATGATTGCTATAATTACACAATGTTGGGTTCCATATTAGGTGCTATAACCCAAAAAAGAGATCTAGGTGTCATAGTGGTTAACACATTGAAATCGTCGGTGCAGTGTGCTGCGGCAGTCAAAAAAGCAAACAGAATGTTGGGAATTATTGGAAGAGGAATGATGAATAAAACGGAAAATGTTATAATGCCTCTGTATCGCACCTTGAATACTGTGTACAATTCTGGTCGCCGCATCTCAAAAAAGATGTAGTTGCGATGGAGAAGGTGCAGAGAAGGGCTACCAAAATGATAAGGGGAATGGAACAGCTCTCCTATGAGGAAAGACTAAAGAGGTTGGGACTTTTCAGCTTGGAGAAGAGACGACTGAGGGGGGATATGATAGAGGTGTTTAAAATCATGAGAGGTCTAGAACGGGTAGATGTGAATCGGTTATTTACTCTTTCGGATAGTAGAAAGACTAGGGGGCACTCCATGAAGTTAGAATGGGGCACATTTAAAACTAATCGGAGAAAGTTCTTTTTACTCAACGCACAATTAAACTCTGGAATTTGTTGCCAGAGAATGTGGTTCGTGCAGTTAGTTTAGCTGGGTTTAAAAAAGGATTGGATAAGTTCTTGGAGGAGAAGTCCATTACCTGCTATTAAGTTCACTTAGAGAATAGCCACTGCCATTAGCAATGGTTACATGGCATAGACTTAGTTTTTGGGTACTTGCCAGGTTCTTATGGCCTGGATTGGCCACTGTTGGAAACAGGATGCTGGGCTTGATGGACCCTTGGTCTGACCCAGTATGGCATTTTCTTATGTTCTTATTATGAACATATAACATTTTTTTAAATTTCCCAAACATCAATAAAATATTTCAAACTAGCAGACACAGCAAAGAACATCCAATAATTAAAATTAAAGCTAAAATAAATCCCCTCCTCTCCATACCTGGGAATTTTAGATTACAGACACCCTGAGATTGTCATGATTTAGTAGGGGGTGGGAGATATGCACAAACTTTTTTCTCTGTTCATTCTCATACAAACTCCCTTATATTCTTTCTCACACACATGCTCACTAGATCACACACGCTCTCTCTCATACATGCTCACTGGCTCACATGCTTTCTTTGTCCCACACTGATGCTCTTGCTCATACACATGCTCACTGGCTCAATTTCTCTCTTTTACACTCACACACAGGCCCACTAGCTTAAATAGTACTCTTGCTCAAACATATGCTCATTGGCTCACCAGTTCTCACTTGCTCACAAACATGCTCTGGTAACCACAACAAGCCCGACTGTATCATGCAATGCAGCAATGGGAAAACAGAAACATAATCACTGCTCACAAAACATCAAGCAATAACATCAAGAGATAAGACATCATTCATAATATTAAAACCATGAAAAGAATAATTATGTCAAAATAGTCAACAAAAATAGGGGTCCCGATTATTCGAAGTTTGTTCAGCGCTACATAGCCAGAAAAGCAGGACTGTTTTTGTTAAGTAGCAGATGCTGAATATGCGCTTACATTTAGCGAATGCTGCTTAGCCCCATAAGTCCCTTATATGGCTGAAAAGTTAGCTACATAATTTGTGGGTGGAACGACTTAGCCACATAACTTATGCAGCTAAGGTGCAATATTCGGTCTTGGCCGCATAAGTTAACCGGCCATGCTAGATGGTTATAACTTATACGGCTAAGTACAAATATATATGGCTACATTCAGTGACATAGCCATGCCGCTGAATATACCATGAAATTTAGCTGGATCGGTAACATCCAGCCAAGTTACTTAAATTGCCATCTTTCAATATTGGGCCCCTAATGATTTAAAAATCCACATAAATTTGTTCTAATATTTCCCAAACACCAATTCAATATTTTAAAACAGGAAACATATGAAATATTGAAATAACATCCCATAATTTCAAATAATGAAAAATTAAATAATTAAAAAATCTGCTCTCCATACAATTAAATAAATAAATATCTGGCATCTTTTGATTTCCCAGAGATTCTTGTGGATTTGAGTGAAGGGGGCCACAAAATCTTTATCCTCTCTTTCTCTCTCTCTCCTTCAGACACATAGGCACTCTCTCTCTCATATACATACAGGCTCTCACACACACATTCAGGCTGTCTCTGTTTATCATACATACATGCCAGGCTCACACATGCAGGCTCTCTCTTATATACATCCGAAGGCTCTCATGCACACATGCAGGCACACACTCTCTCTGGAACGGGTAGATGTGAATCGGTTATTTACTCTTTCGGATAGTAGAAAGACTAGGGGGCACTCCATGAAGTTAGCATGGGGGACATTTAAAACTAATCGGAGAAAGTTCTTTTTTACTCAACGCACAATTAAACTCTGGAATTTGTTGCCAGAGGATGTGGTTAGTGCAGTTAGTATAGCTGTGTTTAAAAAAGGATTGGATAAGTTCTTGGAGGAGAAGTCCATTACCTGCTATTAAGTTCACTTAGAGCAGAGCTTTCCAAACTGTGTGTCGGGACACGTTAGTGTGTCGCCTGCAGTGTGCAGGTGTGTCGCGCAAGCCCGGTCAACTCTGATGCGAGTTTGGGCTTTTTTTTTTCTAGAGATTCACTTTTTTTTTCAGTTTATGGGTTGCTTATTATTGGGTGATTTTTGCTGTCAATCGCGTTTTTTTGGGGGGCTTGGTGGGTGGAACGAGCCCAGCCATCCTTGCATTGGCTGCTGCTGCCGATGAGGCCTGGCCATGAGGAGTACTGACTGCAAGCAGCAGTGTCTGGTGATCATGGAAGGGAGTGAAGCACTTAACTGGCAACAATCAAAAAGACGAGGTACATGAGTGTGGGGGCCAGACATGTGCTGGGGGGAGAGAGATGAGTGAGTGGGGGGCAAACGTGCTGGGGGGACAGACATGTGCTTGAGGGGGAGAGATATGAGTGTGTGGGGGCCAGACATGTGCTGGGGGGAGGAGAGAGATGAGTGTGTGGGGGACAGACAATTTGTTTTATTATTGTTTCTCATAAATTATAACAATAACATGAATCTTGGAATATATATTTTTAATATAAATTTAAGGTTTTCATGAGATAGGTTGTGTCATGAAACATTTTATTTATGTATATATTTAAGGAAACATACATAAATTGTCGAAATATGTTTCGTTCGTTTAACCTTTAACCTCTGGTTTACTAGTAGACTGAATTACCGTGTCGTGAAATTATGTTTGTCTAAAAAGTGTGTCACCAACATGAAAAGTTTGGAAAGCTCTGACTTAGAGAATAGCCACTGCCATTAGCAATGGTAACATGGAATAGACTTAGTTTTTGGGTACTTGCCAGGTTCTTATGGCCTGGATTGGCCACTGTTGGAAACAGGATGCTGGGCTTGATGGACCCTTGGTCTGACCCAGTATGGCATTTTCTTATGTTCTTATTCAGATGCAGCTCTCATACATATGCAGGTGCACTCTCTTATACACATATACAGTCTCTCCCTCATACACACATACAGGTGCTCTCTCATATATATGCAAGTGCTCTCTCTCATGCACACATACATGCTCTCTTTCTCTTATACAAACACACACACACAGACCCTCTCAGGCATCTTCCTTTCTTCTGGACCTTGACCATACCCACAATGCTCCTTATTTAGTGCCAGAGGGGAGGTGGGAGGAGACGTCCCTGCTACAGGCTGATTCATCTTTCTACCGACCCCGGGCCAAGGGCCTTTATTCTGGTTGCGATGAATTGGGCTTTGGCGTGGCCACACAGAGACCTCCCTCAGGGTTCGGCTCTATTGTGGCATCGCTGATACCTCCACGATGGGTTGGGCTCCATCACAGCTCCACCAAATCCTCCCTCAGGCCTTGACGGGTTGGGTTCTGTCACGGCCCCACCAAAGGCCTTGTTCCGCGGCAACCTCTCTCAGAAGGAGCTGAGATGAAAACCACATGATCCGTGCGACTGGCCCACCGGAGGATGCCCGATCCCCTGAGAGGCCAATCCACTCCTCAGTTTGGGTCACAGTCTCACTTCGTGCCTGTGAGGGAGAGGATAGCCTTCTTGCTTCATGGGGATTCTGCCATTCATTCTTTGAGTTCAAGGGTTCAGATTATTGCGGTCTAGAATCGTGATCCTGGAAAAATCACCAGATTAACCAAATTGTGACTTTTATGCCTCTCTAGTACAGTGGTTCTCAACCCAAGCCACAACTAGCTAATCAGGTTTTTAGGATTCAAAAAAACCCAAGGGGGGATACTCCATGAAACTAACAACCAGCAGATTTGAAACAAATGACAAAAAGTACTTTTTCACTCAGTGCACAATTAAATTGTGGAATCTGTTGCCAGAGGATGTAGTCAATAGGGATGTGCATTTGTTTGCAACGAAATAGGAAATAAAGATAATTTTTCCTATTTCGTTTCATTTTGGGGGGCTGACAAAACGAAAGGAAAACCCACGAAATTTTGTATGGTTTTCTTATCATTTTTGGGGGGGAGAAAGGGCACATTTTAAAAAAAAAACCAAAACAATAACCCCAAACCCTTCAAATTTAATTAACTACAACCCCCCACCCTCCTGACCCCACCCCCCCCCAAGACTTGCTGAAAGTCCCTGGTGGTCCAGCGGGGGTCCCGGGAGCTGTCTCAGGCTGTCGGCTGCCAGTAATCAAAATGGCGCCGGTGACCCTTTGCCCTTACCATGTGACAGGGGCTACCAGTGACATTGGTCAGCCCCTGTCATATGGTAGGAACAATGGATGGCCTACGCCATTTTTAAAGATGGCGCCGGCCATCCATTGCTCCTACTATGTGACAGAGGCCGGCCAATGGAACCGATAGCCCCTGTCACATGGTAAGGGCAAAGGGCCACCGGCGCCATTTTGATTACTGGCAGCCGACGACCTGAGAGCGGAAGATCGCTCCTGGGACCCCCGCTGGACCACCAGGGACTTTCGGCAAGTCTTGGGTGGGGGGACTGTAGTTAATTAAACTTTCAGGGTGGCTGAAAAAATCAGCCCGAACCATGGGAAAACAAAATTTCCACAGCGGGCCGATAATGAAGGCCGAACCAAAAGATTCAGCTGAATCACATCTCTAGTAGTCAAGGCAGTTAATATAGTTGGGTTTAAAAGATGTTTGGAAGAGTTCCTAGAGAAAAAGTCCATAACATATTATTAGCCAAATAGACTAAGGAAAGCTATTACTATCCCTGGGCATGAGTAACAGGAAACAGATTATAGAATCTGCCAGGTACTTGCTACTTGCATTGGCCACTGTTGGAGACAGGGTGCTGGGATCATTGGACCTTGGTCTGACTCAGCATGGCATTTCTTATGTGCTTAATATGCATGAGAGACATCTGCATACAATGGAGGCAAATCTCTCCCATATATATTTATTGTGGGTATCCTGAAAACCAGACTGGCTGGATGTGTCCCAAGGATTGACTTAAGAAACACTGTTCCAATGTATACTTCAACTCAATTTGGATCAGAGCTTCCCAAACTTGTCCTAGGGTTCCCATAGCTAGTTGAGTTTTCAGGATATCCAAAATGAATATGCATGAGATAAATTCGCATATCATGGAGACTCAGTGGGGCAGATTTTAAAGGGGTTACGTGCACTGGGCCTATTTTCAAAAGGCCCTGGGACACGTGTAAGTCCCGGGGCTTTACTTAATGGGCGGGCAAGGGGCTGGGCGGGTTGCGGGTAGAGTTGAGGCCTCTGGCATAGCAGCCTTTGCCGTTGTGCTGGGGGATCGCACTCCGGCAATTGGCCGGCGTACGCAACCTATGCCTGCCCAGAGGCAGGCGCAACTTATAAAATAAAGGTTGGGGGGGGGTTTAAGTAGGGCTGGGGGCGGGTTAGGTAGGGGAAGGGAGGGAAAGGTGGGGGAGGGAACGGGGAAAGCCAGCAGGGCTCCCCAAGGGCTCGGCGCACGCAAGGTGCACTATTGTGCACCCCCTTGCGTGCGGCAACCTCAAATTTTATAACATGCGTGCGGCTGTGTGTGCATGTTATAATATCGGGCGAACATTTGTGCTCACAAATGTACGCCCACGCATAGGTATTAAAATCCGGTCCAGTATATGCAAATGTATCTCATGCATATTCATTGTGGATATGCTGAAAACCTAACTGGCCATTGGGGTCCCCAGAAGAGATTTGGGAAGACCTAGTTTGGATTTTGAATTTAAAGAGCTCAGCTATAGCTTTCAGCTGTTACTGATAGATCTCTGTCGCCAAAGTTAAGTATTAGTCAATGAAATTCCATTCTCTGTCTCCAAACAGAGCTTTGGGATTTTATGACTTTAGAGAAAATGGGAACTGTATTAACCAAAGGAGTCAATTTTCAAAGGGTTCAGGTGCTGGAATTTAGGAACCTAAATTGGCCCCTTTGAAAACTGACTAGGTCTCAGCTATGGTGGCTATGGGGGTAGACTTCGGTCAAGGAAACAAGTTAGTTGCTTATCACTGATTTTCAATTCTAGGCACTTAAATCTAGGCAAATGACCTGCAGGTCCAAATTTAGGTTTCTAAGGGGTGAATTTTGAAATATGCCTCTACTCACATATTTTGTAGTTTGTTAAAGGCAAACATCCGCGCATATTTCACTTTTGTGCACAATTATACTCATGTAAAACAGGGGCGGTCTAAGGGCATTCCAGGGTAGGTCCAACATCTACATGCCTAAGTTGGGCTATTTAAAAGACATGCATCTAGATTTGCCAACTTACTTGTTTAATTGTACACCTTCTAATTATTTGGTATAAGTGATATTAAATGTGCAATTGTGTACTATTGCCTGGTGGAAGGTCTGGATGAAGTGTGTGTGTGTGTGGGGGGGTGTTTCAGGTTGAAGAACCAGGAAAGTCTCAATGACCTGGAGAAGGACTGGGTGAATGGTGGACAAATTGGTAAAACTGGTAATTTCCTTGCATGCGTGTTTTAAAATATACCTACTTACGCATATAAATCCTGATATATGCAAGTCCTTCTACATTTTTGTGCATATAATATACACAATTTTAAAATAGGTAAGAAAAGTATGCACATTCAATACATTGATATACATTCTTTCAAAGCATTGCATGTATTTGCATGTTAGCCTACATACATGCATATGTTGTAGGGTAGAGATACACATTATATAAAATGCGCATATAGCATACACATGGGTTATAAAATACTAGTGTAGGTCTGCTCATGGCCATATACAAGCATATATGCCACAGTGCATATTTGTTTGAAAGTTATCCTCTTCAGTTTTAGGCCCCTAAATTTATTTGAATTTTAAGCTGAAAAGTTAGGTATCTAAATTCAGCTGAAAATCCTCTCAAATTTAGGTACCTAATTTAGGTGCCAAGTACTTTTTTTTTTTTTTTTAAACTGACTCCAAACAAATTAGACTTAGCCTGTAAACTAAAACCCATATCCAATGTATATTCAACACATAAACCCTGATTTAGTTGTAAAAAATATTTAATAATATAATAATTTTTGAATTTTAAGCCCACCTTTAAAAAATTATGCTCAAGATGGCTTGCAGCAGTATTAGAATGTAGGCACAAGTCCCTGGCCCAGAAGAGCTTACAATCTAAGTGGTACCTGAGGCAACAGGAAAATGACTTGCCAAAGGTCACAAGGAGTGTCAGTGGCGGAAATGAGATTTGAATTCTGGTTTCCCTGATTCTCAGTTCATTGCTCTAACCACTAGGCCACTCCTACTATTTCATTCAAATATGGCAGTAGGGTTCCATTTCAGAACTATCTCCTGCCACGCCCAGTTCCTTTTGGCCTGTCTTTATTTGGTTTGCTGGCAGCCTGTTGTCTGTGAGATTTTTTGGAGTGTTCTACCTTTATCCAGCCACCATCCGTAACCTTGCTATCTTCCTCATTGGCTTTAGGGTCCGTTTCATTATTATTAATGGGCATTCCTGGTATGTGCCTCTGTTGGTGCTGAGCAGCTCTTTGATGCCTGTGGTCATATGATCTGAACTGATGGTGCTGTGTCTGAAAAGGCTTCTGAAATCTCCCAGATTGCCTTGTAGGAAGAAGACCTTGTGGGCTTCCTCCGCTGCTTCTCCTGTTTAAAGACGTGTTTGGTGAGTTACCCCCATAGTGATAGCTGGTCCTCCTTGCAGTCACAGATTTCTCTCTTTCTGATGGACTGTCGGACGCAGTGCTGGAAGGACTGCTTCCCTTAGAACTAAGCTGTAGTGAAGACAGACTTCTCATCATGCCCTGCTGGGTAGGAGATGAGCTTCTCGAATAATTTATAGGTGTTATTTGATAGCTGGAGGGCCTCCGTGTTCTTCTTACAGCTGCTGCATAAGAGGTCTGGCTATGAAGGTATGGTAAAAGCTGGGACAAGTTGCTGGAGGCACTGTGGGAGCGAGGTAAACCTGTAGGATTCTGGTGGGAAGCACTGGTTTCCATTTGTCGCATTCTCAAAGTATAGATCCACCGACAATCAATACCTGGAAGAAAGACAAATGAACATATATAAAACACTGTATTTGAAGTGCACTCTTTCATGAGAGTTAGTGATATATAATATTTAGAGCAATGCAACATTGTACCGATGTAGCAATCATTGATACTGAAATATAGATATAGAGGGATGAAATATATTGCTAGGCAGCATTCCGAGCAAAAAAAAAAAAAAAATAGCCTCTGAATTAAAAGCTTTTCCCCCCCTCTCAAGCTAGGCCACTGGCTGGCTCCTACTTCCTGTACATCAGGGATGGCAGATTTCTATAGGGCATGGTGGAGGTCATGTTTTCAGACCCCTAGGGGAAGGAAGCTGCCTGCTGCCCCAGGGCTGACCCCTGCTGGCCAGTTTCCTGCTATACATCCTAAAGAGGAGACTTCCCTACGCCAGCAAATTGACTTGTGTGCTCGCCACATAGCTGTGCTGAAATAGAGTGGAAAAAAGGGGGAGAAACATACTTTTTTTTTCTCTCTGTAATCTGAAGGCCATCACATGCCAAGCTGTTCTCTCCCTAGAAATGGGTGTTCAAATTATGGAGAAAACATTTCATTTTAAATGTATTTTGTCCTCAAAAGGCTGGAGAGTGATATATTCAAGTTGATCAGCCCATAGCCATAGGATGCAGACCAAATATTAGTAATAACTCACTCTATTTTTTCAATTTACCAATAAAATGCTGTTTTCAGTATCAGTGCTGACAAAAGTTTTTGCTTTAGCTGGTAGTGATACCTCTTAATGCACCGATAGCAAAGGTACATGGTTTTGGGGACCGATCTGAAGAAGGGACCTGTGTGTTCTGCAAAGCTCATGCACTCAAACACCTTTGTAGCTGGTGCAATAAAAGGTATCAGGGCTCCTGGAACGGCAAGCTAGATATTTCAGCAAAATCATTTAGGACATTTTTTTAAATTTAATTTCTGAGGAACTATTAGAGGCTGATATTCAAAAAAAGCTGAACTCCAAAAGTTAAGAACCTAGGTTAGTTGTCTATTTAGCACCTATTTTCAGCTGAACTTAGAAGCCTAAGATGTTTCAGCTGAAAATTCACATATATTTAGGTCCCTCAAAATTGGCTCCTAGATTTAGACCTGCTATTTATTTGCCTAGATTTAGGATCCTAAATTAGGTGCCTAGTTCTGAAAATAAGTTTTAAGCTCCAAAATTTGTTTCCTCAACCCACTTTTTAGGATGCTAAATTTAGGCATTCAGCCCTAGTACATTTTCAAAAGGGCTAATTTGGGAGCCTAACTCTCAAAGTTAAGAGTCTAATCTCTTTGCAGATTGATCCCATTAATGTTTGAACATTTTGGAAAGATCCTTCTAGCTAGACACCCCCAGAAAGAGGAATCTGTGTAAACTGCGCGATGGCTGTGCTGATCAAAATGCCCCTTCCCCCTAGGACCCCCCCTCCCTTTTGCAGGTATCACATACATACATGCAAAATGCAAACAGGGCACAAACTACTAAGACTCTGGGATTACAAACACAGCCTTAATAAAAGGCACACACCTTTTTTTCCCCAAAAGATTATAAAACATTAGGAGGTCAATATTCAAAGCACGTTCAGCGCTATTTAGCCGGGTAAGTGTAACTTATGTGGCTAAGTAGCAGCTGCTGAATATGCAGCTACGCTCAATAGCCGCTGCTTAGCCAAATATGTTACTTATACAGCTAAAAATTTAGCTGTATAAGTTGTGGGTGTGTAGTGGGCAGATCAGGGTGGAGCAAGCTAGCTGCATAACTTATCTGGCTAAATAACGATATTCAGTCTTAGCTGCATAACAGGCCGATACAGTAAAAATCACGTGATTCAGTAAATAAAATTAAAAGTAAATAAAAATAAAAAGTTTTTACTGCCTTTCTGTACACTTTCCCGGTGCCGGCAGAAATTAACGCCTACCTTTGGGTAGGCACTAATTTCTGAAAGTAAAATGTGCGGCTTGGCTGCACATTTTACATTCTGTATCGCACGGGAATAATTAATAGGGCCATCAACATGCATTTGCAAGTTGCGGGCGCTATTAGTTTCGGGGGCGGGGGGGTTGGACGCACGTTTTTGATGCACTATTATCCCTTACTGAATAAGGGGTAAAGCTAGCGGGTCGAAAACGCGTGTCCAAACGCGGGTTAACAGTGCGCTCCGCTGCACTGTACTGTATCGGCCTGTAAGTTAACCAGCTAAGGTAAACGTGCCATAGAGCATGTCTAAACTAAGCCGGTTATAACGTACAGCTAAGCTCGAATTTATACACATATATTCAGCAACATAGCCTTGCTGCTGAATAAACCTTATAACTTTGCCAGATAAATTATATCCAGCCAAGTTACTTAAACAGCCAGCTTTGAATATTGACCTCAAATATTTCAAGAAGAGAAAAGAAAGGAGACCCATGATAAGGCAGAAAAAAGGCAGGAACAGACTCAAGAAATAGACCAACTGATTACTGTAACAATCCTGATAGGATTGAAACTTTAAACTCTCCTATTTTGAGGTGACATTGTTTAAGTCATTGTAGTGCTGCCGGTATTCTTCTCTGCTTCTTTTCTGTCTTATATTATTACTCCTACATATTTTTATTTTCTTCTTTCAGAGCACTATACAATCATTATTTCTTTATTTCAGATGCTACCTTCTGTAGCAATGTAGCTGTTATTTTCAATTTCTCTTCTCCATTTTCATCTGTTAAGTGACATGTTATTTTTTGTCATTACCAGTTTTTCACTTTTTATCATCTATTCTTCCCTACTGCAGATTCCCCCCCCAAAAGCATTTTTGTTCTCAACAGCTTCAGAAATCGTGAGGAAGACAGGTTTGTTCTGGAGGCTGGAGGAGAAGCCTGAGCCCCCGCCCGCATGCTGCTAAACAATGCACGTTGCAGCATCAGGTGCCACATGCACTCGCTCCTGCGATGAGCAAGCAGCAGCCGTGCCCTCTGCCACTCAACCTACACAACTTTCACAGCCTCGCGAAACCCAGGAAAAAAAGAATGAAAAAAAAAAATTCAAAGGATCCCACTGTTAACTTCAACGAGAGCTAGTTAATGTTAACAAGACAGGTCAAGGAAAGTTTTTATTCCGCATGCTCTTTTTCATTCATCTCTCCCAACAAGACTGACTGGACAAGCGCAGCCATCGTCTGGCATCAGGATGTAAAAGCCAGATGTGCTGCTCTGGCTTTGTAGCATTAGCGTGTCATTTTCGGTGCTTTGTGGAGTCCTGGTTCGAGCCCTTCCTTTGCCTATTTTTTGTGTTACCAGTTAAAGCAGTGCTTGTTCCATATCAGCATGAATCTTACGACTTTTAGTTTGGAAATGTACTTAGATCCGGTGTTTATAGAATCTACCATAAATTATTCCAGGCTTTTTAACCACCATAGCATTGGTAGGCATTAAGAAAGTAGGAGAATAATACAAAACCTTTTATTAGGCTAATATAATTGCCCAAAGTCTTAAAAGTTTGCATTCTGAAACATTAATTAGACTAATACAGGTTTTGTCTCTATGAAACTACTATGATGGTTTTCTCCAAAATATGGATAGAAAGTCACTGCATTTGACCGGTTGGAAGAAAAATGTGAGTGAATATCTTGGATGATCTGAAAAAACCCTGAAACACCGGGTCCGTGTTTTTGGTGAATGGATCCTCTCAAAAATCGCCCATTGCTTTCCTATGGGAGATAGAGACTGTGAAATGTCAACAAGTGCTCCATTCCCAATGCACCCTCCCCCCAACAGCCTGACCCAGAAAAGTGTTCAGTTCTCACAAATCATTGTGATGTATATTCAAACTTTACAAAGCAAGAAAGAGTAGGCTATATACACAGACAGATGGACACATACATATGCTTAAGTATGCTGTTGCTTTCTAATATGCTGCACCCTGCCTTGGGTGAATTCCTTATTGAACAAGTTATGTAATAAAATCCAAATAAATAAAGTAAACATGATCTTAAATAAAATATTTTATTCTGAATCATCCTGATCTATTTTTTTCCATCATCTTTTCTTTTCTCTGTAGCCACCATACAACGGTTTGAACACGTTGCAACAAGCGGAAAAAACCAAACTATACTGTCTTAGCATGTACTCAGTATGTAATGCAAGAATCTCAGCACCACCCCTGCCCTCCTTTTACAAATCTATGTTGGCCAGCATTCCCAAAACCATGCCTTTGCATGCTTTCCTTACTTGTTAGTATAGCTAAGAAAATAAAAAAAAATAAAATAAAATAAATAAAGAACACTGGAATGGCCTTATTAAAAAAACAAAACTTTAACCCATTCTATGCTTATGGGCAAAAGATCTTTACAGAATAAGGCCCTAGGCTCCTCTCAGAGAAATTAAATAGTTATTTGTGGAGAATGGCAATTTTAAATATATTATTATTTGAAAAGGCTCTCTTCCTAGGGGGATAAAAATGCATGTTACATCAATAAAACAGGGATAAATATAGGTGAGAACTCTATGCATGTTACAACATTAAAATAGGGAGAAATATAGGTGAGAACTCTATGCATGTTGCATCATTAAAATAGGGAGAAATATAGGTGAGAACTCTATGCATGTTACATCAATAAAACAGGGAGAAATATAGGTGAGAACTCTATGCATGTTACATCATTAAAATAGGGAGAAATATAGGCGAGAACTCTATGCATGTTACATCATTAAAATAGGGAGAAATATAGGTGAGAACTCTATGCATGTTGCATCATTAAAATAGGGAGAAATATAGGTGAGAACTCTATGCATGTTACATCAATAAAACAGGGAGAAATATAGGTGAGAACTCTATGCATGTTGCATCATTAAAATAGGGAGAAATATAGGCGAGAACTCTATGCATGTTGCATCATTAAAATAGGGAGAAATATAGGTGAGAACTCTATGCATGTTGCATCATTAAAATAGGGAGAAATATAGGTGAGAACTCTATGCATGTCCTTTACTAAACAAACATTCTATTTCAAATCTAGGATAGTTGTATCCTTAGTCAAAACACAGATTCAATTCTTGTGAAATACTATAGAAAAAAAAAAACAGATAAAAGGCGATTTTTAAAATGAAGAAATAATGAGCCTTTTATTAAGAGAACATACTGTACATGTTTAAAAGAAAACACAAGATTAAAAGTGGCTCTGGTTTAGGGTTAGCTCTTTCTATGAGAGGACAGTAAAAAAAAAAAGAAAAAGAAAAACCCATAACATTTGTTCTTTTCCACAACAACAAAGGTATTAATTTTCAAAAACTTTCACAAGCAGAAGACAAGTGCTAAAACACAGCTAAATTAGGGCCTTTTCAGGGTTATCGGCGCAGTGTACACATCTTTAGTACTCTGCTTCTCAGAATGATTGTTCTGAGTGTTAATGCTGCGCTCTTCACTGTGGATTAAGTGCCATTCAGGAACAGGATGTTTCACTCAGTCAATCACCTTCTAGCTTTCACAGGCTCAGTCTCCCTCCCTAATCCTTGAAGCTGTTCACTGATCAAGGCACTGGGATGGGAGGAGCCCTGGGAATGAGAAGTGGGAAACAAGGTTAAGTCCCTGTGGATCGAAGAAAGGGAAGGGCTCATACCAGCCACGTTTATTTTAGCCTGCTCGGTTTAAATCTGGCTTTTTAAAATCACCTCCTTTCTGTCTCTCAAAGCATACGTGAAACGGCTGTTGGTTTCCTTAGCAGGGAATTTTGCAGAATTGTTCGACCTGAAGTTATCTGTTAGATATGGGGCCAGTTTTCAAAATGCTTTTGCCATATGACAACGTACGGGAAACCTTTCTGTCAACCGGGTCAAATGTATATCTGTTGAAATGGTACTTGCTATGGTTTGAACTCCATGCAGTCATTTATTATTTTTATATTTATTATTTTTTTATATACTGACATTCGATCTGAGATATCACATCGGTTTACATTCAGGTACTGTAGGTATTTCCCTATCCCCAGAGCTCCTCCTCCCTGCAGCAGGGGCATTAATGAAATAATTAATAGGCGTGTGCTTATTACATCAAATTTTACTTCACTTCGGTCTATAAAAAAAGCCTTTCTTCATTTTCTGAAAATATTTTGCTACCAGATTTCACGCAAGTCTTAATCCACAGTTCACCCCCTCAAGCCATCATCAAGATAGAAACATAACACAATAATAGTTGATGGCAGCAGATAAAGACCAACTGGTCCATCTAGCCTGACATTGTTTTTCTGGTCTACCTTGCTAAGGATACATCCAAGCTGTAGAGGTTCAACTGCTTGTAGGATATCGCTACTTATGAAAGTCAGTTTTTGTTGCCTTCCTCTTTGGGTCTCTACTGTTCAGTGTTCAGTAGATAAGCATACAAGTTCCTGTGCTTTATTCAACACATATTCCCCACTCCATGCCTTACCACAAAGCTTTGCAATAACCTAAACAGCTTCCAAAACTAGCGAAGCTGTTGGCTTAACATCTGGCCTCTTCTGTCCCTGTGGCTTTGCTGGTTCTCAACATCTATTCAGTGGTGTGCAGTGTGGCTAGCTTGTGCTTCCGTTATCTATGCCTTGTTTTCTCTTTATCCCCATCCCTTTTCATTTTCTCTCAAGGGAGTAAAAACTAGGTTGTTGGCAATATTACAGCCTCCTGAATTAGGATAGCTGTGCCTATAGGCAGAGGATTTAGGTCAAGGGGTTCCAGAGAGCAGCTGAGGGACTGCCAGTTTTTGGGTACCTTCAGAATTTGGTACCCAAGGTACATGCCTATGTTGCCTATTCTTTGGCTCCTGCCATTGTTCTCTATGATTTGGTTACCACTGCCTCTGCCAGGAGGTTATTTGAAACATTACCACCATCTCAGTAAAGAAGTATTTTCTCAGACTTCCTCTGAACTTTCCACACTGCAACTTCAAATCATCACCCTTTGCCACTGAATTTCCCTTTCTATGGAAAATGTAACCTTTCTGTACTTTATTGAAGACTGTCATATATTTGAAAGTTTCTATTATATCTCTCCTTGCTCCAGTGATTACATTCTGAATGTCTTGGGCCTCTCTTTGTAGGGATTGAGTTGTAGGCCATGTACCATTTTGGTAGCCTTTCTCTAAATCACATCAATCTTCTCAATGTCTTTACAAAGGTATAATCCAGAAGTGAACACAGTAGTCAAGAAGAGATCTCACTAATGGCCTATACAAAGGCAATATTATCTCCTTTCTCCTGCCAATGACACTGCTACTTATTCAACCAAGCATACAGTTAACTTTCCCAGTTGCTTTATTACATTGGGGCCGATTCAGTAAAATGCATGGGAGAGCCGGCGCTCCGAGGCGAGCGCCCATTCTCCCAACGCGCGCGCAAGCCACTCTCCTGGGTGCACGATTTTGTATGCAAATGAGGACCTGCGCTAATAAGGAGGCGATAGGGACACTAGCTCGTCCCTAGTGCCTCCTTGTTGGCAGAAGCGGCGGCTGTCAGCGGGTTTGACAGCCGACACTCAATTCTACCGGCGTCTGTTGTCGAACCCGCTGACAACCACAGGTTTGGAAAACGGACGCCGGCAAAATTGAGTGTATGTTTTCCGACTGCGGGCAGATTTTTTTTTAAAGATTTATTTATTTTTTATTTTTGGGACCTTCGACTTAATATCGCTATGATATTAAGTTGGAGGGTGTACAGAAAAGCAGTTTTTTCTGCTTTTCTGTACACCTTCCTGGTGCCGGCCGAAATTAACGCCTGCCTTTGGGCAGGCGTTAATTTCTGAGAGTAAAATGTGCAGCTTGGCTGCACATTTTACTTTCTGTATCACGCAGGACTAATAGGCTCATCTACATGCAATTGCATGTTGAGGGTGCTATTATTTTCGGGGGGGTTGGACGCGCATTTTCCATGCGCTATTACCCCTTACTGTATAAGGGGTAATAATAGCGTGTCGAAAACGCGAGTCCAAACAGGGGATAACTGTGCACTTGGCCTGAGCGCACCGTACTGAATCGGCCTGTTTGATTGGCTTCCTGGTGTGTCTACTCTGTTACAGATTTTTTTTGTCATCTGATAACAGGCATATTTTTCCCTCAACATCATTAATAAAGACATTGAAAAGAAATGGTCCCAGTTCTGATCATTTTGCTTTCACCAGCATGAACCTCATTTACCACCACTTTGTGTCCTGTTACCATAGGCACTGGAACAGGGTAGGCCACCTGGACTCTGGCCCAATCATATGTTTGGCCCATATGAGTCCAGGGTAGGCCACCTGGACTCTGGCCCAATCATATGTTTGGACTCTGGCCCAATCATATGTTTCGGGCCTTCTCCACAGCTGGTCCAACTTTATGGAACGCCATTCCCCCGAATCTTAGAATGGAACCCAGCATCTCAACATTCAAGAAAAGACTCAAGACGTGGCTGTTCACGCAGGCCTTTCCTAACTCCAACATTACTTAACCTCCTCCAATCAACATTCTTCGCTAGTAATAGCATTAATAGCCAATCAACATTCTTCGCTAGTAATAGCATTAATAGCCACCTCTTATAATGTTATTATATATATATATATAATTATTTGATCTTCATTTTCCTTCTTACTCCTAGTTATTGATTCCCTGTTACATGTAACTGCTTTTCTGCACCATTGTTCAAATTGTAAAGTTTATTGCACCCCTGTTTCTTGTGAACCAGCATGATGGGACTACTGTCTTGAATGTTGGTATATAAAAAAACTTAAATAAATAAATAAATAAATGTTCATGCCGCTGGGGATCTTCAGTGTCTTGGCTGGGTCCCAGAACAGCTGATGCCGGCACTGTGTGGCTCCCTTCACTCTTGCACTGATTTTGCAGTCTCAGGCTCGTGAGGTCGATGCGAGAGTGAAGACAGCCAAGTGGCACTGACATCGGCTGTTCTGGATATCAGCCAAGAGACTGTAAAGCCGTGGAGCAAGCCAGAAAGATCTGGAGAAACTGACTTGCTGGGTGTGGAGGCAGGCAGGCATGGGGATGTGGTGGAATTGGAAGCAGTAAGTCTTGCTTGAATGGGTTGGAGGCAGGAAGGCTTGTTTCCTGTGTGGGTGGGGTTGAAAGAGGGGGACTTGCTGGGGGTGGGTTGTGGTTGAAGGCAGGAAGGCTTGCGGGGGAGGGGGGGTGTTGGAGGATTGTAAGCTTGCTATAGCAAGAGAAGTGGGGTTGGAGGCAGGAAGGCTTGTTTGCTGTGTGGGTGGGGTTGAAAGCAGGGGATTTGCTGGGGGTGGGTTGTGGTTGAAGGCAGGAAGGCTTGCTGGGGGGGGGGTTGTTGGAGGCATGTAAACTTGCTATAGCAAGAGAAGTGGGGTTGGAGATAGGCAGGCTTGCTTGCTGTGGGGATACGGGGTTTGGAGACAGACAGGCCTGCTGATTAGCTTGCAGAGGGAGGTGGAGACAGGCATGTTTGCTAGCCTGCTTGGGAGTCTGGCTGGGGAGGAGTGAAAGCAAGTAATTTGGCTAGCCTGCTTGTGGGGGGCTGGCTGAGGGTGGTAGAGGCAGGCAGTTTGGCTAACCTGTTTGTGTCGGGGGGGGGGGGGGGGGGGGGGGGGGGGGGGGGGGGGGGGATAGCTTGGGTGGGAGTGGAGGCAGGCAGGTAGGTGGGTTAGCATGCTTGAGGGAGGTTGGCTGGTGTGGAAAGAATAGCTGATTGAGGACAGGTTGGCTGGGGAGGCAATTGCTGGTTGTGAGGGCAGACTGGTTGGTTGGGAATGGCTGATTGGGGTGGCAGGCTTGCAAGCTAGTGGGGATGGATAGGGGCTGGCTATATGTGTGAGAGAAAGGGCATGCAGGATTGGAGGGGGCGGTGAAAGAAAGAGGTTAGAGTGAGAGTGGGGATGTGAGAGGGAGCAGGACCAGAGTTGTGATAGGAACACCTGCCTTCCTACTCCCAATCTGGACTTACCTTTGATACTGGACTCTTTTCCTCAGATCCTGGGACCTCTCTTCCTTTCCTTCCTCTTCCTCCTCCCATCTCAAATTCTCCTTCCTCCCTATCTCCAATCCACACTCTACTTTCTCCATCCTTGATCTTCTCCTTCTTCTCTCCCTGTTCTCCCCCCATCCCCAGTCTGCTCACTTTCTCTTCTCTCACCATTCCCAGTCCTTTCCCTTTTCTGTCTCCTACCCCCATACCTGGTCTTCTCATCCTGTCTCCTCTCCTCATCCCTGGTCTGCTGGAGGAGATAGGGAGGGAGGGAGGGAGGGAGAGAGAGAGAGACAACAGGGGAAAAGAAAGACGTGGAAAATGCATCTGGGCCATGGGGAATGAGAGAGGGGGTCAGAGGGATACTGGTGCAGAGGGTAGGGAGAGAGAAAGGCAAAGTAGACCAAGGAATGGAGCGGGATGAGTTATGTTGGGGCCGCCAAGCCTCCGTAATTGTTTGCTAGTGTGTAGAGGGATCTGTTTGTTGTGTTTTCCCATTAGGATGTGTATTGATGTTTTATGGCTCATTGCATTATTTGCAATATTGCTTTTTCATAGGAAGTATCATTGCTCTTTGAGGCCTGAGAGTTGGTGCTGCTATGGTATGGCAAATTTGCTACATATGTGCCGAATGTTTTGTTTTTGCAGGATTTTGTATTTTACAATGTGTCTGATAGTGGAGTGTATTTGTATTGCTGTTAATGAGATGATACCAGAATTCCAATTTTTATTTTTGTGTGATGAGGTTGTGGTAACTTGGTGATAGTGGCTTGGGAAATAGCCAGAAGGAATAAGGAGGCAGACTCTGGCAGTTTCCTTTTTGTGCAATTTATTTACAGTGAAAGAAAAGTCAAACAAATGCAGCTCACCTTAAGTTCAGGTGGCACACAGGCCTGCTTCCCAGGCCTGTTTAACCCTTCTAGGCCCTGAGTTCTTATACTCTGGTGAAGGGCTCCTCCTTTCACCCAGGATTCCTTGTGGGTCTGGATCTTAAGGAGAACTGGGCGAGACAGCTGTGCTTGGTCCTTTAAGTTAGTCTGAGGGAGTTTTCTATAGACTCCAGGGGTGAGCCAGGTATGTTAGATATGATCTCAGTTTCTCAAATTTACTGCTAGTGCTTTTCTTAATACTTGCATTGTGCCAAAGAGAGCATTCTTCTGGAGTTTGTACAGTGTAATATCTATAGGCAACATATCGTAGCGTGCTTGGAAATTCTTTTTAATCAAGCCAGTGATGCCCAAACCACTGTGACTATTTCTGTATCTTTATATCACATTTTCCTGGTCTCTAATTGTATTTCTAGGTACTTGATGATCTTCTGTCTTTCCATACATACTACAGAATAAATGCTTGGTCCTGACATTCCTATTATTAATGCTGTTCTTTACCACTTTGAGATCGATTTTAAAAGCATTGCTCACACATGCGTGTATGTGGGCTGCGTGCGAGCAATACAAATTTTAAAAAGCCACAAATTATGCATGTAAGGAATAAGGGGGTGGAAAAGGGGCAGGGCATGGGTGGGGCATGGGCATTCCGGGGCAGGGCCAACACTTACACGTGTAACTCCATATTTTAAAACCGAAAACCGCAGCGTGCGTATGCGAGATATCTGTGTAACTTTATTGCTGCTCCTGATGAGGAGCAAGTCTGTGAATCTCGAGTTTTAGGGCTTATAGGACAGGGTGAGGGTTCCGGGTCAACTGGGCAGTGTGCAGGATGAAGAATCAGAGGGGTCTGAAAGACCTCAATATTAACTGGAAGTCTGTTAGGCTCCCCGGCCGCAGATGGCTGCGACCGCTTCTGCTCACCTCTCTTTCTGCTACCTTGGCTCCGTTGGGCAAACTCGCGGCCTCTGCCAGCTACCACCGGCCTTCCGGCCTCTGTTCCCGGGCCTACCAGAGCAGCGTGGACGCTGCCGACCGCCATCTTACCCTCGGGGTTCCCTAGGTGCGTGCTTCCTGACCTGCTTTAACCACGTCATGGCAGGAACCTCAGGGGCATCCCCACCAGATGATGTCACTCAACTCCGATATTTAAACTAGCCTGCCCAGACAGACGGCGACTTGGCAACGAGTTCACTTGCTGTATCTACCTACACTCGCTTCAGTGTTGTTCCAGTTCCTGTTCCTGTGGTGTGAGACTATCGGGTACCCGCTCCTCGGGGCCCTTTCTTGTCTCTTGGCTATCCACGCCTCAGAGGGCCTTTCACCCGGACTCCTGCCTGCCTCATTTCCCGAGGCTTTCTATGGAACTACTTTACCTTCAGTCTCTGTGAGTACAACGCTGTGGAATCCTGTTGTTGTTGATATCTACGTGAGAATCCTCTCCGGTGTACCCCGCTCTGTGGACCAGTACCGTGATTCTAGAGGAGCTACGTCCGGGTCTTCCCTGCGCTACATACCTGTACTGTGTTATCCTAGAGCAGGGGTCGGGAACCCATGGCTCGCGAGCCAGATATGGCTCTTTTGAGGGCTGCATCTGGCTCGCAGACAAGTGTCGCCACACTTCGCGGTTCCCCGCTGACCCAGCTGCTCCCCGGTCCTCCGCCGCCCGGGCTTAAAATGCTGTCAGCCCGGGCGGAATGCGGCGGGACAGCTGGAGTCAGCAGCACCGGCGTGCTCTCTTCTCCTCCTCCCCCCCCCCCCCCGCGGCCCGGAAGAGGAAGTGGTGAGCATCGGGTGCCTGCGCGGAAGAAGAGACCACGCTAGTGTGGTCTCTTCTTCCCGCGCAGGCACCCGATGCTCTCCACTTCCTCTTCCGGGCCGCGGGGGGGGGGGGGGGGGAGGAGGAGGAGAGAGCACGCCGGCAGCGGCACGACTGGAGTCAGCCGGGTGCCAGCGCTGGAGTCATCGGGTGCCTGCGCGGGAGTCTTCCCGCGCAGGCACCCGATGCTCACCACTTCCTCTTCCGGGCCGCGGGAAGAAGAGAGCACGCCGGTGCCGCTCAGCACCGGCGTGCTCTCTTCTTCCCGCGGCCCGGAAGAGGAAGTGGTGAGCATCGGGTGCCTGCGCGAGAAGAAGAGGCCACGCTTGTGGGAAGAAGACTGCAGCGCGGCTCAGAGGAAAATGAAGAGTTTCAACCGCGGCCGATGGGACTCCGCCTCCGCGAGGGCTGAAAATGAAGGAGGTTAGTGTTGGGAGGAGGCTGCTGCTGCCGCGAGTTCCTGGGGTGGGGGTGGGGGAGAGAGAGAGTGAATGAGCGAGCAAGCGTGTGTGTTTGAGATCCTGTGTGTGTGAGTAAGATTGCATGTATGTGAATGATTGAGAGCCTGTGTATGTGAAAGAGAGTATGTCTGTGATTGAGAGCCTGCCTGTGAGAGAGAGAGCATGAATGTAAGTTTACCATTGGGAACCTGTATGTGTAAGTTTGTGATTGAAAACCTGTTTGTGTGAAAGAGTATGTGTGTATGATTGAGATCCTTTGTGTGTGAGAGAAATCATGTGTACGTATGATTAAGAGCCTGTGTGTATAAGTAAGAGAGAGATCATGTGTGTCTGTGTCTGATTGACAGCTGGTTTAGGTGAGGGAGCATGTGAGTATGTGATTGAGAGCCTGTGTGTAAATGAGAGAAAGAGAGGACATGTTTGTAAGCATGTGAATGAGAGTCTGTGTGTGAGAGAAAAAGACAGCATGTATTTATGTGATTGAAAGCCTGTGTGTGTGTGTGTAAGCGTGAAAAGATAGACAGCATATGTGTATATGTGTAATTAAGAGCCTATATAAGTGAGTGAGAAAAAACATGTATATGTGAGTACTGAGAGCATGTGTGTATAGGTGTGTCATTGAGAGCCAGTGTGAGAGAGAGCGCTGGTATGTGACTGAGAGAGGAGAAAGTTCCAAGCAAACCACCCCACCTCCTGCTAATTCAGAACAATCTCAGGACACCTGGATATCAAACGTTCCCAGGTATGCAGAGCAAAAAAATTTTTGTATCCTTATTATTTTTCATTACTGGATCTTTGTGTCTGCTATTTTGAAATATTTTGTTGGTATCTGGAAATGTTTTATATGAGTTTTAATTATTGGATATTCCTCTCATCAGCTGTTTCGAAATATGTTCTTTTTGTTAGTACAGTTTTACTGCTGATGATTTTATATTTCTTGATTTGTTTTATAAGGATGGGTGATGTTTCTTTTTTCCTTTGTTACACTGCATACAGAGACTCTGGCTTGTTGCAGTTTCCAATTCAGTTTTTGTCTGCATGCTTCTTGTTATGCGTTTTGGTCTCTTTATTCTATGTTAGGTGAGGGACAGCACGTGATTCAGGTGAGGTTTTCTGCTGGCGTGTTGTTTCTGTGTAGGACTCTATAGCAGCCTGACTTGGTCCGTTTTCCTAATAGGAGATGTATTGGTGTCTTAAGGCCTGGTGTAATATTTTCAGAGACTTATTGTACATTAAAAGTGGGATCTTACATAAAATGCACACATTTACTTGTATTTAGTTTTAAACATATTGTATGGCTCTCATGGAATTACATTTTAAAATATGTGGCGTTTATGGCTCTCTCAGCCAAAAAGGTTCCTGACCCCTGTCCTAGAGAGACCCTCGCCGGTGTATCCCGCTCTGTGGACCTCTGCTGTGTTCTCCCACCGAGGAACCTCTAGTTTACCATCTCTATGGACCCAGTGTATTACAGTGACTGTAACATTCCCCGGCACCCCCGCTCCTCAGGTAGTGCCGCAACTACTGCCTGACCTCAGCCCTGTGCTGTCATTCCGTGGCCCACCTCCTGGGGTCACACTCACTTTCTCCACCTATACATCTGCTGTATATCATCCCGCAGCTGAGGCTCCACCTCCCGACGGTGAGGCTCAGCGGGGCTCCTCCCCTGTTCGGTACCAACTCTCACCTTGGCTAAAGGGTCTACTTTACTTACAAATCCTAACAGATTGCCAAGTCCATGGACCCGGCCCAGCTCTCGGCCCTCCAGGCCATCCCTCGCCTGGTCCAGTGGATTTCTGACCAGCAGAAAGTTTTGGAGAATTTGGCTAATGCCATAAATATCTTAATTAACCAGCTGGACACTGCCAAACTGAATCCTACTCCATAGACACCTCCATTCCTGCCACCTGTGCCTCTGCCGGCATCTCTCCGTGTTTCAGGCAACCCCTTGTCCTGTAGGGGCTTCCTGAATCAGTGCAACAAGCACTTTTCCTTACAACCTGCATACACCTCCTTGCATACACCTTGCATACTTCCCTGACATGGTTACCAAGATAACCTACATACTATCCTTGTTGGAGAATTTGGCTAATGCCAAATATATCTTAAATAACCGGCTGGACACTGCATGCTTCCCTGACGTGGCTACCAAGATAACCTACATACTATCCCTGTTGGAGAATTTGGCTAATGCCAAATATATCTTAAATAACCGGCTGGACACTGCATGCTTCCCTGACGTGGCTACCAAGATAACCTACATACTATCCCTGTTGGAGAATTTGGCTAATGCCATAAATATCTTAAATACTTAGATCAATAATTCAATTTTAAAAATCACATTGCTAATAAAACGAAAGAAGGATACTATAAACTGCTGATATTGAGGAGATTAAAGCCCCTGTTAAAACTAAAAGATTTCAGAACAGTGCTTCAGGCTTTAATCTTTCAATCCATAGACTATTGTAATGCTTTACTGCTTGGATTACCTTATACAACACTTAGAACTTTACAAATTATACAAAACTCATCTGCAAGGTTATTATCAGGTACCAATAGAAAAGAACACATCACGCCAATACTGAAGGAACTCCATTGGTTACCAATTGAACAGCGAATACAGTTTAAAACCTTATTTATTCTTCATAAAGCAGTACATGGGGAAAAAGTGGAATGGCTGAACGCTGCAATACGGGTACACACACCCCAAAGAAACTTAAGATCTGCGAACAAAGGCTTACTATCTATTCCTTCGATGGTTTCAGCAAAATTAACTTCAATGAGAGAAAGAGCTCTATCACTTGCTGCCCCAAAAATCTGGAATAATTTACCAGTCGAAATTCGACTGGAAACAAATAGAATAACATTCAGAAAAAAAGACAGTAATTGTGAAATAAAAAACTAAATGCTGATAAATGCGAAGAGAAGATGAGTCAGACATAGTGTTGAATGTTATTGTTTATTTGTCTTTATTCGTTAGGCCATTTTTTATAATTTGTAATGAAGCTTTTAATTTTTTTAGCATTGTTGGTATGCTGTGTGTAATCGAGATTCTATTACAAATTTTTTTGTGTAGCTATGTAAACAGATATGACGGTCCCGACCAAATACCGGTATAGAAAAATCAAATAAATAAATAAATAAATAACCGGCTGGACACTGCCTCGGCATCTGCCAAACTGAATCCTACTCCACAGACGCCTCCGTTCCGGCCACCTGTACTTCTGCCGGCACCTCTCCGCTTTCAGGCGACCCCTTCTCCTGTAGGGACTTCCTGAATCAGTGCAACATGCACTTTTCCTTACAACCTGCATACTTCCCTGTTGGAAGAACAGGCGTTGGCCTAAGCGTCACTCCTGTGGGAACGAGCGGACCCGATCCTTCAAGATCTGCTGGGCTTCCTTGCCTTTTTCCGCTCCATCTTTGATGACTCCGCTCGTAAGGCTATCGCTGGTTCCACACTACTACACCTGCATCAAGGTTCCAGATCTCTTACAGAATATGTCATCAAGTTTAGAACTCTTGCGTCTGAACTGCTCTGGGATTTGGGCTGCCTGCGTGCCATCTTCCTCGAAGAGCTGAGTCCACGTATCAAAGATGAGCTAGCAGCTCGAATACTTCCTGACACCCTGGTTGCTCTCGTGGATCTCGCAGGCCGCATTGACTGCCGTCTTTGTGAACGCTCGTAAGAGACCAGAGGATCCAAGAGGGTGGCTTCGGGCACCCCCCGTATCCAACCAGCACCTTCCACGAAGACCGCAGCTCTGCAAGATACTGACGAAGAGGAACCTATGCAGATAGGTCACAGCCACTTATCCTCGAAGGAGAAACATAGGAACATAAGAAATTGCCATGCTGGTACAGACCAAGGGTCCATCAAGCCCAGCATCCTGTTTCCAACAGAGGCCAAACCAGGCCACAAGAACCTGGCAATTACCCAAACACTAAGAAGATCCCATGCTACTGATGCAATTAATAGCAGTGGCTATTCCTTAAGTAAACTTGAATAATAGCCTAGTGGTTAGAGCAGTGGGCTATTGACCAGGAGACCAGAATTTGAGTCCCGCTGTCGCTCCTTGTGACTTTGGGGAAGTCACTTTACCCTCCATTGCCTCAGGTACAAACTTAGATTGTAAGCCCTCTGGGGATAGGGAAAATACCTACAGTACCTGAATGTAAACCGATGTGATGTGTCAGACTGAATGTTGGTATATAAAAAAAAAAAAAAATTAACTGTACTAACCACATCCTCTGCCAACAAATTCCAGAGCTTTATTGTGCGTTGAGTGAAAAAGAATCTTCTCCGATTATTCTTAAATGTGCTACTTGCTAACTTCATGGAATGCCCCCTAGTCCTTCTATTATTCAAAAGTGTAAATAACCGAGTCACATCTACTCATTCAAGACCTCTCAGGATCTTAAAGACCTCTATCATATCTCCCCTCAGCCGTCTCTTCTCCAAGCTGAAACAGCCCTAACCTCTTCAGCCTTTCCTCATAGGGGAGCTGTTCCATCCCCTTTATCATTTTGGTTGCCCTTCTCTGTACCTTCTCCATCGCAACTATATCTTTTTTGAGATGCGGCGACCAGAATTGTATACAGTATTCATGGTGCGGTTTCACCATGGAGTGATATAGAGGCATTATGACATTTTACGTTTCATTAACCATTCCCTTCCTAATAATTCCTAACATTCTGTTTGCTTTTTTGACTGCTGCAGCACACTGAGCAGACGATTTTAAAGTATTATCCACTATGATGCCTAGATCTTTTTCCTGGGTGGTAGCTCCTAATATGGAACCTAACATTGTGTAACTACAGCAAGGGTTATTTTTCCCTATATGCAACACCTTGCACTTGTCCACATTAAATTTCATCTGCCATTTGGATGCCCAATCTTCCAGTCTTGCAAGGTCCTCCTGTAATGTATCACAATCCGCTTGTAATTTAACTACTCTGAATAATTTTGTATCATCTGCAAATTTGATAACCTCACTCTTTGTATTCCTTTCCAGATCATTTATATATATATTGAAAAGCACCTGTCCAAGTACAGATCCCTGAGGCACTCCACTGTTTACCCTTTTCCACTGAAAAAATTGACCATTTAATCCTACTCTCATTTCCTGTCTTTTAACCAGTTTGTAATCCACGAAAGGACATCGCCTTCTATCCCATGACTTTTTAGTTTTCTTAGAAGCCTCTCAAGAGGGTCTTTGTCAAACACCTTCTGAAATTCCAAATACACTGCATCTACCGGTTCAACTTTCTCCACATGTTTATTAACCAAAAAAATGAAGCATATTTGTTATGCAAGACTTCCCTTGGGTAAATCCATGTTGACTGTGTTCCATTAAACCATATCTTTCTATATGTTCTACGATTTGGATCTTGAGAATAGTTTCCACGATTTTTCCTGGCACTGAAGTCAGGCTCACTAGTCTATAGTTACCCAGATCGCCCCTGGAGCCTTTTTTAAATATTGGGGTTACATTGGCCACCCTCCAGTCTTCAGAAACAATGGATGATTTTAATGATAGGTTACAAATTTTAACTAATAGATCAGAAATTTCATTTTTTAGTTCCTTCATTACCCTAGGATTCAGTCGCCTACGTTCAGGGTACCTGCCTGTCCACTCTGTCCGGGAAAATCCCAGGCCTAGGTTCTGCCGGAGGAATTCTCCTAGGCCTGACAGCACCCTCTCCTCCATTAACGCTACCTGTTTCCATCAACTCAGGTACCCTGGAATTTCACACCTTAGCCTGAGTGGATTCCGGGGCTGGTGGTCATTTTATCCTTCGACAGCTGGTGGAGCATCTCCGGATCCCCACGGTCTGCACTCCAACGCCTACCAGAGCAGCGTGGATGCTGCCGACCGCCATCTTACCCTCGGGGTTCCCTAGGGGCGTGCGCACTCAGTGACCTGCTTTAACCACATCATGATGGGAACCTCAGGGATGTCCCCACCAGATGACATCACTCAACTCCGATTTTTAAACTCACCTGCCCCGACAACCGGCGACTTGGCAATGAGTTCATTTGTTGTATCTACCTATTCTCGCTTCAGCGTTGTTCCGGTTCCTGTTGTGTGAGACTATCGGGTACCCGCTCCTTGGGGGCACTTCCTTGTCTTTTGGCTATCCGCTCCTCGAAGGGCCTTTCACCCGGACTCCTGCCTGCCTCATTTCCTGAGGCTTTCTATGGAACTACTTTACCTTCAGTCTCTGTGAGTACCCGCTGTGGAATCCTGTTGTTGACATCTACGTGGGAATTCTCTCCAGTGTACCCCGCTCTGTGGACCATTGCCGTGATTCTAGAGGAGACACCACCGGGTCTTCCCTGCGCTACAGACTTGTGCCGTGATATCCTAGAGGGACCCTCGTCGGTGTACCCCGCTCTGCGGACCATTGCCGTGTTCTCCCACTGAGGAACCTCTAGTCTACCATCTCTACGGATCCAGTGTATTACAGTGACTGTAACATTCCCCGGCACCCCCGCTCCTCAGGTAGTGCCGCAACTATTGCCTGACCTCAGCCCTGTGCTGTCATTCCGTGGCCCACCTTCTGGGGTCACACTCACTTTCTCCACCTGTACATCTGCTGTATATCATCCCGCAGCCGAGGCTCCGCCTCCCGAGGTGAGGCTCAGCGGGGCTCCTCCCCTGGTCGGTACCACCTCTCACCTTGGCCAAAGGGTCTACTTACTTACAAAGACTAATTGGAAAACTGGGAAAGTGCCTCGCCTGAACATGTTTTAAAATCCGGTTTCATATGTTTCCTATGGGAGACATGCGCACTAGATGTGCTTGTGTAATTTCTTAAAATTAGGCGCAAACTTACACACAGTTGGTGTATTTTAAAACATACGCATGCAAATGTGCACATGATTTAAAATGCCAGCATATCTTCATTTTGCACCTCAATACGCATGTGCATGGGTGCATGCATGCTCGTTTTAATTTTAAATGTATTACCCAGTAACTTCATTGTGTGTCCCCTAGTCTTTGTACTTTTTGAAAGAGTAAACAACTGACTAACGTTTACTTGCTCCCTTCCACTCATTATTTTATAAAGCTCTATCAAATCTCCCCTCAGCTGTCTCTTCTTCAAGCTGAAGAGTCCTATCCTGTATAATACTCCCACCTACATTGGATTTTTCTTATTTTTTTTCCATGGCAACCCACAGCAATTCAACTTCTTCCTGATCTTCCTTTATTTCAGTGGCTACTACTGTGTTTCTTCTACAAAGAGCTAGTCTTCCCCACATTTTCTCTACTTTCTCTCTCTTCTGAAGAGCTATGGCCAGGGATAGCCATCCTGGTTTCCAGTACACTGACTTGGTGATTACAACTATATTCAAGTCTGCTACTGACATGATGGTCTCCAGGTCTGTGGTTTTGTTAACAAGACTTTGTGTATGATGCTCTACCTCCCTCCCTTTATTTCCTTTTGTTCGCTTCTTATTTTTCCTTAACAGCTATCTATCCTGTACTTTTGCTTGCTGTCTTCTGTATGTTTTTGTCTGATTTGGGGCTTTTATCCCTTCAAAGTTTATCTTCTTTACCTCACCTGTTTTTGCATCTAGGAGAGAGCAGTCTGTGCATCTCCCCTTGCTTAGTTTAAGTAGGACTTTAAATGACAGGTAAGAACCCATAGTACCTTTTCTGAATGGATGTACACCATTCCATTTGTAAAGATCCTTATCCTCTCAACGACAAACATTCAGGCCGATACTATAAAGTGCAGCCACCTCAACGCACTGTTTTACCCACAGTTGGACGCGCATTTTTGATGTGCGTCCACTACTCCTTATACAGTAAGGGGTTTAGTGCGTCGAAAATGCGCGTCTAATGCACCCCCCCCCCCGAAACTAACAGTGCTCATCACATGCACATGCATGTTGATGAGGCTATTAGTTATTCACCTGGGATACTGAAAAAAAAAAAAGGGCGGCCAATCCGCACATTTTATGCTCAGAAATGTATACAGAAAAGCAGAAAATACTGCTTTTCTGTACACCTTCCGACTTAATATCCTAGCAATATGAAGTCAGAGGAACCAAAAATGTTAAAAAAAAAAAAATAATAATAATTAAAACAAAATTTTGCTGGCATCCGTTTTCCTAATCCATGGCTGTCAGCGGGTTCGGAAAACTGAAGTTCGTAAAATTGAGCTTCGGTTTTCTGAACCCGCTGACAGCCACCTCGCCTGGGCCAAGGAAGTGCTAGAGGTGCGTAATCGTCCCTAGCGCCTGCTTTAAGCGCGACCCCTCATTTAAATGCAGGATCGCGTGCCCAGGTGAGGTGGCCGGGCGCGCGTTGGGAGAGCAGGCGCTCAACACCGAGCGCCCGTTTTCCTGCGGACCTTACAGAATCGGCCTGCTTGTTTCTAATGTACCCAGAATCTTTTCCTGCACCAGTCTTACAGCCAAGAATGAAAGTTCTTTGTGAGGACAATTCCTTCCGAGAAGGCCAGAGATTTAGCTTCCTGTCCAACATCCCTCCCAAACTCCCATCATTAGCCATTACACCTAGGTGTGCAGTGATATCCAGTTCACCTCCCTTTCGCATTCCTCTAGCTGACCTGTGGGCTTTCTGCCCAGTCCTGAGAGCTGAGGCGCCTGGATGGTAAGTGACTTCCCTTTCCCCATCCTTTTCTTTTTCTGTATCCTTCACCACGGAGCTCTCTATCAGAATTTGCCTGATTTTCATTTGGGTGCCCCTGCCCTGCTTCTGTAAGGTCTTTAGTACAGCAGACCCCCTCATCAACTTTAATTCCTGTTCCGGGTGCCCTCAGAGGGTTGCGTCTGTTCCACTGTTATGTGATTAGATTCTTGTACAAGAGGAGGACATGGCAGAGGTCCACGATCCACCGTGCAAGCTCTCCCTAGGATGTGAAATTACTTTGTGGCTGATGAAACCAGTAGGCATTATTAAGACATCTTCTGGGACTGAATAAACATGAGCATTATAACACAGCTGGGCTGGCCGACATGATTTGAAGTACAATATGCTGACAACAATTCTATGGCGAAATTTGTGTGCTTGCTGCCAGTATGGCAGATGTACATCAATACCAGATGCTGCACAGAGCTCCGAGGTCTGCACAGTGCATAGATGAAAGACTTTAGATTAAAGCATGTGGGCTATGATGGGCAAGGCCGCAATCATGTGCAACATGACAGGTGATAAGCACATCGTGAAAATGTTTCCAACTTGCAGGATATTGCAGAAGGGATTCCAGAAACTGAGAAATATTCAGAAATTTGTCAGGGCTTATGTGACCAGAGGATCCAGTGAAGGACTGTGAGCTCTTGCCAGACTACATGTGTCAAAAGAACAAACCTGTTTTATCTTGTTGCTGATCTACTGTGTTTAGTTATGTTGTTTATTTGGTGATGACTTATTTATTGTTAATTTGACCTCATGTTACATGCTTTTGCTCTGTTTGTCACTGAGAGCCAAGTTATTGGACTCAGCGGGTTACACATTTTAATAATATTAACAGCTACTACCATGTTATTTCCAATAAAACAAAGGACTTACTCGAGTTGGTTTTGTTGTTCTTATTTTCTTGGCTTTGCTGTAAAATCTGAATTGCAAGCTGAACTGATTTCTCTTCATCCTGCACTTTCATTTTACTCCATTGGACCTTGTGGATATGTTTAGTAGATTTTGGTGATCTAACATCACCCTGTTAAAAAAAAATAAATAATAGACTTGATATGTAATTTGATACACAAAAAAAGGACAATTTAGAGTCCTATCATAGACAATATTTTATAGTGCAGCACTTTCAACCTCAGATACTGTTTTACTCTAAATAACATTTGCCAAATCTACCAAAACAAGATTAGAAATTATCTGGCTTTGATCATGAGGCTTGCAGTCCAAAAAAGGTCAGAGTCCATTTGCAGTGTTTTCTGTGGCCTGCCAGGTTAGTTTCAATGGGGGATTTTAAGCTATTTTTACCTTAATTTTTGTGACTTGCTAAAATCTCGCACTGAATCATCAACAACGGTCCACCCAGAAGGAATAATTGGATGAGACCTCATCTTTATGGATCCCTGTGACCCAAAAACTGATTTACCTATAGCCAAGACACTGTATCAAACACAGTAGTACTGATTTTTAAAAATGTTTTTGCTGCCAGATAAGTAACAATATTCCTTGGTCGTTTCTGTTGAAAATTATGACAGTGGAAGGTGGTTTCCATGTGCTACCCCCTTAACCAGGATTACTGGTGCTTCTTTCCTCATTCGTCTCTGCAGTGTGAGCGAAGGTGGCAGGCTGAAAGGAACCTGGGCTTACATAAGAACATAAGAAAATGCCACACTGGGTCAGACCAAGGGTCCATCAAGCCCAGCATCCTGCTTCCAACAGTGGCCAATCCAGGCCACAAGAACCTGGCAAGTACCCAAAAACTAAGTCTATTCCATGTTACCATTGCTAATGGCAGTGGCTATTCTCTAGGGGGCGGATTTTAAAAGCCCTGCTCGTGTAAATCCACCCGGATTTACGCGAGCAGGGCCTTGCGTGCCGGCGCGCCTATTTTCCATAGGCCTGCCGGCGCGCGCAGAGCCCCGGGACTCGCGTAAGTCCCGGGGTTTTTTGTTGGGGCGTGTCGGGGGGCAGGGCCGATCGATGCGGCGTTTTGGGGGCGGGACGCGGCATTTTGGGGGCGGGCCCGGGGGCGTGACCGCGCCCTCCAGAACCGCCCCCGGGTCGCGTCTCGGCGCGCCAGCGGCCCGCTGGTGCGCGTGGATTTACGTCTCCCTCCGGGAGGCGTAAATCCGTGGACAAAGGTAGGGGGGGGTTTAGATAGGGCCGGGGGGGTGGGTTAGGTAGAGGAAGGGAGGGGAAGGTGAGGGGAGGGGAGGGCGAAAGAGAGTTCCCTCCGAGGCAGGCTGCGTGGCTCGGCGCACGCCGGCTGCCCAAAATCGGCAGCCTTGCACGCGCTGATCCTGGATTTTAGCGGCTACGTGTGTATCTACTAAAATCCAGCGTACTTTTGTTTGCGACTGGTGCGCCAACAAAAGTACGCGAACGCGCATTTTTTTAAAAATCTACCCCTAGGTGAACTTAATAGCAGGTAATGGACTTCTCCTCCAAGAACTTATCCAATCCTTTTTTAAACACAGCTATACTAACTGCACTAACCACATCCTCTGGCAACAAATTCCAGAGTTTAATTGTGTGTTGAGTAAAAAAGAACTTTCTCCAATTAGTTTTAAATGTGCCCTATGCTAACTTCATGGAGTGCCCCCTAGTCTTTCTATTATCCGAAAGAGTAAATAACCGATTCACATCTACCAGTTCTAGACCTCTCATGATTTTATTTATTTATTTTATTTATTTTTAGATTTTTATATACCGGTGTTCCTGTATGAAATACAAATCACATCGGTTTACATTGAAACTGAACATAAATTTTTGCCGATAGGCATTACATAGAACAAGGTTGTGGAACTTGGAAGAGGGTAAAACTAGATCAAAATAAACATTGTAATGTAAACAAATTGTCTAACAAATCTCAGAGAGCAGTATAAATAAAAACAAAAGCATAAAAGCAAAACAGTAGATGTCACGTGAGACCTGCAGCAAGAGAATGGATACAGAGTCAAGTAGATCCTGGAGAATGATATGATGAGGAACTCTTGCTGGTTGTAGGGGAAAAAGGTGCTTATGATCCTGTAAAGGCTTGTTTAAAGAGCCAGGTTTTAAGTTTCTTTTTGAATGTTTCTTTTTGAATGTGATTTTAAACACCTTTATCATATCCCCCCTCAGCCATCTCTTCTCCAAGCTGAAAAGTCCTAACCTCTTTAGTCTTTCCTCATAGGGGAGCTGTTCCATTCCCCTTATCATTTTGGTAGCCCTTCTCTGTACCTTCTCCATCGCAATTATATCTTTTTTGAGATGCGGCGACCAGAATTGTACACAGTATTCAAGGTGCGGTCTCACCATGGAGCGATACAGAGGCATTATGACATTTTCCGTTTTATTCACCATTCCCTTTCTAATAATTCCCAACATTCTGTTTGCTTTTTTGACTGCCGCAGCACACTGAACCGACGATTTCAATGTGTTATCCACTATGACACCTAGATCTCTTTCTTGGGTTGTAGCACCTAATATGGAACCCAACATTGTGTAATTATAGCATGGGTTATTTTTCCCTATATGCATCACCTTGCACTTATCCACATTAAATTTCATCTGCCATTTGGATGCCCAATTTTCCAGTCTCACAAGGTCTTCCTGCAATTTATCACAATCTGCTTGTGATTTAACTACTCTGACCAATTTTGTGTCATCTACAAATTTGATTATCTCACTCGTCGTATTTCTTTCCAGATCATTTATAAATATATTGAAAAGTAAGGGTCCCAATACAGATCCCTGAGGCACTCCACTGTCCACTCCCTTCCACTGAGAAAATTGTCCATTTAATCCTACTCTCTGGTTCCTGTCTTTTAGCCAGTTTGCAATCCACGAAAGGACATCGCCACCTATCCCATGACTTTTTACTTTTCCTAGAAGCCTCTCATGAGGAACTTTGTCAAACGCCTTCTGAAAATCCAAGTATACTACATCTACCAGTTCACCTTTATCCACATGTTTATTAACTCCTTCAAAAAAGTGAAGCAGATTTGTGAGGCAAGACTTGCCCTGGGTAAAGCCATGCTGGCTTTGTTCCATTAAACCATGTCTTTCTATATGTTCTGTGATTTTAATGTTTAGAACACTTTCCACTATTTTTTCTGGCACTGAAGTCAGGCTAACCGGTCTGTAGTTTCCTGGATCGCCCCTGGAGCCCTTTTGAAATATTGGGGTTACATTTGCTATCCTCCAGTCTTCAGGTACAATGAATGATTTTAATGATAAGTTACAAATTTTTACTAATAGGTCTGAAATTTCATTTTTTAGTTCCTTCAGACCTCTGGGGTGTATACCATCCGGTCCGGGTGATTTACTACCCTTCAGTTTGTCAATCAGGCCTACCACATCTTCTAGGTTCACCGTGATTTGATTCAGTCCATCTGAATCATTACCCATGAAAACCTTCTCCATTACGGGTACCTCCCCAACATCCTCTTCAGTAAACACCGAAGCAAATAAATCATTTAATCTTTCCGCGATGGCCTTATCTTCTCTAAGTGCCCCTTTAACCCCTCGATCATCTAACGGTCCAACTGACTCCCTTACAGGCTTTCTGCTTTGGATATATTTAAAAGTTTTTACTGTGAGTTTTTGCCTCTACAGCCAACTTCTTTTCAAATTCTCTCTTAGCCTGTCTTATCAATGTCTTACATTTAGCTTGCCAATGTTTATGCTTTATCCTATTTTCTTCTGTTGCATCCTTCCAATTTTTGAATGAAGATCTTTTGGCTAAAATAGCTTCTTTCACCTCCCCTTTTAACCATGCCGGTAATCGTTTTGCCTTCTTTCCCCCTTTCTTAATGTGTGGGATACATCTGGACTGTGCTTCTAGAATGGTATTTTTTAACAATGACCACGCCTCTTGGACATTTTTTACTTTTGTAGCTGCTCCTTTCAGTTTTTTTCTAACAATTTTTCTCATTTTATCAAAGTTTCCCTTTGGAAAGTTTAGCATGAGAACCTTGGATTTGCACACTGTTCATCTTCCAGTCATTAAATCAAATTTGATCATATTATGATCACTATTGCCAAGCGGCCCCACCACCGTTACCTCTCTCACCAAGTCCTGTGCTCCACTGAGAATTAGATCTAAAATTGCTCCCTCTCTCGTCGGTTCCTGAACCAATTGCTCCATAAAGCTATCATTTATTCCATCCAGGAACGTTATCTCTCTAGCGTGACCCGATGATACATTTACCCAGTCTATATTGGGGTAATTGAAGTCTCCCATTATTACTGCACTACCAATTTGGTTAGCTTCCCTAATTTCTCTTAGCATTTCACTGTCCGTCTCACTATCTTGACCAGGTGGATGGTAGTATACCCCTATCACTATAGTCTTCCCCGACACACAAGGGATTTCTACCCATAAAGATTCAATTTTGTATTTAGTCTCATGCAGGATGTTTATCCTGTTGGACTCTATGCCATCCTGGACATAAAGCGCCACACCTCCTCCCGAGTGCTCCTCTCTGTCATTGCGATATAATTTGTACCCCGGTATAGCACTGTCCCATTGGTTATCCTCTTTCCACCATGTCTCTGAGATGCCAATTAAGTCTATGTCATCATTCACTGCTATACATTCTAATTCTCCCATCTTACTTCTTAGACTTCTGGCATTAGCATACAAACATTTCAAGGTTTGTTTTTTGTTTGTATTTTCATTCTGCTTTTTAATTGATAGGGATAAGTTAGAATTTTTTGGCTCAGGTGAGTTTTTAGTTACAGGCACTTGGACTACTTTTCTAATTATTGGAACCTCACTGTCGGGATGCCCTAATTCTAATGCATCATTAGTATCCTTTAAAGATACCTCTCTCCGAACCATGCGCTGCTGAGCGACTGTCGGCTTTCCCCTTTGTTCTAGTTTAAAAGCTGCTCTATCTCCTTTTTAAAGGTTAGCGCCAGCAGTCTGGTTCCACCCTGGGTAAGGTGAAGCCCATCCCTTCGGAACCCCCTTCCCCAAAAGGTTCCCCAGTTCCTAACAAAACTCTTCCTTGCACCATCGTCTCATCCATGCATTGAGACTCCGGAGCTCTGCCTGCCTCTGGTGACCTGCGCGTGGAACAGGGAGCATTTCAGAGAATGCTACCCTGGAGGTTCTGGATTTAAGCTTTCTACCTAAGAGCCTAAATTTGGTTTCCAGAACCTCCCTCCCACATTTTCCTATGTCGTTGGTGCCCACATGTACCACGACAGCCGGCTCCTCCCCAGCACTGTCTAAAATTCTATCTAGGTGACGCGTGAGGTCCGCCACCTTCGCACCAGGTAGGCATGTTATCAGGCGATCCTCACGCCCACCAGCCACCCAGCTATCTACATTCCTAATAATCGAATCACAAACTATGATGGCTGACCTAACCCTTCCCTCCTGGGCAGTAGGCCTTGGGGAGATATCCTCAGTGAGAAAGGACAAATTAAGGGATGGGCGAGGGGTGGGAAATACAAACAGTCTAACTTCAGTTAGTCAGCCTGAGTGACTCACTGCTCTCTTGATTAACAAATGTTGGTCCCTATTCAAACCCAATCACACTACCTCAACACCTTTCCAAGGTGAGTAACTGAGCTGAACTATTCAACTTTTTTACTTAGGTATATACTGCTCCTAGCTTATTTCTAGCTTCTGGCTACTTTTTGGGGGTTTTTTTTGTGGGGTTTTTTTTCAATACAAGCACTCAGTTAGTATTAAATACAAACACTCAGTTCTTTAAAAGTCTGGAGAACACTCAGTTCTGCAGACTTTTAAAAATAAACACACTACCTACTGCTACCTTATTGACTGACTAAAAATACAAACAGTCTAACTTGTTTATTCACTGCCTACCTACTGCTACCTTTTTGACTGACTATTTAAAAAATACAAACAGTCTAACTTGTTTATTCACTGCCTTTCTGACTATTAAAGGCACAAACACACAAACACACTAAATAATATTCCCAAATAGTTAACTTTGCCCCAATACTTTTAAAAAAGATAATGTCCCAAGCAAAAACTTACTGATTCCTTTCAGCCACCAGCAAGGTGATCCTCTCCTCTCAGTGTTCCCACTGAGAGGAGAGGATCTTTCTTTCAGAGATTGAGGTTAGTAGGGTTACCATCTGGCTCCATATTTTTCAGGACAGGTTGAGTCGGTCTTGGTTTTCATCCCAGTGCATGCAGGAAAAATAATGGAGCCCACTGGCAACCCTAACAGAGAGGGGGAGGGGAGAGGGGATAGGCTTGGTTGCTTGCTTTCACTTCTAAGGCAAGCAACCAAGGGCAGCATTTTCCTGTATTAGTGTCGCTGTTTGAATCTACATTTCATGCCACAGCTGAGATCTGAATTATTATCCTCGGCATGGAGCAGACCAATTGGTCATTACGTTACAGTCCACAAAACACTTTTAAAGAAGAAAACAAAACTGGCTTCCTGCACGCCTTTGTGGAAGCCAAACTTTATATTCTATACTTGAGGACGGGAACAATAAAAGATTACATTCTAATTATCTACTATAAGCAATATGATCCCTGCAAAGCATAATGGGAATTATCCCGAAAAGTCTCTTATTAACTTATCTTTAGGTTTATATACAGTTTCAGAAATGAATGGCCATTTTAAAGAAATAACTATACCAGTATTTCAGTTATATAAGAATTATCCAAATCTCACTGCCTCTTTGTATTCAAGGCAGTAATATGAGCAATGTTATTTTTTTTATTAGATAATTCAGTTGGCAGGTATACAAACACAGGTCTCCCCACCTTGCTCCAATTTGTATTTTGTGCCTGAGGAGATGATCCCCTAGTTAGCTACTCCAACATGATGAACCTAGTCAAATCAGCATGCTGCTGTTCTGATCCTTACTGAAACTCCAAGCAGAAATACAGCAAAAACATCTGAAAAGTTGTGGCTGATTCACTCTGTGGTTCTCTCTCTAAGGGTGATGTTTGCACATTAGTTCTCGAGTTGGCAATTTTGAAGCTAGACTGTTGACAAGTGATGCACAATTCTGCTGCTTGGCTTATCTCGGTCACTGCCTCGAAGAAAAATATTTCACCAACGCTGCATTTGCATTGCATTGGTTTCTTTTTATTTGCAATTTAAATTGTTGTCTTTAGTTTTTAAGGCCATGCATGATTTGGGTCCAGTGTATCTGAAACAGAGATTGAGCCTTTATAAACCCACAAGGAGCCTGAAGTCTTCTCAGGAGATTCTATTAGTTTTACCTTTATCTAAGGAGGTTAGGTTGCATTCCACTTGGAAGAGAGCTTTCAGCTTCGTTGGCCATAAATATTGAAATGTTTTTCCAAAAGAAGTGAGGGCCTTGGATAAATTGCTGCTTTTTTGGAAACTAATAAAACCTAGTTTATTTCAAGATGGTTATAGCTTAATTATTGGAGTTTATCATATCACTGATTGCACTAATAACTTTTAGTTAGCTATATTGCTGCATTATGGAGCTATTTGATTATGGAAGTATGATGTTTTAATCTGAATTTATGATTATTGTTTTAATCTATCTGTATTGTAACTTGTTCTGTTTCATATTTGAATTTGTTTTTTTGACTAGCTTTTAACGTGCTCTGAGTGCTATGCAGATTGTGGCAGAAGAAAAAATTTGACTGAATAACTAACTAAATAAATAAGAGTGCTCTCAAGCAAAGAGTTCTCTAAAAACAGGGGGGAGCAGTAAGAACTTTTAATCCAAAAAGTGTAAAATGATCATCGCGGAAAGATTAAATGATTTCTTTGCTTCAGTGTTTACTGAAGAGGATGTTGGGGAGGTACCCGTAATGGAGAAGGTTTTCATGGGTAATGATTCAGATGGACTGAATCAAATCACGGTGAACCTAGAAGATGTGGTAGGCCTGATTGACAAACTGAAGAGTAGTAAATCACCTGGACCGGATGGTATACACCCCAGAGTTCTGAAGGAACTAAAAAATGAAATTTCAGACCTATTAGTAAAAATTTGTAACTTATCATTAAAATCATCCATTGTACCTGAAGACTGGAGGATAGCAAATGTAACCCCAATATTTAAAAAGGGCTCCAGGGGCGATCCGGGAAACTACAGACCGGTTTAGCCTGACTTCAGTGCCAGGAAAAATAGTGGAAAGTGTTCTAAACATCAAAATCACAGAACATATAGAAAGACATGGTTTAATGGAACCAAAGTCAGCATGGCTTTACCCAAAGCAAGTCTTGCCTCACAAATCTGCTTCACTTTTTTGAAGGAGTTAATAAACATGTGGATAAAGGTGAACCGGTAGATATAGTATACTTGGATTTTCAGAAGGCGTTTGACAAAGTTCCTCATGAGAGGCTTCTAGGAAAAGTAAAAAGTCATGGGATAGGTGGCGATGTCCTTTCGTGGATTGCAAACTGGCTAAAAGACAGGAAGCAGAGAGTAGGGTTAAATGGGCAATTTTCTCAGTGGAGGGGAGTGGACAGTGGAGTGCCTCAGGGATCTGTATTGGGACCCTTACTGTTCAATATATTTATAAATGATCTGGAAAGAAATACGACGAGTGAGATAATCAAATTTGCAGATGACACAAAATTGTGCAGAGTAGTTAAATCACAAGCAGATTGTGATAAATTGCAGGAAGACCTTGTGAAACTGGAAAATTGGGCATCCAAATGGCAGATGAATTTAATGTGGATAAGTGCAAGGTGATGCATATAGGGAAAAATAACCCATGCTATAATTACACGATGTTGGGTTCCATATTAGGTGCTACAACCCAAGAAAGAGATCTAGGTGTCATAGTGGATAACACATTGAAATCGTCGGTTCAGTGTGCTGCGGCAGTCAAAAAAGCAAACAGAATGTTGGGAATTATTAGAAAAGGAATGATGAATAAAACGGAAAATGTCATAATGCCTCTGTATCGCTCCATGGTGAGACTGCACCTTGAATACTGTGTACAATTCTGGTCGCCGCATCTCAAAAAGATATAATTGCGATGGAGAAGGTACAGAGAAGGGCTACCAAAATGATAAGGGGAATGGAACAACTCCCCTATGAGGAAAGACTAAAGAGGTTAGGACTTTTCAGCTTGGAGAAGAGACGACTGAGGGGGGATATGATAGAGGTGTTTAAAATCATGAGAGGTCTAGAACGGGTAGATGTGAATCGGTTATTTACTCTTTCGGATAGTAGAAGGACTAGGGGACACTCCATGAAGTTAGCATGGGGCACATTTAAAACTAATCGGAGAAAGTTCTTTTTTACTCAACGCACAATTAAACTCTGGAATTTGTTGCCAGAGAATGTGGTTCGTGCAGTTAGTATAGCTGTGTTTAAAAAAGGATTGGATAAGTTCTTGGAGGAGAAGTCCATTACCTGCTATTAAGTTCACTTAGAGAATAGCCACTGCCATTAGCAATGGTTACATGGAATAGACTTAGTTTTTGGGTACTTGCCAGGTTCTTATGGCCTGGATTGGCCACTGTTGGAAACAGGATGCTGGGCTTGATGGACCCTTGGTCTGACCCAGTATGGCATTTTCTTATGTTCTTATGTTTCTTATAAAATGAAATGTCTTAACTGCAACACCTGCCTGGCAGTGCTTTAAGGCTCTCTTCAGGCCAGAGCACTGGAATAGTTTTCCTGATAAAGCTACCCAAACATGAATCTGAAAATAAGCTTGAAAGAAAATAAATTTTAAATGGTAGCTGAGAACATGCGTCTCCACAGCTGCAGTGGATGAGGTTCAGCAAAGTCATTACACCATTACTCTGCCCCAAAATGAATATTTTGAAAATGGCCCCTTCTTCCTCTAGCCTCACTGGAAGCCATCATGTGTAGGCCAGGCATTAGTGCTAAGTAATAAGAGTTTCTACTCCAAAGGTTTCTGAAACTTACAGTTGTAAAATAAAAAATAATTTGGTTCCTCTTTTATGACATTAGGAGCCTGATTCACTAAGCATAGACACAAAAGGAGAAACAAACTTGGTGAATTAAGTGTTAATGACATTTGATATTTTAGCAGTCTTCCCCATTAAGAACTGATGAGCATACACCTACAAACACATTATACACATATGCTGCGGCCATAGATATACTATAAATGCTGTTATCTAATCAGTAATCGGATTCTGTCTCTTGGTTGTTGCAAAGATCTTGTCATAACAAATCCACATTCTTTTTAACACTACTAGTCAACAGGTACACAGCAAAAAATATCCTGTTGGGAACTGTAACCCTTTTTTCGGGGGAATATGTCTTGATTCCAAAGGGCCACAAGAGAATTTCTTAAACTGGGCTAGCTTCTTTGCCATTTCCCCAACTCTTCTGTCTCCAAGGGGTGGATTCTTTTCTCTGGGGGGAAAGCTAACCTTCTGGGCCCAGGCACTGGAAACTACCTCTGTGTGTGTGACCGTAGCTATTTGGGACAGGTATCTTAATGCAACAGGCTGGACTCGATGGATGGGTGTTCAAATCAAAGTTTACTGTGGTTGATTGTATAGAAATCAATGAGAACAAATAATAAAGAGTCCAGTTACATCCAGATTTTGATAATTTCAGGGAGCACAGATTTAATTTGTATCTCTCTCTGTGGAAGTGTCCCTATGTACTGAAGCTTGGAACTGGTATTTCATCCATTGTCTTAGAAGCCTCATGAAAGGCTTCTAAGAAAACTAAACAGTCATGGGATAGGAGGTGATGTCCTTTTGTGGATTACAAACTAGGTAAAAGACAGGAAACAAAGAGTAGGATTAATCGGTCAATTTTCTCAGTGGAAAAGGGTAAACAGTGGAGTGCCTCAGGGATCTGTACTGGGCCCCGTGCTTTTCAATATATTTATAAATGATCTGGAAAGAAATACGACGAGTGAGGTAAACAAATTTGCAGATGATAGAAAATTATTCAGAGTAGTTAAATCACAAGCGGATTGTGATAAATTGCAGGAGGATCTTGCGAGACTGGAAGATTGGGCATCCGAATGGCAGATGAAATTTGATGAGGACAAGTGCAAGGTGTTGCATATAGGGAAAAATAACATGCTGTAGTTACACGATGTTAGGTTCCATATTAGGAGTTACCACCCAGGAAAAGATCTAGGCATCATAGTGGATAATACATTGAAATCATCAGCTCAGTGTGCTGCGGCAGTCAAAAAAGCAAACAGAATGTTAGGAATTATTAGGAAGGGAATGGTTAATAAAACAGAAAATGTCATAATGCCTCTCTATCACACCATGGTGAGACCGCACCTTGAGTACTGTGTACAATTCTGGTCACTACATCTCAAAAAAGATATAGTTGCACTGGAGAAGGTACTGAGAAGAGCAACCAAAATGATAAAGGGGATGGAACAGTTCCCCATATGAGGAAAGGCTAAAGAGGTTAGGGCTGTTCAGATTGGAGATGAGATGGCTGAGAGGGGATATTTTAAAGGTCTTTAAAATCATGAGAGGTCTAGAACGGGTATATGTGAATCGGTTATTTACTCTTTCAGATATTAGAAGGATTAGTGGGTACTCCATGAAGTTAGCTGGCAGCACATTTAAAACTAATCAGAGAAAATTCTCTTGTACTCAACGCACAGTTAAGCTCAGGAATTTGTTGCCAGAGGATGTTTTTAGTGCAGTTAGTGTAGCTGGGTTTAAAAAAGATTTGGATATGTTCTTAGAGGAGAAATCCATTAACTGCTGTTAATCAAGTTGACATAGGGAATAGCCACGGCTATTACTAGCATCAGTAGCATGGGATCTACTTAGTGTTTGTGTACTTGCCAGGTACTTGTAGCCTGGATTGACCACTGTTGGAAACAGGATGCTGGGCTTGATGGACTCTTTGTCTGACCCAGTATGGCAATTTCTTATGTTCTTAATGTGTCCCAAGGTGGCTAGGGTGTCCTAACAAGAGCAGATATCCCCCTTCCCGCAGTACCTGATCTCCAGAGGGCACCCCAAACTCCAACCTGCCTATGTACTGTGTCCCAGGGTGGAAACTCCGGTTGGGGGTCTCTAGATGTTCTCTGTCCTTCCCTAGTCAACTCCTCTTCAAAAGAATAAATACAGACCCTTCGGGAGAAGGGTGTCTACTGGAACAGTTCTTATAGTCCAGTTCTGGTCCTGGATAAGGAAGGGGGCAGCAAAATACTTCCTTTCCAAAAGATGGAAAAACTCTTCTCTTGCCAAAAAGGATTCTTGTCTTAACTGCAGATCTCTGCAACCTCCTCTGGATGGGGCGAAGGGATGTACAGATCCCTCTTGCACTTCTGGAGAGGAGATCTTGGCCTCCCAGAAGGCACAAGCTGTAAACTGGAAAAATCCTAATTCTTGGAGCAAAATGGAAAAAAACAATCTATGAGGGTAAGTCAGTAAGTAAGTCACAAATCTCTCTACTAAGGTAATAAAACATATATCTGTAATGTTGTCATATTCCATAGATGGCAGCACCTTAGAAGTGCTTATGTACATAAATAGTTATTTAAACTGTGCATGCGCAGGGGCTGTGTACACAAGGAAAATGGCTGCCATGTTGACAGATTGTACGGTCAAAGAACAACGTGCTGTTGTCCAATTTTTATGGGCTAAGGGCTTAGTGGCAAAAGACATTCATAAAGAAATGTATCCAGTATACGGAGAGAAATGTCTCTCGCGTAAAGCAATTTATAACTGGACCGATAAATTTGCACAAGGACGTGCCAACGTGAATGACGAAACCAGACCTGGTCGACCTGTAGAGATTGCGACAGAGGCAACTGTGAAGCAGGTTGAAGAGATGGTTCGCGCTAACCGGAGGGTAACAATTGACGAAGTTGCTAAATAAATTGGGTGTTCTCATGGATTAACATATTCCTTAGTGCACGATGCATTGAACTTTCGCAAAGTCTGTGCAAGATGGGTTCCCAAACAGCTGACCGAAGACAATAAGAACAACCGGATGGGTGTCTGTTTGGAAAATCTCTGCCATTATGCAAACGAAGGTGAATCAATGATGGCACGTATTGTTACTGGTGATGAGTCGTGGGTGCACCACCATCAACCAGAAGCGAAACACGATTCCATGCAGTGGAAGCATTCACTATCACCGACACTGAGAAAGCTCAAGCTTGTGCCTTCTGCAGGAAAGGTGATGTTGACTGTGTTTTGGGACAGAGATGGGATACTCTTAACCAGTTTTCAGAAGCGTGTTGAATCTGTTAATTCGGCTTCCTACTGTGCTACTCTATTAAAGCTTAAAGGAGCTATTCGTAGAAAAAGCCCAAATCTGGAAAAAAGAGGAGTGCTGATTCTTCACGATAATGCCAGACCACACACTTCGAATGAGACTCGTCAGACAATTGCGAACCTGCACTAGGAAGTTCTTGAACATCCACCATACAGTCCGGATTTGGCACCCAGCGATTTTCACTTGTTTGGCAAACTGAAAAGCCATCTCGCAAATCCCTCACCATAATTCACAAAACGATCCACAAACAATACCCGTTGGATCTCCAGTTCCCCCTCAAACTCCACTACTCTCCCAGACCCATCAGAGAATCATACAAAGGATCTCTTCAAGTGCCTCCTAACAAAACTTCACGCCTCACCGCAACCAAAGAACGAGCATTCTCGATAGCAGGACCCACTATCTGGAACAATTTACCACCGGACCTCAGGCAGGAACCCTGTCTGCAAACATTTCGAAAAAAACTTAAAACCTGGCTATTTAGCCAAGCTTTCCCTTAATCTTTTCACTTTAGATACTCTACATCTCAAGCCTTCCTTACAACTTACATAACCATTGTGATTAAAGGGTTTTGCTATCTCTCTGTCCTTCTTTCTTCAATTCCCAAGTTTGATCTCCTTGTTATATGTAACTTTTTACCTCCTCTGATTATTTTATTGTTAATCGGTTGATAAGAATGTTTTCCCCTTCGTTCCATGTAAACCGATTTGATATGACACCCGTCATGAAGGTCGGTATATAAAGAATTAAATAAAATAAATCTCGGTGGTAAACATTTCACCAGCGATGAAGAAGTGCAACAAGAGGTGAAGCGCTGGTTACGATGCCAGCCAAAAGACTTTTATGCAGAAGGTTTTGAGGGACTTTTCAAACGCTGGGACAAATGTATACATGTTCACGGCGATTACGTTGAAAAGTAGTTAGTTTTTCCAGAAAAACTGTTTGTGACTATATTCTGTATATTTCACAGTAAATAATTCATCTTTTGTATTTAAATAAATTTCATGAATATTAATCCCATGTATGTTTGTGACTTACTTACTGACTTACCCTCATATGTCCCTCTTTCCTTCAGTCTATCACCAAGACTGGCAGGGCAGTCTCTCTCCCTCTCTATGCTAGACTGGGGACCTAACTTGGAGAGCACATTGACCACGTCTTTCCTTCATAAAAGCAAAACTACACTGCCTCCTGGTCACATAAGCTAGCCCCCCATTGTGCCTAAAGAATGTGCAGTTCCAGTCACCTGCTGGAGGAGGTGGTGAATTGAATGGCTTGTCCTTCTCAGCTGTCTAACCAAAGGCTGGAAACTAGGGCCATCTAGAGGAGACCTCATAGTGTCTATAGAACCATGGTGATATTTCCAATACAAATTATCAAACTTATTTTTTATTATAATGCAGAATTATTACGGTATAAAAATAAAAAAAAATGAGTATATACCATGGGGTAATGTTACTAAAATCCTTTATGATCAGTCTTGTAATACAACCATAAGCGATTTCAAAATTTACATTCTTGTTACAAGATCACAAAAGCATGTGTGTATATGCCATCTTAGGGACATGAAGGAGTTTTTTATGAACTTGTGGTACATAATCAACTGAGATACTTTGGTGGGTTTTTTTGCCTTCTTAGGAAGCACAATGAATAAAAAATACTGTATACCCAAACATTGATACAAAGAATGTAATGGCACATAACTATCTAGTTTGCCCAATTTAATTCCTATAATTGCCTTAGGCTCTAGTTCAAAATGGTCTCACCTGTGCTTATCACAGGACTTTTTGAATCATAGAATCTTATTGCTTTTGTCTCCACTATCTCCACTGAAAAGCTATTCCATGCATCCAACACCCTTTATATGAAGAAATATATATTTTTTTGTTTTACCTTGCAGTCTCCTTTTGATCTCTTGAGCCCCTTATCTCAAATGGATCCTGCAATCATAAGCCTTTATTTGCAATTACCTGGTGATTTTTTTCCCCCTATTTTATATCTGTCCCACACAATGTACCTAGTGTGGTCTTTGCAGCTATGATCCTAGACCAGGGGCCAAGCACCAAGTCTCTCCTTCCTGCAATCAGGATTCCTGGATCTGACCCATAGATGTTATCCTTGAGCTAAAATCATGTCTCCCTTCACCCCATTCCTCCCAAGGGATCTGAACACTGCTTCTGTAGTATCCTTAGCCCCAGGTAGTCCTGGGGGAATTCTGTGCTACTGCGGAACGCAGAATTTGTGCAGAATTCCCCGCCCCCTGCGCAGAATTGCCATTTTCTGTGAAGAAAATGGCAGAGGAGACCCCGGCATGCCGCGAAGATGAAGGCCCCAGTGTGCCGTTCCCAGCGAAGATGAAGGCTCCAGTGTGCCGCAGGATGCGCTCAATGCGGGAAGATGAAGGCCCCGGTGTGCTGCGAACGGAGTGTGTTCCGCTCGTGGCGAAGATGAAGGCCCTGGTGAGAGTGAATGTGTGTGTGTGAGAGAAGAGGGAGAGGGGTGTGAGAGAGGGGAGGGGGTGTGAGAGAGAAGAGGGGATGGGAGGGGGTGAAGGGGAGGAGAGGGGCTGTGACAGAGGAGAGGGGCTGTGACAGAGGGGAGGGGAATGGAGGGGTGTGGGGGGAGGGGGGTATGAGAGAAGAGGGGAGGGGGAGAGGGTGTGGGGAGGGGTTGTGAGAAAACAGGGGAGTGAACAGGAGGGTGTGAGAGACAGCATGTGAGGTGAGAGAGCAGGGGTGGGATGCTCTTGTGTGAGTGCCAGAGAGAGGGTGCCTATATGAGGAGATTGTGAAGAAGTGTGTATGTGTGTGAGAGATTGGGAGCTGGTGTATATGAAAAAGGGATTGAGTGTATGTGAGGGTGATAGCCTGTGTGAAGGGATTGTGTATGTGTGAGACAGCCTGTGTGAAGGGGTGCGTGAGAGAGAGACATAGGTAGCCTGTGTGAGGATGTATGTGTGAGAGAGAAAGGGAGCTTGTGTGGGTGTGTACGCAAGAGAGAGGTAGCCTGTATGAGGGGATGTTTGTGTGCGAGAGAGTGAGGGAGGCTGTATGAGGGTGTGTATGTGCACTAGAGAGGGGGAGCATGTGTGTGAGAGGGGGAGGGACAGAGGGAGCCTGTGTGAGGGGCAGTACTGAGAACGGGGTCAAACTCTGGGACTGGAGATAGAGTGGAAGGGGTTGAGCCTAGAGGTGGAGGGGAGAGATACTGGCAGGTAGAAGAGTTGGGGCCTGAGAGGGCAAAGTGGCCAGGGGAGTAAGGAAAGCGAGTGGAAGGGACACTCTTACAGTGAATTTCTAGGGAAATTCTGCTCAAAATATTTAAAATTCTGCATTTCTAATAACCTTTTCTGTATTAATTTAAAATGTAATTACATAAAGACTGTCATGTAAATTGTGTTATTTTGACCAATATAAAGTTTGCAGAATTTTGCGTTTTTGTGCGTAGAATTTTAATTTTTTTTTGTGCAGACTTTCCCCAGGGATAGCCCTAGGGAAGTGGAAACACTTGACTTGGGTCAGCAAAGAAATATTTTCTAATGTTTCTCCTGATTTTAACCCCTTTGAGCTTCAGATTATGCCCTCTGTTCTAGAATTTCCATTTCACTGAAACAGGGTTGCTTCCTGGGCATTATTAGTATGACTTTGGTGTATTTGAATGTCTCTATCATATTCTCCTTATATCTCCTCTCCTTTAGAATACATATTTAGATCCTCATAAGGCTTTTGATGCTGACCTCACACCATTTTGGTATCCCTTTTTGTCAATGCCCTTTGTCTACATCATTTCAGAATTATGGCCGGTCAATAGCAATCTGCTGAATTTATTGAAGTTTCCACAGTATCAGAGATTGTCATATACCTAACATTTTCTGGTATTTTAACTAGCCAGTTTATTATCACAATTCAATAAATCCCACCTATCAAGCATATCTAGATTATGGACAGATATTAAGATCACAATAGGGGAAAATATAAAGGTAAAGCCTGAGGAAAAATAAGCAGCAGGAGTAGAAAAGGGGCAGATTAGTTTGTCCATGCGGTCTTTATTTGACATCACAATCTTCATTTCTGTGTTAACTGCGATCCCAATTTTTCAACCCACCTAATTAAAATGGATCCCTAAGCTTGGTACAATTCAGCATTTTCATGCTTACCATTAGCACTGAACACTGACCTTCCCCTTGTGAAAAGTGTTGCATCTCCTGAGCAGGAAGGAGCTTGCATGCATTTTAAAAAAAAAATGTGAAATGTTGCTCCATTTTAAATCACAGTACTTTCCTTCATCACTTACTTCATATGTTACAATACATTCCACTGTTTGTTTTTCTTTAATGCCTACGATCCACTTCTCCATTACAAATGGTGGCTGAAAAATAAAGGACACTTCATTTATGTACAGGCCTTATATTGCACATTGCAGTATGCATGTAGTGGTATAAGAACACTTTGGGGCAGATCTTAAAAAAATATGTGTGCGCGAACAAAAGTAAGCCAGATTTTAAAAGACACGCGCGTTGCCGTGCGTATCTTTTAAAATCCGGGGTCGGCGTGCACAAGGCTGCGCAAAATCGGCAGCCTGCGTGCGCCGAGCCGCACAGCCTGCCTCCGTTCCCTCCGAGACCGCTCTGAAATCGGAGCGGCCTCGGAGGGAACTTTCCTTCCACATCCCCCCACCTTCCCCTCCCTTCCCCTAACTAACCCACCCCCCAGCCCTACCTAAATCCCCCCCCTACCTTTGTTGTACAAGTTACGCCTGCTTGAAGCAGGCGTAACTTGTGCGTGCCGCCTCGTCAGCCCCTGACACAGGCCGCAGTGCCGGGGGACTTGGGACCGCCCTCCTGGCCTGCCCCTGAAGCCTTGCCACGCCCCCGGACCCCGCTTCGGACCGCCCCCTGACCCCCAGGCACGCCCCCAAGACACGCCCCTGGTTTTTGGACATGCCCTGGACACGCCCCCTCCCGCCCCTTTTACGAAGCCCAGGGACTTACGCGTGTCCCGGGGCTTTACGCGCGCCGGCGGCCTATGCAAAATAGGTGCGCCGGCGCGCAGGGCTTTTAAAATCTACCCCTTTTTTTTGATCCAGCAGTTTCCTTGTGCTCTTTTGGGCTTGCAGCTCAATTGGCTCAAATGACTTAAAGCTGCTATCTTAGAAATATACACGTGCAAGTAAAAGTGTGTGAGTAAATCTATGCATGTAAAAAAAAGGGGTGGTCAAGGGGTGTTCCTGGGCGGGGCCAGCATTTACATGCAAAAGTTGCTATTTTATTTTAAATGTGCAAATTTGGCAGCTTACTCGCGTATATTTACACCTGCTTGTTATCTGGAGTAAGTGATCGCAAACGACTTAAAAGTGAAATACTAAGTGGGGGTCTAGGTGAAATGGGGGGTCTCAATGATCTGCAGTTGGAGTGGGCAAACTGATAGACTAATTGGTAACAATGGTAATTTCATTGCTGTGTGCCTGTCAGAAAATCTCCCGATTTACATGCATAAAACCCAACTTACAGGGTAAAAATACGCAGGTATAAGTAATTGTGCGTCACTTATCCAGATAAGTTCCGACTAGTGGACGTTGAGTAATCACTTTGACTATTTGCTTGTGCTATATATTTTAACACCATTTTTGTGATATACACTTTATCAAACCTCAAATGAGGACATTTTAACATCAGAGATAGAAAAAACAGAACCACAAATTATATAACACAATCATCCTAATCCTAAGAAAAACCAATTATAAATTAAAGAGACAGTGGCATATCACCATTTTCTTCAAGCACCTGAGTCTCTGAGTGGTAAAAATACAAAACAAAATAACTATTATATAAAGAAATTTGGGACCATCTACTCCTGCTGTAGTCATTAATGGGAACAAAGCAACTAACTATTTTTATAGTCTTATCTAAACTAATCTTATTGCTAGTTGATATAGCCTTAGCGTAAACATTGAAAAAGTCCCTGAAATAAATTGGTGAGAAGCAATGTTCAGCATACTTACTTAAAGAGACTGAACAATATCTAGTGGCAGTTAGTAAATAAGAGGTTGATATTGAAAAGCTATTTACAGGTTTTGGCAAAACTGGCATATTTAGCCACTTATCTAGCTAAATTCTAGCCGGATAATTATAACTAGTTATCCGGCTAGAATTTGGCCAGATAAGTGTTGCGATGTTCTGGAGAGGAGTGGCAATATCCAGATAAGTTATCCAGCTAATGCTAATATTCAGTATAATATATCCGGCTGACTCTGGTTGGGCCACAGACCTGTCCTAAAGATAATCAGATAAACCTATTTGGCTATCTTTTTTATTTTAATTATTTATCTTAATTATTACCACCTTTGCTTCCTTCCACCTTTACTTCCTTCCAGCTACATAAGCTTCCAAGTTCCTCATCCTTGTTGAATGTAACTTTGCCTTATTCATTTCTTTTGTTTAATTTTCTTTAGTTACTCTACAGTTATACCCTTGTTAAATGTAAACCGATCCGATATGGTTATTACTATGAAGGTCGGTATAAAAAAGTGTTAAATAAATAAATAAATCAATCTTTTAAGATAGCTAGGTATACTCAGTGGTGCAAACACACAACTGAATATACCCTGCTAGTTAGCTAGAGAAAGGTATCCTGCTAACCAGCCGAGCTGCACAGCAGCTGAAATTGGACCCCATGGGAGGCCAATTCTGTTCTTGACAGAAGATTAATTTCTAAAATGAGTTTCCTTAGGTAGTGGGACATGATTCCCATGTATGGGATCATGGAGATATTGAACTGGACCCTGAATGGCAAGGAACCCAAGGCAGATGCAACAATCCATGTTACATACTGAGTTGGAGTTCCCAAGGACTTGTATTTATTTGCAAAGGTAGCAGTTGTAAGTATTTACAAAAGTCAATTATTTACAGTGGATATTCATATTCAGAGGAAGAAGTAAACAGATACAGTCTATGCCTTTAATTCAGGTAGTTAGCAAGGTGCAATTCCAACTCCTCATGCAGTGAATTAAAAGGAAATATTTGTTCATCAAAGGATGAAGGGTTTCTTGGATATTTGGTAGTGATGTTATAGTCCCAGTTCCACAGTGCTTGTCTTTTGTGGGGGAGTCATAAAAGATGTCATCTGTGACCTGCATATAAGTTTAAGTTCATAAGTGTGTTTACTACTTTCAGATCTCCATGCTAATACTCTGGGGTTAGCCATCTTTTCCCACAAAAGCATAATCAATGGCACCTCGGGGGTGCCCAAGTCCAAGTGATGCTACTCACAATTAATTTCCATGCAGTGTGGTAAAACGGTTTTTGACAGCCCATATGGAGGGCCTCCAGGAAACATCTCCCTATGCTGGTCCTGTTGCTCTGTGCACTGTTCAGTTGGAGGGGACTGTTTGGGGGCAGGGGATTAAGGGGTTTCTCTGACCCCAAAACTCCCTCCAGTCTCTTCTGATGACCTCTAGTTTGATGGAAAAGGGAAATCTCACTAGAGTTTTCTGCTTCTGCATTTGGCAGCTTTCTCCCAGGGGTGAGGATGAGTCCATTCCGTGTGTTACTGTGATGGTTTGCCTTATATTAGGGCAAAAAGACCTTTGCCCCTAAATAAATCTTTAAAGAGGAAAAGGAAAGAAGTCACTTGTGAATTTTTCACTATAGTTTTCGACTTCTGACCAGTTTTCTGGCACAGCTCCTTAAAGTGTCATTTACCTGCTGCAGGAGGCCAGGTTTTATGTAATATGGAGTGTCCTCCCAGAGACACTTTATATTCATTTTCCTTCATGGAGTCAAGAGATGAAGAATTTCTGGTCTAGATAAATCTCTATGATTCAGAATCCAGCTGTCTGATTTCAAAAAATATATAAACTTTGTTTCTGTTTTTATTCCAACTCTAGCATGAAACTATAAAACCTGATGGTTTTTTTTATTTATGCATATTTATACATTACATTTCCAAGAATAATTCCTTGAATTTGCAAGCAGAATAGATAATAACAAAAGAAAAAAAAAAAAAAAAAAGAAATAGGAATACAAAACAAAAATTTACAAAACTTCTGCACATCTAGTTCCCAACTTGGGGGTCCAATCACGACCTCAGGAATAATTAGCACTATTCCACAGCCAATGGGGAAGGGGTGATTACATGCGGTTCCTTATTATCCAGAAAATTTTTTAATTGAGAGGGAATATAAAAAATATATGTAGAATTCTTATATTTAATCATACATTTGCATGGAAATTTTAATAGGAAAAGTGCAGCAATCTGCAGGACCTGAGAACGCATTTACAGAAACTGTTTCCTTTTCAGCTGTGTTATCCTAGCGAAATCTGTGAAAACACTAACTTTTAAGTCCATGAATGTTTCTTGTCTATGTCGGAAGAACATTTTCAAAACCCATTCGTTGTCAGATTCCAGTAAAAAAGTGACAATTAAAGTTGAAGATTTAACCTGTTCACTTTGGGAGGTTTCTAAGAATTTAGTAATGTCCAAATCCGGAATCATAGGTGTTAAAACTTGTAAACCTTCTTGAGATGCAATATTCTTTTTATACGGAGGGATGTAATAAATCCTAGAAACCATAGGTATACAGGTATTTTCAAAATTTCCAATAAGTATTTCCTCCACATGACTCTAGGTGTTATCAAAGGATCTTTGGGGAAACTTATAAACCTTAAGTTCTAATTTTTCTCTGGTTCTCAAGCAGTTCCATCTTATTGGAAAGTAGCTGATTTTCTTTTATAACACTCTTGAGTTACATTAGAAACAACCTTGATTTCTTCCTTCAAGGAAGAACACTTTTTTCTGTTTTCCTTAACTGCATATTCCACTTGTTTTAATCTGGAGTCGATACTTTTAATCATATCCGTCACTGGTTTTAACTGTTGAAATACATTTTCATTGAGAGTTTGAATAGCTTCCTATATAGATTCTAGTGAGAATACTTCAGGCCTTACCAGATTTTTTCTAGTCTCAGCGAACAGCTCTCCATCTTCCCCAGATAACTGTGAAAAAACCACGCTGTCGATTGCCTCCCCGAATTCAGCAGGAGCTCTTCGGGACTCCAACGTAGCCCCAGTAGGACTCACTCCCTCCAAGTCTGTTTTGCACTTCTCTCCCTTTTCACCCTCCAGTAATTCATGGGGGTGACTAGGGAAACGAACCTCTGCCAGGTTGTCCAGGGCCCTTCGATCCTCCGGGGATAGCGATGTTAATAGCTCCTGTAGGGCGGCAGATTCTACTTCCTCCTGCTCACCCAACTGCAAGCCAACTCCCGAGGCGATAACCTCCTGGATGATGTGTGTGTCCATTGGGCCTACAACTTGTGAGTTAAAAGGTGCGGTCAAAGACTCGCACTCCCGTGCCCTCCGTTTCCTCCCGGAGTGCAGCATCTTAGACAGTGTTGCAGGAATTGAGATCCGATGGAGCCCCGCTCCCAGCATCTTCACAAATCCGCCATCTTGGACCCCATCAACCTGATGGGTTTCTAATGCTGGTAACAGAGCAGTACAAATCTTTGAAGCTTGTATCATATCTAAAAAGATATTCCTATACCTACAAATATCAGTACTAGGAAAAGAAAACTGGTGAGCTGTCTGTCAATCCTACTCTGGGTGATGTATGCAAACAATGTAGGGGCTTGAGCTGGTGATCCCTGAACTCTAACAAGCAGCCAGACAGTTGAGTCACTGAGCCACTAAAGAAGCAGGGATTCCAACAGTTAATTGATTTGCCCATCTAGAGGTGAAGACATTCCCCAAGGACTCCTGATTGAGCCAGTAAAGGAAGAGAGACTATTTGGCTACAGAATTTAAGGCCAGCTGCTGCAGAGGCCTTTGCTGGCACAGCAGTATTGAAGGAGTTTTCTACTGAGACTTCATTTGGCCTCCTTATTCCTATACTTTCTACTTGGACTTCTTGCCTTATGTATACTGGAGCCTAGTTCTTGCTGGGATCAACTTCTGATTCCTGAATCTATTGCTTGGACATCTTGCCCTTTGCTTGCTGAAATCTGAGTTTTAGTTATCTTGCCTCCCTGTTTTGTTTTTCTTTGCCTTGAATGTTTGGATGTCCTTCAGGATTATACAAATAACCACCATACAAAGCAACAAAATCTCAATATCACTAAAAGAATCACTTTGTGATTAGTGTCTGGAACATAAATGTTTTATATATGGTAGAATTCCTCATACATGGCTCTCTCCATTATACATTATAAATCAAACATTCAGCCTCATTATAATCATCATGGTTCACCAACCACCTAATACAGTCTTTATTAGAAACATTTTTTAAGAATTTTAAATTGCATGTAAAAACGTATCTGTCTGGTGAAAACTTGGAAAGAGAACTCGCAGCTCATTGAGATATGTAGCCTGATGTTGGCCATCTTTCAAGTAAATTTCTTTTTCAGAAAATGCTGTGATAATCTCACTGCCATACATGCAGATTACTCCATTTTGTCTTATACGACCAGAGACTCCTGAATGACTTTGTTTCTGCCTATGCTTCTTGGTCCCTGAAAATCTGACTTTTTGGGCCAAGGTACTCACTTAGTACTTCTAAAGGGATACCTACGTCCCAATCAGTGCCCTAACAAAGTAACAGAGAAACATGTTCTGTATAATTCCTCCTAGATAAAATGACTGAGGAATGTGCATTGGAGTATGCCTCTGGGTGAAGTTTTGAAGTAATGTATGATGGAGAATGCCCATTGGGTGAAGTGATTGAGGAACATATGCTGGGTGTATATTCTCCTAGTGAAGTAATGAAGGAATGTGTATTGGAGTATAACCTCTGGGTCAAATAATAAAAGGAACAAATACTGGAGCCACGCCCATTTGGTTTAGTAATGGAAAAATATATGGATATATTGCTTGATGAAGTGATGGAGGGGCATGCATTGCAGTATTTATTTATTTGCAAAAATGTGTATCATGCCAGTCTGAAACCTTGCTTCTGGCAGGTTACAAAGTATGCCCAAAGTATGTCAGGGAAGAGATTTCCAAATGTAATCTCTAATTAATGATTCTTCAGTATTATGCTGTGTCTAGTGCTGCCTATATGCTGCAAAGACTGTGGGAACTGTTTCTAATTCCATAGAAGATAAAAGAGGAAATGAATGCGGTAGCCTTATATCTCCCCGTGAAAGTACTCCATGGCTTAAATCATTTTCTCCTCTTTATAATGCATAATATGCTGCTGCAAACTGTCATTTACAGCTTATGATTGCAATAAGCTTTCATGAATTGGTTCTTATTGCAGCTAATGAGCAGTTTGGTAGAGTGTTGACTGTGCAAGACTATCTTGGGATAGTATATTGAAGCATAACTGTGTCCATAACCTTCTGAAACCTACAGCAGGTTCAACATTTATATTCAGTTCTGATCTCTGTGAAAACTGTAGGATAAATGGTCTTACAATAGCTTACAATTTGCAAATAGGAAGAGGAAATCAAGATAGGCCATCAGAAGATCCAAAAAATACTTATAACTGCATGATGGTAACAGTTTGATCATTTCATTCTAAATATTGCACATTTACCAAATATGTACTCACATCACATGCACGGCAATTACAACTCCAGCAAATCCAGCAAACAGACAGAGGACAAAAGGACAAAAGCTAGATAGAGGGCATAATTTTCCAACCTCATGGGGGAAATTTTCAAAATATCTGCATTGCTTGCAAATACATTTTCAAAGGGTTACTCCCTGCAGAATCTCCCTTTGATAATATGGAGGCTGGCTGGCAGGAACTGCCACACCCATGAATTTTACATCTGCTTTGCAACAGCTGTAGAGCCGGCACCATAAAGCAGGCGAAGAGATTTCAACATGAAATCCCTGCACATTGCTTACCACCCTCACCCCTTTGCAACACGGGTAAAAGTACAGCCTGGGTACTTTTACCCACAGAAAGGGAGAGCAGCTGATTAGGTACCTGGGGAACATTCTTAGAAAATTGTCGTTTTATAGGATAAGACGACATTAAAAGGAAAGTGTTCCACGCGTATATGCTATTTTATAAGCATCGAGAGCATGTGTGTATTTTCAGCTTCGCACATTGTATTTTATCAGGAAAAAAAGGGGCAGTCCTGGGGCATGGATCTGAAGTATGCATGAAAGTTGCTAGTTTATAAGAAATATGTGTGCATATATTACTGGACTTATTTATGCACTTTTACACCTGCTAATTGACTTATACAAATGAAATTGGACTTCTATATTTGCAGTTTGCAGTTTTTTGGTTGCAAGTCTGGGTGAACTGCTGGGGGTTCAGGGTGACGTGCTACACAGTCTAAGTGTACTGGAGATGTACTGGGTGAACTAGTGGAGGTACTGGTGAATTCCAAGTACGTGTGCAAGTATGTTCTTATGTATATGTGCATACTTTATAAAATACCTGTCTCCACACATAAATCAGGGTTATTATGTACGTATGTTATATTTTTTACGCATCAAAAGTATGCATGCATATGTTTTTAATGTGGATAAATATGCGTTTTCTTGCATTGGAAATATTCACATATACTAAAACGTGTGCATACTTTTTGAGCAGAAATATGTAGTATTTTATATATTGTGCAGCTCCTACTGCACAGTATATAGAATACTAGCATTAATCTCTATGGGGCGGATTTTCAGAGCCCTGCTCGCCTAAATCCGCCCAAAACCGGGCGGATTTAGGCGAGCAGGGCCCTGCGCGCCGGGAAGCCTATTTTACATAGGCCTACCGGCGCGTGCAGAGCCCCGGGACTCGCGTAAGTCCCGGGGTTCTCCGAGGGGGGGCGTGTCGGGGGCGGGCCCGGTCGTCACGGCGTTTCGGGGGCGTGTCGGCAGCGTTTTGGGGGCGGGTACGGGGGCGTGGTGGCGGGTACGGGGGCGTGGCCGCGCCCTCCGTACCCGCCCCCAGGTCGCGGCCCGGCGCGCAAGAGGCCCACTGGCGCGCGGGGATTTACGCCTCCCTCTGGGAGGCGTAAATCCCCCGACAAAGGTAAGGGGGGGGGTTTAGACAGGGCCGGGCGGGTGGGTTAGGTAGGGGAAGGTGAGGGGAGGGCAAAGGAAAGTTCCTTCCGAGGCTGCTCCGATTTCGGAGCGGCCTTGGAGGGAACGGGGGTAGGCTGCGCGGCTCGGCGCGCGCCGGCTATACAAAATCCATAGCCTTGCGCGCGCTGATCCAGGTTTTTAGCAGATACGCGCGGCTCCGCGCGTATCTACTAAAATCCAGCGTACTTTTGTTTGCGCCTGGAGCGCAAACAAAAGTAGGCTATTCGCGCTCCTTTTAAAATCCGCCCCTATGTGTTCACTTACGTATGCAAATGCTGAGGTACAGATAGATTTGAAAGTTGGGTCCCAAAAAAATATTTTTGTATAAGCTTTTGAATTATAGGTAGAGATAATATTACAGATTTTATCAGGTCTTTTCTACAGGATAATTTATCTGGAACTGTGAACTAGATTTGTTTTTCACCCAGCAAGTGAGAATTTACTATATGCAAGTTTTCAAACATAGAGAAATCAAATCATGAAGTCAATATTCAAATGGTTTATCCAGTTAACCTTTAGAGTCAGCAGGAGAAATTCCGAGGTTTGAATTTTTTCTTCTGTTTCCCAAATAAAATGTTGGCAGCACCAGTGGTTTCACTTTGTCTAGGCAGTGTTAAATATTGGCATGGCCAGGACAGAGTTACCAAACATATTCAGCGGCCCTTCTTAACCAGATAAGTGCCTCTGAATATTCAGGAAACCTACGAGCCCAGCGGTTTCTGAATAAGGACCTCAGTATGCTTTAGCATGTATCCAGATGCACTTTTGAGATGCTTATACAACTCTACCTTAGTCATCTTCAAAATCTCAACATCAGGGCGATTTGTGTAAAACGTCACATCTTTAATATATGTTATTGCGATTTCATCCCCATCCAGTTCCATGTACATTTTCCATTTGCAATCCTGCATTAAAACAAAATTGTAGTATTTCAGAACAAAAGTACCCGAAACAAAACCAAAACAAGAAATTACTCTCTTAACATAGATGTTAAATGAACACTAGATGTAGTTCCTAAATAGTTCCTTAATGCCAGATACAGAAAAAAATTAAGATCGTTCAGAATTCTCTCAGAAGGACGACTATTAATTCACACCTAAGAGGCACATGTTAATTAAAAAATATTAGATTTTGTAAGCACTGAGGTGACAACGTGAAGTATTGTAAATGTGCTTTGTACAACAGGATAAACAAAATTGTAAAAAGTGTTCAGTTTAACAACCTTAATTGATCTGTTCCTTCATGCTAGCTGAGAGTTAAGGCTTCATTTATTAGATTTTATTTCCCCCAGAGACAGCGAATGGGAGCAAAGTAAATCTAGCCCCAAGCACGATGGACTGAGAGAGGCAATAATTAAAACTTTTTATAGGGGTAAATTCTTGTTTTGAATACTGGCTCTGCTCTTGAGTGTGTGTGTGTGGTGAAAGTGCATTTACCCCTTGAGAAAAAAGGGTCAGAGTCAGGAAAGGATGCAGTGATTTCATTTTCATATCACCGCACGTTCTTTCCATCTACTCCCATGCAGGTACAAAAGTGCCTGCGTCATGAGTGCAGCCCGAATTGTTAAACCCCACCCCCACCCCCCCAAAAAAAACCAAACCTCAGCGGGATGTTTCCCTTTGCAGATTTGCTTGCCAGCCCAGGGGTACAAAGTATCCCTGAGGTTTTGATTATTGCCCTTCAAAGATGTGGAAAAAGAGCAGCAGGCTTTTCAAGAAGCTGATTTCTATCAGACGGAAAGCATATTAATATTAGCTTCTAAATAACCCACAGAAGCCTGCTCCAAAGAGAACAGGTAGCAGAGAAAAAGTGCAGATACAAAAAAAAAAAAAGAAATGTCATAAAATGCAGCTGAAAACATTTGTATCAGATAGTTTTAAACCTATAATTTTTTCTGCTGCAGTTTTCCCATTTTTAATTAAGGGCCAACAAAAGAGATGTTTCCCGTTGCCACCTGCGTATTCCTAGCAAATTTTAGAAAGAGAAACGTGACGGCAGAAAAAGACCCCATGGCCCATCCAGTCTGCCCATCCGTCCAATTAACTTAGCATTATGATTCACTTCTTTAGAGAAGTAGTGAGCATTCCTGCCTTTCGAGATCTATTTTTAGCTTTTATAATTATGAGCTGAAAACACATTGCTGATTGTTGACTGCTTTTGCTAGTTCCTGTTTACAACACATGAATCTGTATTATATCCAGGTTTAAGGGTCAAAGGTCACGGCATGATAAAGAATTATGTGCATCACTGCGGACTCCGTCCTGGAACACGGGCAGCAGGGAAGAGACAGAAGGTGGAACTTCCAGATAGGATTTGGAATCCAATTAAAGCGTTTCATGTTAGTGACATCAAATTGTCGATTCTTCTTTCAAAGAGTATAGCTAGCCGGTTTCAACATCAGTGGCTCTCCGGGTTTTTCTGTTCCTCTTTTCCCATGTTCAAGGCTCCCGTTATCCTGTTTATTGTTCACAGTTACTGATTTCTGGGGAGCTGACAGTGTGCAGAAGTAGGTAGGAGCACAGTGCTTAGAGTCAGAACAGCGGCTCAGTGGCTAGCGCAGCGCACGGCCAAGCAGGGGACCTGGATTTGATTCCCAGGTCAGTCAGGCTAGGGATACTGCAGAAGCTGTGGTTGCAGCGTTCACAGACCCTTGGGGGAAAGGAGTTTCACCTTTGCTCAGCAGTGACGCTTACCGTCAGAATTAAAGTCCACATTAGTCAGGTTCCACAAGAGCAACGGTGTGTGACCTCAGGCCAAAGTGTGTGGCTGTGGTGATGATGCTGATTTGAGAGGGGGAAATATAAATAGGGGAGCTTCCTCCTTACCATAGAAGAGAATGAAGGCTCATGACACCATAGTCTAATAGAGGAAGCCCAAAGGAGCAGAAGTAAACTGCCAGGGAAGAGACACTTTATAAGTACATGAATGAGGTAATGGGGTAACTGAAGGCTGAATAAGCCTTTATGGTTTCTTGGCTTTAGTTCAAACTGAAATCATTGCAGAAACATGCTCAATTGGCTTCCTCTGCCCAGATGTTGAGGATCCGTAAATCAACTGCATATCCATAAAATGGGGATAAAGAGATACATGGACATTGTAATGATACTGATAGGGTTTCAAAATTTTTATTTAGCAAAGTTGATAAATATTTTTCTGCTAGCAGTGATTCTAAATCTTCAAATTTGGTTAATTAAGCCTCAAATGCACAATAAAATATTGTTAATGTTAATCTAAAGAGCTGTATTTGGATTTTCAGAAGGCGTTTGACAAAGTCCCTCATGAGAGGCTTCTAAGAAAACTAAAAAGTCATGGGATAGGAGGCGATGTCCTTTTGTGGATTACAAGCTGGTTAAAAGACAGGAAACAGAGAGTAGGATTAAATGGTCAATTTTCTCAGTGGAAAAGGGTAAACAGTGGAGTACCTCAGGGATCTGTACTTGGACCGGTGCTTTTGAATATATATATAAATGATCTGGAAAGGAATACGACGAGTGAGGTTATCAAATTTGCAGATGATACAAAATTATTCAGAGTAGTTAAATCACAAGCAGACTGTGATACATTGCAGGAGGACCTTGCAAGACTTGAAGATTGGGCATCCAAATGGCAGATGAAATTTAATGTGGACAAGTGCAAGGTGTTGCATATAGGGAAAAATAACCGTTGCTGTACTTATACGATGTTAGGTTCCATATTAGGAGCTACCACCCAGGAAAAAGATCTAGGCATCATAGTCGATAATACTTTAAAATAGTCAGCTCAGTGTGCTGCAGCAGTCAAAAAAGCAAATAGAATGTTAGGAATTATTAGGAAGGGAATGGTTAATAGAACAGAAAATGTCATAATGCCTCTATATCGCTCCATGGTGAGACCACACCTTGAATACTGTGTACAATTGTGGTCGCCGCATCTCAAAAAAGATATAGTTGCGATGGAGAAGGTACAGAGAAGGGCAACCAAAATGATAAAGGGGATGGAACAGCTTCCCTATGAGAAAAGGCTGAAGAGGTTAGGGCTGTTCAGCTTGGAGAAGAGACGGCTGAGGGGGGATATGATAGAGGTCTTTAAGATCATGAGAGGTCTTGAACGAGTAGATGTGACTCGGTTATTTTCACTTTCGAATAATAGAAGGACTAGGGGGCATTCCATGAATTTAGTAAGTAGCACATTTAAGACTAATCGGAGAAAATTCTTTTTCACTCAACGCACAATAAAGCTCTGGAATTTGTTGCCAGAAGATGTGGTTAGTGCAGTTAGTGTAGCTGGGTTCAAAAAAGGTTTGGATAAGTTCTTGGAGGAGAAGTCCATTAATGGTTATTAATCAATTTTACTTAGGGAATAGCCACTGCTATTAATTGCATCAGTAGCATGGGATCTTCTTAGTGTTTGGGTTATTGCCAGGTTCTTGTGGCCTGGTTTTGGCCTCTGTTGGAAACAGGATGCTGGGCTTGATGGACCCTTAGTCTGACCCAGCATGGTAATTTCTTATGTTCTTATGGGAAAGCTCTTTCTTGTTTCTGAACAACCATGTGCATCATAAAAAAACTGCATGTACTCTGGTTTAATATAAGCGTTGTGAAACGTGGCAGACTGTCAGCAAAGGAACCTGAAGTCCAGAAGAAGCAGAACCAAATGCAAGCTTTGTACACAAACTTAGGGCCCTCTTTACTAAGCAGTTTCCTCATAGATACAGAACTGGAGAAAACCTTTAGATTTTAGTACGTGTGCGTGCGCATGTTATAAAATCGTTGGGTTGTGCGCACATGGGCGCCGGATTTTGTAATCCGCGCACAAGGGGGGTAGATTTGTGCAAGTTTCGCACGGCAACATATCCCAGCCTTCCCCAGGTCCCTCCCAGTCCACTCAATTAAGGAGCGGACTGGGAGGGAACTTCCCTACCCCCTACTCTAACCTCCCTTCCCCTTTCCTCCCCATCCCCTAACCCCTTACTCCTACCTTTTTTTTTTTCTCATTTCGTTACTTACTGCTCCAATGGAGCAGTAGCAACTTGTGTGCACCAGGATTCCCTTTCCTGGTACAATGGCAAATGGCCGCTGTACCGGCCGCCTCCAGTCCCACCCCCACCGCCCCTTTTCTTTGGCCCGGCACTTCTGCTCATAACAGGAGTTATGCACGTGGCCGGACCCTTCTAAAGTTACGTGCCCAGCTGCGTGCGTAACCCCCGTTTTTTTAAGCTCGCCAGCCATTTAAAATCAGCCCGTTAGTAAAAAGGCCCCTTATATTGTAAAGCAACTGGGAAAAAGGAAATACCTATAGTACCTGAATGTAATTCACTTTGAAGTGCCTGCAAATTGGAATATAAACCATATAAATAAATAAATGCACACACATTGCTCTAACACAAGAACACAGGAAGTGCCATGCTCCATCAAGCCCAGTATCCTGTCTCTGACAGCGGTCAATTCAGGTCACTTGGAAGTACCCGGCAGATCTTAAATGAGAAGATTTATTCCCTGTTGCTCCATCCTAGGATGTGTTCTGCCAACGTAACTCAACCATCTTTGGAGCGATAGACAGTTCATGGTTTTCGTGTCCAGTTAACCAATGGCTTCTTTGCCAAGTCAGGGTAATGGAGAGCTGGATTTTAGATAATCTATGACACCTTCATTGGAAAGTAGACGAAGACCACCAATTAATTTCACAAAAACCTAAGCAATTATCATACAGTAATAATGTGTAGTCACAAGTACTCCAAGCTTCAGCTGTACTGGTAACCTATTATAATAGTAAAAGGCAAGGTATCTCTTCATCTATCCTGCCTAGCTACCACAATTAACAAATAGTTTCATTTTCTGTGCACAAAAATGTCTGTAATGAAAGCGATCAAACACATATTCCAGAAAATCTATACTTGTTTCAAAATCACATGCTTTTTTCCCCTCTTCCAAACAGAACAACTTTAATTACAGCTATAACTTTAACTAAAAGAACCGATTACGGATTAGCAATAAATCTTTAATTGGAGATATTTTCAGGCAGTGTAATGTTAACAATCTTATTTTAAAATAGCCCTCTATGTAATTAGAAGACAGAAAAAGTGAATGTGTTCAACTGGAAAAAACAAGTTTGCTTACCATAAACGGGGTTCTCCGTACAGAGAGAGAGGATGAGTTAGCCATGACACAAAGGTGATGTCATCTGACGGCACCAACAGCCCCATCTCCCTAGCTCAGCAGAGCTTTAGCTACTGAGCATGAGTGGGAGATCCCGTGCGTGCACTACCTTGTGAGTCCCTCAGTCAATTGTAGAGCTAAGCTTTGGCAAGGTAGTCGACTCTCCAAGGAGATGGGCAAGTATTTAGCATGGCTAATTCATCCTGCTGTCTAAGGAAAACTCCATATACGGTAAGCAAACTTGCTTTCTCCATCAACAAGCAGGCCTGAATTAGTCATGATACAAGTGGAAGCCCAAGCTATGGGCTGCATAGCAGAAAACTTAATAAAGCAACTGGGTTCATCTGTGGAGAGAGGACTACTGGGCGAACAGGCAAAACTGCTTGCCCAAATTTACTGTCACTACTGGATAGGATCTCCCGATAGTAGTAGGATGTAGAGGCGGCCAAGTTGCAGCTGTGCAGATGTCTGCAATGGAGACAGCTTTCCTGGAGAGCAACTGAAAAACCTGGAAGGGGAGGGGGAAGGGAGAGTAAAGGGATGGGTGAAAGAGAATGAGGGAATGAGAGCGAGGGGAGATATTCCTGCTGAACAATATTTTAACTTGATTTTAAAATTAGCATTAAATGTTTTACATGACGAATGTATGTAACAAAATAACAGTGGGGGTGGAGTTGGGGGAAATTTGCATGGCCCCCTCAACCAAAAAGGCACTCAGTTGCTCTTGCTGCAGCTCATTTTACAATCCCACAGAGCTTTGCAGACAGAGCATATTGGGTTTACTTCCCTTCCCCGTAATTCCTTCACTCACCCTCACTCCTATCCCCCCACACTCTTTTACTCCTCCCCAACAATCCCCTCACTTACCTCCTTCACTCCCACTCCCACAAATCCCTCACCTCCTTCATTGCACCTCCCCACAATCCTCTCACTCCTTCTCTGAGCCCCCACAATCCCACCTTTTTCACTTCCATCCTGTAAGACACTATCTCTTCCCAATCCCCCCACTCACCTTCTACACTGTCACCCCTACAATCCTCTCACTCTTTCACTCCCTTCTGACCACAATCCACCTCTTTCACTCCCATCCTAACAATACACTCTCTCCCTTCAATTCCCTCATTCACCTCCTACACTCCCACCCCCAGAATCCCCTTACTCTTCACTCCCTCTCTAACATTCCTCATTCACCCTCATTCACTCCCATCTCCACATAAGAACATGCCATATTAAGTCAAACCAAGGGTCCATCAAACCCAGCATCCTGTTTCTAACAGTCGCCAATCCAGGCTATAAGTACCTGGCAAGTACCCAAAAATTAAGTCTATTCCATGTTACTGTTGCTAGTAATAGCAGTGGCTATTTTCTAAGTCAACTTGATGAACAGCTGGTAATGGACTTCTCCTCCAAGAACTTATCCAAACCTTTTTTAAATTCAGGTACACTAACTGCATTAACCACATCCCCTGGAAATAAATTCCAGAGTTTAATTGAGTGATGAGTGAAAAAGAACTTTCTCCGATTAGTTTTAAATGTGCCACATGCTAACTTCATGGAGTGCCCCCTAGTCCTATTATCCAAAAGAGTAAATAACTGATTCACATTTACCCGTTCTACAACTCTCATAATTTTAAACACCTCTATCATACCCCCCCCCTCAGCTGTCTCTTCTCTAAGCTGAACAGTCCTAACCTCTTCAGTCTTTCCTCATAACGGAGCTGTTCCATCCCTTTTATCATTTTGGTCGCCCTTCTCTGTACCTTCTCCATCGCAACTATATCTTTTTTGAGATGCAGCGACCAGAATTGTACACAGTATTCAAGGTGCAGTCTCACCATGGAGCGATATAGAGGCATTATGACATTTTCCGTTTTATTAACCATTCCCTTCCTAATAATTCCTAACATACTGTTTGCTTTTTTGACTGCTGCAGCACACTGAGCTGACGATTTTAAAGTATTATCCACTATGATACCTAGATACTTTTCCTGGGTGGTAGCTCCTAATATGGAACCTAACATTGTGTAACTACAGCAAGGGCTATTTTTCCCTATATGCAACACCTTGCACTTGTCCACATTAAATTTCATCTGCCATTTGGATGCCCAATCTTCCAGTCTCACCTCCTGTAATGTATTACAATCCACTTGTGATTTAACTACTCTGAATAATTTTGTATCATCCGCAAATTCGATAACCTCACTTGTCGTATTCCTTTCCAGATCATTTATATATATATATATATATATATATATATATTTATTATTTTTATATACTGACATTTGATCTGAGATATCACATCAGTTTACATTCAGGTACTGTAGGTATTTCTCTATCCTCAGAGGGCTTACAACCTAAGTTTTGTACCTGAGGCAATGGAGGGTAAAGTGACTTGCCCAAGGTCACAAGAAGCAACAGCGGGACTTGAACCCTGGTCTCCTGGTTCATAGCCCACTGCTCTAACCACTATTGCTATTCCTCCTCAATCAAGCACTGGTCCAAGTACAGATCCCTGAGGCACTCCACTGCCTCCCCCCCCAATAAATAAAATAATAATAATAATAAAATAATAATAAAATAAAATAATAATAATAATAACATAATAAATAAAATTACTATGTCACAGGGGCTACCGCCGCCATTGGTCGACCCCAGTGACATAGTGAGGGCAAAGGGCCGTCGGCGCCATTTTGACTACTGGCAGCCAACAGCCCAAGTCCAGGAGATCGCTCCCGGACCGCTCCTGGACCCCCGCTGGACCACCAGGGACTTTTGGCAGGTCTTGGGGGGGTCAGGAGGGTGGGGGTTGTAGTAAATTAATTTTGGAGGTCTTGGGGGGCGTCAGGAGGGTGGGGGGTTTTGTTAAATTTTTACTTTTTTATTAAAGATTTGTCTGTGAGCCCTGGACCCCCGCTAGACCACCAGGGACTTTTGGCAGGTCTTGGGGGGGTCAGGAGAGTGGGGGGTTGTAGTAAATTAATTTGGCAGGTCTTGGGGGGCATCAGGAGAGTAGGGGTTGTAGTAAATTAATTTGGTAGGTCTTGGGGAGGTCAGGAGGGTGGGGGGTTGTAGTTAGTATGGCTCTCACGGAATTACATTTTAAAATATGTGGCGTTCATGGCTCTCTCAGCCAAAAAGGTTCCTGACCCCTGCATTAAACCATGTCTTTCTATATGTTCTGTGATTTTGATATTTAGAACACTTGCCACTATTTTTCCTGGCACTGAAGTCAGGCTAACCGGTCTGTAGTTTCCTGGATCGCCCCTGGAGCCCTTTTTAAATATTGGGGTTACATTAGCCACCCTCCGGTCTTCAGGTACAATAGATGATTTTAATGATAGGTTACAAATTTCTACTAATAGGTCTGAAATTTCATCTTTGAGTTCCTTCAGAACCCTGCTTTATCCTATTTTCTTCTGTTGAATCCTTCTTCCAATTTTTGAATGAAGATCTTTTGGCTAAAATAGCCTCTTACACCTCACCTTTTAACCATGTCGTTAATCATTTTGCCTTCCTTCCACCTTTCTTAATGGTGGAATACATCTGTACTGTACTTCTAGGAAGGTTTTTTGTTTTGTTTTTTTAAATGTCCACACTTCTTGCACACTTTTTACCTTTGTAGCTGCTCCTTTCAGTTTTATTCTAACTACTTTTCCCATTTTATCAAACTTTCCTTTTTGAAGGTTTAGCACTAGAACCATGGATTTGCTTACTATCCCCCTTCCAGTCATTAATTCTTATTCGATCATATTATGATCACTATTGCCAAGTGGCCCCACCACTATTACCTCTCTCACCAAATCCTGTGTTCCACTGAGAATTAAATCTAAAATTGCTCCCTCTCGTTGGTTCCTGAACCAATTGCTCCATAAAACTGTCATTTATTCCATCCAGGAACTTTATCTCTCTAGCATTTCCCAATGTTACATTTACCCAGTCAGTATTGGGGTAATTGAAATCTCCCATTATTACCGCACTACCAATTTGGTTAGCTTCCCTAATTTCTCTTAGCATTTCACTGTCTGTCTCACCATCTTGGCCATTCTCTTCCCTCCACAATTGTTTCACTCACCTTCCTCACTCTCACTTCCTTCATGCCTACCCCCCAGCCCTCGCTCCTTCACTCCCCCCATGATCTCCCCATCACCTTCACTCCCTCCCCCTGACTCTCCTTCACTCTCCTCAGAAGAGTGGAAAGTGGGACCATGCAGTCACTTTGCATATTTCCTGAATAGAGGCAGAGCAAAGATGTGCCAAAAAAGTCAAATTTGCTCTTACTTGATGAGCTTTCACTTTATTGAGAAGGTGAATGCCAACACTATTGTAACAGTAGTCAATACAGTCAGCTAGCCATGTAGATAGGCTAAGTATTTTACCAGGCAATCCTTGTTCCTTTGGGTCATAAGAAATAAAAAGTTGAGAAGACTTTCCATAAAGTTTTGACCTTTCCATATAAAAAGTAGAGCCCTTCTACAATCTAAGGTATGAAGTGCTTGTTCAGTTTTGTTACAATGAGGTCTTGGAAAAAACATTGGTAATGCTTTAGAAGAAATTGAGAAACTATTTTTTTGCAAAAACTTAGGATGAGTTCTTAATACTGCCCTATTTTTTTTTTTTTTTAATTTTTGTTTAGGGCACATATATTACCAAAGCCTGAAGTTCACTGACTCTGTGAGCTGAAGTGATTGCTATAAAAAATAACACCTTCCATGTCAACAATTTTAAATCAACTGATGCGATGAGCTCAAATAGGGGATATAACAATTTAGAATGTACTAGATTGAGGTCCAATTGTGTGGGAGAATCTTTTATGGATGAAGATGAAAAATCCTCTAATGAATTTTGCTATAATGAGGAGGCAAGACACTGGAAAACATTCTATGAACTGGTGATATGCTGCAATAGCCCTCATACGTACCTGACAAAATTTTATTTCAATCCTGATTTGGAAAGATTGAGAAGATACTGAGGTAGTATGGAAGTTGAACATTGTGGATAATCCTGGTTTTGAGGCTCACCAAATTAAGAATCTCTCATTTGAAGGAATGTATGATTTTTTTGCCACTGACATTGCTTCTTTGACATAATGATGGTAATTTTAAAACAAGCACACGCGAGTGAACATACACTGGAATTTTAAATCATGCACATTTATGTTTGAATGATTTAAAATACGCCTACTGCACATATGTATGCTCCTAATTTTAAGCGGTTACTCGAGCAAACATAGCCTACATATTTTCCGTAGGACTTTGTTGGCTTTAATGCACGCAGGGAAGTGGATTTTAAAACATTTGTGTGAAGGCCATTCCAAGTTTTCCCAAATAGTCCACCAGTTTGCCCAGTCCAGCTCAAGTCATCTAGACCTCTCACCCAGTTGATTTAGGCCTAAACAAAGATTTATGAAGACTGCCACCTCATCAGGAGCAGAAGTAAACATTAGTGACTGACAGCCTGCCACACATTGTGGTGGCTGGTTTTAAAATACAGCCTTAATCGAATAATTGTTGGGCCCCCCCCCAAAAAAATACCCATTCCCCGCTTCTTTTAGGCCCCCCTTTCTTTTTTGCTCAAGCATACGCATATACGCTTCTAATTACCATCTTTTAAAATGTGCATCACTCATGGATGGCCCAGATACTCGTGTATATAAGAACATAAGAAATTGCCATGCTGGGTCAGACCAAGGGTCCATCAAGCCCAGCATCCTGTTTCCAACAGAGGCCAAACCAGGCCACAAGAACCTGCAATTATCCAAACACTAAGAAGATCCCATGCTACTGATGCAATTAATAGCAGTGGCTATTCCCTAAGTAAACTTGATTAATAGCAGTTAATGGACTTCTCCTCCAAGAACTTATCCAAACCTTTTTTGAACCCAGCTACACTAACTGCACTAACCACATCCTCTGGCAACAAATTCTGGAGCTTTATTTTGTGTTGAGTGAAAAAGAAATTTCTCCGATTAGTCTTCAATGTGCTACTTGCTAACTTCATGGAATGCCCCCTAGTCCTTCTATTAATTGAAAGTGTAAATAACCGATTCGCATCTACTCGTTCAAGACCTCTCATGATCTTAAAGACCTCTATTATATCCCCCCTCAGCCGTCTCTTCTCCAAGCTGAAAAGCCCTAACCTCTGTGCAAGTGTATATGGGCGTTTTAGTGTGAGAAATGCTTTTAAAATTAACCCCTAAGAGTAAAGGTACGGTTTGTACACCTCTGCACTCAACATCCAAGCTGTTAGAGCTAAAAACTGAAAATTGGGGGTAAAGCAGAATTCCACTGTGTTATGTTAATAGATTTGGAAAAAAGATGAATTGCCTGGGCAATTGCTAGTCTTTGAAGACTTGGGAGCTCTGTTCTTGATTCTGCCAGAAAGGAGCTTTTAAAATCATTGTCCCCCTTGTCCTTTCATAATTTGGAAATAGTTTTGGCAATAACAGTTATTGGTAGAAAAGCTAGAGCATGCAGGTCTGGCCTTTTGATAGAAGGAAGCTGCAAAGAGGTCTATTTGAGGTGTACTCGATCGATGAAAGAGAAATTGTAAGATCTTGAGATGGAGACCATTCATGAGGTTGAAGGCAATGACTCAAGGAATTGGCATAAGGAAGAGGATAAATTTTAATACATGCGTGAGTACATTGACTCTGACTCTTCCAGGTTAAAGCACCATTTAGCTTTAACCCGTATGCTCTATGGTATCACTTTATATTTATTTCCTGCCTTATCTCCTTTCCAGCTTGTTGCAAGCTTCCAAGTTCTCTTACCCTGTTGATTGTAATTTCGACTCATTCCTACCTATTGTTTACCTTTCGTTTACTTGAATTGTTACCCCAGTTATATTCTTATTAATTGTAAACCGATCCGATATGGTTATTTACTATGAAGGTCGGTATATATAAAACTGTTAAATAAATTGATGAATGCATGTAGATGGGCACTTACATGGAATCACAAGTATTTTTGTATCGTTTGTGCAAATTGCACACACGACACAAAATACACTTAAATCAACACAACAACATGCTCGCATATCTACAAGATATGCGGCATGTATTTTATTTATTTATTTGTTTATTTTTAACTTTTATATACCGATCTTCTTGTATAGAATACAAATCAAACCGGTTTACAGTGGAACAAAAAACTTCGCATGAAAGTGTTACATAGAACCAAAAAACATAGAATATACTTTGCATAGATAACAATAAATATAATATATACTTTGCATAGATAACAATAAATAGAAAGGGCTATGAATGCACCAAAGACGAACTGAATTGATAAATAAATGAGGTACAAAGATTTAATAAATGAGATGCAAAAGGCATGGAAATAGGCTAAAGAGAAAGTGAAACATAGATCAAGAGGGATTAAAAGATGCAGAATAACTTAATACAGTATACAATGCTTGCTAGGTGCCACGGGACAAGCTACGGTGAGTTGGAATGGTTACCCTGTCGGTTCTGGAAACACTGATTTAAATAACCACGTTTTGAGTTTTTTTTTTAAGGAGATTGGGCAGGGGTCTTGTCTGAGGTCTGGTGGGAGAGAGTTCCATTGCGTGGGGCCTGCCGTGGATAGGGCTCTATTCCTGAGGGATGATTTTACTTGCGGGGCATATAGAGTGCCTTGATAGGCTCTTCTAATCGGTCTGATCGAGGTGTGAGGGCGCAGCTGGAAGGTGAGATCAATAGAGGAAAGATTGTGTATGGATTTGTGCAAAATGGTCAAAACTTTATAAAGTATTCTGAATTTGATAGGGAGCCAGTGGAGGTTGTGGAGGATGGGCGAGATGTGGTCACTCTTTTTTGAGTTTGTTAGGATCCTGGCCGCCAAGTTCTGTAACATCTGCAGGGGCTTGATGGTGTTGGCAGGAAGGCCAAGAAGCAGGGAGTTACAGTAGTCGATTTTTGTGAGGATGATTGATTGTAGAACCAAGCGGAAATCCTGAAAATGCAGAAGGGGTTTCATCTGTTTTAGTACTTGTAATTTAAAGAAGCCTTCCTTAGTCGTGTTGTTTATAAATCTTTTGAGGTTGAGCTGGTTGTCCAGGAGCACACCCAGATCTCTTACGTGAGCCGCGGTTTTGTAGTTGTCGGGTATAGTGGAAGGCGAGTTGAGGAGGGAGTGGCTGTCCCCCTAAGAGATGATGAGGATTTCCGTCTTGTCCTTGTTGATGACTAGATTGAGACTGGAGAGGAGCGTGATGATTTCATGGAAGCAGCTGTTCCAGAAGTTTAGGGGTTTTTGTAGCGATTCTGTAATAGGGATGAGAATTTGCACATCATCCGCATAGAGATAGTGTTTGATCTTTAGCTTGGTAAGCAGGTGGCAGAGAGGTAGGAGGTATATGTTGAAGAGTGTTGGTGAAAGGGAAGATCCTTGGGGGACTCCCAGATTGGAGCTGACTGGGTGTGATTCTTTGTTGTTTATTTTTACCTTGAAGGCTCTGTTGCCGAGAAAGGATTTGAACCAGTTGTGAGCGGTACCTGTGATACCAATGTCTGCGAGGCGGTCTAGAAGGATAGTATGGTTGACCGTGTCGAAGGCTGCAGAAAGATCTAGGAGAACAAGTAGAAGAGGTTGTCTTTTGTCCATGCTCAGTATAATGGAGTCAGTGAGGGATATTAGAAGGGATTCTGTGTTTAGTGCTTTGCGAAATCCATATTGTGAAGGGGCTAGAATCTTGTGTTCCTCCAGGTATTCTGTGAGTTGCTTATTAACTATTTTCTCCATAAGCTTGGCAATGATGGGTAGATTGGCAATGGGCCGGAAGTTCGATGGATCCGCTGTCGATAAGTTGGGTTTTTTTTAGGAGAGGTTTCAGGATGGCCAGCTTTAATGGGTCTGGGACAAGACCTTGAGTTAGCGAACAGTTAATGATTCCTGCGATGGGTTTCGCAATGGTGTTAGGGATTGAGATGAGGAGGTTCGACGGAATGGTGTCTAATGGGTGGGAGGATGGTTTGATTTTCTTGAGAATGTTTTCGATTTCGAGAGACGATGTGGTTTCGAAATTTTCTAACCTTGCGCTCAGTTGAGTTGGGGTTGCGATCGAGGGTGGGGGCGGTGGGTTAGAGGAGGAGAGCGGTCTGGTGAGATTGATAATTTTATTCTCAAAGTAGTTCGCCAGTTCTGTAGCTTTGATGAGTGCTTGGTCTTCTGGAATGGTCGGAGGGGTGGGTTTCGTGAGAGCAGAGATGTAAGCGAAGAGGGCTTTAGAGTCAAAGATGAAATGGTGGATTTTTTTAGCGAAGAAGTCCTTCTTTGTTCTAAAAATGGTGTTCCTGTATTTGTTGAGGGTAGCTTTGCATGTTGCTTGATTCGAAGGCGAGGGATTTTTGCGCCATTTATGTTCTTTGTTTCTGAGGTCGAGTTTGATAGCCTTCAGTTCCGGAATGAACCATGGTTTTCTATTGTCCAGGGACCGGTGTGGAACTTTAGTGATTAGGGGGCAGGTTAGGTCTGCTACTTTGTTGGTGATAGTATACCAAGAGGTTATGCCTGCACTTGCGTCTGAGAGGTCAAGATGCGACAATTCCTTGGAGAGTTGGCTACTTAAAGTGTCAGAAGAACAGGGTTTCCTGTAATGGACTTAGGTTTTGGGGATGGAAGGGGGGAGGGTGTATGACGTCTTGAGGACTGTAGTGATGACCTGGTGATCCGACCAGGGTACCGGTGTACATGTGGGATTATCAGAGAGTGAGATGCCTTCATTCACGAAGATTAGGTCCAAGGTGTGGCCCGCTTTGTGAGTGGGGTTATTGACGATCTGTTTGAAGCCTAGATGTTGGAGCGTACATAGGAGCATATCGCAGTTGGTGGAGCGTGGGGTTGAATCGACGTGTAGGTTGAAATCTCCCATTAATATTGCTGGGGAGTCATAGTTGATGTGTTTGGTGATGTATTCAATGAGGGGAGATGGGTCTGTTTCTAGATTTCCTGGGGGAGCATAGATGAGGCAGATTTGGAGCTGTTTGGATTTGAAGAATGCGCATTCTAAGTTGGAGCTTGGGTTAGCATGTTGAAGGGTTATATTTAGGCCTTTCTTTGCTGCCAGGAGGAGTCCTCCACCTCTTTTTTTGAGTCTTGGGATCGAGAATATGTCATAAATTTGAGCGGGAAGTTGATTTATTAGAACTGTGTCCGTGGGTTTCAACCAAGTTTCTGTGATAGCACAGATGTCTGGTTTGGCTTCCAAGAGATAATCATTAAGAATGTGGGGTTTTTTGGAGAGAGATTGGGCATTAAACAGAGTCAACGTGAATAGCGAGAGGCCCAGTAGTTGTGTAACTGGTGAGATTATGATAGGGCTTAGCCTTTTTTGCTGGATGGTGTGAATTGGGGGGAGTTTCTCTCTAGATCTGAAGCCTTTGGTGATAGTGGGGATGGTAAAGGTTTGCATTTTTAAGAGGAGTGGAGAGTTAGGAGGAGTTAAGTTGGCCTTTTTCGGTTCCTGGTATGGTCAGTGGTTGAGGAGGAAGGCGTGAGAGGTGAAATGGCTTAGAAAGGCTGTACTACAGGGCTGCACAAAGGGGCGCACAAAGGGGCCGGCCCCTTTGTCGCGCTCCTTTGGCGTGCGGCGCCGGAGGAGCACTTGGATTTAAAGCCCCTCAAGGACTGCGTGCTATTGGCTCACCGTGAGAGCCTCTGCGATTGGCTGGTCTTTGGGGGCGGGCTCGGACGCCCGCTGCACGTCTGGCCAAAGACTGGAGGATGGCGCTGATGCCTCGCAGTCGGCGGCCGGGAAGCTGTGAGTAAGGGTGAATTTTAAATGGCCTTACTAGGTCTAAGGCGCCGACTGCGCAGGCCTTCCCAGCAGCGATCGGGGAGCCAAGAGAATTGGCGCCGGAGGAGCACTTGGATTTAAAGCCCCTCAAGGGCCGCGTGCTATTGGCTCACCGTGAGAGCCTCCGCGATTAGCTGGCCTTTGGGGGTGGGCTCGGACGCCCACTGCACGTCTGGCCGAAGACTGGAGGACGGTGCTAATGCCTCGCGGTCGGCGGCCGGGCTGCCGTGGGTAAGGGTGAATTTTAAATGGTCTTACCCCGGTGGGTCTGAGGCGCCGACTGCGCAGGCCTTCCCAGCAGCGATCGGGGAGCCAAGAGCCAATTTTCAGCATAGCCAGATAAACAGCAGTTTTTGAGACTTATCCGGCTAAGTAGCAGCAAAGGTGCACTTACCCAAAGTCAAAATGTATCCAGATAAGTGGCACAAATCTCCTATACATGAGTATATGTGCTCTGAATATTAATAATTTACATGAGGAGATTTAACTCGCATATTTTCCTTAGCACTTGTCGGCCTTTATGCATATAAGTCATCAAATTTTGTAATATGCATGTGTGAAGGAAATTACCAGTTTAACCAATTAGTCCACCAGTTGCCCATTTTATCTCTTGGTCATCAAGAACCTCTTGGTTCTTCAGTCTGAACTCCCTCGGGTTACCCTGACCCCTCTTCCCAGTCAGTGTTTTGCTATAAAAAAATGTAATTCTCACACCAGATAATTGGCAGGTGTAAATACTTGGCAGGTTATAAAATAGCAACTTATATGTGCAAATGTTGGCCCCGCCCTGGAACGCCCCTGGCTCACTCCTTTTTATACAAGCAAATTTATTCACACACCATTACTTGCATGTGTATGTTTGAGGTTTATAAAATAGCATTTATACAAATATATTTATTTATTTATTTGATGAGTTTTATATACCGTTATTCGGTTGAGCCATCATATATATATGCTATTTCTGTGGATTTTAAAAGCCCTATGTGCACCAAAGCCAAGAGATATGCATATGTCTCGGACTGGTGCGCACTGGGGATGATTTTAAATGTTACGCGCGTGGGGTACATTTGTTTGCGCTACCCCCAGCCCTAACTAAATCCCCCCCTTCCTTTGTTTCCGAAGTTACGCCGACCCCGGACCGCCCTGAACCACCGCCACGTCCCCGGCCCCGCCCCCGGCCCACCCATTTTTCAAAGCCCCGGGACATAAGCGCAACCCGGGGCTTGCTCGCGCCGCCGAGCTTATGCAAAATAGGCTCGGCACGCAGGAGTAGGTTTTCGGGGGTTACGCGCGTATCTTACGCGCGGAACCCTTTGAAAATCTACCCCACTGCACGGATTTTAAGAAGCTCTGTGATTTTGATCTTTAGAATAGTTTCCACTAAGGGGGGAGGAGTTAAGATGGCTGCCGGAGGATGCTAACGCTCACTGCTCTGCTCTCCAGTTTCCTCTATATTTTTGATTTTCCATTGACTTTCTTGAATTTCTCGCGAAATGCCACATAAAAGGAAGGGAAAAGTTAGAGTCTATCCACCAGACTCACCTGGACCTGCCGGGCAGCGATATATTACCGAGTTTGCGGTTCCTGGCTCTGCTGTGGGGGCTTTCAATGCCGCTGCGGAAGCGCCGAGAGGAGCAGTGTTTTCGCCAGGCGAAATCACTCTGAGCCCACTTGACCCTCGAGGACCGCTGTGCAGCTCTCCCCTCCGCGAAGCCAATGTAGCTATGTTCCAGGACGCAAGCGTCACTGGTCAAACACAGCGTGGTGGATTCACCGACCAAGCGGTAGCTGGGACAGGCCCACTCCTCCTGACTTCAGGTCATGAGACTCCTGGGAGGGAAATCCCGAGTGCAGGAGTCGATACTCCGGGAACATCAGGAGAGAGACCGCGACACAAGGAAGTAGGAGCAAATTTCTTGGATCCCCTGGAGATAGAGAAACCCGCAAAAATAACATTCCTGCCATTAGGTCCCTTTGGGACCTAATGGCAGGAATGGCCCAAACTCTCAAGTCCAATCTCAATTATTGGGCAAATTTGAGAAAAAGTTGGATTTGGTAGATAAAGAACATTCACAGAAATTACAAGAACATATTACTGCTATACAGGATATGTCTGTTAATATGAAACAAATTCAAGATTCTAATACCATTCTCATGTAAGATCGTATAATATCTCAGAGGAAACGACAGTCAATAGAAAATTACTTAAGATATTTATTTGAATGTCTGAATGGTCAATTTTCCAAAAATTTTGGGAGACCCACTACTTGTCATTTTCAAAAAATACCTGATTGAGATTTTAAAGATACCGACAGATATGGTGCCACCAGTGAAAAGAATATTATTTCTACCATCTAGAAGGAATCCCTCCCAGACAGCCTCAGAGGGAACCAGGGATGAGCTTGTGAACTTAACAGAATATCTGGAGAATTCAAATATGGAAATCACAGAAAGAGCGGTTCTCTTTATTTCCTTTTTCACTGAATCAGATATGAGTCAGCTGATGAAAGCCTATTTCAGAAATATTAATGTTCCCTTTATGGGAGGAGTGGTCAGGGTCTATCCAGACCTTTCAAGAACCACTCAACAGTGGAGAAAAATGTTTCTAGCTATGCACTCTGAGGTTTTAACCAAGGGAGCGAGTTTCCGTTTCCGTTTTCCATGTAAATGCCTTGTGAAATCAGCGGGTAATATATATATCTTTTTTATGCCTGAACAATTGAGACAGTTCTTAGATGGGAGGGCATAGGCCTGCAATGTATGGGGGATTTAGTGATTAAGGCAGAGTGACCGGTAGCAGTGTAAAATTTAAAAATATTTTGCCTTTCTTTTTCTCCTTTGTTATTTTCTCTCTCCTTCCCCTCCCCCCTTTATTTCCAATGAATATATTAGGAAACTGGAATTAATAAGTTAATATTATATACATGAGCGAATGTGAACCGATGTGATATTCTGAATTGAATGTCGGTATAGAAAACAAACAAACAAACAAATAAATAAATAAAATAATTGGTTTCAGAAGATGACATGTTTCTGTATTTTCCTTGCAAGGATGTTCCTTGTAATAATTATTGTAAAATTTGATATTAAAAAAAAAAAAAAAAAAAGAAAGAATAGTTTCCACTATTTTTCCCGGCACTGAAGTCAGGCTCACTGGTCTATAGTTTCCTGGATCACCCCTGGAGCCCTTTTTAAATATTGGGGTTACATTGGCCACCCTCTAGTCTTCATGTACAATGGATGATTTTAATGATAGGTTACAAATTTTAACTAATAAATCTGAAATTTCATTTTTTAGTTCCTTCAGAACCCTGGGGTGCATATCATCCAGTCCAGGTGATTTGCTCCTTTTTAGTTTGTCAATCTGGCCCACTACATCTTCCAGGTTCACAGTGATTTGGTTCAGATCATCTGACTCATCACCCTTGAAAACCATCTCCAGAACCGGTCTCTCTCCAACATCCTCATTAGTAAACACAGAAGCAAAGAATTAATTTAGTCTTTTCTGCAATGGCCTTATCTTCCCTAAGAGCCCCTTTAACCCCTCAGTCATCTATCGGTCCAACCAACTCCCTCACAGGTTTCTTGCTTCGGATATATTTAAAAAAGTTTTTATTATGAGTTTTTGCCTCTATGGCCAACTTCATTTCAAATTCTCTCTTAGCCTGCCTTATCAATGTTTTATACTTAACTTGACAATGCTTATGTTTCATCCTATTTTCTTCAGATGGATCCTTCTTCCAATTTTTGAAGGATGTTATTTAGGATAAAATAGCCTTTCACCTCACCTTTTAACCATGCTTGTAATCGTTTGCCTTCCTTCCACCTTTCTTAATGCATGCAATATATATAGACTGTGCTTCTAAGATTGTATTTTTAAACAATGTCCACACCTGTTGTTCACTTAATCTTTGCAGCTGCACCTTTTAGTTTTTTTTCCTAACTATTTTCCTCATCTCCAAACATGTATACTCCCATTTACTCTCTACGCTCCCTGACATGAGCCTGCCTAATGATGTTGGCTTCCAGAACAATGTACCTCATCACTATAAGAAAAAGAAGCTTTAAACAAGTGGTCCTGACTCTTCAGAAGTCTCTACTACCCCACATTACATTTGCCCCAGATCTACTCTCCTGACAAGACTGATGAAAACCTGGGGATCCATTTTAAGCTATTGTGTGACTTGGCTAGTTAGCTGGTTAAACAAATCCGGCTAACTAGCAGAGTATATTCAGTTATCCATCTAAATGGCTTCTGAATATCGGTCTCCTGGCTGTTTGAAGCAGCTTGCAGTGCTGTTCAGTGACATACACTCTGCCAACACCATGTGTACAACAGTGGCGTAGCCACAGGTGGGCCTGGGTGGCGGGTGGCCCACCCAACCAAAAGAGGCCTGTTGGAGCAATGCCAAGGCAGTATCCCATTCTGCAATGGTGAAGAGGAGGGCCGGAGCTGCAAGGCCATCATGGAATCCCTTCCCTATGATGGTGAAGAGGAGGGAGCCTCAGAAGAAGAAAGGCCGCCATGGGATCCCATCCCCGCGACGGCAGAGGAGGCCTGGAGCAGCAAGGCTGTCGCAGGATCCCATCCCCACGACAGGGGAAGTAGGAGTTTGGCTGTGCCTAATGAAAAGGCCCTGCATGTGTGTGGGTGAGAATGGGAGCTTGAATGTGTGTATGTGTGGGTGAGAATGGGAGCCTGGGTTGCATGTGTGGGTGAGAATGGGAGCCTGGGTGTGTGTATATGTGGGAGAGAATGGGAGCCTGGGTTGCATATGTGGGTGAGAATGAAAGCTTGAATGTGTGTATGTGTAGGTGAGAATGGGAGCTTGAATGTGTATATGGGGGTGAGAATGGGAAGATTGTGTGTGGGGGGTTAAATGGGAACTTGAATGTGTGTATGTGTGGGTGAGAACAGGAGCTTGAAAGTGTATATGTGTGGGTGAGAATGAGAGCCTGGGTGTGCGTATTTGGGTGAGAATGGAAGCCTGGATGTGTGTATGTGGGTGAGAATGGGATCCTGGGTATGTGTGTGGGTTAGATTGGGAGCTTGAATATGGGTGTGTGGGTTAGAACGGGAGCTTGAATGTGTGCAATTGTGGGTGAGAATTGGAGCTTGAATGTGTGTATGTGTCGGTGTGAATGAGTGCCTGGGTGTGCGTATTTGGGTGAGAATGGGAGTTTGAATGTGTGTATGTGGGTAAGAATGGAAGCCTGGGTTTGCATCTGTGTGTGTATAAGAATGGGAGTCTGGATGTGGGTCTGTGGGTGCATAAGAATGGGAGCCTGAGGAGTGGGTGAGAGAGTGAGAGCTTGTATGTGTGTATGTGTGTGTAGAGAATGTGAGCTTGTGTGTGGGGGGAGGATAGCATATGAGAGTGAGAGCTTGTGTATATGAGGGAGTTTGTGAGAGAAAGTGTGTGTGTGTGTATGGGAGGAAGGGAAGAAAACAGTAGAAGAAGAGAGACACTGAAAAGGAATTAGGAAATGAGCAACAAGGGAAAAATGGGAAAAAGAGACCAGGACCAACTGATTAGAAAAATACAAAAATCAGACAACAAAGGTAAAACAAAATTATTTTGAGATTTTAGCAATTTGAATATGCCAAATTTGGGAATGTGCATTTCTTATATTTTTGTATTTTGCTCTTTCTTCAGGTTTCCACTGTTCAGAGTCTAGTTTCTCAGGCTTTTTATTTTGGTTTTGTCTGCATGTTTTTGTTTCTAATTTGTAGTCTTATTTCTAAATTAGGTAAAGGTTGGTCTCTATTTTGCTCGTGTGTGTCTGTCTGAAGTGCAGTATTTCTGTTTGCATGTAGTTTCTCTCTAGTAGTTCAGCTTGTTTTGTTATTTCAATAGGTGATGTATTAATGTTCTAGGGCTTGGTGTAGTATTTGTATTGCTGCTTTTTCATAAGGTTGCTGTTATCTGAATCCTGAGAGTCAGTGCTGTGACTGTAAGGTATGGCAAGGTTCTAGTCTCTTTTCTTGCAGGAGTTTGTGTTACTTCACAAAAAAGCAGTGGAAGTATATTTTTTCTGAGGTGACACCAGAATTTGAATTTTTTTTTCATGTTAATTGTAATGTGAATTGTCCTAGTTCTGCTTTGCACCTGTTCTGAAGATTAATAATATTTTATTGTAGTTATGATGATTTCTGGCTTTCTGCAAAGAGGATTCATGAAAGAATACATTAATTTTTGTTTTATTACGTTTGATTGGATCTAATTGTTTGCTTTCTTTGCTTTTTACATGATATACTTGTGCATTTGTAAACTACAATAAATATAAAATAAATTAATACAGATTAATAAGGAATTTTTAATGCTGGAAAGTGTTTGAAATAATTGAGATTAAATATTTTAAAATGTCATGCATGATGCATAATGGCTGTTGCAAACTACTTAGAAAGCCATTTTAGGGTGAAGTATATGGCATTATTTATCAATAATAATACAACTAGTAGGTCTCAGTCCTGCATGCCTACAGCCCACCCATGTTAACCTTGTGCCCAACCAAAAAATCAATTCTGGCTACACCACTGGTATAGAAACCCCTCAACCCCTGCACTATCCAGTAACCCTGATTCTCAAACAGCTCTTATGGCACATATCAGGAGCTTGAATTGTGATAAAATCAAGACAGAATCCCTAAACCTCTATGCTAAGACTTATCCATGTATAATAACTACCTCCTCAATCCAATGGGATTTGCCTCCAATCCCTGGCATATCAAAGAAAGGCCTATGATATTGTGACAACTAGGCACTATGGGGCAGATTTTAAAAGGGTTATGTGCGTAACCCTGAAAATCCGCTCCTGTGCGCGCCGAGCCTATTTTGCATAGGCCCGGCGACGCGCGCAAGCCCCAGGACGCGTGTAAGTCTCGTGGCTTGAAAAAATGGGTGGGGTGGTCCGGGGTGGGGCAAGAGGCCTCTCCACTGCCTCTGGGTTTGGGGATCGCGTGCCGGCACTCGGCTGGCGCATACAACCTACGCCCGCCCAGAGGCAGGGGTAAATAAAAAAATAAGGTGGGGGGGATTTAGGTAGGGCTGGGGGGTGGGTTAGAAAGGGGAAGGGAGGGGAAGGTGGGGGGGCAGAAGAAAGCCATCGGGGCTCCCCTAGGGCTCAGCGCACGCAAGGTGTACAAGTGTGCACCCCCTTGCATGCGCCAACCCCGGATTTTTTAACATGTGGTGTAGATTTGTGCACGCTGGGTTGCGCGCATAAATCTATGCCCATGTGTAGGTACGCATATCTGGCCCTATGTGGATAAGTCCCAATTAGAAATTGTGTGCAGTATATGAATGGGTAACATGTAGCTCTTACTCTTCCCTACTTAACCAAATATGCCGTACCTTACATCCTACTACTCTAATCCAATTAACTTTTGTACAACACCATACTCATTGAACTCTCATATGATGCCCATCCTAGCATTGCTTTTTCAGTAATAATCAGTGTGATCTTGTTAACCCAATTCTGTAACTTGCTTTGAATTCTCTGATTGGAAAAGCATGTAGTATATAAAGAGTGATGATAAAATACATGATGATAAAGCTAAAACTTGGAGAAAATATCTCTAAGGGGAGCTGGGAGTGTTATGCGAAGACTGATATCCTGCTGTTCTTGGAGAACCTGTGTTACATATAACTCTACTTTCTCCAAGGAGAAGCAGAATGGGAATTCTCAAGCTACAGGCTGCCTCAAATAAAAATGAGGAAAAATCAAAGCCCAAAACAGTGCAAATGAACAAGACTGTTTTTGGTGTTGACAGACCATCCGAAACATTTCTGTGTTTTTTTTTCTTTTTTGGCAACCTGGAACCAAATTAATGGGCCCTAGGAGGGATGCAGCTGAGTTCTATAGCCCAAAGACATTCAATAGGACAGAGTGGCCAATACTAGAGTCGGGTCAGGTGCTCCTGTCGAAACAGTAGCAAGATGAACATGTGGAGAGAACGCCACATTGCATTTCTGCAGATCTTCTCCATGGAGGTGGATTTCAGGTAGGCTACGGACACTGCCATGATTCTAACTGTGAGCCTTGATATACCCCTCCAGATCCCGACCTGTCTGGGCATAACAAAAGGAGACATAATCTGCTAGCCAAATAGAAATAGAGCATTCTATTTCTTGGCTATGTCAATTCCAAGCTTATTGATGTCGAATGAAACAAAACGCTGGGTTGACTATCTGAGGACTTCAGTCTGTTCCAGATAGAAGGCTATGGTTCCCTTACAATCTAAATTGCAAGGCAGACTTAGGATGCATGCGTAGAACTACTGTATTGGGAGAAAACTTTTATTAGCTGGATAAGTCATTAGGGCCTGCAGCTCATTGACGCTGCATTCCAAAGTGACCACCACCAAAAATATGACCTTCCAAGTCAGGTATTTCAGTTTTAAAAAGTTCAGAGGCTCAAAAGGAGCTTTCATCACCTGGATGAGTACCATGCTGAGATCTCAACACAGCAGACTTCCACCAAGGCAAGCACTGCATAAAATTGACATCTAAAGTGTATAGAGATGGATTTACTCTTTTACATGGTACAGGTAAACACCAAATACACTGAAACCAGTCCCAACTGAGATGGTTATCAAGCCCACCTCAGAGAGACGTAAAAGGTAGTCAAACAGTTTTTGCCCAACATACAAATTGAAGGCCAGAATATGGCTCGCCAAATGGTTCTATGGGGTCCACTAGTCACTGAAGAACAGCCACGATGTCTTGCTCTGTTGTCACCAAGCACAAGCATTTTTAAACTCACAGGTTGTTAATCTCTCGATGCACAAGATTAGCAGAACCAACCTGCGAGTTTCCAGATGCAAGACAGGAGCTTCTCCTTGTTTGCTGAGACTTGCAGGAGGAACAGCTTATCACAGCAAGGCTCCCAGGCCAGAAACAGGAGGGAGGGATGAATACACTCTTCCAAGACAGAAGGATGTGTAGCTGATCATGGCAAGAAGAGGCCCTCGCCCCCTGGAGAAAGGAAGAAGATGGTCAATCATAACAAAGACCACCACCCCCTCCGGAGGAAGGAGGAGGAAGCATAGATGATGCCAACAAAGACCATCCACCCACTCCCCCTCAGAGGAAGTATGAAATGGGATAATGGCACTTCCTCTAGCTCACTGGAAGCAGGAGGAACAGGGCCTATGGCAACAGACACTTTTCTTCCACTCCCACCTCCACCCTGTCCCTGGAGACAGGATGAAGAGCTGGCCCATCACATCTCTGAAGATCTATTTGTTTCCAAACTGGAGAAGAAGAAATAGAAAGGCAGATTATAGCTCTGTAGAGGTAGCACGGACTAGCAAGGAGGGGCCTGACTGAGAAAGATACTGGGGACAGTGGGAAAATAGGGTGTTCATTTTCTCCGTTTACCTCCCACTGTTTGGGAGAAAGCGGACATATCATATTGATAACCCCTGGGGATTTGGGGCTCAACACTCACTAAGGGGTGTGGTGGTAGTGCACTCTTTCCAATTATACTCCCCTCCCTTTGCCTTTATCCCTCCCACTATCCCCTTTATCTCTCCTACCTCCCTTCTATCTCCTACTCCCTCCCCCTCTTTTAATCCCCCACTTTTTTTTTTTATCATCCTCCCTCCCTCTCTTCTATCCATCTACTGTCTCCAGGGCTTGAAAAATCTTGGAAGCCAGGCCACTTAAGACTCCTAAAATTTGACACCTGATATCTAGAATTCAGAAAAAAAAGAAAAATAGAATATAAATATAAAAAAAATGAAACTCAAAAAGCATAATAAGAAAAAAAGCCCAAGAAAATAACAAACAAAATAGCAACAACAAAAGAGTTACAAAATGAGAAAAAAATTTACGAATATTTCCCTGGTTTCTAAACATTTTTTCACAGGCACCTAAGTTTTATAAATATATTTCCACCCCAACCCTCCCTCTCTCCTATGCCTCTACCTCTTCCGCCTTCTCTCTATTTTACCCTCTCCTCACTCCCAATTTACCCCTGTTCCCACTTTCTCCATAGCTCTTGTCTCAGTTGCCAGCAGCTCCTCTTATTCAGCTGGTGAAACCTGGGATCCCTACCAGTTGCACTACTCTTTCTGCCAGTACTGCTTTTTCTTCTGCTGGCAGATCCTGGGATTCTCAGGTCCAGGTGTTGCTCTGTATTGTCTCTGATCAGATTATATTTCTGGCCTGGTAGCAGGATACAACATATTTTTCTGCTACAGCTGCGGTTTCTCCCAGGATTATATGGAGTTTTTCCTGCTTATTCATTTGTGGGAAGTCTTTTAAGATTTTCTCTGTTAATTTTGAGAAATCTACATCTTTGATATCTTTTATTTTGTACAGTACAAGAGAAAATGCATTTCTGTTCCTATTTCTCCAGGGTAGCACTGCATGTAGGGTCTAGCTTCTTGGGGTTTCCAGTTTAATTTTTGTCTGGATATTTCTATTTCTTGTCTGTGGTCACTTATTCTGTGTTGGATGAGGGTCTGTCTGTGTTTTGCATGAGAGATATTCTTCTACGTGCAGGCTCTGAGTAGAGATCAATAGCAGTCCGGCTTTCTAATCTTCACCTCCCAATAGGAGGTGGATTGGTGTTCTAGTGCACAGTGCAGTATTTATAGTGCTGTCTTTCATAGGTAGGGTTATTGTCGGTTGAAACTTGGAAGTTGGTGCTGTTTTGGCTTGCCTCATATTTGCTGTCTTCTTTGCAGGGTTTTGTGTTACTTTATAGAGTGCCTGGTGCCTGTTTTTTGAAATCAGAGCAGCTGGAATTATTTGTGTTTCTTTTCCAATAGTTTTATTAAGTTTAGCATGATATGAAGAATAATAAACCGAATATTCAGTTATCACACAAAAACCAGGTTACAAATCCCTTATTTAACAATCGTATAAGGGATATAAACTGATAAATTAGTCACAGATATCCATAAAAAGAGAACAAGAAAACAGAACATCCAAGTAACAGAAGAAAGTCAGAAACCCTACCTCCTGCCCCAAAGGTAGTGAAACCTCATTTTCAAAAAATAAACATCAAGAACATAAGAGGCAAAAAGTCAGGCAGTGCATTAATAGCAGAGGAAGAACCTGTCAGCCAATCATACATCCCTAACAGGACTTCACAAAAGCAAAGAGGGCAATGTTCCCCTTAGATCCCATATCAGTTTTTTTATTTCATATTTATTATAACCCAGATTTTCTGTATCTATTCTAAACAGGAAGGCGGGATATCCCTTTTCCAGTTCCTTGCCAATACACATTTTGCTGCTGAAAGTAAACACTGAATCAGGTGCAATAATTTCCCTGTAATCCAGCCCTTGAATGTGAAAAGCGAGCGAAATGAGAGAAATTTATAACGACATATTCCACCTATAATTTTATCAATTGTGCTCAGCACTTCCTGCCAATAGATTTTCTTATGTGGGCAGTCCCACCATATAATCCTCAAAGGTCCCCATCAGACCACACTTCCTCCAACAAAGAGAGAAAACAATACAATCCTATGTATTCATCTCTTGGCTCTCAAAATTTCCTTCTACATTTGCATGCAATTAAAGGATGGTATTGAAATTACATCAGCTAAATCTTTATAAAATCTAAACACCAAACTTCATGTACCAGAGCCTCCAAATAATATCTTTTCAAATGCCTTAATAACTTCGTAAAAAATGTGACTGCCTGTTGGCCCTAGTGGCAAAATACCTCAGCTGAAAAAAAGTTAAATTACAACAGCCTTCCAATAAGCTTGGTATGACCGAGATTGTGATGATGATTCCCTAAGAGAACCCATCCCATATGTTTCTACCCATGTATCAAACATAACTCTGAGCAGATAGCAGAGTATACAGAGAATAATGAGGAGAAATATTTGCCAATTTACAAACCTTGCTCCATTTAGCAACAGGGATCTTAATAAAAGGATGGGTTTTACTATCCTTCATCAATTTCCACTCCGTCATCAAAAATACATTCCTGTAATATTGCAGGATGCACTAAAACATCTTCCATCCTCATTCAGTGAATATGAGTCCACAATCACTCCAGTAGTACAGTGTAGACAAATGTATCAATAATAATGTCATAAATTAGGTATCAATAATACATGTCATAAATAATAATGTCATAAATTAGGTAATCCCACAACCCCAAAATACTAAGGGGTAGATTTTATAATTTTGTGCGAACGCGTACTTTTGTTCGCGCACCAGGCGCGAACAAGAGTACGCGGGATTTCAATAGATACGCATGTAGCCGCGCGTATCCATTAAAATCCGGGATCGGCGCGCGCAAGGCTGCCGATTTTGGGCAGCCTGCGCGCGCCGAGCCGTGCAGCCTACCTCAGTTCCCTCCGAGGCCGCTCCGAAATCGGAGCGGCCTCGGAGGGAACTTTCTTTCGCCCTCCCCTCACCTTCCCCTCCCCTACCTAACCCCCCCCCCCCGGCCCTATCTAAACCCCCCCCACCTTTATTGCCGGATTTACGCCTGCTGGAGGCAGATGTAAATCTGCGCGCGCCAGCGGCCTGCTGGAGCGCCATCACCCAACCCGGGGGCTGTTCCGGAGGGCGCGGCCACACCCCCGGAATGCCCCCGGGCCAAAACCACGCCCGCGGCGCCGCCCCCGAAACGTTGCGTCACCCGTGCCACGCCCCGAAACGCCACGTCACAACCGCCACGCCCCCCGGCACGCCTCTCCATGCGCGTCCCGGGGCTTGCTCTGCGCGCGCAGGGGGGGTTTGGGGTAGGTTTTTGGGGGGTACGCGCATATGCCTTTGAAAATCTACCCCAATGGAGGTAATTTTCAAAAGAAGTTATGTGCGTAAATGTAACTACTGTTGTACCAATTTTCAAAAGCCATTTACTTGCACTTATATGAATAAATCCTATGGACAATTCAATAGCATATATTGTAGCAATTTTCAAAAGCCCACTTACTCAAATAAAGTGCGTTTACTCGAATAAAGCCCAGTTTTACTTGAGTAAATGCTTTTTAAAATCAGGCCCTAAGGGAAATTCAAGCCTTTTTGCTTTGCCAAATAAAACTAAGAGCTTTTTTTTTTACGTAATTCAAAAATGCTCCTTCTAACACCAACAAGCGATTGAGAGAACAAAACTCGATTCTGGGAATAACTTTATATACTGAAATATCAGACTCCAGCATTTTAATCACATTTATTCTTCTTAGGAAAGAGACCACCATATCTTTCCAAATCTGAAAATCTGCTTTCAGATCTTTATCTAACTTCTCTTAAGTCAAGGAATATAAAAAACTCAGATCATTAGGTACTACAACTTCCAAGTGAACCATATGAAAAACAATTCCCAGTATCCCCATTTCTACAGTTCTCCATCCCATTATAAAATAATTAAGAAAGATTTAGTTGATGTAAAAATGGAAACTGACCCAAATTTCTTTATAATCTCTTTGATAGCCAGCCAAGAATGATTTGGGTCTTTAATGTAAATTAATGTATCATCCGCATTTTCAATGTATCATCCGCATTTTCACCTGATTTTCAAAAGGATGAATGCATATAAAACACAATTTTATGTGCATAAATGGGCCTTTGAAAATTTCCCTGGGGCGGGGGGAGATTGTATGTGCAAAAGTATATGGAGAAGCGATTCTGTGTATACTTTTGCATGCATTCCTGAGGCATTCTGGGGCCATTTAAGCACAAACTTTAGATTTTCAAATGCATGCGTGTAAATCTCCATGTACACATTTACATATGCAAATGAGCATGTATAAATATGTGCACATAGGCCACGCTGCATTCTGCATACCCACTAATTTTCAAAGCGGACTTAGGAATGAAAGTCTGGTTTGAAATTTCAGGCTACCGTTTGCATGTACTTTGTATACGCTGCTGAAAATTACCCTAGCTTGATAGCAGCTAGGTAGAGAGTGCATCAAACTAGATTGAGAGTACATTGTACAAATCTCATCTTTGTGGACCTTTCCTCACTCCAAATCACATCACATCTTCACTGATGTGTACTGTGCTGTTTGTACATCTATCTGTGCATGTAAAACTGCCCCCCAAACCCTAGACCACCATCAAAACATCACCTCGAATTACTAGCTGACCCTCCTAGAATGCTATAAATAGTTGACTAGTATGTATGCCAGCCCAGAGGCTCTCTCTCTCTCATTCATTTCTGGTGTGATAACGTGTGTTATGCTATCGCATGCAATGTTAAACATCCCTCATTTTCACAAACTCCTCTCTTTTGACTAAATTTAAACATTTATGATGCGTTATCGCATGTGTTATCACGGGCGTTAGGGTCCTTATGCCCGCGATAAGGCCCTAACACGATTTGATGAATGACCCCCCCCCCCCCTCAGTGATGTAGTAGTGGGGCGGAGCTGAACTGGGATTTTAATTTTTAATTTGTCAGCTAGCAGACATTAACTGTTCTATGCATTGGTCTATCTGAGGGCAGTGTGATCTCTGTGTTGTGGTGTAGTGTTAATCTGTGTCCACATGTGGTGTGTCTCTTTTTGGGTCTGTCTCTGTGTGGATGTGTGTGGTGCAATTTCTTTCTTTGTCTCTCTGTCTGGGTAAGGAATGTCTGTTTTTGCCTCTTTGTGTATATGTGTTTATGAGTGTTTGCTCCTTTCAGTGATTTCAAATCACAACTGGGTCTTTTTTGGCAGTGTGGTTATCTGGTGCTTGTCAAGCATGCCAGGAATTCAGGATACCCTCTTTGAGTGTGTGTACATGAGATGCAACCCAACTTGGAGAGGCCCCAACCATTTGTAAGGATGACAGGGGTCATGGTTTGAGAAGTTTGCTCGCCCCATATTATGTTAGATAGCTCATTAAAACAGCGTTCAATATCGTAAGGAAAAAGTAAGCTATTGAATTAGCCTTATTTGCAGCTTGCTCATAAATATGCACATTTTTTATGGTATTAATTAATATCTTGGCAAAAATTGCTTGTCAGGCCCCCGAGTAAGAAAAAATGGCAATGTAGCCCCTCATATGAAAAGGTTACAAGACCCTGGCCTTGGACTCAGCCCTGAACTTTGTTTGATCAGGCATGTTCAGATAACTATATCTGTAGTTAGGGCAGGAGTTGGGAAAAGAGAGGAATACAAACTTTCAGCAGAGGATAAACAAAAGCAAAATGAATAAGTAACTAAAATTTCAGACCTTAAGGCTCAACAAGAAACATTTGTTCATAGTATAATGTATGTATTCTAGCCTTGTGAGCGATCTCAACCTTTGAAGGAGGCTTATGTTCAAGACACCCTTTCAAATCCACTGACTGCAATAAACGTCTAAGATTTGAAGGCAAAAATTTTGAGATCTTAGCAAAGAGCTGCACAGTGAATAATGTAAAAAGTAGTGCAGGATGAAAGAAAGCTGTGAAGAAACCTTGGACATGCTGGTATTAATAGTAACATGTTGATGATTTAGCCCCCCAATAGCTCCTCTGCATTTCTAGCTATTATCTATCTCAGCTGCTGAAACCCGCTGTTTTAAAAGCATAACAGCTGAAGATCCAGAGGTGGCACCTGGGTTATTTATCATCATGTAAAAAACCCTGCTATACTTTATTTTATTATGTTGGCTTTAAAAGGAACAAAATACAAGTACGGCTAAATTGCTTCTCTTTTTCTTTTAGTTTTTTTTAAAATATATATATATATATATATATACACAGTGTCACGACCCTCCACAGCTTTTTCCCCTGAGATATTTTTAACCAAAAAGAAATCCACAAGAAACTCTCACTTAAAAAAAAAAAAAAAAATTCCATTAATAACCTCTTTTAGCATGTGCAGGTTGCAAGGGTCTGGAACTAAGAATGTTTTAATCTCTCCAGCAAAACAATGTCTCATAATGATGTACAGGACTATTGCTGTACTGATGAAGAATCATACATAATTCAGCACCTTTCACTTGGCACCACTGTGATATCCTCATTAGCAGTGGCTCACAGTGGCTGTCAGATGGTGTCCATGCGAATGCAGGCATTATATTGTCTTTTGAGATGTGCAGCTGCTTCCATGACACTGCCAGTATATAAAAACATGACGCCAGTTTGTTTTATTTAGTGCTAAATCTTCCAGTTTGTAAAAACAAGGCTGACACAGAGCCTGACATGAGGCAGCGAAAATAATTAGCTCTCATTTTCTCAGGCTCCTATTTCCTTCTCCCCGCTGTGTTCTCTTTCCACTAAACCACCACATGTCAGTCGAAATGGGAGGCAATTAGTGGGCTCATTTCAGTCCCCACAACTGTGCTGAAAAGAAAGTATTTATGATGGCACAATGAACAGCTGAAAGATTAAATAACATTTGCCTTTTGAAAAGAAAATGACTTCTAGCTAAATGGGCAATTTTTGATTATTCTCAAACAAGCTTAGAGTAGTTGGGTTTTTTAAAATACAAGAAAGGAAAATGAGTCATTTTTAGGTGAAAGAATCAAATAAAACTTGACACAGTAAATGCAAATGACTGATGTTTTATGGCAAAATATGTAAATGTGTTATACCCTTAACAGTGGCTGGTGTCTAAGGTCAGGGCAGATTGTTACTAACTAGACACTGGTGCAGGCAAGGTTACTGAATTACAGATTTTCTTTCGGTTATGCATGAAGTAACAAATACAAGGGTTCTTAAATATTACAGTGAAACAAGGCATACTGTTAATGAGACAAAGTACATTTTTGCTATGTAAAATGGCCGTAGGATTAGCCTGTCTGACATGCTTGTAAAGGTGTTGCCATGTGTTGTCAGGTGACTGACGTATATTCTAAGCAGCAGAATGATATATTTCCTTTCACGAAGTATGCCTGCTTCAGCGTCCAAGCTCCCAAATGTGTCTTTCTAGTTGACTGCATGCCACGTTAAGCCTGAAAAGCAGTGGACGCTGTCCATGCATCATATATCTGAGGCTACTGGAGGTACCTCCGAAACTCCAGTCCCAGAAATGTTAACAAAAATGCCCCCCCCCCCCCCCCCGATTGTAGTTGCATGCCAGTTAGAGATCTTCAGGAAACCCACAGTGCATGCAGGCAAAGTGCTGCTCTCTGCCAGCATGAAAGATGTAGGTCAGCGCTGCAGAACCTGGAGATAAAGGCCAACAATTTACAGGGGTGTGTGGTGTGACTAGCCTTACAGCACTGTCTGTCTGGTCGCCGTGTTCATCTCCTCATGAAGCGACCCTCTCTTTTTTACATAAGGAATGGGAAAGGAGGAGGCCAATCACTCTACATTACCTGAAATAGGCTGCGTGCGTAGCACCAGGAAACTAGGCTGGCTTTTGAGCATACACTATCAATTCAGATTTTTAGATTATCTGATGGCACGTTGCTTAGAATCCTTGGTAGCCAAGGCCATTATTTATTTATTTTCAGATTTAGCTCACACCTTTTCATTAGTAGCTCAAGGCGAGTTACGTTCATGTACGGTAGGCGCATAGAATCTGTATTTGTTTACCAACAAGGAATCGTTGTGAAATTAAGTACTTATAAAGACAGACTTAAAAAAAATGTAATTCTAAGTCTTAGGTTATATTGGCATGGTAGAATATTTTCATAAAAGTAATTTAATTTACACTAGTGCCAGAAGTCATAGTGGCCTCTTGAACGTACAATCCAATAAAAATATAATCTGGGATTTTGGGCTCAAAGGTTAGTGTACTTAGGATGTTTTTGAAAGATGTGTCAGGGCTGGATCAGTGGTAGCCCTGGGCCAGGCTTCTGCTTTCCAGGGCCAGCTGGGGGGGGGGCTCCTGGAGGGAGGAAGTCTCAGTCTTCGCTCTGCAGCGACACCTAGTGGCCAGAATTAGAGTCCATATTAGCTGGGTTCTAGAAGGAGCATTGGTAGTGGCCCCTGGCTAAGAGAGGTCACTACGATGGATGTGCTGCATTGGGAAGGAGATACAAAATAAGGGAAACACTCCCTCCCCATGGATACATGTGAATGAAGTCCTCATGGAGCTGGAAGCCCAAAGGAGTAAGAAGATACTGTCAGGTTAGAGAAAATGACTATATAAATTAAATACTATGGCAAAACATAAAATAACTAGAAAAATATATTATTATTTTATAACGTAAGTAGACCGGCAATATCTTTCAATGGATCAACATGTATTTTTTTATGCAAATCAATAGCAAACTTTTTAAAAATCTTTGCTTCAAGCGAGTTGTAAACATTTCCCAGGAATTTGCTGTTTATCAGAGTGAGCTGAAACCTTGAGAGAGTCTGATCCATAGAATAGTAAACTAGAAGATTTTTATGAGATCTATTTACTACAAGTTACAGTAATTGTTATTTCATAATTTCTCAAATGAAGAAGAACTGCACCTAGTGGGCTCAGCCAAGCCAAATCAAAAGTTGGAAGCTAAGTGGCTCGAATCCTGAAAACAAAGAAGCCTTGAGCAGGAGACAAGGACAAAGCCAATATTTTCTCTGCATTAAACAAATGCTTTTCAGACTCTTTGGCTTAAGATCAAGTGTAAGGTGTGAATCGTGGCTGAGATTGAGACCATAGACCATATGAGGGCCTAACGCCCTACCATCTGACTGAAATAGGAACAGGAGAATGTTACGACCATAGCCAAAGCTGAAAAATTAAAATGCCATTAAAAAACAAACAAACTGAGAAAATGCATTTCTTTGCTGTTAAGAGCTGATAATCCAAGGAGTCAAACATTTAAGAACTAACTTCACTCGTACGTTTTAGGCACAGAAAGCAATGGTAAGGGATTCAAAGACTCCTTGTGTCTAACCTAAAGAGCAGACATAGCAGCTATAGCCTTGCACACTCCCAGAATCCTTTGCAGTGTTACATTTCCCGCTCGCAGGACAGTCCTGTGAGTGGCTTCACTCCCCCCGATGACCGCCACAGCACTCGCGTGGCAAGAAATGCCGCCAGCACAACTCCTCCCCCGTGACCCCTCAGGAGCACATGCACTGCCCTTTGAAGGCCCTGCCACGTGAATTCCCCTAGCAGATGACATCAAGTGGCTGAGTATTCAGACCCAGCCATGACTCTGCTTCCTTGCCTCAGCAATGGCCTTCCTGTCCTAAACCAAGGCGTACCTCATGTCTTACCTTGTCCAGCTTGTCTTCAGCCCTGCCTCATCCAGCTTGCTTTCAGCCTCTTTGCCTTGTCTGTCCGTCTTAACTTTGTCCTCAGAGACTGCCATGCCTTGTCTCGTGGTCTTGTCTTCCCTGTTTCCCTGTGTCTCGTCTATCCTGGCCAGTCTCTCCAGTTCTGACCTCAGCCTAGACCTGACCATAGTCTTGAACTTTGACCGCACCTTGTCAGCTGCTTGCCCTGACTCTTGGACTGTTTCTGGACTCTGCCTAACGCCCTGAAGCCTTAGCATGGCCCTTGCTAAAGCTCATTCTCTAGCTGTTGGCACAGACCTTGTGGGCCTGCCCACGAGGCGGTATCAACTGTGACACAGCATGAAGGGGGTCACGCTCACGCCGTTCCTTACATGCAGAGAGCAAGAACAGCTCGCTGAATTTCTAATTACGGCAAGAAAATCCTGAGACGATCGAGAAAAATAAAGTCCCTGAAATAGTCTAACAGGCCTGTAACCTTGAAAAAAAACAAACCTCAGATGAAAGCTAGTAGCAAATGAATTGTAATCAAGGAATAGAAAAACTAAAAAAGTTGTGGAAGTGACATAAAAGTGAAATAAAACATGGCTCCGGAAGAGAGAAAGCAGGGGAAGGAGAATAGATCAGCCACTCTGCCAACACCCAGGAGCCAGGACATAGAGTAACTGCATTGGACTGGCCATCTGCATTGTCTCTGCAGGGCTTGGTAAGAAAAGGATAATGTTTCTTTTTTGGGTTCTGCAAGCAATTTTGGCTCTATTTTGGCTCTAGAGAATACATGTTCACACACTTGTAATTGTACCTGTTGGTTTATTATCTGTTGTCTGATATTGGGATAAATTCCCAGGGACCAAGATCCCTAAATTGTATTGGTAATAGACTGATACCGATAACACAGCTGCTCACAGAAACATTGAGTATGATGGCAGAGAAGCACTGTAAGGGCCCACCTAGTCTGTCTCTTGATCTCAGCTGATCTCAGTCTTTCCCCTCAATTCTTTGAAAATAGGTTTTCTCTGTGCTTGTCCCTTGAACTCTTCCAGAGAGGTAGCTATGTTAGTCTGTAGTGAGATGCAACTGTTTTGCCTCCATCACCTCCTCTGGAAGACCATTCCATGTATCCACTTGCATTTACCTGAAGAAATATATTTTCTGATATGTTCTTGAGCCACCCCCCTTGATGCCTCATACAATTACCTCTTCTTTTTTTTTTTTTTTTTAGAGCTTTCATTATTCTGGAAAAGGTTTGCTACTTGTTTTATGTATACCTTTGAGGAATTTTGAGTATCTCTGTTGTATTCTTTTTTTCCTCTCAAATATATCTATCTATCAAGTCTCATTTGGTAGGTTTTCTGGTAAAGACCGTGTACCATTTTGGTGGCCTTTCTCTGAGCTGCCTCCATTCTGTCTGTATCCGTTCAGAGGAATAGCCTCCTGAAATGGATACAGTACTCCAGATGAAATCTCACAGACCTGTACACAGCTATTTTCATCTCCTTTTTCTACTTGTTATGCCTCTCCCTATGCACCATAGTATTCCTCTGGCACGGTTTCATTATCTTGAGAGCATTAGATATTATCACCCAAAGACTCTCTTCTCTTTTACTAGGTGTACATTAGTATTTAATTTAATTGAATTACTGCTTTGTATTCTGCATTTTTTAGGTAGAACCTGGGCAATAACTAAATATATAACTAAAACATACAACCCCCCACGATCCTTATAATACAATTTACAAAGTTAACTATAGCACGATATTTTCCATTTAAAATAAAACATCTTTATATAGACACTTCTCTGACATCAGTGACCTGGCAAAGGCTTGGGAGGAAACTGCCTCACTTAAAATAAAATCCTGTTCCCAATGTACAAACGCTCCCCTTGGTACACCCCAAAACTCCATATCCAGAAGTATCTAGGATGGAAACTAGGCAGGGTCGGTGCTTCCATTAGGCAAACTAGGTGGTTGCCTAGAGCGCCAAAATCTTTGGGGCAGCAAAATCCTTCTAGTGTGAGGTATAGCGGGGTGCTGTACCAGATCTAAATACTACCAAAGAATGGAGCACTGTGCTGAAGCCCCTGCTGCCGGTAGGCAGGGACACTGTGCTGGAGCTGCTACCAACAGGTAAGCTGGGGAGGAAGGTGTATGACCGAAGGTTCGCCTAGGATGTCAAATATTCCTACACCAGCCCTGAAACTAGGACAAAGATGGCACAAATCTTGCTGGATCAGGAGGCACATTTTGAATCATATTTTAGTCTGTCAACTAAAATGTAGGTCACACATGGTCCCATATCTTGAAGTCATAATAGCAATCAAAAACCATAGGGATCCATTCTATCCCTGGAGTTGTTCAACATATCCCTCAAATTGCTAGCTTAGCTGATTATGTCCTTTGACCTAAAATTCTACATCTTGTATGGATGACGTTCAGCTCTTTCTATCTATAGACCCAGATAAGTCAACAGCTATAAGAAAATTAACTACCTACCTCACAGCTATCCAAGAATGGACAAAAAAATAACAAAATACACCTGAATCCGAGCAAAACTGAAATTCTTTGGATTCAAAATACGAGCAGGAAGGTCCCTAACATTACAATCCCATATGGGAATTCCTTATTCCTATTAAAAGAACAGGTCAGTAGCCTTGGGGGTCCTCCTGATCCAGTCAACATTTAAAAACTGTCTCTTACACCTGTATCAACTGAAAAATACTCTGCCCTTTCATTGAAAGGACAAATATATGTACCATGTTTCACTCAGTGATAACTTAACAATTTAAACTATTGTAATGTGCTATATACAGTCTGCAGAAATTTCAGCTTTTTCAGAATGCCGCAGTCCTGCATGAGATGGGGCCACATAGTATAATACTCATTCTATACACACCCAGGGCCGGTGCAAGGGTATCGGGTGCCCCAGGCAACCCTTGCGCTGCTGCCTCCCCCCCCCCTCCCCCGCGACCCCCCCTACCTGATTCGCTGCTCGTGGCCCTGAGAAGCACATAGTGTCGCGCGCCCCCCCCTACCTGTTTTGGCGTCGACTGTGTGCTTCTCAGGGCGCCGAGCAGTAGGGGATGCCAAAGAGCAGCCACGTGGTGCCGCAAGTGGGGCCTATCCCGTTCGAGAAATAGAGACTGTGTGCTTCTCCACGAGCAGCGCACTGCTCGCGGCCCTGAGAAGAACACAGTCAGCGACGAAACAGGTGGGGGGGAGGGGGTGCGCGACACTGTGTGCTTCTCAGGGCCGCGAGCAGTGCGCTGCTCGTGGAGAAGCACACAGTCTCTATTTTTCTTTGCCGCGAGTGGGATAGGCCCCACTTGCGGCAGCACATGGCTGCTCTTTGGCGCCCCCTACGGCTCGGCACCCTAGGCAACCGCCAAAGTTCGCCTAATGGACACGCCGGCCCTGTATAAACAACACCAGTTACCAGTACTCTGTGGGGCTAAATTCAAAACCCTAACTCTGGTCTTCAAGGCCCTGAGAGGGAAAGGTCCAGAATACCTGAAGGACTGGTTATTTCACTCTAAAGTGGCCAGGCCCCGATCCTCCCAAGGAGACTCCATAATCATGCCACTGATAAAAGACATCAAAAGATTAGACACCTGGCAACAAGCCTTCTCAGGGATGGCCTCCACCTTCTTGAACTCTATCTCAGAAGAGCTTCGCCACATCCAAGACTACTTGAAATTCAGGAAACACGAGAAAGCATGGTTTTCGGTCAGGCCTTTAAAGGCCAATAACCAGACATCTTTCAGCTCTTCAATTCCCTCTGATCCTCCCTTACCAGACATACTGCAGTCAGGGCCGGTGCTAGCTTTTTTGCTGCCCTGTGCAAAAAATTATTGTGCCGCCCCCCCCCCCCCCCCACACCCCGATTTATTCAGTGTCTGTCTCGGCCCCATCAAATAAAGCCCAGCTCCGTCCTGCAATCTATTAGGGTCATTCATCAAAATGCGTTATGGCGTTAACGCATGCGATAATAGTACTATTGCACGGTGCGAATGCAAATTTTTGAAAGGGGCGGGATTAGGGAGGGGTTTGGGTGGGATTAAATTAAATGAGGGGCAATATTGCACGGTTTTAAACTCCAGGAACAACTTCACCTTTTTTCCTGGTGCTAAGCTGTGTGATATGCCCAAAATGGCCATAACGCAATTTGCAATAAATTTAGCAAATTGAATTTCGGGACAGAGAGAGAGAGAGAGAGAGAGAGAGAGAGAGAGACTAGCTTGATGGTACCCTGTTGAGTCCATCAAGCTAGCGTGAGAGAACGTTGTAGAAATATCATCTTTGTGAGACTTTCCTCATTCCAGATAACGTCAAATCTTCACCGAGGTATACTGTGTAGTTTGTACATCTCACTCTGCATGTAAAATTGGTCCCTGAACCCTAAACCATCAGCAACACCTCACCTCGCGCTATTAGCTGGCCCTTCTATACAGATATAAATAGTTGACTACTATGAAGGCTACAAGGGCCTTATAAATAGTCTCTTTCTCTCTTTCTCTAATAGCCTGTCTGGGCATTTTGTGAGCTACAAAATATAAGTATCACTATGTTACTGCACAGTGCAGTAATTAAAAAATCACCCTAAACACACCCCTTTCTCTTACCATGGGCGTTATGCATGCGATATTATAGCATTTTGATAAATCTAGGGGTACATTTTTAAAAACTGACAAGCCCCCCCCCCCAGCCCAGAACCCATAGATAAGGAAGTGTATTAGGTACCCTAGGCAAACCTTAAAGCCTTGCACACACGCCAACCCCCACCACCACACACTCCCTCACCCTTTACAGACACACACAATTACATTTATAACAAATTTTACATGAAAAAGAATATTCAAAAGTACAATCTTCTGAGGCAAACATTTCACTTACAACATGCTTATTATATTTACATGCACTGCTGTGGTGCCAATCAGAAAACTCTGCAGAAAAGACACTTGGAGCTCCTATGGAATTTGACTTTTTGTAACGTGTATAGGGTGTGAGCTTGGCCCTCAGAAAGCCATGAACAAACAGAATTATCATTACAATATAGTAAACTTCCCATTCAAAACAACCCTAACAACTTTATCTATGAAAAGGCAACACTGCACATATTACACCAGGCCCAGCACACCAATAAAAGTTTTTATTAGGAAACCAGGCTGCTATAGATTCCTACACAGAAATTACATGCCAGCAAAATACCTCACCTTGGTCACATATGCAGACCACAGACAGACCCTCACCAAATACAGAATAAAGAGATCAGAAAGTATAAACAGAAACGTGCTGAGAAGAACTGAACTGGAACCCTCAACAAGCCGGCCTCTATATGCAAAGCAGTAATGGAAAAATAGAAACAATACCATTCTTCATATAACATTAAATAATAAAATCAAGAAATATAAAACATTATTCATAATAGTAAAGTCATATTCATAAAAAGAATATTTCAAACCAGTTAATGAATAGGATATCGGAAATTTCCCAAGCAGTAAAATAAATTTTAAAAATCTGAGGAATAAAAAATCCAATTAAAAATTCCCCCCCCCAAAAATAAATATTTCAAAAGAGCAGAATCATCAAATTACACCCAATAATTAAAACTCCTAAGGATTTAAAAATCTGCTCTCCATACCTGGGATCTGATTTCCAGTCACCCTGAGATTGTTGTGGACTGGAGGAGGTAAGGCCGCACACATTTTATCTTCTCTCTGCACAATAACACATTCATTCTCTCACACACACTCTCTCTCTCTCTCTCTGACATACACAGGCTGCCTCTCCCTCACAGATACATTATGTGTGTGTGTGTGTGTATGTGGGCCGTGAGAGTCTATATGTGACACATAGGCTCTCACAGGCACAAAACATACACAAACACACAAGATCTCACAGAGACATATTCACAGGCACACAGGTTCTCACACAGACACACACAGAAGCTCTCTCTCACACACAGAAGCTCTCTCTCTCACACACACACACACACACACACACACACATAGGATCTCACAAAGACACACATATATGCACACACAAACAGGTTCTCACTCATTCATATATACATACAAGCTCACACACATCATGGTCTCTAGTTGTCTTTGGGCTGTGGCGGGATGAGCTCCACCATGGCCTGAGGGCCCCCTGCTATCTTCGGGCTGTATTGTCCACCGATCTTCCTGCTTGGAAGGGGGAGGAAGCGGAAGCTGTGCGCTGGTGGGTATGCGTGCGTGCACGCCTGTGCGCAGCCTCCACTCCCTCCCTTCCCAAGCAGGAAGATTGGTGGGTCCCTGGCGGAGCCTAATTAGCTGGTAGGCTCTGCCTGTGGCCCATGGCCTCTCCTGCTGCTACCAGCATCCTGCTATCTTCGGCCCATATGGCAGCAGGCAACAAGAGAGGACCCGGGATTTTATAACATGCGTGCGCCGGGAAGCGAGCGCACATGGACACGCACATGCTTCTTTTAAAATCTACCCCATAGGGTCTCACACAGACATACACACATGCACTCACAAACAGGCTCTCACTCATTCACACATACATACAAGCTCACACACATCATAGTCTCCTGTCTCCGAGGGCTTCCGGCTATCTTTGGGCTGTACGGCCCATCAATCTTTCTGCTTGGGGGGGGGGGAGGGGGGAGCGGAAGCTGTGTGCAGGCGGGCATGTGTGCGTACACGCCCACACATAGTTTCTGCTCCCTCCCCTCCCAAGCAGGAAGCTAGGCAGGCTGCCGACAGAGCCTAACCAGCCGGCGGCTCGCATCCTCTCCTGATTCCGCTGGCCTCCTGCTATCTTCGGCCATATGGCCCACCGATCATGCCTGTCCTCTCCTGCTGCTGGCAGCCCACCGTCTCCTTGGGTGTGCCGCTCCTTGCAAATGCACGGCACACACACCCGGTCGCGCTGGACTTGACTGCATTATACTTGAGAACCACTAAGTGACACTATGTAGGTGCTATACCCGCCACTTTTAATCTCAAATGGCATATTCAGTTGATTGCTTATTTATTGCACTTTTGTCTACTTATCCATGATAATGTAACTTATCCAAGTTGTAGCACCTTTTTGAATTAAGCTATTATGTCCTGCCATGGGGGAAGAATTATTCAAAAAGATGGGCAACACATAATAATAATAGTAATAATATGAAGAAGTATAAAATTATGTTTAAACAAGTACAATAAGGGATATGATCAAAGAAGAAGAAAAAAATTAAATAAAAAATACAAATATTCTGATATCCTTAAAGTTACATTACCTCTGGGCTAGTTCCTGGTTTTAAGTGATAACCAAAAACTAGATCAAGCTTCACTAATTTTTCTTCATTTTCTTCATTATCTTCTCCAGAATTCTGAAGTGAGTTAAAAAAAAAAAAAATCCTCAGTCAGTTTCAGATCTCTGGTTTAATTATTAATACAGATTCACACATCTGGGATGAGCAGGGGAACATTTTTTTATTTTGTTTTTTATGTTTCTTGAGGGGGAATGATTCAGGATTTGGTTCATTTAATGTTTATTTTGGCTCGATAGGCAAACCAAAATAAACAAATGGAGGTCAATTTTTAAAGGGCTTAGGCTCCTAATTTGGGAGTCAGGATCTTAAATTGGCCCTTTTGAACATTTTCTAGGGCTGGGTGCCTAAATGTAGGCTTCTAGTTTCACTAGACTCCTAAATTTAGGATCCTGAAAAGTGGGTGGCTACAAGGGAGGAGTTAGGCAGGGAAACAAAATTGTGAAACTTGTTTTCTGAACTAGACCCCTAACTTTGGATCCTAAATCTAGGCAAATGAATAGCAGGCCTAAATTTAGGGGCTAAACTTTTAGAATCCTAAATTTATGTGAATTTTCAGCTGAAAACGTACGGGCTAATTTTCAAAGGAATGTGCATGCGCCTATAGACCCACATTATCGGCACGCGAGCGGAGATATGCTGCAATCTTATATCATGCGCGCAGGGACACGCATATCACTTAAAATCCGCCTGCCACGGGTTGGTGTGCTCGTAATCTTAAGAGGCGGCTTGAGTAAATGTCCCGCACGTATTTTCACTAGGAATTTAGTGGCTTTTATGCGCATATGCAGGCAGATTCCCTTGTTTGCAATTAGTCCACCAGTTTGTCAGTTGATATTGAGGTCTTCAAGACCCCTCTGGTTCATCATCCTGTAAGCCCCCCCCCCCCCCTGCTTAAGCCTGAACCCTCAGGCTGTGCCGAGTCTTAAAACTTGAGATCCCCAGACTGTCTCCTCATCAGGACCAGCAGTAAAGTTACGCAGATAACGCACCAACGCGCGCCATGATCAACTTTTGCAAAATTTGGAGGTACGTGCGTAAATCTTGGCCCCGCCCTGGAATGCCCATGCCCCACCCTTTTTCCGCCTCCTTATTCTTGACGCGCACACAGGTATGTACATGCATACTTCGCGGCTTCTTAAAATTTGTGTTGCTTGCGTGCGGCCCGCATACGCACCTTATGTGGCTGTTTTTGCACGAGCAACGCTTTTAAAATCTACCTCTTTGGCTCCAAAGTTGGCTGCAAATAGGCACCTAAGATACCTAATTTGGGTGCTCTGCTTTTCTTTCCCATATTGGTCTCTAAATTATTAAAAAAGAAAACAAAATAAAAAGAACCCCTCCCCTGCCACACCCTCATCTCTTCATGGCTCTACAATGGCGAAAGAGGCAGGATTAATCCCCAGTTTTTTTTTTCTGCCTTACCAGCTCTATTTAAAAAAATGGCACCAATCTCAGGGTGGGCAGGTGTCAATTTGTTTTATGGCCATAAATTAATATAACATGATAATTTTTTGATATATTTTGAATATATGTAAGTCTATATTTAGTTTCATATATATGGAATTCCTTTTTTTTTTTTTTTATATATATATGTGTATTAATTATTTATATGTCTATTTCTAGTTGCCCCTGAGGCAGCTCTGTGCAAGGGAGCAAAACTCGGCCAGAGTCGGGCGTTTTAATAAAGGGCTTGTTTTTATCCGATTCCCATTGTCGTCACTGTTACACATAAATTAATATAGCCATAAAACAAACTTTACAGTCATTTTACTTTATGGATTAAAAACTTGGTGCCATTTTTAAAGTGGAACGGGAGGGGCAGGAGTGACTGGGATTTGCTCTTGCCCCTCCTACCCTTGGAGAGCCACGGAAGGGGTCTGTGTTTTTTTTCTCAGCAAATAGTATGTGATATTTTCCAGAATGGAAAAACAAACAAACTGAAAATGGGTTTTTTTTGGTTCGTACTGCACATTTGTTTCAATCAAATGGACATTCCTATTAAACATACTGCAAAATGTTTTCCATTCATCAAATTCTGCATATGACAATCATGAGGCTATTGTGATATCTACCACTAGAACATCTGCCAGAGTTTACAATTATGACACTAACCAATGGCAAAGCAATTATCATGTAATGCATGGCAAGGTAGTAATGGAGCTACATTATACCATGAAACAAGTTCTCAGTTCAAAATTGTGAGTTGCTTTACTTTGTGAGATAGACCATTCACTAAAGTGACAGCAGAGAATTAAACTGAAGCGCTTCGGGCTGTTCTGTTATATTGTAGTTATAATTATTTAAAAAATATTGACGGTGGAAATCAATAGAAAATTATAGAAACATTTTTTTTCTAATTATTTATAGTAAAGCCCATTCCTCTTCCACAACCTTAAAATAAACATTCGGGAAAAGCAACAGATTCTATAAGGCAGGGATTCACTTTATGTCTATTTACTAACTGTGAGAGATAACCACATCTTACAATTAATGAAATTTAATTATGATATATATTGTATACCAGAAATTATACAATATTAATTAAGCTGTATGCTGCAGTCACAAGCTGGAACATTACAACATCAGTTCAAAAGCCTATTCCAACAGCCCAGGGAAACTTGCTGAATATATCTATAAATATTTATTTCAAACATGCATTTACTGATTTTATTGCATTAGAAGCTTATGTCTCTTTAGAGATGCCAAGCTTTCTGATACCGTGATTGTATGCTTTATCTTATCTTTGGCTGTTTACAACTGAATCTTTATCAAAATAATTCCCCAAAGGGGAAAATGGTGTGATTGAAAATAAAATATTATTTACAAAAAATATTTTGAAATTTATTGTCAAATACAATCTAAACAATGTTTTCTAAGACTTTACAAAGAATTTTTTCAAAAGCCTTAAATAGCACAACATTAACCAGGCTAAAAAAATCACACCAACCACAAGCAGTGTACACCACAACCAACTCACACATAACCAATCACACCACATATTCATACAAAACACTAATACCATACAAAATATATATCAACTATCCTTAAAAACAGCAACTTTTCACCGCCCCCCCCCCCCCCCCCACACACAGGAAGCAGCAGAGAAAGTAAAGTTCAACTAATTAGCTTCCACAATCTTCTTTAACCTGATTGTCTCAAACCAGTGGGCTCGTCATTCCTCATTCAGCTAATAATTCTTAACATGATTTTCCACAATGTTCTTCATATTTTCCAATAAATTCTCCAATGAGTCTCTTGAAAAGTAACTTGCAAAGAAGAGTGAAGTTTCAAATATAGCAACACTCTTTCACAGTTGCTATCCACCTAGCCGGTTTGATATCAATTCGCTGCAAATATATAATTTCCAAAGATTTCAGTGTAATTTTCACAGCAGGGTGAAATGCCGAATATGATAATATTCTCTTACAAAAAGCGATTAAACCAACATACTTCATAGAAAAAAAGATGTTGCTCCCGATATGTTTCGCCACAAAGCTTCTTCAGGAAATTAACATTATCTAGCCAAAATCTCTTCTGGTGGCGTCACTAAAAATAAAATATAGAAAATTAAAATATCAAAAAGGAACAGAAAAGAAATAAAAACATGACCAAGAAAAACTTAGAAAGAGAATAACAAATATTAAATACTTGCAAGCAATGACAAAAGAAAACAGGTCCCCACATCATAGAAGACACCAATTAAGACGCTTAGCTACATGTTCTTTTATATACCCACCCACTCACGTCAAATGAACCAATCACAAGGTAAGGAAAGGAGTGTTTAATTTGCAGCACCAATCAGAACCATATAATATCACTTTTTACAAAAAACACTCCATTCAATTTTTCTGTTCAGACCATTTGGGCATAAGGAGTCCAATTTAAATATCCAATGTTGTTCCTGCCGAAGTAAAAAGCAGTTGATATTGCCCTCAAATGTGAATTGTATTTGTTGTATGATTGAAAACCTCAAATCATTTATTTGATGACCAGCAGCAACCAAATGAGCTGTTAAAGGAGCCTCCATGCGGCCACAACTGTTATGCATGCTGGCTGTGGCAGACCCACGGTCCGGCCCCCTCACCTCTTTCAGACTAATCCAGTGCCTGGTTCCTCATCCCTGGCGGCGGTGGGCCACTGGCTCCATCTTCGGGCTGCCCCCGGTACCTCTGGCTCAGCTGCAGGTCCCTGTGCTCATTCCACATTACTCTACTCTGATGGCTCCTCTTACCGCATTGACCCGTAAAGGCCAAGATACCTGGAACTGGACCCCGGAAGCCATTACAGCCTTTCATTGCCTCAAAGAAGCTTTCCTAGCCGGATCTTGTCTTCACCATCCAGACCCAAACTGCTCCTTTTTGGTCGAGGTAGATGCCTCTGCTATTGAGGCTGGAGCGGTCTTGGGCCAACGTTCTGCTTCCGGATCCTTAGTCCTGTGCTCATTCTACTCTCACAAGTTCTCTTCAGTGGAACAAAACTATAGCATTGAAGATTGCAAGTTATTCACCATCAAATTGGCTCTAGAAGAATGGCACCCGTGGCTAGAGGGCGCTCAACAAATTCACCATATTCACAGATCACAAGAATCTGGAACACTTGAGCCATGCCCAGCTTCTCAACACCCGTCCAGCTTGTTGGGCCCTGTTTTTTTCTAGATTCAACTTCGAACTTTGCTATCGTCCAGCTGGAAAAAATCTTCGGGCAGACGTCCTATCATGTTCCTTTGAACCAGAAGATAGTCCGGAAGAACCCGGTCACATTATTGACCCAGCTTGTATTTGTTTGTCTGTGACTCACCCAGTTCCCATTGGGAAGACTGTTGCGCCCCGTTGACTCTGTGAAAGAGTCCTCCGGTGGGCACATCTCTCTAAGTTTGCCGGTCAACCAGGGCAAGTGCAAACCCTAGCGTTGCTCCAGTGGTTCTTCTGGTGGCCCACTATGGTCTCTGACGCTAAAGCGTACATCAATTCCTGCAACATTTGCGCTCAACAGAAACCCCTGGTTGGTCGACCATGGGGTTTGCTCCAGCCATGTCCAGTTCCCGAAGAACCATGGACATATCTCTCCACGGATTTCATCGTGGACTTACCCCCATCTAAGGGTCACATGGTCATATGGGTTACCATAGATAGATTTTCTAAAATGGCCCATTTTGTTCCACTACTGGGCCTACCATCTGCTCCCGAATTGGCACGTCTGTTCTTTCTCCATATATTTTGACTACATAGCTTGCCCAAGGACATTGTCTCCGATAGGGGTCCACAATTTGTTGCCCGATACTGGCGCGCCCTTTGTAATAAATTTGGCATCCACATCAGTTTAACAACAGCGTACCATCCACAAGCCAATGGACAAGCTGAGCGTATATTCAGCTGAAGATACCTTCCCAAAGGTTTGCACCAAGGTATATTGGACCGTTTCCAATCATTCGACATGTTGGACCAGTTACATACCAGCTTCAGTTGCCACCCACATTGGGAATCCACAATACATTTCATGTATCACTTCTGAAGCCAGTAGTCCTATCCTGGCCTTCAGGAAAAGCTCCTGAGCCAACTCCGTTGGTTGCGGAGACCGACACTACCTACAAGGTTCATGAAGTCCTTGATGTTCACCTTAGGGTTGGAATACCTATTCTTGGGAGGGTTACGGCCCTGAAGGAAATTCATGGGAACCAGCTCGTAACATCCTGGATAAAAACCTCCTCCTTCAATTTCATCGTGCCCATCCGGGCAAACCCAGACCTCCAAGGGGGGAGTGTAAAGGAGGGGGTACTATTATGCGTGCCTGCCGCGGCAGACCCGCAGTCCGGCCCCCTCACCTCTCTCAGACGAATCCAGTGTCTGGTTCCTCGTCCCTGGTGGCGGTGGGCCGCCGGCTCCTTCCTCGGGTCGCCTCCGGTGCCTCCGGCTCAGCTGCAGATCCCTGTGCTCTGCATCAGGCCTCTCTGCGTGGCCTGTAAAGAGATGCTGACGCTCAGCGCCGCACCCCTCCATAGGCGCACGCGCGCTTCATTGAGTCTTAAGTAGGGCCCGTGGCGGTACCTAGCCGCGGCCCTGGATGATGACATCAGCGGAGCTCCGGTACTTATGGTCGGGCTCTGCTCCTAAGGATTGCCTTGGCAACAGGACTCCATGTTGGTCGTGTACTCGTTGTCTCCTGGTGATTCTCCTTTGTTCCTGGTTCCTGATCCTCGGTGACTCCTGTTCCTGGTTTCCTCGTTCCTGTGTTCCTGATTCCTAACCTACCCTCGGATTGCCTCCTCGGATTACGATTTCTGCTTTGCCTGACCACGCCGTTGACCCTCTCCAAGCCTGGACCTCTGCTTTGCCTGACCACGCTGTTGACTCTCTCCAAGCCCGGACCACTGCATTGCCTGACTACTAAATTGCCTTTCTCCAAGCCCGGACTTCTGCATTGCCTGACTACTCCATTGCCTCTCTCCAAGCCCAGACCTCTGCATTGCCTGACTACGCTCTTGACTCTCTCCTCGTCCAGACCTCAGCCTTGCTTGCCACTTCTTCCAGATTGCTGTCGGCCCTGACTCCTATGATGCTTCTTCAGTCTACATCCTGGACTTGGCCTATTCAAGATTCGGCCTGTTCTTGCTCGGGTGCCCCCTGTCTAACTTTGGTTCTATTGGTGCCCGAGTCTTCGGGACTTCGCCTCGTCCAATACAGACTTCTTCTCTCCACTGTTGCTGCCTCTGGACTGACCTCTCGATCCTTCCATCGATGACGACATATGGAGGCCTACCTAAGTCCAGCCAGCCCCGGTACCCAAAGGCTCAACCTGCGGGGAATGAGGGCTGGTATTGGTGAAGCGCCAGCCGGCCTCCGTCCTTCAGCCCACTCTGCCTGCTGATGGTGGGGACCCGTAGGATCCCTCCTACGGGTAATGTCAACCCCACCTCGGTCCAAGGGTCCACCTCCGGCGCAACAACAGATCGAGCTACAATGTTCAATAATTCTAATTGTTATAGCTCTCATAGTTTTGCCGACATAAATAAGATTACAAGGACAAATAATAATATAAATGACTTGAGAAGAGGCACATGTATTATGAAATCGCAAAGGAAACACTTGTTTTGAAATGGGATGAATAAACTTTGTAATATTCAAAGACAAAGAACATACCTTACAACCGCCACAACTTTGATGTGACCCATTACTCTGAGATCGCCGCATTGCAAACCGAAATGACTTGAGAATATCACGTAGATTCCATGAGTGTTTACAAGCAAACAGGGGAGTCTTATCAGAGAAAGGGGAAAGAGACTGTACTAAAGGCCTATGTTTTCTAATAATCTTAATAATCTACCAAGACACATTACTATAAGGCACAACACAAACAATACGGTCTGCTGAATCGCCTCGAGATTGCTGAAAAAGAAGGGCCCGATTTATATATAGGGCCCATTTATAAGCCCTACATATCACTTGAAAAGGGTAGCCACAATGTAGAAAATGATTAAATATAATCTTTGCTTGGTCTTTAAACTTCTGCTTAGTAGAACAAAGTTGCTGCAAATGAAAAAATTGTCAGAAAGGGCATACAAGTATGTTCTTCAGTCAAAAAAAGAACTTCGTTCTTAATAAGAAAGCCACTAATTTCAGCATCATGAACCAAATGGCAAATCTCGACATAATCAGCAGTATTCAAAATAACAATGCAGTCATCCTTGTTAAGTGGTTTGATAACAATATTAATATCAGAAAAAAGTTCTTTCAACGATGCATATTCCTCCTTAGATATATTAAACTGGCATTTTATGGTAGTGGTTTCTAAAACTCTCAAATCATTTTCTATCATATTCTCAAATGCGACAATCATTGGATCGCCTGCACCGGGGGGACACCATATGGATGGACGAGACATCACCAGCAACTGAGCATGATCCATTCTCTCTACGCACCCACCTCTTTAAATTTATGAGTTCATTACGTTTGAAATCATTCTTTAGAAATGCTGCAGCTACTCCTATGGATTCTTCAGTGGTTGCTGAGATTCATAGCTGACTGATCAATTATATTATCAGAAACTATCTCAAGATCCTACCCCTCGCTTGAAACTTGAGATTTGTTGTTTGGTTCATGCTGCTGAAGTTGGTGGCTTTCTTACTAAGAAAGAAGTTCTTTTTTTGATTGAAGAACATCCTCATATTTTGCCTAAAATACATAAAAACTTATTAAAACTTATTAAAACCTCCAGGGCGTCCTATTGTATCAGGGCTTAATTTGATTTTGGAACCATTATCTATTTTTGATAATCATTTTTACAGCCATTTATTTCAGTTATTCCAACTTTTTTTGTGACTCTAAACATTTTTTGCAATGTTTGTATTCTATATGCATTCCTGCAATGGAATGTTGGTTGGTTAGTATAGATATAATTCTCTTTATTCTACTATACCTTGCAGGAAGCATTGGCAGTTGTTGAACGAAATTTAAATAATCGTGATTTTACATGTCGGGTTCCTACTTCTTTTTTAGTAGACTTAGCTACAATTGTTCTCACTAAAAAAAATTTGGAGTTTACTGGAGACATATACAAACAAATTAAAGGCACTACAATGGGGGCCATGATGGCCCCTGATTTAGTGTGCCTTTATGTCTCTGTTTTTGAGGATCAGTTTGTTTATTCTTCATCTTTTTGGAAGAATATATTGTTGTGGGTGTGCTACATTGATGACGTGTTTTGCATTTGGTGTGGTTTAAGATCTGAGTATAACTTATTTCATATTTCAATAATTGGGATCCAAACCTCACTTTTACATAAGAACATGCCATACTGGGTCAGACCAAGGGTCCATCAAGCCCAGCATCCTGTTTCCAACAGTGGCCAATCCAGGCCATAAGAACCTGGCAAGTACCCAAAAACTAAGTCTATTCCATGTTACCGTTGCTAGTAATAGCAGTGGTTATTTTCTAAGTCAACTTAATTAATAGCAGGTAATGGACTTCTCCTCCAAGAACTTATCCAATCTTTTTTTAAACACAGCTATACTAACTGCACTAACCACATCCTCTGACAACAAATTCAAGAGTTTAATTGTGCATTGAGTGAAAAAGAACTTTCTCCGATTAGTTTTAAATGTTCCACATGCTAACTTCATGGATTACCCCCTAGTTTTTCTATTATCCGAAAGAGTAAATAACCGATTCACATCTACCCGCTCTAGACTTCTCATGATTTTAAACACCTCTAACATATCCCCCCTCAGCGTCTCTTCTCCAAGCTGAAAAGTCCTAACCTCTTTAGTCTTTCCTCATAGGGGAGCTGTTCCATTCCCCTTATTTTGATAGCCCTTCTCTGTACCTTCTCCATCGCATTTATATCTTTTTTGAGATGCAGCGACCAGAACTGTACACAGTATTCAAGGTGCGGTCTTCACCATGGAGCGATACAGAGGCATTATGACATTTTCCGTTTTATTCACCATTCCCTTTCTAATAATTCCCAAAATTCTGTTTGCTTTTTTGACTGCCGCGGCACAATGAACCGAAGATTTCAATGTGTTATCCACTATGACGCCTAGATCTCTTTCTTGGGTAGTAGCACCTAATATGGAACCTAACATTGTGTAACTATAGCATGGGTTATTTTTCCCTATATGCATCACCTTGCACTTAGCCACATTAAATTTCATCTGCCATTTTGATGCCCAATTTTCCAGTCTCAGAAGGTCTTCCTGCAATTTATCACAATGTGCTTGTGATTTAACTACTCTGAACAATTTTGTATCATCTGCAAATTTGATTATCTCACTCGTATTTCTTTCCAGATCATTTATAAATATACAAGCCGTAAAGCCCGTTAAAACGGGCTACATCCCTCTGTCTCTCACCTCCCCCTCATTCTCTCTCCCCTCACTCTTCACCACCCCCCTCCCCCACCCACTCCTCTCCACCCCTCCCTCTCCTCTCACTCAGTCCCCCCTCTCCCTCCCTCCCTCCCTCCCACTCACTCAGTCCCCCTCTCCCTCCCTTCACCCACCTCCATTTCCTCCCGGCGCCGTAAGCGCGACTTCCCGCAACCCTCACCCGGCTCCATTAACTCCTCCCGCTCCTGCCGGCAGATCTCGGGGGGGGTCACTCCCGCGCGCGCGGCAGTGACCCCCCCGAGATCTGCCGGCAGATCTCGGTGGGGGGGGGGGCGCGGGAGCGACACCCCCCCCCCGAGATCTGCCGGCAGATCTCGGTGGGGGGGGCGCGGGAGTGACACCCCCCCCGAGATCTGCCGGCAGATCTGGGGAGGAGAAGCAGCGACACCGCGCGCGCGCGCGGCGCCGCTGCTTCTCCTCCCGCTCCTGCGGCCCCACCGCCATTTTTTTTTCTGATCGACATCCTTGCCCGCACATGCGCAGTAGAGCTGCGCTCTACTGCGCATTTGCAGGCCGTCGGTCACAGGCCATTTATAAGGTAGATTGAAAAGTAAGGGTCCCAATACAGATCCCTGAGGCACTCCACTGCCCACTCCCTTCCACTGAGAAAATTGCTCATTTAATCCTACTCTCTGTTTCCTGTCTTTTAGCCAGTTTGTAATCCACGAAAGGACATCACCACCTATCCCATGACTTTTTACTTTTCCTAGAAGCCTCTCGTGAGGAACTTTGTCAAACGCCTTCTGAAAATCCAAGTACACTACATCTATCAGTTCACCTTTATCCACATGTTTATTAACTCCTTCAAAAAAGTGAAGCAGGTTTGTGAGGCAAGACTTGCCTTGGGTAAAGCCATGCTGACTTTATTCCATTAAATCATGTCTTTTTATATGTTCTGTGATTTTGATATTTAGAACCCTTTCCACTATTTTTCCTGGCACTGAAGTCAGGCTAACCGGTCTGTAGTTTCCCGGATCACTCCTGGAGCCCTTTTGAAATATTGTGGTTACATTAGCTATCCTTCAGTCTTCAGGTACAATGGATGATTTTAATGATAGGTTACAAATTTTTACTAATAGGTCTGAAATTTCATTTTTTAGTTCCTTCAGAACTCTGGGGTATATACCATCCAGTCCAGGTGATTTATTACTCTTCAGTTTGTCAATCAGGTCTACCACATCTTCTAGGTTCACCGTGATTTGGTTCAGTCCATCTGAATCATTACCCATGAAAACCTTCTCCAGTATGGGTACCTCCCCAATATCTTCTTCAGTAAACACCGAAGCAAAGAAATCATTTAATCTTTCTGCGATGGCCTTATCTTCTCTAAGTGCCCCTTTAATCCCTCAATCAGCTAACGGTCCAACCGACTCCCTCACAGGCTTTCTGCTTCGGATATATTTAAAAATGTTTTTACTGTGAGTTTTTGCCTCTACAGCCAACTTCTTTTCAAATTCTCTCTTAGCCTGTCTTATCAATGTCTTACATTTAACTTGCCAATGTTTATGCATTATCCTATTTTCTTCTGTTGGATCCTTCTTCCAATTTTTGAATGAAGATCTTTTGGCTAAAATAGCTTCTTTCACCTCCCCTTTTAACCATGCCAGTAATCATTTTGCCTTCTTTCCACCTTTCAGATTGATTCTCATAAGGTTTCATTTCTGGATATGAGGGTTATTAAAAATGGGAAGAGACTCTCCACTACGCTGTTTACTAAGCCCATTGATAGAAATAATCTTTTGCTTTACAGTAGTTTTCACCCTCCGCATCTAAAAAATAATATTCCGATTGGACAACTTTTTCATTTGCGGTGACTTTGTTCTACTAAGCAGGAGTTGAAAGACAAAGCAAAAATTATGTTTAATCATTTTCTATATTGTGGCTACCCTTTTCAAGTGATAAGTAGGGCTTATAAATGGCACTATATATAAATCGGGCCCGTGTTTATAGCAATCTCGACGCAATTCAGCAGATCGTATTGTTTGTGTTCTGCCTTATAGTAATGTGTCTTGGCAGATTACAAGATTATTAGAAAACACTTGCCTTTAGTACAGTCTCTTTCCCCTTTCTCTGTTAAGACTCCCCTGTTTGCTTAAAAACACTCATGGAATCTACGTGATATTCTCATATCATCTTGGTTTGTAATGCGGGGGTCTCCTCAAAGTAATGGGACAAATCAAAGTTGTAGTGGTGTAAGATATGTCCTTTGTCTTTGAATATTATAAAGTTTGCTCATCCCATTTCAAAGCAAGTGTTTCCTTTGCAATCTCACACTGTATGCCTCTTCTCAAATCATTTATATCAATATTTGTCTTTGTAATCTTATTTATGTCGGCAAAACTATCCCCTAGATTCATCAAAATGCTATAATAATGCATGGATGATGCCCGTAATAAGAAAAAAGGGCATGTTTATGGTAATTTTACAATTACTGCACTGTGCGCTAACATAGCACTTCGCATAGGTAGTGTATAAGTTTTTGCACCCCGTGATATTTTAATTCGCAGCGCGCAAGCGAGCACCTAGTTATAATGCCTTCATAGTAGTCAACTATTTATATCTTTATAGGAGGGCCAGCTAATAGCTCGAGGTGAGGTGTTGGTGGTGGTTTAGGGGCCAGTTTTACATGCAGAGTGAGATTTGACGTCATATGGAGTGAGGAAAGTTTCACAAAGGTGAGATTTTTAATATGTTCTCTTGCCCTTAGGGTACTATCAAGCTAGGACGAGAGAACATATTAGAAATCTCACCTTTGTGAAACTTTTCTCATTCCAAATGACGTCAAATCTTCACTGAGGTGTACTGTGCTGTTCGTACTTCTCACTCTGCATGTAAAACTGGCCCCTAAACCACCACATCACCTCGAGCTATTAGCTGGCCCTCCTATAGTGATATAAATAGTTGAATACTGTGAAGGCCTTCCCAGAGGCACTCTCCCTCTCTTCCCCCACTCCACTCTACTCTCCCTTCCCAAGCCCAAAAATGCAATTTGCAAAATTTATCACAAACTGCATTACTGCTGTTTCAGACATCTCACACAGCTCAATGCCAGGAAAATAGGTATAGTTATTTCCATCATTAAAAAATTGCGATAGCATGCGTTATGCTATAGCACGGTGCAATATTGCCCCTCATTCTAATTAATTCTGCCTACACCCCTCCCCAATCCCATCCCTTCTAAAAATTTGCATATGCACCGTGCAGTAACACAATTATTGTATGCATTATGGCATTAACGCATGCATTAATGCCTTATCGCGAGTGTTAACACCATAACGCATTTTGATGAAAGACCCTGTATGAAAGCTATAAGAATTAGAACTATTGAACACTGTAGCTCAATCCATTGTGGCTGCGTGAAGGCTTCTTTAACAGCTCATTGGGTTGCTACTGGTCATCAAAGAAATGATTTGACGTTTTCAGTCATACAAATACAATTCATATTTCGGGACAATATGAACCGGATTTTACTTCGGCAGGAACAACATTGGATATTTAAATTGGATTCCTTATGCCCAAATGGTCTGAAACAGTAAAATTGAATGGGTTGTTTTTTCTAAGAAGTGATACTATATGGTTCTGATTGGTGCTGCAAATTAAACACTCCTTTTGTTACCTTGTGATTGGTTCATTTAAAATGAGTGAGTAGGTATTTAAAAGAACATGTGGCTAAGCATCTTCATTGGCGTCTTCTATGATGTGGGGACCTATTTTCTTTTGCTATTGCTTGCAAGTATTTAATATTTGTTATTCTCTTTCTAAGTTTTTCTTGGTCATGTTGTTATTTCTTTTCTGTTCCTTTTCGATATTTTAATTTTCTATATTTTATTTTTAGTGATGCCACCACAAGAGATTTTGGTTAAATAATATTAATTCCCCTCAAGAAGCCATTGTGGCGAATAGTCAGGAGCAATATGTTTTTCTCTATGAAATATGTTGGTTTAATCGCCTATTGTAAGAGAATGTTATCATATCTACCATTTCACCCTGCTGTGAAAATTACACTTCGTTCTTCTGTGCAAGTTACTTTCAAGAGACCTCATTGGAAAATTTATTGGAAAATATAAAGAACATTATGGAAAATCATGATAAGAATTATAAGCTGATTGAGGAATGACGAGTTCACTAGTTTGGGCCAATCAGGTTAAAGAAGATTTTGGAAGCTAATTCCTGCTGCTTCCTGTAAGGGGTGAAATGTTGCTGTTTTTAAGAATATCTGATATATATTTTGTATGGGATGAGTATTTTGTATGAGTATGTAGTGTGAATGGTTATGTGTAGTTGGCTGTGGTGTACACCTCTTGTGGTTGGTGTGAATTTTTTTTAGCCTGGTTGGTGTTGTGTTATTTAAAGCTTTTGAAAAATTTCTTAAATTCTTAGAAAACATTGTTTAGACTGTATTTGACAACAAAATTCAAAATAATTTTTGTAAACAATATGGGGTAGATTTTCAAAGGGATACACGCATAACCCCCGAAAACCTACACCTGCGCGCGCCGAGCCTGTTTTGCATAGGCTCGGCGGCGCACGCAAGCCCCGGGACGTGCATATGTCCTGGGGCTTCAAAAAAGGGGTGGTCCGGAGGCGTGGCGGCGGTCTGGGGGCCGTCTGGAGGCGGGGTCGAGTGCTCCGGCACAGCGGCCTGTGCCGGCTCGTGCAAGTTACACCTGCCAGAGGCAGGCGTAACTCGACGAAATAAGGTAGGGGGGACCAAAAAAAAAATTCCCTCCGATTTCGGAGCGGCCTTGGAGGGAACGAGGAAAGCCATCGGGTTTCCCCTAGGGCTCGGCGCGCGCAAGGTGCACAAGTGTGCACTCCCTTGCACGCGCTGACCCTGGATTTTATAATATGTGCGCGGCAGTGTGCGCATCTTATAAAATCAGGTGTACATTTGTGTGCGCCAGGTGGAGCGCACAAATGTACCCCACGCGCGTAACTTTTAAAATCGGCACCTATATTTTGTAAACAATATTTTATTTTAGATCACACCATTTTCCCCTTTGGGAATTATTTTGATATGCTTTTGGTGTTTGGATACCTCTTTTTTTTTTTCTAAAACTGAATCTTTAGCTTATACATTTTATGCTATAATTCCATGTATGATGCTGGAATCTAACTTGTATGGCCCATTGTTCAAAAAATAATATATATACTTGAATTAAATTGTTAATGCTTATTTGCTTAGTTGAATTTTAGAAAGTTTTAGTTGCAGTATACCTATGCTTCAGTTGCTTTGGACTAAATATGAATCAGACATATTAGGTAGAGATTTAATATTAACCAAGAGAGAAGTGCTCATTATGACCAGATGAAGATCAGATTGTTTAAACAGGCAGATGCAGCGGCATCAAAATCCCAAGAAACCTGACTCTGATACCAAAATCCAAACTAATCCTAACTTGGCTCTGAATCATTTATTTGGACTGGCCCTGACCTGGACTGCTCACTTTATAGCCAACTACGTTATGATTACTGCCACAAGCTGTAGGCCAAGTGACAGGACTACTTGGATCAGGAGAAATCTTTTTACACAGCTTCACCCGGAGCACCGGCCAAACTCAAGCTAACACACTTTTAAAATCTGGAATGGCACCAGTTAAAATCAGAAACAGTCTGCTTAATAGTTACCAACTAAGGTAAATGAGTACATTTGAGCCCACTCAGAAAATTAGGGTTCAGTGTGAGCCAGCACAATCAGCTCAGAAAACTCTTACCCCTAAATCGGCCCACACAGAAGTCAGGTCACTGGTGGCTCTCTTATTCATACGGTACTTTAGAAAATTGAGAAATAAAGATTGCACCTCTCTTGAGGGATGCAAATATTATCTCTCTTATATTTTATTGAGGTTTTTTTTTCCATTTTAGTGAGCATTCATGCTAGAACAGGAATACTGTCCTGATGCCATGTGCAAATATGGGGTTGCATAATGCATTGATTTATTTTTATTTTATTTGTATACTGTTCTGTAAACAATCATGGCGGTTTACAAGAAACATTACATAAAATACATAACAGTTTATGAGATAAAAAAAACAAGATTAATTAGAAACAAAATCTAAAATACAACTAAAAAGCAAGTCCCATCTCTCTAATATCAATGGACTTTGATGATATCAGCTTGCGTTATTACCTCAAAAGCAAGTTTAAATAGCCAGGATTTTAGGACTTTCTTGAAAAAATTAAGATCTTTCTGTATGCTTAAATCATATAGCATGGAATTCCATAATTTTGGTGCTGCTATCACAAAAGCTCTCTTACTTCGCTTAAGTGTGCAATTTGAAGTGATAGTACGTTTAATAGTCATTTAATAGCAGATCTTAAATTACGTTATGGAATATATAATGATGTACTTAACCAGTCTGAGTTTTTTGTATTAACAATTTTGTGAATTATACATATTACCTGGAATTTAATTGGTAACCAGTGCAGTGATATAAGAATAGGAGTAATGTGGTCATATTTCCTGTTATCCTTCAAAATCCTTGCATACACATTTTGGAGCAATTGTAGTGATCTTATTGTACTTACTAGTAATCCAAGTAACAGCGCATTACAGTAATCAAGGTCAGAGAATATTAAAGTTTGTAGTACGGTTCAAAAATCCTCTTGATTCAATAGCATCTTTAGACGCTGTAACGAATGCAACTTATTGTAGCCATTTTAAATTTTGTTGGTAATCGACATCTTCATTATCAATTTAATATCAATTATTACACCCATCTATAAATAAAAGTAGCATGACACATGAACAATGACTTACCTACCTTAATCAGTGGTGGGAAGTGAAAAAGATTCAAGTAATCATGAGTTAACTTTTCAATTGCGGTCTGCAAAAAATCATAGCATAGTAAGGATACAATTCGCCCAACAAGGGGGAGGGGGCAAAAATTGTTCAACAGCACTGGACCCCAAGCTTAAAAGAATGCTTTTAGAAAAATAAAATTTTACTCAGCTATGCCAGGAAAGTGATTTCAAAAGTAAATACATTTGAGTAATGAATGCAGGTATTATAAGTGCATGCTACATATTAATAAAAAGAACGCTTTTGGATGATGACAAAGAACTCAGGAATGCAGGTATGAATACTATTTTTTATGATTTGCCTGAAGATTTTTAAATGGAAGGCAACAAAACTGTATAGCTGGCACCATCAATAGCATAATTATATCTGCTGGAAATAAAGCTTAGCTGGGCAACTTAAAGGGAAGGCAGCTACAGAGAACACAAATGACGGAGGCCCCAGATTTCTCTGGACAGGCTTGAATACAGCAAAAAATGTAAGTATGAATTATAAAAAATAAAATAAACAGAAAGTCTGAAGTTAATGAAATGCTTGTGTGTGCTCTGTAACCTGCTTTGTTGCTTTGATAAGCAGGTTACAGAAGAAAATTAAATAAAAATAAAGTAGAAATACAATCTCTTCATTTACAGTCTTATTAAAACAGTAGCTCTCAAATCCAATTCATATTTTTAGAAAATCCAAAGTGCATTTGCAGCATTTACCATATCTACAGCCTAACAATGAGGTAAATTATAAAAATGACAGAGTCCTACTGACACGTTAACCTACTGTAGGGTCCTGTGATTGAAGCTGTAAATCATGATTACTGTATTAGTCCCTTTGTACCGCAGGGATGGGGACATATGGTCCCTCAAATGTTGCCAATCAGATCCTTGTTTTGGGGTAATAAATAGTTACAAACTTTAGCTACATATAGTTAGAGATGAGCTCAGTGATTTGCAGCCCACAAGCTGGTCATGATCCCCTGCTTTTTTGCTTGCTGTTTGGTCAATCGAAATCAAGAATCTAGATGGTGATCTGCAAGATAGATCAAGGATCATGAGCTGGTTTGTGGATCACAAGCCTCAATTTCTTCTGCCCCTTTCTACATATATTTGTCCTCATTTGCAACTGATTTGCATAGTTTGGTTAGTAAAGTCAAGGTTGGAAGGCCTTCATTCCTTTTATCCACCACTTTGAAAGCAAGATTGCATATGCATTGAGTGAATAAAAAATTTCTTTGATTAGTTTTAAATGTGCTACATGCTAACTTCATGGAGTGCCCCATAGTCCTTCTATTATCCAATAGAGTAAATAACCGATTCACATTTACCTGTTCTAGACCTCTCATGATTTTAAATACTTCTATCACATCCCCCCTCAGCCGTCTCTTCTCCAAGATGAACAGCTCTAACCTCTTTAGTCTTTCCTCATAGGGGAGTAGTTCCATCCCCTTTATCATTTTGATCTCCCTTCTCTGACCCTTCTCCATCACAACTACATCTTTCTTGAGATTCAGCGACCAGAAATGTACACAGTATTCAAGGTGCGGTCTCACCTTGGAGCGATACAGAGACATTAAGACATCGTCTGTTTATTCACCATTCCCTTCCTAATAATGCCTAACATTCTGTTTGCTTTTTTGACTGCCACAGCACACTGAACCGACAATTTCAAAGTATAATCCACTACAATGCCTAGATCTCTTTCCTGGGCAGTAGCTCCTAATTTGGAAACTAACATTGTATAACTGCAGCAAGGATTATTTTTCCCAACATTAAATTTCATCTGCTATTTGGATGCCTAATTTTCCAGTCTCACAAAGCCCTCCTGCAATTTATCACAATCCGCTTGTGATTTAACCACTAGGAATAATTTTGTATCATCTGCAAATTTGATTACCTCACTCGCCGTGTTCCTTTCCAGATCAATTATAAATATATTGAAAAGCACGGGTCCTAGTACAGATCCTTGAGGCACTCCACTGTATACCCTTTTCCACTGAGAAAATTGTCCATTTAATCCTATTCTCTGTTCCCTGTCTTTTAACCAGTTTGTAATCCATGAAAGGCCATTGCCACTTATCCCATGACTTTTTACTTTTCTTAGAAGCCTCTCATGAGGAACTTTGTCAAATGCCTTCTGAAAATCCAAATACATTACATCCACCAGTTTACCTATATTTTATTTATTTATATCTACATGTTTATTAACCCCTTCAAAAAAGTGAAGCAGATTTGTGAGGTAAGACTTGCCTTGGGTAAAGCCATGTTGACTTTGTTCCATTAAACCATGTTTTTCTATATGTTCTCAGATTTTGAGCTTTAGAACACTTTCCACTATTTTTCCTGGTACTGAAGTCAGGCTAACTGGACTGTAGTTTCCCGGATTGCCCCTGGAGCCCTTTTTAAATATTGGGGTTACATTAGCCACCCTCCAGTATTCAAGTACAATGGATGGTTTTAATGATAGGTTACAAATTTTAACCAATAGATCTGAAATTTTATTTTTGAGTTCTTTCAGATCCCTGGGGTGTATACCATCCAGTCCAGGTGATTTACTACTCTTCAGTTTGTCAATCGGGTCTACCTCAACTTCTAGGTTCACCGTGATTTGGTTCAGTTCATCTGAATCATTACCCATGAAAACCTTCTCTGGAACGGGTAACTCCCCAACATCCTCTTCAGTAAACACTAAAGCAAAGAAATCGTTTAATCTTTCCGTGATGGCCTTATCTTCTCTAAGTGCCCCTTTATCCTCTCGATCATCTACTCATCCAACTGACTCCCTCGCAGGCTTTCTGCTTTGAATATATTTTAAAAAGTTTTACTGTGAGTTTTTGCCTCTACGGCCAACTTCGTTTCAAATTCTCTCTTAGCCTGTCTTATCAATGTCTTACATTTAACTTGCCAGTGATTATGCTTTATCCTATTTTCTTGTGAAGGATCCTTCTTCCAATTTTTGAATGAAGATCTTTTGGCTAAAATAGCCTCTTTCACCTCACCTTTTAACCATGCTGGTAATCGTATTGCCTTCCTTCCACCTTTCTTAATGTGTGGAATACATCTGGACTGTGCTTCTAGGATGGTATTTTTTAACAACGTCCACACCTCTTGCACAGTTTTTACCTTTGTAACTGCTCCTTTCAGTTTTTTTCTAACTATATTTCTCATTTTATCAAAGTTTCCCTTTTGAAAGTTTAGCGCTAGAGCTGTAGATTTACTTAGCCTTCCTGTCATTAATTCAAATTTGATCATATTATGATCACTATTGCCAAGCGGCCCCACCACCATTACCTCTCTCACCAAATCCTGTGCTCCACTGAGATCTAAAATTGCTCCCTTCCTCCCTCGTCAGTTCCAGAACCAATTGCTCCATATTCCATCCAGGAACTTTATCTCACTAGCATGTCTAGATGTTATATTTATCCAGTCAATAATGGGGTAATTGAAGTCTCCTATGCAGGACTGTATTGAAGGCTTTGCTGAAATCCAAGTAAATCACATTGAGCACTCTTCCTCGATCCAATTCTTTTTACTCCTTCAGGCAGATCTTAGTATCATTTACAAATAGTCAAACTTTACCTTCTACCCTACCGCAATGTTGCTCAGAAAGATACTGAAGAGAACTGGTCCCAAAACTGATCCCTGTGGCACTCCATTTAACACCATTTTCTCTCTAGAATAGGTTCCATTTAGTATTTCACATGGTCTCCTGTCAGTCAACCAGTTTGTAATCCACTCCACCACCTTGGCTCTCACTCCCAAGCTTCTCATTTTATTCAGGAGTCTGCTATGTAGGACTGTATCGAAGGCTTTGCTGAAATCCAAGTAAATCACATTGAGCACTCTTCCTCGATCCAATTCTCTAGTCACCCAATCAAGAAAATCAGATTTGTCTGAGAGAACCTTCCCCTGGTGAATCCATGCTGCCTCTGGTCCTGCAATCCACCAGATTGTAGACAGCTCACTATCCCTTTCTTCAGTAGAATTTCATTACTTTTCCCACCACCGAGGTGAGGCTAACCAGCCTGTAGTTTCCAGCCTCCTCTCTGCTATCGCTCTTGTGACGTGGGACCACAACTGCTCTTCTCCAAGTTTGCAGCAACATTCCCATTTCCAGGGATTTATTAAACAGGTCTTTTACGGACCCACCAGCACATCTCTTAGTCATGTACCTCATCCAGCCCCATGGCCTTGTCTACTTTCAGTTTTCCTAGCTCTTCCCAGATATTCTCTTCTGTAAATGGGGTAGCATCTACCCCACTGCCATCCATGGTTTTGTCAATCAGCAATGGTACTTCTCCAAGGTCTTCTTTAATGAAAACCAAACTAAAGTAGTTGCTTAGTATTTCTGCTATTTCTTCATCTTTCTCCACTTATTACTCTTTGTCACCTTTCAATCTCACTATACTACCTGAAGCTGTCCCTTTCTTTGATATATCTGAAAAATATTTTGTCACCTCACTTTACCTCTTTGGTAATCCTTGCTTCCACCTGACCTTTTGCTTTCCTGATTTCTCTCTTCGTCTCTTTCACTTTTACTAAGCATTCTTCTCCGTCTTCCTCTTTTTGAGATTCTTTGTATTTCTTATTTTTGCCTTTATTTTGTCAGCCACTTCTTTTGAGAATCAGATTGGTTTCTTTTTTTTCCTCTTACTTTTGTTTACTTTTCTAACATAGAGATTTGTGGCCTTTGTAGCTCCTTTTAATTTGGCCCACTGTTGTTCTACCTCACCCATTTTCTCCCAGTTTTCTAGTTCTTCCTCTAAGTATGTTCCTATTTTAACAAAGTCCATAATTTTGAAATCCTAAATTTGGATCTTCGTGCAACTTTTCTGTATCCTATTTGCTATATCAAACCATACCTTCTGAAGATCACTGGTGCCCAGTGAGCACCTATCTGGATATTAGAGACATTATCCCCATTAGTGAGCACCAGGTCATTACCATTTGTTTGAGCAGAACCCCGTGAAGAGCATCCACTATCTCTCTACTTTTTGTAGATTCCGCAGAAGGGATACTCTAGTCCACATCTGGCAGATTAAAATCACCAATGAGCAACACTTAGCTCTTCTTTACCACTTTTTGAATGTCCAGTTCTTCTGTATGAGTCAGAGACTTGTAGACCAAACCAATGTAAATGGAAGCACCATCTTCTTCTTTTTTTTTTTTTTTTTAGGACAGCCCATAATGCTTCTTCCCTACCTCACATACCTTGCATTTCAGTTGCTTGGATATTGTTTTTTGACATAAAGTGCTACTCCTCCCCCCTTTCTGTCCTCTCTTAACAAGTTAAAGTCTGGGATGGCTGTATCCCAATGATGAGACTCAGTGAACCGTGTCTCTGTAATAGCAACAATGTCCAAGTCTGCCTCCAACATTAAGGTCTACAGCTCTGAGATTTTATTGCCAAGACTACGAGCATTTGTAGTCATAGCTTTCTAACTTTCTCCCTTTCTCCCTCAGTTTGCTGCTCTTTCTAGTTAACGTTTTTGCTTTTTTGAGGTGAATGCTGCAAAGAATGAAAGGTTGTGTGAAACCTGGACAGTTCCTCTTTCAAATGAGGCAGCTCCTTTTTCAATGCAGACAACTGAAGACAAATTGGTCAACCCTTAATGCTCCAAATGGTAGGCCATGGGAAATAAACACTACAATTGTTACACAGAATAAAATACTGTAATAACATTGACTAAAATTCAAGTTGTGAGATTGATACTCAGGTTAAGTGATTAATATAAGACCTAAGTCTTGGAAGAACAATTTAAGAAAATTTTTATAAATTAAATAATTTCTTTCTACTTAAGAAGAAAATATTCTAGGGGTGGGAGGGAACAAACAACTCCTGTAGATACCTGCCCTTTTTTTCTGTTATCCTTTTCATAAATCACAGTTATTTAGACTAGTGAGGATTTATAAAATAGCCTGTACATGAATACAAGCTTCTTACATTCATATATGCTAATTTTATATGCAAAACTCTTTTGAAAATTAACTTGATATTGTGGTGGTGAATGATGACCACCACAATATCAAAAGTGAAACAGTGGAGTGCCACAAAGATCACTGTTAGGTCCAGTCCTCTTCAATATCTTATAAGTGACATTGTGAAAGGAATAGAAGGAAAAGTATAGATATAATGAAGGATGATTAGAATTTTAAAGGATTTATGCATGTAGAGTGGCTTACGAGCTCCAGGTCTATTTTATAAAGGCCTGGCGACATGCGTAAAGCCCCGGGACGCGTCTAAGTCCCGGGGCTTTACTAAAGGAGCAGAAAGATAGTGTGGAGTGATTTCATGGATGCATTTGAAAGTGAAAACAAGAAGCTTAGAAACTGCTCAATATTTAATAGGTACCAGATGAGTAAGTAGAGAAATAATGTAAGAACAGCGAGTAACTTGAAAAAGAATATGTGCAGCAGAGTTTTCAGGAAGCTGGAGGTCAGAGAGGAGTCAGGAAGACCTGTGAGGAGATTATTACGATAGTGTAGGTGAGAGAAGAAGACAGTGTGAAGAAGATGACAAGCACAGACTATCTCTGAGGGTGAGGGAGAGACTGTAAAGCTGAGCAGGAAGAGTGGATGGGATGTATAGTTTTTATCGGCCATCATATTCTATGTTTCTAAGCTTCAAAAACAAGAAAGAATCAGATATTGTAGATACTGTACAGTTGAACACAAAGACAGGAGCAGAGGTTGGAAACACGATTATTTAAGGAAAGCTCAAGGTCAGTGGTTCTGCTGAAACTACTGACTGAACGAGAAAGGGATAGAGGGACAGTCAATTATGAGAAAGCCAGGAGCAGATCAGGGGGCTTACATATGCGTAATACTCCTTGCATAAAAGCACATGAACACTGTATAATGAAATGTCAAAACAATGTCTCATAACAGCCAAACTGCAATAAAAAATGTTTCAAGTAATAAAGAATTGGAAAAGGCATAAACTTGCAACCTAGTTTTAAAGTACAGCAGAATATTTTAAAGCTCTTTCTGCAAATATAAGAATACTGTTTCAGGCTGGAACAATATAAGAAAAAAAAATGCATTGCTCCAGAAAATAAGAGCAGTCTACTTTTTAATATTCATGCCACATACTAAATTATGCCCTTTTAGAATAATCCATTACTTATGCAGTATATGGAAACACCTAACACTAACTATTCTTTGGTTATACTGTGGCATCCTATTTACTATTGATCTCTATTAAGTAATGAACCCTTACTGGGATCCTATAACTTTAAGAGAGAGATTTTTCTTTCACTTTACAAATCTGCGCAATCTACAGTAAGAGAGAGCTAACAGTGGGCTAGGGAGGATGGTCACAGACGACAAGCTGGAATCAGCATGGTGCCGACAGATGACATAGACGCTCTCTCCTCCCTTTAGCTTTCATGTTTCAAAACTACTGTACATCTTTAGAGCTCAGGGATCTAAAGCATAGCAACGGCTGTCCATGTCGTCTATAATAAAAAGATTTCCTTATCTTATTTCTGTATAGCTGTGGTTTCTTTGTTCTGGTGAAGTGGGTCCCGATAATCACATATACTGTAATGACAACAGGCAACAGACACCTCTGCTTATAAGGGAGCAGCCAACCAACACAAAGAACCGTATGTCAACAAAAAAACCCCTACTTCTGTCAGGAAGTACGAGAACAATGATTTAGGACTCTGCTAACCTCAGAGTCATCTCTTTTAGCTGTGATGAAGTCTGCTCATTAATTTGGCTTTAGTCACTGTTTCTGGTATATTGGTGGGAGTAAAAGATTAGCATTAAATTCAGATGACGGAAAACTGAAAATTATGATTTCTTTCAGTACGGAACAGACTATAATTCTGTGGTGACGCTGTACCTTTAAATGTATAATGTGTCCTTTGGAGACAATGCCCATGTCCTTCATGTCAATTTCTTCCAGGAGAAGTAACCGTTTGCCTGTGATATGGTGCGCTTTAAATAAGCTGGCATATCTACTCTGCTCCTCAGAAGCATCACCTTAAGAGAAGAGAAGAACACCTGTAGTGCCCACCTCTGTCCATTTATCCATTCCTCCAACAAGAGATCCCTCCGTGAATTCAATATTGTATTATGTTACCTGTTTTAACCAGTTGCTGCATCCAAAAATACTGCGGAAAAAAAAAAGTTTGGAAATTATGTGTGCAAGGTTTAATTAATTAATTAAGACATGTCCATATTAAGGTTTAAAAATATAAAGTAGTCAAATCAACATCGAAAACACACAAAACTTTACTGGTTTAGAAGTGTCTAAACCTGCCCTACAGTTAAGCAATCATCAAGCCTGTAATAAATTGCTTTATTCTGCATCATATATTTTAAAGATGCAAAATAAAAACTAAAATTGCAATGCTATTCAGAGGAAGAAACTCTGAAATATTCAATTATATGCTTACACTATGCTGCCAGTTTTCTCCCTGCAGCTGTTGTAAACTCTTACATATATTCCTTTCAAGAAAGTGTGTATAATATTTAAGATTTCCTCCATAACTATAATCTAAGGATTTATATTATGATAGTATAGTAGTGTAACTGTAGTTAGGGATCTGATAGTGTAATTATGCTAAAATGATTTTAACATTGCTGGCATTTCACCAAAAGGTCTTTTCCCCTCAGATTTGGCAGTCAGGGTCAGTTCTAATACATATTAGTCTGCTAAATTTCAGAAAAAACTGTTCAAATAGTTTCAGGGACAGGGTAAAAATTGAAAATATAATATACTCAACTTCACAAACTCTTAATCGGATCTTGTCAAATTATGAGAGAATATTTTTCTTGCTTTACAGTAGATGAGAGAGGGGGAAGGGGGTGGAGGACAAGCTGGAAACAGCATGGTGTTTGTAGATGGGGTTTTCTAGTCTCTCTGCAAACTTCATGTTTCCAATACTGGCAAAGGCATTGATACACATGGTGTGCAGACAGATTCCTGCATTAATATCCATGTGCTCATTCTGATATTATATCATTCTGAAAATACACACTGAAAGTTTACAGCAATGGAGATTGATGCCTATGCTCTAACATTAACATGAAATTAATGTAGGTGTCCATATTGATTTTTATATTGATGTCTATGCTGTCAGTGACACAGGACCCTTATGAACATATAATCAAAGGGGGTAATATTGAATAGACTGTGTTTTCTGAAGCTTATGTTGGCACTTTTACATATGTTGGCTGCACAGGTCGTGTGCTAAAAGCACTTGTGTGCTTTGCACCTGCCATTTGTGCAGGAAACCGAGTGGGGACAAGATAGCATGTGCACATTGGAAAACAGGATGCACATGTCCGACTTAAACACACCCACGGGAACACTTTTTTAATCCAGCTAAAAGTATGTGTGCTATGAAAAACCACACTTTTAAGTCGGACAGGGGAAAAATATTTACCCATATAAATTGTATTTATTTATTTATTTAACTCTTTTCTATACCGACATTCATGATACCGATCATATCATATCGGATTACAAGGAACAAGGGGGTTATAACATTAACATTAACATTGAAAAGAAGCAAAGTTACAATAAAATGGGGTCGTGGGAACTTGGGAGCTGAAGTAGCTAGAAGCTGAAGTTAAACGAAGTAAACTTAACAAGGGTATATTGGAAGTGCCTTTAGTCGTATATGGAGAGTTCTGTATAAGTGGCACTTATAAATGAACCGAAACAAGCTACGAAAGGGACGCAGAGTCAAAAAAGAGGGGGATAGACGGGAAGGCTTGCTGGGATAGAGGAGTGTAGGGGGTGGGGGGTGGGCTGGGTTAAGGGAAGGCTTGTTGAAACAGCCAGGTCTTGAGTTTTTTCCTAAACGTCAACAGGCAGGGTTCCATTCTGAGATCTGGAGGAATGGCATTCCAGATGGCTGATTCCGCTGTCGAGAAGGCCCGTTCTCTGGTGGCTGTACGAAGGGTGGATTTGGTTGTGGGGGTGCGCAGGGTTCTTTGTAAGCTTCTCTAATGGGTCTTGTAGCGGTGTGGAGTCTAAACGGGATCTGAAGGTCGAGAGGGAGCTGATTGTGAATGGTTTTGTGGATGATGGTGAGGGACTTGTGTAGGATTCTGAAACTTATTGGGAGCCAATGCAGGTTCCTGAGGATGGGTGTGATGTGATCTCCATGGTTGGTGTTTGTCAAGATTCTGGCAGCCGCGTTCTGGAGCATCTGAAGTGGTTTGGTGGTGGAGGCGGGGAGACCCAGTAGGAGGGCGTTACAGTAGACTATCTTGGCAAAAAGTGTGGCTTGGAGGACTGTCCTGAAGTCATGGAAATGGAGGAGTGGTTTGAGTCTTTTTAGAACTTGTAGTTTGTAGAAGCAGTCCTTGGTTGTGTGATTGATGAATTTCTTTAAGTTCAGACGGTTGTCAAGTATCACTCCGAGGTCTCTTACTTGAGTGACCATGGTGTTGGGAGGGGTCTGCGGAGGCGGATCGATATGGTCAGAGGAGATGAGGAGGAGTTCCATCTTGGCTGAGTAGAGGACAAGGTTTAGACTGGTGAGGAGAAGGTTGATAGATTGGAGGTAGTTTTCCCAGAACTTGAGTGTTTTCGTTAGGGATTCTGTTATGGGGATCAGAATCTGTACGTCATCGGTGTAGAGATAATGTTTTCATTTTAGGTTTGTTAGCAGCTGGCAAAGGGGTAGGAAGTAGATATTGAAGAGGATGGGAGACAGTGATGAGCTTTAGGGTTCTCCTAGTGATGATTTGATGCTCGGGGATTCTTTGTTGTTAATTTTAACTTTGTAGCCTCTATTACTGAGGAAGGACTCAAACCATCTGAAGACCGTTCCTGATATACCAATGTCTGATAGGCGATTTAGAAGGATGGAGTGATTCACTGTATCAAACGCAGCCGAGATGTCGAGAAGTACTAGCAAGTATGAGTGTTCTTTGTCTAGGCCCATGATGATATGGTCTGTGAGGGAGATAAGGAGGGTTTCCGTGCTTAGCAATTTGCGGAAGCCGTATTGAGTAGGGCAGAGAATTTTATGGTCTTCTAGGTAGTCTGAACGTTGAGTATTGACCAGTTTCTCCATGAGTTTGGCGACAAAAGGGAGATTAGAGATAGGACGGAAGTTGGTGAGTTCTCTTGGGTCTAGGTTCAGTTTCTTCAGAAGGGGTTTGAAGGTGGCGAAGTTTAGCGTGTCTGGGTAGATTCTTTGCGATAAGGAGCAGTTTATAATATCTGCCAGAGGTTTGGAGATAGTGTCCGGAATCAATAAGAGTAGTTTTGTCGGGATGTGGTCGGGTGGGTGGGTAGAAGGTTTCATTCTCTTTAGTAAGGACTCAATCTCCAAGGAGGACGTAGGTTCGAAGGAGTCTAGGTTAGCTCCAGCATAAGATGAGGTGGCGAAAGGGATAGGAGAAGAAGTTGTGTTGGTGGGGAGGAGTGTTAGAAGGTTGGAGATTTTTTTCTGAAAGAAGGTTGCGAGTTCGTTGGCCTTAGTTTGTGCTTGGTCGTCTGGGATAGCTGGGGCGGTGAGTTTCGTGAGTTCAGAAACATAAGAGAAAAGGGCCTTGACATTGAATCGGAGGTCGTGAATTCTACGGGCGTAGAAGTCTCTTTTTGTACATAAAATGGAGCTCCTGTAGCAGTGGAGGGAGAATTTGTAAGCGGACAATGTAATAGTGCATGGGGCCTTGCGCCATTTGCATTCCTTGTGTCTGAGGTCTTGCTTCAGCTTCTGAAGTTCAGGGGAGAACCAAGGTTGTTTTCTTTTCAGGGCCAGGTTGATTTTTTTGACTGATGGGGGGCATAATTTGTTGGCTATCGATTCTGTGATATTGTGCCAGGAGAATAGGGCTGAGTTAGGGTTTGAAACATCCAGGTTAGGAAGTTCTTTGGATAGGTGTTCGCTGAGGACATCTGAGGCACATGGTTTCCTGAAGTGGATGGTAGATTGGGGGAGGGGAGAGGTCGGACTTTCTTTCACCATGAGGGTGGTGGATATCAATGAGTGGTCTGACCAAGGGACTGGGATGCAGTCAGGAGAGAAAGAATGTGATAGGCCGGAGTTTATGAAGATAAGGTCTAGGGTATGGCCAGCTTTGTGGGTGGGCTTGTTAATGTTTTGTTTAAAGCCCATGGCCATGAGGGAGGTGAGAAAGGCTTTACAGTTGGAGGAGGGCGGCGTTGAATCGACGTGGAGGTTGAAATCCCCCAAGATCTTAGCTGGGGAGTCCGTGTTTATGTATTTTACTATGGATTCTATGAGAGGGTAGGCATCTGTGTCTAGTAGCCCTGGGGGGGCATATACGAGCAGGATTTGTAACTGATTGGATTTGAAGAGGCCTAATTCAAGTTTAGAGGACGTCTTGACAGGCTGTAAAGTGAGCCTAAGCTCTTTTTTGGCTGCTAGAAGAAGGCCGCCCCCTCGTTTTTTTTTTGTCTAGGACGTGAGAAAATATCGTATAGATGTATTGGTAGTTGATTTATCAGGGCTATGTCCGAGTTTTTGAGCCAGGTTTCTGTGATAGCACAGATGTCTGGCTTTGAGCCTAGAAGATAATCATTGAGGATGTGAGTTTTCTTTGTGAGTGACTGTGCGTTGAAGAGAGTTAGTGAGAATAGCGTGAGTCCCAGGATTTGAGTAAGGGGGGAGGTCACGATGGGAATGAGGGTTCTAGTTGAGTGGATCGGGGATTGCAAGGGTGATTTTTTAGGAGAGAGGTGACGGTGATATAGGATGGGGATTGGGTAGGCTTGTGACATGCTTCTCGTGTTGCGGAGCCTGTGTGGGGAGGGCAGGATGGTTTTGCAGTTCCGTCGTGGGGGCTGCGGATGTGGGCAGCTTAGATAGCTGTGGGGGGAGAGAGAAGCGGTGGGGCTGATCTGGAAGGGGCGGAGATCCGGGGAATCGAAAATCAGAGGTGGGAGGCCCAATCACAGGTGCTGGCAAGAAACTTAAACTCAGACGATGACTTGTAACTATGCTTATCTTGCTGGGTTGTAAAATTCATTCTTCCGTAGTAGTCTGGGATATGGGAGGTAGGTAGGAGGAGGCTGCGGTATAGGTGAGAATAGCTCTGGCTGGCAAAACTTCGAGGTAGTTGTTTGATGAGAGATTTCACCAGGAGTTTGCTGCCAGCACCGGTTCGCACGAAGAGGCGCACAAAGGGGCAGGCCCCTTTGTCACGCTCCTTAGGCGCGCGACGCCTGGTGCCGTCGTCTACCCTTTAAAGGGCTCGGGTCGCGCCTTTGCTGATGTCGGGTGGTGGGCGGGGCTTACCGCCGTTCCTTGGGGCGCTTTGGGCTGGGTCAGGGCGCAGGCCGCAGGCCTCGGGAGAGGCCTCCGTAGGTTCCACTGCCCCTGACCCCGATGGGTCCGCACCAATCGCGCAGGGCTGGCCGGCCGGAAAGGGCTGGCCTGGCGCCGTCTTATGCCCTTTAAAGGGCTCGGATCGCGCCTTCACTGACGTCGGGTGGTGGGCAGGGCTTACCACCGTTCCTTGGGGCGCTTTGGGCCTAGTTGCTTTGGGCCATGGTCGCTTTGGGCCGGCTCTACCATGGTGCTTCTAATTTATTCTCAACATATGTTTGGTTCTGGTGGTCCAGTGGGGATCCCGGGAGCCATCTCCCGCTCTCGGGCCATCGGCTACCACTCTAAATGGCTTTGAAAATTGCCCACAGTGTCAATGTTTACAATAAGCACAATACTGACATAGCTACCAATATGGTGGCATTGGATATACTAAAGGGGAAGTAAATATTTATATATTATTGTAGAAGCATCACTATATTGAAAAATTATTTTAAAAAATCGTTTTTTGAACTGGTTACATTTGGTCTCTTTTGAACATTTGTCATGTTCTAAATCCAAAGGGTGGTATGATGGTCCTATTCGAATAAGTTACATTTATTTTGGCGACATTTTGCTAATTTGTTTTTGCAATACATGTTTGATCTTTGATAGCTACCAATATGGACACCATAGATCATTTGCGGGATCTCATCTTGAGAACTATGACTCTGGAGGTTGTACCTCTGAAAGGATATAAAGGGAAAAGAGGTGCTCAAAGATGGGCCTAAAAAAGGTGCAGGGTTTGCACCAGAAGCCCTATGAGATAAGACTTAAGGATTTAAATATGCGTTCCCTACAGGAGAGGAGAGGGGGTATGGTAGAGATATCAGAATGTTCCAAAGCTATAAATACACCAGAAGCAAAACCTTTACAGCGGAACAAATGACCTAGAACAAGAAGGTCACGATATGAAGCTCAAAGAGAATAAACTGAAGAGTAACCAATGAAATATTTCTTCAATAGAAAGGGCGATGGATGTACAGAATGGCCCCTCCAGTGGAAATGGTGGAAGCAAAAACAGCAATAGTGTTTAAGAGACCAAAGGATAAGCAAAGAGGAGCCTTAGTTGCAAAGAAATGCAGGGGAAACCAGAGATCAACTGTTGTTTGTGACACTGCAAAGGGAAGCAAACTGGCCAAACTAGATGGGCTTATGGCCCTTATTTACTATCATATTCCATTTTTTTGTGTTATGGACATGTTCATACTGATATAGAATCACTATGGAAATGGACACAGATTTGAGTGCCATTGTTCATAAGAATATATTACTACTAATGACATCAGCATTAGCACTAATAGTGACCTTGCTAATCACAGGAAGACGGGAGTTTAAGGACTGAGGGTTCAACTCTTTCACTCTGAGGAATGAGACCTTTTAAAATCCCCAGCTTCCGTGGTTATCACAGTCTCTTCAAAAGGAATATTTATAACAACAGACTGATATTTACATAATAGCAACATAGAAACTGATATAAATGGTGTTTATTTTTATAGATATGTCCATACTCATAAAAATATAACATACCTATTTAGACAGTGAATCTTAGTGCCAGTCTTCACAGTAGTGATCATCAATATGAATGTTCATGTAGCATTGCCAGCATTCTGCCAGCCATACAGCATTACTATTAGGACTAGATATTGATAGGAATACTAATTGTAACTCTGCTGACCAAGGAATGATGGGGGTGTTAGTTAGCCCTTCCTACAAGAATGCAAGGGCTTTCTGCTGTTAGCAGGATTATCAGAAATTTCATATGGATATCATATTACCATTAAAACAGAAACTAAATATATTGACATCTATGGTGGGATCTTGTTTCCTTTGGAGATAGGTACAGCCATTAACAGTGACCCAACTAACCATCGGGCCGATTCAGTAAAAGTCGCGGAAGAGTGGGCGAGTGCCCACTCTCCCGCGACACGAGTATATGAACAATGTTCATATACTCGTGTTACCACCCAATAAAGAAATCCATTTGGACATTTGGCTGCTAATCCTGTTTTGTTGCCCTTCCATAGACCATGGCAACCACAACTCACTATTTCATTTGCACTGTTACACCACAAATATTTTTCTCTGGAGGTCATCTCGCAAGTGTGAGAAATACAGGTTGAAAAGGAACATTACACACAAGAGTGGTGAAGGAGAAAGATGCAAAAAAGGATGAAGCCCAAGGGTGAAACAGGAATACTTGAAGATGAAAATAAGGAAAGAAGCATATGAAAAATAGATATGGGGAAAAGTGAAGGGTTGGTAAGAGACTTAGTAACTCTGCTTATATACCTCATATTGATCTTAAAGAAGAGGGAAGAACAGTGGCTAACACAGACTATAGCCATTTCCCCCTTCAAATTAAAGCACACAAAAGCTGTTGATGTATGCAAGGAATTTAACACTTAAACTAGTAGCTCAAGTCCTTTTCTGCTAAGCCAGGAAAGGAGGAATGTCTGTAGTAAAATTAGTTTGACTGCTGCAGTCATTAACTTAAAAAATACATAAATAAAACATCTGAGCCATTGACGCCTGGTGAGATCCAGAGTCCAGTCTCCACCCCCAGGCCCTCTTGATAATATCTGCATCCAAATAAGAATGCACAACTACATCCTTTTTTTTTTTACTTGGGGGTGAGGAATTACGAGAAATCTGTGCCCTGTTGGGGTAGAATGTGATTCCATATTAAGACTCAGTGGTCCCCAAACTACCTTCAGTTCAACTTTGGTAAGGAGTAATCACTTTTCTGATCATCTCATTTTTTTTAAACTGCGAATTAAAAAGTATGACAAAACCGGAAAAATTCCTACTATTAAATAAAATTAGACATATTGCTATTTCTTGCAACTAGAAATCTTCAAGTTTCAGCAGGCTCTTATGTCAGAACAGTCTTGGAACATGCAGGTTCTTATCGTTAATTAGTTTCCATGGAAAAAATAAATACAAGTCAAAACATTTATTTTTCTATTTTTTCACTCTTCAGTAGTTAGGATGCTTAACTCAGGTGGTGGAAAATTGCCCTACAGCAGAAACAATTTAATTTAGAGCAATTTGAACCAATTTGTTTTCTACCTCGGTTTATATACAATGATACATACAGGTAAAAGCAATATAAAAATTCTTACCACGTCTTCTTCTGTCCATGCACAGATATCAAAAGACGGCAGCAACTGCATAAAAAACATGAATTGAAAGATAATACTGCTCCAATTATTATATCCTAATACAACAGTACTCTGGAACTGCTTTTAAATGCCTTTTGGTTTTTAATGATTTATAATTTTCATGGCCTTAAATAAGGAGAGGAAATAGGTCCCTTGTATGCAACCTTACAAAAAAACAAGTCTGTCTTTGAAATCTTATGGGCAGTATATATAAGAAGAGTACATCTGAATAAAGTTAAGTCAAGCAAATATTCTAAACATACAGTTACATCCATAGACTTGATCATCTTCTAATATAAAATATAACACGAGGTAGAATGCAATGCATTTAATCAGTTACTCTGTTTCACTAAAGAGAATAAATCTGACCCAAGTGCCCATTAGCTGGCACAGCACCTTACCAGCAAGGGACTAGTTTGATTCCTGGACCAGGTTCCATATTCCACAGGCCAAGCAGAGAGGAAAGTTTCGGAGCTAGAGAATACAGCTAAGGGTTGTACTCATGAGCACTTACTAAGTAATCTGAACATAGCATCACTTATATAAGGAACAGAGGAAAGAGAGAGACTAACAAATATATCCATCAGGTTTTTATAAGACTGAGTACTTATGGACATATTCATAAGGGTTAGTAGTGGTTTAGCGGCAGATTCTTGTGTTCTGTAACCACTGCCTCCGGCACTCGGCACATAACCTCCTTGAGATGCACTATTTCTGCAGCAGATCTCCTTACTGTCAATATTTTCTGCCACCACAATCAGTCAGTAGCATAACTTTTATCTCCAACACTGTTGGAGATAAGAGTTACACTCTTATACTCTCACCACATACACATCAGATACCTACTGACAAGTAGGTAGGTATCTGATGTGTATGTGGTGAGAGTGTAAGAAAAATACCTCTCAATACTGCATTATAAATGAGATATTTGGATATTGAGCTATGCACCAATCACTGGTGGACAAAAACCTTGACCAACTATATAAAAAACATTTTTCTTTATGGCATCACATCTGGCACAATCATTGCGATTTTTTAAAGAACATTATAGTTATTATTAGACATTTCAATCACTGGGGAATTTCAAAATTAATATAAAGTATAATAGTAACAACCAGCAGAATCACAATCATGAAAATGTAATCAAATAATTGATAGTTATAACATAAATAAAAGGTCTTTGGAGTTTACCTTTTTTATGTAGTACATGGACTTAGTCTAGAGAGAAATTTTGAGCTGCAACAGGTAGTTTACATAGCTGGAAACCCAGAATCAAGCAGTCAATTCATTATTCATTATACCCGGCCAAAGACATTCTTTTTGACCTGGAAGTTTCCTTCTGCTCCTTTGGGCTTATAATCAGAACCACGCTGGGATCTGGCTCTTTGAGCCTTCGTTCACAACCACCAGGGGATTTTTTTCACCTATTTTATATCCTCTTCCAGATTACTTTCGTCCAGTCATTGCAGTGACAGTATTGGCTTCAACAGGGCCTTTCCAGACCCCTGCAATCATGGCCCTAAATCCAGTGTTACCACTGCATTATGGCTCCTTCCCCATCCAGGGACTGTTAACACTACTTCTGCAGCATCCCCTGTCCTGGCTGACTTGAGGAGCTGGAAATTCAACCCAGGTCCCTCCGTATAGCAATGCACAGCACTGCCACTGAGCCATCGAGCTAAGATATTTCTCTGGACTGGATCTGTACATCCCACTTATTGCAAGGAATAAGGTGGTGCATTTGTTTAGAAATACATTAAGCCTCTTGGCACAGGGCTGTGTTAAAATCAGATGAACTTAAAGGATATCATTTATCAAGGTCCAAAGACACTGCACTCTGAAGAGTGAGTAAATCTATACATTTGTGAAGAAATAAAGATTAGGCTAATCACAGGGAAATTGAATAAAGCATCATGATTAGCTTACCTGCAAACTATTATTAATCATTGTTTCCCAATTGTATTCAAAGCTATGGTATTGCTTATCTGTACTGTTTTGTAGAGGTTGCTTTGTATGAATGTTGTGATAAATGAAATAATGATTTTACAGATAATGTACACATTGATTCAAGTGAAGAGACTCTCCTATCCTTCATTATCATCTTGACCCCAAATTTATTGACCTACCATCGTACAAAGGACAGACTGGCTATCGGGCTCTAGGAACACATTCAAGCAGCAATGAAAAGGGAGCGGAAGTAGCATCGCAACACAAACACCTGCATTTCCCTGCTACAAAATTTGTTTTTTAATGCATCAAGTTGCATGATGTTATTACCCTTTTTGTGATATGAATGCCCTCTGACAACTCAGATTGTCAGTATTCAGCATGTCAAAGTATTCCTGAAATTTTCATCACATCAAAGTGAGTCAAAAGCTTACAAAACCCCCCCCCCAAAAAAAAACAACCAGAAAGCATCCTGCTCGGTGGACAAAGCAATGTAATAAAAGGATGATGGTTAGTTAAGAGAAAAATCACTCTGTATCAAACAGCATTTCCCTTTTCAACTTACACTACTACCATGTCATTTGAGGTGCTTAGCAGGACGGCTATTAATACCAAACTTAGCTAATGTGAGTGCTAAAGTCTACAATCCACCCTTTCTGCTCCCTTGTGTTCATTGTGACTGGCAGATATGGTGGTATCACATCAGAAAGGAGCCAAATTAAGCAGGCAGTGACACCAATATAAATCTTTATTTAATTTTGAAAAAGACTAAAAATAGTAGTATTGGTTATACAGATTCATATCTGTTATTCTCTTTCTTAGCTTTCCACCCAAGATTAAAAAGCCATCACTTTACACTAGTAAATTATTCTGTATATATAATTAGTTATGCATATGTTATAATCTCTTCAATCCAACAGCTATAATGGAAAATTTTCATGCGTCATAGAAGTTATTCTATGTATCATTTGTTATTCCAACTCTCCCAGAACCCTGTGACAATATGATAAGTCGTTACTCTTTCTGTATCTGGATCTCTATTCTTGTTTACACTATATGACAGTGCAGGGTTGATGAATCATAAAACAGACCTTGAGTAATCTTTTGGTCAACTCAAAGCAGATTGTGTTCTTACAGACACTTGGCTGTGACATTATTAGTGGAATCAAGTAGTAGGAGAATTTGATAATTGAGAAAATACTTATTTTACACGCAAAATATTCAATAATTTGAAAGAAAATAGCTATGATTTAAGTAATACATTTTTAATTTGAAAGTGGAAATGGCTCTTCATTAGCAGAATGAAATAAAGTCCTGTATTTGCATGTTTAACTTATTTTTGGTTCTCTAAGAGACTAAAAAACATGCTATACTCAGTCACTACACAATGCTTTAACAGCTGACTTTTAACATGGCTTACATTAGTAAACAGGCCCCATTCGCTGTAAAGTGTGTTCATGCACATTATCATGTGGTAGCACACCTTAGTAAATCAGCCCTTTATTTCTCAAGTTTAATCCCCTAATGAGGAAAAAAAAAACATCTCAACTTGCCAATGTACTGATGATTTTTGCATTTGAAATCAAATGAATTACTTTATATCAGAGAATTCAAATTATTAAATATTTTAAAACAAAGAGAAAAGATTCTGGAGAGAAATGAATCCCACCAGTAATCTGTGTTACCTCGCAAGAAACCTTGGCAAAAATTGAATAAACAGGTTCTATTTTTTTTTTTTTACGTGTACGTAAAACGCATGACATTTTCATCCCTGCTCTGCACAATGGATAGAGTAAGAAGACACGATTATTACACTTTGATGGTTTATTATGGACTTTTCCTTTAAGGACTGAAGGGCCCTGTGTTACTGCATAGCAAACTACTTGTATCAGAAACAGATTTGACAGGAGCAGAAATTATTAAAAGTGTACATGGTGCATAAGCATATGCAGGAACTAGAAAATAATCAAAATAACAGAATTTTTCAGGATTGCATGTGACTGTACTTGTTCAATATTCTACTTGCTGTGATATACACGTGGTTCTATTTTCAAAAGGATTTCTCCCACGCTGAGTCTACAGCAAAATCCTTTTGAAAATAAAGCCGGTCTTTCCAGATGTTTTTTTCTTTTAATCATAAAAGGCAAAAATCTAAAGGATGCATTCTTCATTCTGTGAATTTAACTAGAAAATACAGGCAACCACTATTCAATACCTTCATGGTTACAGAGAACACACGGATTCAGAAACATTTACTGTCAAAACGTTTATTGCAAAATAGTGGCGCAGAACAAAGAGAACACAAAATAAAAGAAGTTCACATCATTTTTCATGATACCAAATAAAAGAAAAGGTGACTACACTACAGTTTTGCACTGGAAAATCAAATTCATACTTCACCATAAATTAAATAGGATGCAATATCTCAAGGGCTGTGAAACAACACAATCTTAGCGAACGAGCAAATTTCTTTTTTTATACCAAAAGACAATTTCCTTGTATAAGCTTTGGGTTTTACACTTTCCAGGTGAAAAGGATGGGGCACAAAGTTTTCTAGACAGTGGAAGTATTTTTGTTCATTGCTCATAAACTGCTACATCTGTGACATAAACCTCACTATTTCTTATTATTCTTCACTAAATCTTTTCAAGAACGCAAATGCTATGCGTGCAGCAGCACCTGACATTAGAAGTGGTATAACATTAACATCAACTACAGTGTTTGTCATAGGCAGTTGGAACACCTATTTTCTAACTGAATATTTCCATATAGCAAGAAGTCCCATCTTGTGGTTCTCACTGCAGGCTTAGAGTCCTGTAGTTTTACAGGTTTTATTAGTACTGACTTGTTAAGTTTGAGAAAAAAAATTGCTTCAGGTAAAAGGCCTACCTATCTGCATGAACACCAAGAGATAAATAAGTTTGGTTGCAAAGGCAAACCAAAATGTTAAATTGGATTCAAAAGTGGCCTTAGTACAGAAACAGGGTGCACCTTAACATTTAACTAGACTGCAGTAACTGATATGCTAAACCTTGAAGGATTACTTTATGTGCACACAAAATCCGAATGGTTATGAGAGGCTTTCATATAATTTCTTTCTTGTCCAAACTACAAAGCAAAGGTGACTAGTTCGGTTGCTCAAAGGGTACTAGTCTGAACCAAGAAGAGATGTTCACACTTTTCCAGAAACATATTCAATCATGATCTTCGGCTCCCCTTTCATTGTCTTCTAAAATCCAAGGGTGACATATAATTCCTTTTAGCATTCTCAGACGGGAAGAAGTGTCCAGTATACTTTGTAATAAAGACATCTGGATGGCTGCTGCCCTCATCTTATTTCATCTATATTAATATCATTACTTTTAAATACAAATAAAACAGATACAATAAATCAAAGACTTGGATTAAGTGTAAGAAACAGACCAAGCTTTTATCCATCTATAAACTCTATGGGCCAGATTTAAGTTTCGGACAAAAGCAGGGGGGTGGATACAGAACATCTACAATTCAGTTTGTTTCCATAATTTTGAATAAATTTGTGCGATTGCCATGTTTGTCCAACTGGATGCATAGAAATTAAGGACAATAAACAAGTGGTAAGTGAAATAAAATAATTAGACTGAATTAATATATTTGGGCCTAGCTTTCAAGAGCTGTATTTCCTTTGTGCACTAACCTGATGAAGAGAGCTTAGCTCTCAAAAACTAGTCACAAATATATTTTTGGTAGACTAACTTAATATATCACGCACAACTTGTTTATCTGTTGTACAGTTTTGAAACAGCATATCTGCTGCTCCAGGATTTAGTTTCCTGGAGCTTCTGTAAAGGAACAAAATTCCTCAGAAAACAAATCATACAAGCAAGTCCGTGTGTAAAATCTGCTGCAAGACATTTGTCCAAAATGCCAAATTTAAGAATTGGGCTTTCACTCCAAAGTACTTCTGTACAATTTTGTGTTTGCATTTTTCTCTGGAAGATTTTACTTTCCAGAGGTCCCGGGAAATGAAATCCTTGGCCAAACTAAAATGCTGTTTCAAAATTCAAGCAAACTTTTTATTGTACTTATGGCTAAAACGTAAATGTGGCCTTGTGACTCTGGAGAGAAGGGCCAGAGGTGCTAGTTAGATTCCTGAAAACATTAACTTGCCTTATTGTTATCTCAATTACTTCCCCTTTGGATCTTACGCTCCTTTTTTTGTTCTGATGTGTTTTATCTCTGGTGCTTTATACGTTTCTGGAATGAAATGTATGTACCCCTTATGGTAATAATCTGTCTTTCTAAAACTAATTTCCAAAATCCATTCTTCAGTCATTTTTGCTATATTTATGCTTTGTATGTATCAAAGTGGTGCTTGCATAGAGTTTTAAATTCCACTAAAGACCATAACAGCTCTCTTGATTTTATTTCCATTGGAAATGGTGGAAGGAGCCAACTGGGAGGAGCTTTCTAAAACTCAGCAGCATTAATATTTCACTAGAAATAAACTATTCATTAGAATGAAAGAGAAGAATCTTTTCAATTGTCAACTGACTTATCTAAAAAACTCCACTGCTTTATGTTGCCGGGATATAACAGTTTTAGATCTCTGACGAGGAACTGGTGGAGAATCTGCTATCTGCCAAACTGTATAATCCATAAAACTGCATTGTTAAGCAGCTTCAGAGATCATTTTAAACTTCACTTGGGCAGTTAATGGCCCATAACATTGTCCACAACACATAGCTTGGGCAGGGAGGTTTTTTTTTATGTGTGTGTATGTGCATATACGTGAGGTGAGGGCGTTAAGTGGCATGCAGGGAAGGAGGAGAACTAGGGTTTAGCTGCACACGTGGCTACAGAACAGCAAGCAAGCAAAAGGAAGATTTAGTGTTGAGGCTTTAACAAGTAGGTGAACCAACCACCTTGAAATAATGTGTACCTTGGTTACATTAACGTTCAGCATACAGCTTCAGTCCCTAACCCAATCCAAGAAGCCAAAGTGGAGCCTGGCTCCCCAGCAGATCCTCAGATACATACAGTATAGAAGCAATGGAGGGGCTCCCCAAATTTTATGGCACCTGGGCTGGGGATCCATGGCAGGGCTAGGTTTAGTTGGACAATCCAACCAGAGGCATGCAAGCTGGGTTTTTTGGCTGACATGGCCAAGCATAAGTTTTTGCCACACTTCCCTCATGCCTCGCTCTCGGTTACAACGATACAGTTTTCTAATATTTTACTAATGTTTAACAAATGCAAGAGTTATTAATTAGTGTACAGCATTTATCTGTTGATTTCCTCCCTGAATCTGAATGTTCTGTAATTGAAGCTGTGGCAGCTATACTACCACATATTATTCCTTGTCAAAATGGTGCTTATTTACGGTGTGGCAAGGAGGTGTGAACAATGCCAGCTGGCTCAGATTAAACCCTATGCAGACCACTGGCAGACTGACAAAACTGTTTGTGCAAAACATCAACACTCAGAGAAATCCTGATCAAGGAAAGTCTCAGATTGCCTTTTACATTTTTTTTTTTTAATTCTGGATTTTATTACACAAAATACATGAAAACTATCCTATAAAATATGGAGCTATGTTTTTTATGCCTTGGTTTATTTATTTTTTTTATTACTTACTCATTTCTTTATCATGCCCTGGAAAACTATAAATGTGTACCGTTTTTATGTAATAAAGGAAAAAAAGCTCTCTTTCAATTATCTGTATTAATAAAACTATCTTTCACAAACTTGCTCTAAATTAGCAAAAAACATATACTTCATGTCAGTACAGGTGCCAGCTCTGTGGGTGCAGTGGGTGCCTGAGCACCCTCAATATTGCACAAACTCCTTCATTACATCGGGGGGGGGGGGGGGAGTTAATTTATGTTCAGTTTAGCACTCCTAATCATTTTGAAAAGTTGTCTCCTATGCATGCCAGTTCTTCTGCAAATAATCTGCCTGATTCAATAAGGCTTTTCTCCCATTCTGTACCTATGGGAAAAATACCTTGATGAATCAGGCCTAATGCTAGTGAGAGCATGATAAGGATATAGCCCTGGTACTGAGATCCGGGACTCCATACTGAAGGGCTATTAAGTTTAGAAGAGATAGGACTACAATGTACACTTCTGGGCAGCTGACCTAGGCTCAAAGACAGACCCTGCCAAGCAAGTTTAAAAAAAACGCTATCATGTAAATTTTAAAAGCGCTGAGCGCATGAATTACAGGGGTTATGTGTGTGGCCGTTACGCGCCGAAGTGCCAGGCCGGGGGGTGGAGTCTGGGCAGGGAGGAGCGGGCCGGGACAGCGCCATTAGACGCTGTCCTGGGGAAGCACGTGCCAGCAGCCGGCTGGAGCGTGGGTTCTTCTGCTTTCGAGGAGCAGTAAGTATAAAAATAAAATAATTGGGGCTAGGTAGGGTTAGGTTAGGGATCGGGGAGGAGAAGGGAAGAGGGAGGGACGTTCCCCTTATTGGAGCGGACTGGGAGGGAACTGGGTAAAAGGGCGATCGCGTCACCCTGCGTAATTTGAAAATCCCCCCCGCATGCGCGAGTCGTGGGCTGTCCGCACATGCATGCGCAGATGGTAAAATCCGATGCGCATGTGTGTGCGGCCATCATATTTTATAACATGTGCGTGGCGACGCGCGCATGTTATAAAATCAGCGCATCCGTGTGCGCGTGCCAGGAACCGTGCATGGGTCTTGAAATCGAGCCCTATGTGCATAATTTTAGTTTCAGAATTCACTTACATGAGTACAAGAGTCCATGTAGACTTTGCATCTTTTTCTGTGAGTGGAGAAAGAGCACATGCACAGATCTGAAAATGCCGTCCTGCACATTCTCTCCCAACCTAAACACATTCCAGGAATGTCCCTTTGTAATGTGGCTAAAAGCAGATGAAACTCGTGCAAACGTTAGCCAATTTACCTGGGTGTAGTAACTTGGGCGGTGGCAGCTTGGGAAACAGCCAGAAAAACAAAGGTGATAAGACTCTGGCTGTTTCCTGATGTGTACTTTTATTTATAGTGAAAGCAAACAGAAAAACAGCTGCAGCTCACCTTGCTGTTCTGACAGTATTCAAACATCTTATAGAGAAACTTCCTTTCTGTTCTCTGGGGCCTTTCCCAACCCTCTGAGCTCTGGTCTCTTATCCCTGGTCTGCAATGATCCACCCTAGCCCAGAATTCCTTGCTGGGTCGGGACTTAAGGAGAACCAGTACAGATAGCTGTGGACGGTCCTTTAAGCTGTCCTGAGGGAGTTTCTGATATACTCCCTCACATTGGGTAAATGGGGTTTGAAAATTGACCTCACAATACATACCCTGACTGAAAACCAAAGTCTTACTATAAGATGGCAATAATCATCTTCGTACTTTTCAACAGATTTATTGAAAGTACAAACATATCATCTCCACAAACTGTCAAATCTCTACTGTCCTGTAATAAAGTGTATTACTAGCATCACTCTCCCCTCACCCGTGCAAAATGACCTATCTGAAAATTGTCCTCCTCAGAAGGGCTAACAGTATGCAGAAACAATTAGCTGGGTTTTTAATAAACACAGACATTCCCGGAGGCTTTGAGGTCGGGAGGAGGAATCCAGTACCTGTACGTGGGGATTTTTAAAAGTACACATGGTACTGTACAACCTTCCCTTCCTCTCCTGCACAGATAGTAGGTACAATGTGCACAGTGGCTTTTAATGTATGCACTCCATGCTAATTTCCAATGAGAAGCTAGCCAGGTCGTTTGAAAATTAGTTACAAGGTGCAAGCGGTAAAAGTAGCAAAGTTGTTTGCAACTTTACGGGCTACTCGACACTGTCCCCACATCTCCTTAAGTTTTTGTCGCATGTACAAAATGGGGTCTTAGTGAACAGGTTCTTAAAGCTGTAGGTCCTCTTAACTAAAGTTTTGCTTTAACCATGGAAATTGTAAGGCACATTCTTTTTAAACAACTCTACATGAAGCAAAATATAATTTGAGCTAGCAATAATTTTCTTCTTTCTGCCCTTCCAGTTGCTCGCTCACCATGGTGGAGCCCATCAGAGAGCAGAACCAATCAGGTAGGCTTCAAGCTGCTCTGATTGACAGTGCTGTGGTTTGAGCAGCTAGGAGGGAAGACAGAAGGGGAGTTATTTGCTGCTGAAATTACATATACTGGCAGATTCTTTTAAACTGAAAAACATTTCGGGCAAAAAAATAAAACTGTTGCTTTATGCTGATTAGCTTTGCAGAAATAAAGTGGCCTACATTTTATACCCAAGCTGGTTGTCTGTATGTACAAAAACTGAAATCAAAGAAAGGAAAGCAATTTAAAACTATATACACATACTCATTACTCTGCCTAGAGAATTTAGAACATACAGTAAGATCTTTTGGTCTTGCTGTAAAAGATGTGGCATTTACAAAAATATGTTACTTACATCAAGCAGAAAAAAAAAAACCCTACCACTACCAGCCTTCAAGGACTACAATTCATCTCATAAAGGTCAGCACTCACAATTATCCTCTTTGCTGATTTTTTTGGCATTTCTTTTGATATTTTTTATGATCCTTTTCCCACCTTTCTTTTTCACAGCATCTGCCTCACTACAATCACCTTCTTTTGACTATGCGCAATTGTAATGTGGAGGATGAAGGATGTCAAATTAGCTTCTCAGTAATAACCTACTTCCTTTTTTATAGTAAGAGGAAAACCCTAATTTTCACTTTTTTGCCTATCATTGAGAATTGCTCCTAGATGTTGCATAGTTACATCATTAATGAATCCAGGAACAGCACCATACCTCTAGCACGCCACCTAATGATTTTCCTCAATAGATCTCACCTACTTGTCTTCAAATGCACTTCAAAGTTTCTTTATTGTACACAGAACAGTAATGATGGCTATGAGGGTGAAAAAAAATAAACTTTGAAAAAGCAAATCCATGTTTTCTTTTCCACCCTCATGAGTAATAAACAATGAGCACTGTGAATGACAATACAATATTTTGCAAGACTATAGTGCAAGGCATGTGCACAAAAATGTTGTATAATCATAATCATTTGTTGTCACTTCCAAATACAACTATCTGAAATTCATGTTTACAGAGAAAACTCTCTCCAGGTTTCCAAAAGCCACAGGAAATTCTGCACAGTAATTAAATGGTTCTGTACTGAGCCATTAACATTTCTGTCATCAAGCCTCATGTTGTAACGTGAATGGAAACTGTACTCATACTTATTAACAAAATATGCATGGTTCAAACAATTTCAGAGCTAAAAAAAAAACATGTAATCTTAATAAACATAAGTCTTCTCACATACAAGCATGACTGACCTAAAACAATTTACATTGCTTTTTTTTTTTTCTGTTTGTGTGTTGTAACATGGCTTGAAATGCTAGGGCCTTCTCACTCTCAGATAGTGAACCTTGAAATCAGTTCCTAAATACAGCAAGGCAGAAAGCTCAAGTTATCAGTGCTCCGTTTCAATCACTGCTCTCATCTGACCAGTCGAAATCACTGAACCCAATAGCCATGTTGATTTTCGTCCCTTTTCTGACCGAGGTGGTTTTGGAAGAATTCTGCTTGGCTTGCATGTTTACCTGCATCCCAGAGTGCAGGTCAGGTCCTCCTACATTGATAGAGAAGATATTTCCAAAGCCCTTCATCATGGCCTGCAGACTTTGGTTCATGCCATCTACCTCCCCGTTACTGGTGGCTGTGATCTGACAAGACATCTCTGCACTGTTTGACTCCTCTGTTTTAGATTCAAAGAAAGACTTCTGAGAGATTCTCCCAGTAACAGGAAAGAAAAGCTATTAAAAAGGAGGAAAGGACAGAAGTAAAAGCAAAGTTACAATCAATTTATAATCAAAGACAAGGCAACAGATTAGTGGGCAGTAAAAGGAAAGTAAAATGATGAGTGAATGAATTAAAACATGAAAGCAAGGTTTTATTCAACAAGCTTGAGCTTTGATCTTTATAAAAAAAAAATAACTTGCAAAGAACTAATAAACAGTTTGGAAAAGAAATGCAGGTTGCTAAGGGAATAATGAAGACCATACATAAAGATGCTTTTCAAATACATGTGTTCTTTTTTTTTGTTTTTTTTTTACAAGAATGGCATTCATGATTTCTCTAGTTTGATATGATGTTATCAAAGAAAGCTAGGCCTTGAGAGACAAGACTGTAACTGAATTGCCAAGTTTCACACTTAGGTCTTTTGATTTTAACTTTTTCACGGATTTCCACCTGTAATGTTTCTGTTTATTTTTAAGTCGGCATTCAGCGTTTTTTTCCATATTTATAAGTTTCTTAGTTCTTTCAGTAGACATAAGCATAAATAAAGAATCAATGCCCTACTTCATAAAATGAGAGCTTTTTAAAAAAAATTTCTGCTTATGTTTATTTTCAATAGTTCTTTCCTCCCTGGTTTTCACTAGCAGACGTATCTGCCCCCCATCATTCACATCCTTCAGTCATCGTCACTTACATCTATCTTTTTATACGAAGACTAAACATGCTTCCATCGGGGCCACTCAGACCTGGGTACGCTGCGGAGATGGTGCGCCCAGGTCCGGTCAGAGAGGGACAATGGCTCCCGCTGTGGCAGCCCCTGCCAGCCGAGGGGCAACAACAAGGCTGTGCCTTGAGGGCGACCTGCAGGCAGGCAAGGATTCATCTTGCTGCCTGGGCATGGCATCTGGGGCTGAGGGAGAGTGGTCAGTGGAAGAAGAGAATTAAAGATGGAGGGCAAACAGAGGGGAAAAAACTGATAAAGGGCAGGCATATTTAGCATTAATACAGTAATTACAAAAATTAATTAAATTCCTGAAAAAAAGTTTAAGGTTTTGGAGTACAGACCCAAAAGTATTATCCTATTGTTTTGTTTTTTTAAGAAGAATCCAGAAATGACTGCACTGAATATAAAGGTTCATCAAGCAACATTTTATCACCATATATTTGCAAAAGGTCAATCCTAGGCTAGGAGAACATGGAACAGAAAAGAACCCCTTAAGTTGTTTATTATATTATATATTTTTCTTAGTGCCTTCTGTTTTATCAGCCTACCTCATTTGGACACAACGGCTTAAATTTTATAGATCATTTCTGGATGCTCCAATCTCAGCTTCCTCGGACTGTTTCTGACTCCCATTAGGAAACTGCTTGCAGATTACAGGGCCCCTTAAAGGGCCCAGCAAGGAAACCAATGTTCTGACACCAGCTACACCGAAATTATAGTACACATCAGCTTTTATCAACCAGAGAGAGTGGCAACAGTTCCTCACTACCATACTGCCACACTAAGGCATTCCAGCAAAGTCAACTTCTGGGCTGGCTATGGTGAACTGAGGCTTTATTGCCCTCCCTCCAGTTCTTACTTTATAAAACACCGAAGGCTATGCCACTCCTGGAGAAGAACTGCCCTTCAAAAGAAAAAGTGAAATTTCATTTCAGACATATACTTGTGTGTGTGTGTGTATATATATATATATATGAACTAGAAAGAAGCAGCATCTAGGATACTTAAATATGTTTTTTACCTGATTTTACTTTAATGCGTTTATTATTTTATTTTTACTGATGCTCTCCAACCTGGTAAAACTTGGGAAATGATGCATAAGTATAAAAATAAAAAAAATAAAAATTTAAACTGATCACTCATCACTCTAATATAGTCAGTTTTAAAAGTTTTAAAATGATTTGAGTAATATTTTCTGTGTCTTGATGTTCACTGTTCTGCTACTGATGACATTTCTTTAACTGTTAATTATAAAAAAAACTCTTGGATAATAGATTTACAATTTTAAGTTACCGTACTTAGCCCAAATATGACATTTCTATCACTGTATCTGTCATATATAACCATTGGCCCCACAAAAGCTCTTTCTTTTTTCATATTTTTTTTAGATTTTATGTTGCTCGTTTACTTGGGTTCCGTGCAGTGCTTGAGTACAATTTAATCTCACAGATTGAAGTATACGGGTAGTAACTTTTCCTTTTTGATGAGCAACAAAAAATCTAAAAAAAAAAAAGTGACCCCCCCCCCCCCCCCCCCTCTCCAGCTTCTGTGGCACCAATGATTATATGACAGATACAGTGATAGAAATAGCATATTTGGCTAAGTAACCGCTCGGTGTTGCGAAGGTCCCTTTATTCTATTGAAAAGTCTTTCGTCTTAAAACTTAAAATTGTAAATCTATTATCCAAGTATTCTTCTTATAATTAACTTTTTAATACACTTTTGGACTTGGACTTTTCTCGTGTGAGTATTTATTTGACTGCTGCCATTTTGGGAATAGAGATCTGACTCCTGAATCAAAGGGAAAGCTTACCCTTAAAGTCTGTGCTAATTTCACCGCTTGGAGCCAGAAAAGATTCAGTAGTGACAGGCAGGTTCAGCGCTACATTTGCTCCCTGGATTCAAGTTGCATTAAATAACCCAGAAAAGATCTTTCTGAATTCAGAAAATGTCAGCATGGCTGTGCCTCTTACTGCCTGAAGTTTCCCCTCGCTCTTCTAGCAGCAAAACCCGAGTGCACTGATGAATCAGCGACAGTGCAAACAAAGAATATCCTTTCACATTCATTATTCATTTGTAGTCTCAGAACTGACAGAACCCACTATAAACTTCATCAGTGGCAGAAAAGTAACAAGAAAAGGACCGAGTGAAGATAAAAACTGGTAAATTTACTTTTCATTACAAAAAAATAGTTAAGACTATAAAGAAATGAGAGATCCTGCAACGTTAATATTTTAAATTGTGGATGTTTTTATGTATCTTGCCTTGAAGAGTGGAATGTGTGAGAAACACATTTTTATTAATAATAACAAAAATAAGAAGAATAAGCATATAAATTGGTCTAATTTAAACCAATCAAGTCGCAATCCAAAAATTGAATTCAGACAGAAATTTAAAGTTAATGATTTGTATTTTTATGATTTTAAGTGTTTGTGGCATAACGATATTCGCAATATGATAAGGTATATTTTTTATTTTAATGCACAGCCACTATTAAAATAACCAAACTGCTCACTATTTCCTATTTTATAAATTATTGCAGTGCTCTCAATGGAAGGGCTTTGATTAATTAGAAATTTTCTCCCATACTGTGATTATGGTAGAAGCCTGAAATAAATCAAACTCCACTTTAATTGTGTTATTAGCAAAAGGTAGATTGGGAACAGAACATTGTCCCTTATTAGCTACATTCAGTAGTAACAATATTTGTATTCATATAGCACCTGTCATCCAAATGGAATTTATCAAATGATTTTTCCCATAGGCACAGAATAGGAGCCAGTAATAAACTAAGTCCACTGTTCTATACGGGAAGATTTTCAAAGGGGTACGCCGCGTACCCCCCGAAAACCTACCCCAAACCCCCCCTGCGCGCGCCGAGCCTATTTTGCAAAGGCTCGGCGGCGCGCGCAAGCCCCGGGGCTTGCAAAAAGGGGCGTCGGGGGCGTGGCCAGGGGGGCACGGTTAGGGATCGGGGGCGTGTGGGCGGTCCGGGGCGTGGCCGAGTGCCCGACATAGCGGCCTGGGGTCGGGGCCTGCCGTGCCGGCGCGCATAAGTTACTACTGCCCGAGTAACTTCTCCGATAAAGGTGTGTGTGTGTGTGGGGGGGGGGGGGGTTAGGTAGGGGAAGGGAAGGGAAGGTGCGGGGGGGGGGGTAGAAAGAAAGTTCCCTCCGAGGCCGCTCCGATTTCGGAGCGGCCTCGGAGGGAACGGGCAGCGCCCGCAGGGCTCGGCGTGCGCAAGTTGCACAAATGTGCACCCCCTTGCACGCGCTGACCCCGGATTTTATAAGATACGCGCGGCTACGTACTTATAAAATCCAGCGTACTTTTGTTCGCGCCTGGTGCGCGAACAAAAGTACGCGCGCGCGCGTATGTTTTTAAAATCTACCTCACATTGTGTTAAAATAGTTTCCGTGCATTTGCATAACATATATATCTTTAAGCATGTCTTCATAAAAAACTGGGAAGCAATTTTAAGTTGCATGCCTTTAAAAATACAATATCGTTCAATTTTTCCTGTGTTACAACATCTCCACTGAAAATAAATCTTGTTAGGTGTATTTTGATGAACAAACATCCTCTGGAAAATTCCATCAAGTCTGTCTTGTATTTCTTTAAAGTAATGGTTCTCAACTGTTACTAAATTGCGCTTTGTGTGGGCTCTGACTTCCTACCAGCCTGGCAACCAGAGTCACTCTGGCCTAGCACTAGAGCAAAGCCAATTCTATAGGAGGCTTGGTGAGCATTCAGGGAGTTCTGGGAGAGGGAGGGAGCCTGAGTAGGGTCTGGGGGAGGGGGGGGGGGGGGGAGAGGAGAGGAGATCAGGGCAATATTTTTTAAACATTTTTTCCCCCTACAACCAGCAAGAGTTCCTCATCATATCACTCTCCAGGATCTACTTGACTCTGTATCCATTCTCTTGCTGTAGATCTCACATGACATCTACTGTTTTGCTTTTATGCTTTTGTTTTTATTTATACTGCTCTCTGAGATTTGTTAGACAATTTGTTTACATTACAATGTTTATTTTGATCTAGTTTACCCTCTTCCAAGTTCCACAACCTTGTTCTATGTAATGCCTATTGGCAAAAATTTATGTTCAGTTTCAATGTAAACCGATGTGATTTGTATTTCATACAGGAACACCGGTATATAAAAATCTAAAAATAAATAAATAAATAAATAAACTGGGCCCGGGAGGGAGGACTCAGCCCACAGGTAATTTTCCCATCAGGTGGGTGGGAAGAAAATAGAAGTTAAGGGGGTGAGATAAAGACTCAAGGTTCATTTTCTTACTTCCGGCTTGGGGGTAGATGTGGAGGCAGGACAGAAGCTGCAATTAGGCAGGCAAATCGGGCTGATGGGATGTGGAGAAACACTGCCTTGGAAGGTGGAGAATAAGAGGGTTTAGCTGGCTAGCACTGATTTTTAGGGCTAGCTGGCTAAATATAGGCACATTGAGGTCCATTTTCAAAACCATTTAGCTGGATAACACAAAAGTTATCCAACTAAATGAAGATTTACCTGGCTAGATTTCAGCTGGTTAACTTATTAGCCAGCTAGAATTTAACTGGAGAAGTTAGGGGCAATCCGGAGGCATAACTGGTAGGAGCTGAGTTTGCTGGTTAACTCCAATATTCAAAGTTAGCCGGTTAATAAAGATGACTAAGTCTGGTCATGCCAAACAGCTGTCCTAAAATTAGCTGGTTAACTTTAAGATACCAGTTATATTCAATAGTGTGGCTGAACTAAATCAAGGTGGCAATATTTTGGTGAAATTTCAGCCTAGCTAGCTGGGTTCTGCTGAAAATCAGCTTAATTAGGCTGCCCAAGATATGGTGGCTAAATTAGGAACCCTGGCCCTTTTTAAAAATTAACTTCTGTATTTTTTAACATTTGAACTATAAAGTGATTTTTATAAATATTTTTCAGAGGGAAACGCCTAACATATTCAAAAACTAGCAACACTTTTGTAGATGTAGTTGCCTTTTAAGTGTTAGCAAGAACGGAAATCCATGCGAAATGGATAGATCAGAGAACAATACTTGCTTCTTTCAGTAATGCCAGCAGCACATGAAAAAAAAAAAAACAGGAAAGCAAGCACCTTATAGACACTGGACTATAGATATATATATAGATATATATAGATATATAAATATATATAAAATATTGGCATCTAGACAGCTATTTATTAAAGCTTTTCTCCCATTTTGTGTCTATAGGAAAAATCTTTAGTAAATAGGGCCCTAAGTGTCTCATGCAGTGTTCTGTGTGGGTGGATTCATAGCTCAGCATCTTACTAATGGAAGAGATTCAAGCAAGCCGAGAGAGCAGGAACATACCTGGGGGGCTGGGGAAAGCAGTCAGGTTTTCTCATAACAATCAGTCCGCATGTTCAAAGCTGCAACTTGTGTGAAATTTTATTCACATACACATGCCAAATATACTGTGCTCACTGAACGAGTCGCAAGGAAGCTGGAAAGTCTCACAATATATTTGTAGGTTAGTATGGTTTAAACGTGCACTATGCATTTTTATTATTTAAAAAAAAAAAAAAAAATCATATTATGTAACTACAGTTTCCACTTTATATTTGCTGCTGTAGCTAACACAACAAACACGAATACTAAGAACTAAATAATAAGGGCTTCAATAAAATTCTGTATTAACACCATAATCCACAAGCTTAAATTTGATTATCTTTTCCTGTACCGGATGCATAAGCCCTTTTTTTCTATAATTTATAAAATCAACTAAACCATGCCCAGAGATATTTGTCATTAAGAACACTAATTAGAACAAAGCTATAGCGGGGCTTCCAGACAAAGTAAGCAGGAGGAAGGCTGGAGATGGAACTGGCTGGTTACATGGCTATAGCCCAGCCATCCATTAAGAGAATATTGGTCAAGACTCGTTTACATTTGTAAACAGCGTGTCTGGTCTGCAGGGATCAACAGGAAGTGAAACCCCAATGAAGATTCAGGCCCATGGACACTTGGCAAGAGGCAGGAAAATGGAAATGTATTTGCTGCCGTGGAGGATAGGGTAAAGTGAAAAACAGCAGTGGTCTCTTCTAATGTCTTACTACAGCCAATGAGACCTGTACTTTTACAACCAGGAGATTCGGAGGTAAATATTCCAGAAGCAAGCGAGTTTGCTGTTGCTGGGGCTGCAGTCACTGACTGAATCTTAGTTGTTTTCTAGGTAAGTTCTCATAGTTAGTCCTTAGCTTTATAAATGACAGACAGTTCATTTCTGCCAAAAGTGATTCTAGAATTGAAATGTCACAGAAGATACTGTTCCCAAATTATTCATTTCTGTGAACTTGGGGGTTTTACAAGTGCCAGTGTTTCCCAGCAGCTACTCAGGCCCAAATGGTGTCAGCCTTGGATGGCTGAGCTTAAGAACTGTGCCGTCCAGTTTGGGAAGTATCCTTGCAATGAGAAAGGAGATGTGTCCCTTTCTCTTCAAGCAGATAGAGTCAACTAGTCTGGTTTTTTTGCAAATGTAAAGGCGACCGATCCAAATAAAGTAAATTGACATTTGTAAGCTAGAGGGACTTATGCAGGAATGGAAATGGTCAGAAAAAAATGTTTTAACAGAAAACAGAGTTGCATCTGTTTTATTTGCATGGCAGACTAGATCTGCCATCATTAACTACAGTACTATGCATGTTAAGAGTTGAATGCACTTGGAAGGGAATGAGGCACTTCCCAGGGATTATGCTGCTATTGCAGCCTTCAGTCACTGCTAATTAAGAAAGAAAACGCATGTGAAACCTGAAGAGCTGAGTAATAAACTCACACTGTACATACAGGTATTTTTAACATGACTCAATGATACAATGGATATGTAATTTTCATTTTCTCCATATGAGAGAATATGCTTTATAGTTGTTTTTCTTTAGTACTTCACACATAAATAGCTATACAGGCTGTCATTTTAAATCTAGAATACTGCTGATTGGATTTAAGTTAAAATGAATAATGTCAATTGGCCACTACTGTCACTATATCCATAATGTTCAGTTTCAATTTGATCAGTTGAATCACGTATCAAACATTACATTTTCAATATATAGAGTTCTTATATGACTCTTGAAAGAAACTTTCTCTCTTGCTTACTACTACAGAGTCTCTAAAAAGAAAGTCTGCATTTTAATAATAGAAGCAGGTGTCTGTGTAATAGATTTGGTCTAAAACTGATAGGAAATGAATTGTAGACCAAGACATTTACACTCCTGTTTCAAGAAATTGATAAGAAGGGAATGGAATTTTTTTTTTTTTTTTTTGGTTTCTGAGGGAGTAAGGTATGCTTACAACTCCTGTATCCCACTCACTCCCCAGCATGAGTTCATGAGAGGGCATTTTTGATATCTAAGATAGCGAAAAATCGACCAGGATCATTATCTCCATTTCTGTTTTAATCAGCTCTTCCTCCTGTGTATCATTGGTTGATTTATTCTCTGCTATCTACAGCACAGTGGCATATTTAGCCTGTTAAAGACTATATTGTGTTTTTTAATTTCTAAAATATTCAGTTCACATTTCATAAGACCCGATCCTGTACCCATGATTTTGTCACCGTGTTCCCTATCTCAGGTCCTTTTAATTCCTTGGCCACTAGTGCTCACACTAACAACAACAGGGAAAATGGATAGTACAAACATTCTACAGCCCTGATCTGCTGCAAGGTTAGATATGTACCGTGGTCCCTTTTTCAAAGCAAACTGACTTGGGGGAGAGGGGTGGGTCCAAAAAAGCATTTGTTGTGAAGATTTATTAGAGAAGAGCTTGACTGTTATTAGTTATTTCACAATAATGACTTGGAGTGTGACATCTACGGTTTGTTAAAAGAAGTGAGTAAAGAAGCCTTAGGGATTAGTGAATAAAAATAATTTAAAAAAAATGATACATTTAGTTTCCACATGTATGGTTTTTGAATATACATGTACTATTCTTGCAGGGACAGTACTGTATATTGTACTATAAAGTGGTGCTTAGAATAACAATTTACATTCATTCCATATACAGTGCACATGACACCCTTTGTAGAAAGTCAAAAGTACTATATGCTACATGCTGCCATGCACCAGTGCAAGCTTCAAACCTCAGAGCAACAGCCATTAAATAACTCTGCAGATATAAATACTCACTGGCGTATGGGACTGCTCCGTCAGCTTCTGCTCCCACATCTTTAAGCGTCTCTCTCGCTCCTTTAACTCTTGCTCCTTAAAGCTCAGATCCCGCTCCAGTTTCTTTAACCTCTCTAAGGTTTCTTCAATTTCACATCTGCAGAGAAAACAATTTGTTAAGCCTTGTCTTTGCCTGACAGGTACAAACTGTATAAAGCTACCTCCTGAATGCTAATTAAATATGAAAAGCTGAAAACTAAAAAACTAACTCAAGAAGTACATCTAATTACTGTTGAATGTGAGGTCTTTCAGACTCACAAAAACACCAAAAGATGTTTTACTGTACAAGAACTAAGCAGTATGCTGATTTATTACAAAAATAAATTCCCATCTTTTCTTTAAATATGATGAAAGTACTCTTGTAAATCAAAGCATGTGATTTTTTTCTCGTCATCAAATTCTGGTTCTACTCGTAAAAGATTTCTGATAAGGAAAACTCTTAGTAGTAACACGCATTCCATAAGTGAGAGCTCTTCTCTATATTGCTAATTCTCTGCTGTCTTACAGGAGTGAAGCCTCTCTATGGAGCCCCTACATTAAGACCCTCATGTGCATGCTAAAAATAGTGAGCTCTGCAACAAGGCCTTAGCATGCACATGAAAGTGGTCTGGAAAGACGTTGCAACGAGCATGCTAGAATTAGCATGTCCATGCATACAAATAAAGAAAAGTCATATGCAAATGTATTTATTTAAAAATGTATAACCCGCAAGAGTCCTAAAGTTCGAAGCGGAGTACAAAATGATGATCATAAAGCAGTTAAAACACAAACAAGCCAAAAAATAATGTGAATTGCTCCTATTGCATAGTTCTTAATTCATAAAATAAAAACATAAGATAACTGCAAACACTGAAGTACCTGCCCCATGTTTGGCCAGTACACACTGAAAAGAAAAATCAGAGGACCAGTAGCCTTGATTTATACATTAGGTGTGAATGCTAGCTTAAACAGATATATTTTATACTGCTTTCTGAAAATCTGAGCATTTCCAGGAATGAGGGTTTAGAAGGTCATGCTCACTCTCCACGCTAATAACCAAGCACTTGCTAACAACACTTCCTAACATGTACACTACTGAGAGGACTCTGCTAACTGCTAACAGAGGGCCTAAAAAAAATGAAGGCCATGTAGTGGAAGATGACATTTTAAAACTGTACCCAAAGGCCCTTGGGATGAACACATATGATCACACTTCTCTTTGCCAAAGACCCATTTTATGGAATTCTTACACACATTTACCTATTCACAACATAAATACGTCTTCTCAAACAGAACAGTTATACTGTATATCACAGAGGCTCTTCAAACATTACCCCATACCTCACAATCAGGGGCGGATTGTAAGAAAATATCAGCCCGGGGGATTTTTTCAAAATAGGTCCAAGGGTTATATGCCCAACACCCTTGTGCGCTGTCTGTGCAGCACATGTTTCAACAGCTCCCAAAAGCGTAGGAAGCCAAACCTTGAGAGTACCATGTGACCTGCAGCCAAAATATCAAAAAACCCAAATTCCACATTTTTCCTAAGTAACTAAGAAGATCCCTAGACCATGAATGATCAAACAGAACTGCAGGCCCCCTTCCATCCAGTCAACTGGCTGGCCCTGTGCCCACCACAAGTCTGATTAACACTTTAAGTGACAGCAGAAAAAGACCCAAGTAGAACATCCAGTCTGCCCAGCAAGTTTTTTATTTCGTTTAGGGTAACAACTGCTGCTCTGCTTTTCTTCATTTCCATCCTTTAGCTGCTATGGATCCTCTGTGTTTATCCCGCACCCTTTTGAACTTCATCACCTCTTCCAGAAAGGCATTCCATGCATCCACCCCCCTTGGAGAAATATTTCCTAAAACTGTTCCTATCCCCTCAAAGTTTCATATCGTGACCCTAGTTCTACAGACTTCTTTCCATTGGAAAAGGTTTTATTCTTGTGCATCATTAATGCCTTTCAGGAATTTAAAAGTCTGCATCATATCTCCCCTATCTATCCAGTCTTCCAGGGAATACATATCCAGGTCCTTCAGTCTCACTTCATATGACTTTTGATGCAGACCCCGCACTATTTTGGTTGCCTTTCTCTGGGCTGCTTCCATCCTGTCTCTGTCTCTTTTTAGATACGGTCTCTCTCATATTGTTTCTTCCTTCGCACCCCTTTGTTAATTGTAAACCAGCATGATGAGATTCCCATCGCGAATGCCGGTATAGAAAAACACAAAATAAATAAATAAATAAATGTATATATAGATCCTGGATTCCTGACCTGTTGTTATAGTCTCTTGCCAACCAATCAGCTCTTGAAAAGTTGCCAAGTAATGAGGCAATCATACTGCCAACCAGTGGCTCAGACACATTCTGCTGTTGGGCTGCTGCTCATGTGCTCATTCAGGAGGTAATGTTCAATGGAGTTAACATGTAAACATTTCATACTATCATCAATTTTAAAAGCCAATTTACACACTTACAATATGCATCTCAGACCTATTGGCAATTCAATGGCATATATTTTAGCAATTTTCAAAAGCCCACTTACATGCATAAAGTGCATTTCCATGCGTAAAACCCAGTTTTAAGAGTGTAAATCCTCAGCCCTCCCCCCAGTGAGTGCCTCCTGCATCATCATTTAAAGTTCTTGCTGCCAGCCCTTTCCCAGCTTGCTGCACCCCCTCCCTTTCCCATCCCTTCTCAGCAGCCCCACTCTCCAGGAGACTCATTGGCTCCACAGTTCCTGCCCCTCTCAGAGCTCAGTCTAGCCACCTCAGACAGAAGCCTCACTAACAATGCACAGGCACTTCCTCCTGGCTCCCCCCCCCCCCCCTCCCTTTCTGTGACTGTAGCTTGCCACCACCTGCTACTTCAGCCCCTTCCCATTGACTGTGTGCTGCACAGTCTGCTGCTTTTATAGTTATGGCTTTTCAGGTTCTGCTCTGCCTACTTACTCCAGGGTAGGGAGGACCAGAAGTCATTCATTCTGCTGGATTTCTCAAGGATTATAAAAAAGAAAATTTAGCCATAGCCAAGACTGCACATATCACTGCTGCAGTCAAGACTGGGGACAGCCACTGACACAAAGCTCGAGATGGATTCCTGCTTTCCCATATGGAACCAGTGCAATCAGGGCCAGTGCATGGGTATTAGGCACCCTAGGTAAACCTTACAGTCTTGCACCCCCTACCCTCCCCACTCACAATTAAAATTATGCATTTTTAATTGAATGCACATGAAAAAGGACATTCAAAGTACAGTCTTCTAAACTAAAACATTGTGGGCCGGATTTTAAATGCCCTGCGCGCGTAAATCCGGCTGGATTTACGCGCACAGGGCCCTTGCGCGCCGGCGAGCCTATTTTGCAAGGGCCACCGGCACGCACACAGCCTCGGGACGCGCGTAAGTCCTGGGGCTTCGTAAAAGGGGCGGGGGAGGGGTGTGTCCGGGGCGTGTCCGAGGTCAGGGGGCAGTTCGGGGTGGGACCGGGGAAGTGGCACCGGCCCGGGGGCGTGGTCGAGGCCTCCGGACCAGCCCCCGGGTCGGGTGATGGCGCGCCAGCAGCCCGCTGGCGCGCGCAGATTTACGCCTGCTTTCGGCAGGCGTAAATCTGCTAACAAAGGTAAGGGGGGTTAGATAGGGCCGGGGGGGGGGGGAAAGAAAGTTCCCTCCGAGGCCGCTCCGATTTCGGAGCGGCCTCGGAGGGAACAGGCAGCACGCACTGGGCTCGGCGTGCGCTGGGCTCGGCGCGCGCAGGTTGCACAAATGTGCACCCCCTTGTGCGCGCCGACCTCGGATTTTATAAGATGCGCGCGGCTACGCGCGTATCTTATAAAATCCCGCGTACTTTTGTTCGCGCCTGGTGCGCAAACAAAAGTACGCGCTCGCGCAAATTTATAAAATCTACCTGTATTTATTTACATGCACTGCTGGGGTGCCAACCACAAAACCCTGCAAAAGACATTTGGCATCCATATGGTGTTAGGCCTATTGTTAGGCTTAGACTTGGTCCTTGGAAAGTTTTGCATAAACTGAATTACATTATAGTAAACCTCCCATACCAAAATAGAACTACCAGCCAGCACTCAAAGATTAACAATCCCACCTATGAAAAGGTAACATTATGAATATTGCACCAGGCCCTAAAACACCGATATACCTCCTATTAGGAAAACAAAGGAATTTAGGATGCTACTGATCCCCTCACTAGCAGAATCCCTCACCTCAGTTATACATGCAGAACACAGAAAGACCCTCACCAAATATAGAATAAAGAAACCATAAAGTATAAATAGAAATATGCAGATAAAACAGAACTGGAAACCGCAACAAGCCAGTGTCTATATGCCGTACAACAATGGAAAAACAGAAACATCATCATGTTTCATAAAATAAACAAAATCATAAAGCATCAATCATAATAGAAGAAAACATGCTAATAAAAAGAATACATATTTCAAAACAGTTAAAGAATAAAATATCAAATAATTACAATTGTATATAAAATGTTTAAAAAATTTCCCAAACATCAATAAAATATTTCAAAACAATTAAAACCAATAAAGATAAAAGGTCCCATACTCTCTTACATCAGAATAAATAAATAAGTACAATATGTCAGAACTTTTGATTCCAAAAACCCTGAGATGGTTGGACCTGAGGGATGTGCACAGACTTTCTCGCTCTCATACACACACAACACATATACACTCTCACATACTCACTGACACACACTTCCTTTGCCTTAGGAAGGGGAAGGCCTTAAGCCTCGATACAGTTTTGTTTTTTTGCCGCAGCCCAAGGACTAGGGGACCCGCGGCAGAGGAGCATAAGGCATGCAACATGGACCCGGGGGTGAGACAGCAGTGGGAGGCCAGCACCCGGCTCCCGAAGGGGGAGAGAACATGAGCCCGTAAGAGGAGGTGGCTTCACTGTTTCCTGCCTCCGCGGTGAACTGGGGGAGGGGCGGGTGGCTCCGAGAAAGCAACAGGAAAAAGAGCGCGAAGGCACCACCACCACCACCACCACACTTCAATGATGGAAAGCCTCAGAAGGGGCTTCCAGCATGAGAGAAGTGCGGCCGAGGCCCGGGGTTGGTCACAGTGACCCCCGCAGGCACGGGGCCGCCGCAACCATCACTAACTACATGATTTGCTGGACTGGCCCACCGGGGCATGCCCGAAGCCCCAACAGGCCAATCCGCCCCTGCTCACAATGTCCAATGCCCAGAGGTTTCATACCTGTGGACAGGCTCCACGGTACTGACATGACTGTGAGGATCACTGCTCTTGATTGGTTCAGAGGCTGGACCATGAACAGCAGTTTTTGTGGGGGGCCAGCACCCACCTCCTTCCTAATCACAAAAGCAGAGGGCCTCCTTCCAAGTGACCAGCCAGTGGATTCTCCCCAGCACCGCCCCCCCCCCCCCCCCCCCTTCAAATATGAAAAGAAACATTGCGAAGGGAACCAGCAAGAAGAGAGAGACATGGAGGAGAGGATGACAAGAAAAAAAAAAGTTTACAGAAGAGACACATGGATATATATTTAAGCACTTCAAAAATAAATTTGCCTTCATTTACATAAGGCTAATATCCCAAGCAATAGGGAACCAAGGAAAGTAAAATATTAAACAGATAAAATAAATCCCTAGGTCCCAATAAAGCACAATAACCTAGACCATGGACAGTCCAGGACTTGTGCATGAGCTGGCACTAGGACCCAGTAAGTCCTCGCTGGACAGACCTATGGAGATGTCTTAGGGTGTAGGATTCTGGTGTTGGCGCACGTGACTTCAGCTAAACTAAGGAGTGTGTGTGTGTTGGGGGGGTGGGATGATAGGGTCGCCCCCTTCTCCATGCACTGCCACACTTCTTTGCTGGCGAAATCTACCAAATCAATTTCCCTATGCTGTACGTAACTCTGATTTATTTTTCCCCCTTACTTCCCTCTCCATCAATTTTCATGTGTTTTACAAAGAAATGACACTTTATTTTCTCCCATGGAAAATCATGGAAGTTGACCCATGCCACCCTCTTTCCTTTCATTCTGTTCAAACTACAAAGAAGGTGGCACTTAATTTTCCACTTGGTTTTTTTTAAGATGGCTATGTATATTGGTAAACCTCAATGCTTTTAAAGGTAGCACCTATTCCTTTATGCGCATTGTAGTAGAAGACACTGAGTTTTCCTTAGCAGAATATTTTGCCACAGAACAGATTTACAGGAGCTAGTGAGTGAGCATTGTAACAGGTCACTGACTGGGCCCTGCGCAACCTGCTGATAAGTCTCTGGAACAGGATGGTACTCAGAGGCAGCTACTTGCAGGAAAAAAATCCCTTTATTCCATGTGCCAGCAAGTACTTTACACCTGGGGCTTTCACTTCCTTTAGAGACTCCAGGATTTGTGCATGCAAGGCATTTGCTTACATAACTGTAGGCCAGCCTGAGTCTCTAGGACTCCCTAGAGCCTACAGTACCTTTTACAAAGTCCGTGTTCCAAAATAAACAGCCAGAACACCTCTCTTCTTACATCTAGGCCAGTCCCTTTCCTCTGCTTCTATATCTTTCCTCCTCTCCCTCTGACTATTGCAAGACTGCTCTCTCTTTTAACTTTGTAATTTGCCTCAGCTGGGACTCTTAATTATTCACACAACTCTCTGTGACTGCTGCTTCCTTAATTGGTCCTGTACAAAGTCCGCAAACTACATTTCTCAACAGCCTTGTGTTTCCTGGTCCACCAGGTTTTATCATTCTCTAGCCAACTGCTGGCAGATTTGTTTTTGCTGGTCTTTCTGACTTTATCCTCCCCTATCTGCTTCAGTGTGTATAAACCCCCAGGTTCATCACAGAGTAAGTGCCAAAATGTATTCAGGTTGACTGGAGTTTTCATTTCCCAGCTCTGTAGGAGATGGCATGGACACCTGACCTCCTGTATAGCTATTTTCAAGGCTTGTCTGTTGATATCAAAGTGATGACTACTCTGTTTTATTTAGCTACTGGTTTCTTCACTTCTAGCACTGGAAAAATGGAATGGTATTTTTTCAACTTCATAAAAAGGTATGTTTAATCATCTGAGTAGAGAAAACATAGCTGCTTACCTGAAATAGTGTTCTCTGTAGACAGCAAGGCAAAACAGATACACAGGTGGGTGATGTCAGCAATAGCACTGATCTGGACATGCCCTTAGTCCTGTGGGAATTCTGCGCTACTGCAGCATGCAGAATTCTCGCAGAATTCCCCTCCTGCACAGTTGTGCAGAATCTGTGCAGAATTTGGCAGGCCCCGGCATGTCACGGGCACAGACCACCCTGCTTGTGGCAAAGAAGGAGCAGGCCCCAGCGTGCTGCAAGCAGAGGGCCGTCCTGCTCGTGGCGAAGAACACACAGGCCTGGCGTGCCGCGAGCGGAGGCCGTCTTGCTCACGGCGAGGAAGGAGCAGGCCCCGGTGTGCCGCTAGTGGAAGCCGTCCTGCTGAAGGTGAAGATGAAGCAGGCCTTGGTGAGAGAGTGTGTGTCTGTGTATGTAAGACTGTGAGCCTGGGGAGAGAAACCATGTGTGAGGGTGCGTGGGTCAGAGAAAGGGAGCCTCTGTGAGGAGATTGTGAAGGAGCATGTGTATGTGTGAGAGACTGGGAGCTAGTGTGTATGAAAAAGGGATTGTGTGTATGTGAGGGTGCTTGGTTGTGAGAGAGGGTTGTGTATATGTGTAAGACAGAGAGCTTGTGTGAAGGGATGTATGTATGTGAGAGAGCGAGGATGCTTATTGTGTAGGGGGGGTGAGCAAGAGAGGGAGCCTGTGTGAAGGGATGTGTGTGTGTGTGTGAGACAGAGAGGGAGCATTAGTGTAAGGGGGTGAGCGAGAAAGGGAGCCAGTGTGCAGGGGTGTATGAGAGAGAGACATAGGTAGCCTCTGTGAGGGTGTATGCATGAGAGAAAAGGAATCTGTGTAGGTTTATGTGCCGAAGAGAGAGAGAGAGAAAGAGCCTGTCTGAGGAGATGTATCTGTGAGAGAGAGAGGGAGTCTGTAGGAGGGAGTGTGTGTGTGTGTGTGTGTGTGTGTGTGTGTGTGTGTGTGTGTGCACGTGTGCACGAGAGAGGGACAGAGAGAGCTTGTGTGAGGGGCAGTATGGAGAGAGGGGTCAAACTCTGAGATTGGAGATGAAGTGGAAGGGATTGAGCCTAGAGGGGGAGGGGAGGGGAGAGATTAGTGCCAGGTGGAGGAGCTGGGGCCTGAGAGGGCAAAGTGAAAGGAGAGTAGGGAAAGAGGGTGGAAGAGACAGTGAACTTCTAGAGAAATTCTGCTCAAAATATTTACAACTTTTTTCTCTATTACATTTTAAATTAATTACTTAAAGACTGTTATGTATATTGTGTTATTTTAACCCAATATAAAGTGCACAGAATTCCCCCAGGAGTAATGCATAGGATTTCCCATGCACCGGCCCCCCCATGAATCTCCTCAGTCTTTATACTAATGATCTATTTTCTTTTTATATTCTGCTTTTTGGCACTCCAAATTGCACATCAAAGTGGATTATATTTAGGTACTGTAGGTATTTCCCTATCCCCACAGGGCATCCTATCTAATTTTGTACCTGAGGAAACGGAGGGTAAAGTGACTAGCGCAAGGTCACAAGGATCGACAGTGGGATTTGAACCCTGGTTTCCGTGGGTCACAGCCTGCTGCTCTAACCACTAGGCTACTCCTCCACTCTAAGGGGCGAGGATGCTGCTAGCTAGGGGCACACGAGTCTCCTCACTCCCCAGAACGTTAACTTCATTAAGCTTTTTCTTTGTGACCTCTCCGGCCTTTTATTCTCCCCCCCCCCCCTCACCTTCCTCCTTCAATCCATTTCGTGCTTGTAAAGGAGTTGCTTCTTCTTGGGGCTGGTGCGCTTCATCAATGAGTCGTTATCTTGAACCGCGGGGGTCAAACAATTGGTCATGGAACTGCACCTACACCAGTAGCAGTATGAAGCAGGAGAAGCAGCATTCTTAGAAGCACCAGACAGAGAGTGAAAGGGGGGGAGGGGGGAAAGGAAGACCAAAAAGGCAGGAGAGACCACAATAAATATCTTTAAAGTCGCAGGGAGGGGGAAGCCCCTTTTAATACTGACAGCGTGGACTCTGCAGAGCTTTTAAAAACAGCTCCCTGCTACTTCTCCTGGCCAGCCCCCCGACTCAGCTGGTGCACCGGCAGAGACACTGAGCAGCCTCTGCCAGCTCCAGGACAGCAATCTGTTTTTAAACTTTTAAACTGTTCAGCTCTGGGTCCTGGAGCTAGCAGAGTAAGAAAGCAGGAGGAAGCTGCTCAGTGTCTCTACAGCTGCACAAGCTGAGTCTTGCAGAATTATCAGATGAGAAGAGATCTAGACCTGAGTCTGCCTCTTAGGCAAGACTAGTTCATAAAAACATGATGCCCCCCCGCCCCCCACTTCAAACTCAACTGACCTACTGACACTGCCATAGAAGAGGTCTGGCAGGGCTGGTGGCAGAAGAGGTCTGGCAGTGGCCGAAGAAAACACCCAGAAGAGAGGGAGACAGGCCCTGAGAGACAGAATGTGTACGCGCAGTGACTGAGAGAGCCAGTGGTGTGTGAGGGAGACAGAGCCGGTGAATGGCACACAGCCCATATGTGTGCCGATGAGTATGAGAGAGCGCCTGTGTGAGAGCCTGTGGGACTATTTAAGCCAGTGAATGTGAAACAGCACGTGTGGTGTGTGTGAGCATGTATGGGAAAGAGAGGGAGTGTGCATGAGAATGAATATGTGTGTTTGTGTGAGAGACAGAATGAACGTTTGGGGTGGAGAGTGTGTGTATATATGAGAGAGAGAGAGAGAGAGAGAGAGAGAGAGAGAGAGGATAAAGTTTGGGTTCCCTCTTCTTTCCCCCACTAATCCACTATAAACTCAGGGTAACTGGAAATCGAAAGTTCCCAGGTATAAAGAACAATGACATTTTTTTTATTCCTATTAGTTTTAATTATTTGGTGTTATGTGTGTACTGTTTCGCAATGTTTTATTGGTGTTTGGTACATTTTTAAAAATGTTAATATACATTTTTAATTATTGGCTGGTTATTCTAATCATCAGCTGTTTTTTGAAATATGTATTCCTTTTATTCTTATGTTTTTACTATTATGATTGATGTTTTATGAGGCCTGGTGAGATTTCTGTTTTTCCATTGTTGCCCTGCATACCCAGTCTGGTTTCTTGAGGTTTCCAGTTCATTTTTTATCTGAATGTTTCCATTTATACTTTATGGTCTCTTTATTCTGTATTTGGTGAGGGTCTTTCAGTGTTCTATATGTGTGAGAAGGTGAGATCTTCTGCTAGCATGTAGTTTCTGGGTAGGGTTCTAATAGGTGTAATGGTGTTTTAAGACCTGGTGTAATATTTGTGGCATTGCCTTTTCATAGACAGGGCTGTTACTGTTTGAGTCTGGCAGTTAGTGTGTTATAATATGGCAGGTTTGCTATAGGTTCTGAGTATATTTTTTTCAGGATTTTGAATTATAACACAATGTTCCTGGTTGGTTGTGAAGGAAATTATTGTTCCTGTTACTGAGATGACACCAGAATTTGAATATTTATTTTCTATGGTGAGTGGTAAGGGGCAATGGGGGTGTTTCCCTGTCACAGGTCATATAAGATGTCTTCCTGATGACAGCTGCATGGGAACATAGAACAAAGATCATTCATTGTTTAAAAGTGTGATGTCCAATTAAGTGTTTTAACAGGATTGTTCTTGGGTGGGGGGAGGGGGGAAGAGGAAGATTGTGATAAAGTTGGTTAATTATCAACATTTCAGGGAAAGAGAGGGCTTATGGGCCCATACCTCAGATCTTTTAGGTACCTAGCAATGCCTTTGCTAATGGGAGGAGGGTTGGGTTGGATTGGGTGGTTGTTTGCCTTGCTGTCTATGGAAAACACCTATTACAGGTCAGCAAGTTTGTTTTCTCCATGGGCAAGCAGGCAAATACAGCCAAACAAATGGGTATTCCCCAACTGAGGGTTGCATAAGGAAAGATGTTTGTATACCTTATGTCAGATATGCAATCCGATCTACTGTGGAAGAAGGAACAGTTGAAGACATTACTTAAATAATTTTTTTTTTTTTTACAGTTTGTCTAAAAGTACCATCAGAGCAGGATTATTCTTCAAACCATAAAGTTTGGTAAATGTATGCACTGAAGATTAAATAGCAGCATAACAGCTATCTTGTAATGAGATTAAGTGGAGAAATGACACGGAAGCTGCCAATGCATGAATTTGATGAGCCTTTACCTTGCCTGCAAGATTTCATGTCTGCATCCTTATAACAATGATTAATGCAGTTCGATAACCAGGAGGATACAGTTTATTTTCTCAGTAGAAGGCCTAGTTTACTTGGATCATAAGAAATAATTGGGATAATTTTCTGTAAGGTTTGTTCTGTTTTTATTGGAATGAAGCCTTGGAAAAGAAATGGGTAGAACCACTGATTGATTTAAGTGGACTTGGGTAACCACGTCTGGTTAGACATTTTGCAGACTTCGAAGGACCACTCTGTTTCTAAAAATGTGAATCTATGTCTGCAATTCATTCGCTCTGCAGATATCAGTGTCTTGATTCATTCGCTCTGCAGATATCAGTGTCTTGATATATTTTAAGATACCTGGGAAGCCTTCAAATGGTTCACGGTCTTCTTGGAGCTGGAAAGGAATGCATTTGGACATCTTTTGAATAAATTGTGGGTAAGATAGATCATCTGGAGATGTATTGATAGGGGTCAGGAGGTAAACCTGGAGAGCTTGGTGAAGAAAGATCTAAAAAGAAATCATATGAGGATTTGTATTGAAAATCAGAATCTTGAGTCTAGTATGGAGATTCAAATTCTTGATGTGAAGATTGAGACACCATGGTTTTGTAATGCTCTCTGGTGGATGTTGAAAAGGAGAAAGTGATGGAGGTCGCCCAATGCAGCACTAACAGGCCACTTTAGAAGCTTGCAGCCTGGGCCCTAGGTTTAATATCCATTATTATATCCTTACACTGGCACAAATTCTGCTAGAAATGGCTAAAGAGCTACAGAAGAAGTCATTACCAGCTATTTGGTCTGATCAACCAAAGAAACTGAAGCGAATTGGCAAAAACCTCTGCTGGAGCGGTAAGTGAGGACGAGAACGCTGACTCAGGGGAGAGATGGCTGACACCAGAAACTATACTTGATACCACAAAAACTTTGCAAAATACGTTTGAGCATTTCTCAAAAAATTATCACTAACATCAACTCTAAATTGGATGTGGTTGTTGGTATGGTTGCTCAAATGATGTCCTCCATACAAGAAAATTCAACATGCATTACTGAAACTGTAAACCATGTACAAGAACTTGAAATGTCGCTGACTAGTGTGTAGCAGAAAAGGAAAGGAGAATAAGTGAAACTTCTGATAAATTAAACGATTAAGAAAAATGGGGCTGCTGAGAAAACATATGGATTGTGGGGTTTCCAGAGCAGGAGGGGAGCTCAGACTCCATGGCTTTTTCTCAAAATGGCTTCCCAAGGCATTGGGCCTTGATGTTAAGGGCAATTGTGCTAAAATTAAGTAAACTCACTGCACCTTGACTCTCCCTCCAAGCAAAGGCTGCACCAGGACAGTGATTATAAAGTTCCCCAACTTGGCAGACAAGGCCCATATACTAGAAAAAGCAAGCTCAATCAAGGAGATCTTCTATATCATTAGATACTCCACACTGATTCATGGATTTGAGCTCTTGAAGTCATGTCATAAAATCTGTTTATATTCAGGTTATCTAGGCACTGGAGACTTAACCTTTTCCTTTTGAATATACAGGAATTCAGGCAAATGGTGTTGGATACCATCACAGAATTTAAGAATAATTCAGTTGCAGAATTTGATCCTACACTAAGATGGGAGACATTAAAAGCAATAGCACGGGGTAAGATAATATCTTATGCAAACTATATTAATTAAAAAAAAAGGCTAGACAGGGCAAGTTGGAAAAACTTATCAGTGATCTAGAAAGTCAGGATAAATCAAACTGCTCTTCTACCACACTAAGGAAACTAAACTTGGCCAGAGATAAGCTAAACCTCTCCAGAAATCTAATAATGAGCATTCTATTAGATTCACAAAACAAAAATATAATGAACATGGTGAGACAGTAGAGAAATGCAAAGAATTGGAAGAGCTACTGTGCTGCGATGGAGAACATTGTTTGGTGCCTAAACTGTATGCATGTATTGGGATGAGGCCTTATAAGGAAATGGAATTCTGACCTCCAAATATATCTGGTGGAAAGACTGGAAACAAATTTGGAGTGCTTTCAGGAACATTTCTCTGAGTTGTAAGAGTCAGGAATTATTATTTAAATTATTACATTGTACACATCCCATTCCCCTTTTCTTCTCTAAATTGAGTAATATTCATTATGTTAGTGAGGCTGTGAGGAAATTGGTAGGTATATCCATATGTGGTGCAGATGTATAGAGGTGCATAATTTTTGCATTCAAGTATCAGATAACTTTTCCAGTGTATGCGGATGGAGGATGTCCTTGGATCATCCGTCTTCTAGGATTATGGAGTGATAAATCATAGATGTCTGGCTTCAGGAAACTGATAAACTAACAATTCCATACATGTGAAAATTATCTCTAAGCATTTCTTGTTGGGCTGTCTTGGAGCATTTAACATGTACACTCAGGAAGCAAAAGAAGCCAGATGGGAAACATCTATTAAGGGAACTTAGAGAAGTTCTGGTAGTTCCGCTGGCTGACCTTTCAATGCTTCTTTAGAGTCAGGAGTAGATCTGGAGGACTGGAGTCAGGTGGATGTGATTCCTATTCACAAAAGTGGAAGTAAAGAGGAGGCTGAGAACTACAGACCGGTTAATCTGATCTCCATGGTGAACAAACTAATGGAATCGCTACTAAAACAGAGAATAGTGTAGTTTCTGGAATCCAATCAACTTCACAACCCGAGGCAGCATGGTTTTAGAGGTAGGTCTTATCAGATGAATCTGATCAATTTCTTTGATTGGGTTACACGAGAGTTGGGTCAGTAGAGAGTACTAGATATAGTATACTTGGATTTCAGTAAGGCTTTGAATGGTTCTACATAGGCGACTTGTAAATAAATGAAGCACCCTTGGTATGGGCCCTAAAGAGACTGACTGAGTTAGAAACTGGTTGAGTGGGAGGCAACAAAAAGCAGTAGTAAATAGAGTTCACTCCAAGGAAGGATGCATTATTGTGGTGTGCCACAGGGATTGGTCTTTGGATAGGTTCTTTTCAACATATTTACGAATGACACTGCAGAAGGATTATTGGGATATCTGCAACAAGGTAGACAACCAGAAAGGCGTGGAAAACATGAAGAGGGATCTAACAAAGCTCAAGGAATGGTCTAGGGGCTGGCAGCTAAGATTTAAAACAGATATGCATATATGGTCTCCACTTTGGGTTGAGGGAGGAGGTGGTAGAGAAAATATGTAATTAAAGGTCTCATGCTTGTGTAATTGTGAATTGTTTTGTTTGCTATTGCATAAGATCACAACATAAGAACTACCATACTGTATTAGACCAATAATCCATCAAGCCTAATTTCTTGTTTCCAGCAGTAGCCAATCCAGGTCACAAGGACCTGGCAGGCTCCAGGGACAATCTGGGAAACTACAGACCAGTTAGCCTGACTTCAGTGCCAGGAAAAATAGTGGAAAGTGTTCTAAATAACAAAATCACAGAACTTATAGAAAGACATGGTTTAATGGAAGAAAGTCAGCATGGCTTTACCCAAGGCAAGTCTTGCCTCACAAATCTGCTTCACTTTTTTGAAGGAGTTAATAAACATGTGGATAAAGGTGAACCGGTAGATGTAGTGTATTTGGATTTCCAGAAGGAATTTGACAAAGTTCCTCATGAGAGGCTTCTAGGAAAAGTAAAAAGTCATGGGATAGGTGGCGATGTCCTTTCGTGGATTACAAACTGGCTAAAAGACAGGAAACAGAGAGTAGGATTAAATGGACAATTTTCTCAGTGGAAAAGGGTAAACAGTGGAGTGCTTCAGGGATCTGTACTGGGCCCTCAATATATTTATAAATGATCTGGAAAGGAATACGAATTTGCAGATGATACAAAATTATTCAGAGTAGTTAAATCACAAGCGGATTGTGATAAATTGCAGGAAGACCTTGTGAGACTGGAAAATTGGGCATCCAAATGGCAGATGAAATTTAAATGTGGATAAGTGCAAGGTGATGCATATAGGGAAAAATAACCCATGCTATAATTACACAATGTTGGGTTCCATATTAGGTGCTACAACCCAAGAAAGAGATCTAGGTGTCATAGTGGATAACACATTGAAATCGTCGGTTCAGTGTCCTGCGGCAGTCAAAAAAGCAAACAGAATGATGGGAATTATTAGAAAGGGAATGGTGAATAAAACGGAAAATGTCATAATGCCTCTTTATCGCTCTATGATGAGACTGCACCTTGAATACTTTGTACATTCTGCTCGCCGCATCTCAAAAAAGAAATAGTTGCAATGGAGAAGGTACAGAGAAGGGCGACCAAAATGAGAAAGGGGATAGAACAGCTCCCCTATGAGGAAAGACTAAAGTGGTTAGGACTGTTCAGCTTGGAGAAGAGACGACTGAGGGGGGATATGATAGAGGTGTTTAAAATCATGAGAGGTCTAGAATGGGTAAATGTGAATCGGTTATTTACTCTTTCGGATAATAGAAGGACGAGGGGACACTCCATGAAGTTAGCATGTGGCACATTTAAAACTAATCGGAGAAAGTTCTTTTTCACTCAACGCACAATTAAACTCTGGAATTTGTTGCCAGGGGATGTGGTTAGTGCAGTTAATATAGCTAGGTTTAAAAAAGGATTGGATAAGTTCTTGGAGAAGTCCATTACCTGCTATTAAGTTGACTTAGAAAATAGCCACTGCTGTTACTAGCAACAGTAGCATGGGATAGACTTAGTTTTTGGGTACTTTTGTTCTTATGGCCTGGATTGGCCACTATTGGAGACAGGATGCTGGCTTGATGGACCCTTGGTCTGACCCAGTATGGCATGTTCTTATGTTCTTATCCCAAATAGTAGACAGATTCCATGTTGCTTACTCCCAAGGATAAACAGTGGCTTCCTTCAAGTCTACCTGGTTAATAATGATTTATGGACTTTTCCTCCAGAAACTTGTCCAAACCTTTTTTAAAACCAACTCCATTAACTGTCTTTACCACATGCTCCGCATGTGCATTGAGTGAAAAAGTATTTTCTCAGATTTGTTTTAAATGTGCTACTTAATAACTTCTTGAAATGTCCCTTAGTTTTTTGAAAGGGTAAACTACTGATTTGCATTTACCTGTTCCACTCCACTTATGATTTTATATATCTCTATCATATCTCCCCTCAGCCATCTCTTCTCCAAATTGAAGAACCTTAACCTCTTTAGCCTTTCCTCATAGGGGAATTGTTCCATTCAGTTTATCATTTTTGTCACCCTTCTATGAACATTTTTCAGTTCCACTCTATCTTTTTTTGAGATGTGGTGAGCAGACTTGCACAAAGTACACTAGATGGACTGATACAGAGATATTATGATATTCTCCATTCCTTTACTAATAATTCCTAACATTCTGTTTGCTTTTTTGACTGCCACTGCACACTGAGCCAGGGATTTCAATGTATCGTCCTTGATGATGCCTAAATCCTTTTCCTGGGTGGTAACTCCTAGTATGAAATCTAATATCATGTAACTACAGTTTGGATTACTTTTCACTATGTGCATCACTTTGCACTTCTCCAATTTAAATTTCATCACTATTTGGATGCCCAGTCTCCTAATCTTGTAAGATCCTCTTGCAATTTCCCGAAATCCACTTGTGATTTAGCAACTTGGAATAATTTTGTGTCATCTACAAATTTAATTACCTCACTCGTTCCTTTTTCCACTTTATTTATAAATATATAAAAAAAAACACCAGTCCCAGTAGAGATCCCTAAAGCACTTCACTATTTACCTTCATCTATCGAAAAAACTGACCATTTAGACCTATTCTGCTTCTTGTCATTGAACCAGGAAATTTTTCATAAGTTAGATATTTGTCTCACATAAGACTTACAAACTAAGCAACCACACAGCAAAGAACGACTAAGTACTAATAATATGCTTTTTAATTTTTTTTATTTATTAGTACTAAGTGATCCTTTGCTGCCAATTTTTTGTTGTACTGATTTTCTAGTACTGAGACATAGAAATCCAGTGGTAAAATGATCACAATAAAGATTTATTAACAGCGCAGCTTCTATCCAGCTGTGAATAGCAATTATTGGCCTAGATTCATGAGCTGCGAAAAAAAGGGGCGGGGGCGATAGCGTATACACAGCCGCATCGTGGCGGTGCGTTTTTGCCCGATGTGTTTGTGGCGCGGCGTACACTATCGCCCACACAGCGCCACCATAAAAGGTGGCGTTATTTCTGGCACTACTGCCGGCGATAATGTCAAAAACATTATCGCCTGCAGCGGGCCCGTAAAAATGTTTCCTAACCCCACCCAAACCCTGCCCTAACCCCACCCCTTTCCCTTATTTAAATGTTAACACCATGATGCAGTCGCTATCACGTGTGTTAGGGCACATCGCATTTTAAAGAATGACCCCCGTTATTTGCTGATCTTCCCACACAGGGCCAGGGATAGTAGATTGGAAGGAGACCCCCCTCCTATCTTTAATGGCCATTCATAGGCCTGAGCAAGGGAAAGAAAAGTAGATGATGTCTCTAGTTTTCCTTCATGCACTAAGCAGCTTTTGCACAGGCAATGAGCTCCAACTGCCAACAGTCACTAGAAACTTGGCTTATCTCCATCTCTCAACTGTATCCTCAAGCCACCACCTTGCGTGAATCCATGCTCACTCCCTCACTGTCAATCTTAGTTATCAACAAGATAATATGGCAGGAAAAGGATTCTTGTGAAAAGATACTGCTCTATCAGGCATCATGGATTCATAATTCCAGCAATCTAATTCTACAAATGAGTGCAATTAATAGAAATCTATTCACAATAGATTATAAACTACAAGAAATACATTGATTATTAGCAAGAGCTGCTTCCTTATAATTCCTTAAATCCACATCTCTAGAAATAGCATTATCCTAATGTAGGAGAAATGTAAGTGCATGCATGTCAAATGTAGAGTTTCAAAACAGCATGAAGTCTGAGAATTCCACTTCAAACACTAATCTGAATAACTCGATACCAAACATTAAGGAATCGTACATGATGCCTACTGTTTGCATCTCTGATCAGCAGATGGCACAATATGTTAGTATTCCAGTACTGGCAAGAGCAAGCAGCAGTGCATAGTCTTCATTAGATGCTCTGCTGAGTCAGTGGAGAAATAAAGTCAGCTCTAAAGCATGCTATTTATATTTTTAATCATGTGACCTGGCTCTAAGACCCCTTCTTGTGCTCACTTTTTCCACACATACAATACGTCCAATCCACTGATTTGATTTTTTTCTTAGAATTGTTTTCGTAGTTTAATTGCTGTGATCTGCCCTTCCTTTTCCTTCTTTTAGTTTTTTAATTTGCTGGATGAACTTTGTTTTTCCACTTTCTTCATCTGTAACACACAGAATTTTTAAAAAATGTTTCTTCGTAGCTTCCCAGGACAAAAGCCAATGATGCTTAATATAGTCTGCTGCAGTGAGAAAGCTCAGGTAATAATCTCCTGCCTGATTATATCAAGGAACCTCGGGGTTTTGCTTATTCAATGAGATAGGCGGGAGCGAGGGATGCAAGGGATGTAGGAAATTCACTCAGTATTTTCAGCTACACATCAAGTGCTGCAAATCATGCAAAAAAAATTGCATCAGGGTCCATTTGCCTATTCAGTGATGCCTGGAACTATGATATGTGCCACAAAATGCTATTACCCCACTTCCTCACTCTCCTAGCTTTGTCCTTTCCTTCTCCTCCATTTCCTCTGAAGTTTCTCTTACCTCCATTAAGTTTGCTTGGGTTCTTTTTCCTCTGTCTTTTGCACTGCAACTTGATTTTCCCTTCTTCTGCTCCTGGGTCCAACTCCACTCGCTCCCTGTGCCCTGGCTTTTTTTTCCTCCATACTCTCTGCCCTACTCCCCTCACTCCCTGTGTCCTTCTGCAATCCTCCCTTCTCTTCCTTTGTCCATCTCCCTGTCCTTCCCTTGCCCCCTCTACCTTGTGTCCTTCTGTCCTTCCCCTCCTTTCCACGTCAGTTCCTTCTCAGAAAAAGAACACTGTAAAAGCCCCACAGGAGAGGAGGCTCCTCTTTACCACATGTGCTGCCCAGACGCAGCTATCAGAGGGAGAGAGGAACGGACAGAGAAGCAGCGTCATGACAGTGCATGCTCAGCAGTGGCAGATTCCTTTACTGCTGCACTTCAAAGGCATTATTCAACAAAGATTTTGGTCTCTATATTCTCTTTTGCTGCTGTATTATAAAGTAACTGAATTATGTGCAAAAGCTTGAAAGTCAAATTCCCCAAAAGCATTGGTTGTAGTTTCCATGCTGTAACCTGGTGAAATGACATGGATTATAAGAATCTCATGGCAGTTTGCAGGGCAATCCGAAACGTCTTGCCACTATCAAACTAAAACTTTCTGCTGTATGGTTCTAACTTACCTACACACCTAATTCCTTTAAGCATTTTGATATTCCTCTTTCCTTCAGCATATCGGCCATCGATAAAATTCGTTTGAACCTCAACCTCCTCAAGAAAGAATTCATGTCTTCCTCCCATTTCTCCAGCCTACTTCATAATCTAACTTTGAATTCACAGAAGCATACCTCCACTCCGCCTTGTTGTGCAAGAATGAATTGCACTGATCTGGGAGCTTGCTGTCATGTGCCATTGATTCCAAGTTCGAAATTATTTGCTTGAAAGATGGTCTTTTCTGAAGAAAATACGACAAATGCTTTTATTGTCCTACATACAGAATTTCCACACTCAGAAACTGAAACATGGTAAGTGCTATTAAAACTAAATATAACTGTAATCCTAGGAAAAGTCATTTTCAAACACCCCGCATGGCCTATGCTGCAAATACATGCTTAAAGGTGAAATTTAAGAGCCAGACGCGCGCCAAAACCGGGAGATATGGGAATGTGTCGGGCTGGGGCACACCAAGCGCATTTTAAAAGCCGCCCGAGTGGGTGCATATCTCCCATCGCACGCATAAATGAAAAGTTCCAAAAAAAGGGGTGGGGTGTGGCCATGGTCTGGGCAGAGCATGGGCGTTCCTGGATTTCAACTTCAAATTAGCGTGTAAATACTTACATGCACGGGCGCATGCCTGGATCTCCTTCTGCTACGGAGAACATGTCAGTAACAAAATAAAGATAAATATATAGATTGGCAGAGTTTTAAGGGTTGGGGCAAACAGGGAAGAAGGGAGGCTATTAAACTAGGGGGGGGGGTTGGGAAGTCTTATCCTCACCTGGGTGAAATGGGAACAAACTGGGTAAACTGGTAATGGCGTTGGCGCACGTGTCTATTAAGATCCCCTGACTTACATGTTAGAACCAGCATTTGCGTGCATAGGCACGTGGCCACTTAAAACTGCAAGCACGTTTGCGCATTCAGGCTATTTTATAACATGCGTGCCTATACTCGTGTATGTTATAAAATGGCAGTGTCCCTGGGCACGGGCCGATGAATGCGTGTACATGTGCGCCCACGTGCCTGTTTAAAAGTTACTATCAGAAGTTGCATCACTTTTCAAAGCGAGCTTATGCGCATAATTCTGCTTTGAAAGTTATCCCACCAAATTTACCCGGCGCAAGTTGCAATCTGCTATTTGGTGCACACAACCTTTTACCGAACAGAAGCCCCTTTGAAAATTACTCCAAACATAGGTCAGTTTTCAAAGGGATTTCTGCAGGTAAAAAGCGTTTCGCCTGTCTAAAATTTGCACACCCTGTTTGAGGGTAAAGGTCTGTGTGTAGTTCTGCAAGGCATGCACTTTTACCTAAAATGTAGTGGATATGTTTCCAGGGCAGGCTTAGAACGGGGAGAAAATTGCACGCGCGTAGTTTTGGTCTGAAAAAGTATCTGCATGAAAAAGAGGTGCAAATCTTTTTCCTTAGGCAATTTTCAAAGTAAATGCGTACCCTTCCTTTGAAAACTGGTGCAAAGACTATAGGCTAAAAAGTACCCACAGATGCTGCAGCAAGGCCGGTAGTCTGAAAATTGCCCACATGGAGAGTAATTTTCAAAAGGGACTTCTGTGAGCAAACGGGTGCTTTGCTCACAGAAGTCGTCCTTTAGCAAACTGCACAACCGATACGCGTGTAAAATTACGTGCACACATACTGTACGTGCATACTTTTAGGTACCTGGCGAGAGGCATTTCAAAGAGAGGTAACTGGGTGGAGCTGGGACTCACACGTATATGTTTTGATTTTAAAAAGTATGAGTCAACTTTCAAACTTATCCTTGGTACAACATTTACACATGTGAGAGAGCTTTCAGAATTTAATGCTAATATTTTGGGCCAGATTTTAAAAGCCTTGCGTGCGTAAATCCGGCTGGATTTACGCGCGCAGGGGGATTATGCACGCCAAGCCTATTTTGCATAGGCCCGGCAATGCTTGCAAGCCCTGGGATGCGCGTATGTCCCGGGGCTTTGAAAAAGGGGTGGGAAAGGGGCATGGGCAAGGCGCCAGTCTGGGGGCGGTACCGAGGCCTCCGGCACAGTGGCCGTGCTGAGGGATCGCGCGCTGGCAGATGGTGCGCCGGCAGCTGGTGCGCACAAGTTACACCTGCCAGAGGTGGGGGGGGAGCGGAAGGAAAGTTCCGGAGGGAAAGGGGAAAGCCATCAGGGCTCCCCTAGGACTTGGAACGTGCAAGATGCGCGCATCGACCTCGGATTTTATAACATGCGCGTGGCTGCGCGCGCATGTTATAAAATAAGGCGTAGATTTGTGCACGCAGGGTTGCGCGCACAAATCTACGCCCGCGTGTAGCTTTTAATATTTGCCCCTTTATATACTGTGTGGTGGGAGCTGCACAGTTTATAAATACTATGTAGTTCTGCTCCAAAAGTACGCGTGCACATTTCAGTACACACAAATATTTCCAATACAAGAACACGCTTACTTTCTACACCTATTTTATAAAAATGTGTACATATATTTAAGGTGCATAAAAAAATAACATACATAAAATAATCCCGATTTATATGCAGAAGCAAGTATTTTATGAAATATGTGCGTTTACCATTTTGAAAATACATACTTGCACATGTTCTTGGAATCAGCAGTTCGCTGATACCGGCACCAGTTTACCCAATTCATCTCCAGTTCACATAGACCCTCTAGCACCTCACCCTGAGCCCCTCATCAGTTCATCCAGATCTCAAACTCAAAAACAAGAGACATGTCCACTTTCACTTGCTCAAGTTAATTAGCAGGTGTAAAAGTGTACAAATAGATCTGTTAACGTATACATGTATATCTCTTAGAAAATAGCAAATAACACACATACGTCTGAACCCCACCCCAGAACGCCCCTAGTCTACCCTCCCCCGGTAAAATGTATGTGTGAAATGGAAAATACAAGCATACTCGAATGTTTATAAAATAGCACATACATGAGTACATGCTATTTACACGCCTATATGCCATTTTTACACCCAAAACCCCTTTGAAAATCTACTCCTATGTGCATAAATTGCCTCAGTATAGTTGCGTGCTTATAGTTTTGCCTGGATGATTTTAGAAATGGACTTTTGCGCATAAGTCTGCTTTGAAAAACGTTTTCACAATGTTACAAAATTACCCTCATAATATCTCCCTACACATGCAAAACACAAATAGTGATATCATTTTAGGCTCTTTTAGCTAACGATATTTTTTTTAATTCAATCTTTTTATTGAAGTTAACAAAAAAGATACAAAATACACAAATACAAAAACCACAATGGAACAAAACTCAGTCAATGGTACAACAACTGTAGGAGACACGTATAATGACTAATATACATGAGGAGTAGCATAGCAGACAAAGTAATTTAGGTGAGGTTAAGAAAGCGATCTATCAGATCCTAAATGAGCAACCAGTGAATTATCTGGTTTTATTTAACTGCGACCAATTTTTCATATTTATAATATAAAAAGAGCTCCATCAGAAATGCACATTCAGCAGTAACTAATGATTTTTTTTTAATACAGGTACAAAATGGAAGAAATCTTTTCAAAACTAGAGTTTCTTTAATCACCCTTAACTGTAATCTGTTTTATTATCTCTCTGGAGCGCACGTGCTCCTGAAACCATCACTCTATAAGAAATATTTTTTAAAACCAGTCTGATGTAACAAGGTGAAAAATTGATTAGAAACAGAAAGGACTGCACTGGATTTTTACTTCCTGGCATGTTTTGTTAATATGAGAGCTGAGGTGGACTGGTGTAGTTTTTGAAAATAGAGTGGCCAGATGTGCTTCTCTGAGCTGCTAAAATTCTCTGCTTGAGACTCCCAAGCAAAGCTATAACCTACACTGTCACAATAAATGTGCCTATCCTTTCTATCATGCTATGACAACTGCAGCAGTTAGAAACTAAAATAGACTTTCCTTTCTGTGTACAGAAACAAGCAATCTCAATGCAAACATAGCTTATCACCGAAGATTTCAAAGTAAATGCAACATCTTAAAACCAATTTGTTCACTTCAACTGTTCAAACAAAGAAATTCACAATGGCCCCTTGAATTTGCTAAAATTCATTTATTTTCAGAGCCTAGAGATATTTATAACTCATGTGGCAGCTATGCGAATAAGTTGCACCAATTTTCAAAGCAAACTTATGCACATAAGTTCATTTTGAAAATTATGCAATACAACACATTACACAATTATTAATTTTATGTTTTATTTGCATTTCAGATAGTTAAGTACAAAATGCTCTCAGCTATCAATTCTTTCAAAGACAAAAGTGTTTTGTATCTTGTTAAGATGATCATTATTGGCCTTATTGTAGGAATGTACATTTATATGTCTATTCATTTCATTCGTTTGGATGCCTATTGCATACCTAACGGATGAATGAATGTATGTATTCCATTCGTTTTGTGAGTACATTCGTCTGTTTGTTTTATATAAGCACGTACGTGCGAAACGAATGAAACGAAGATATCCAAAAATTAATGATTGCATACCCCTATTATTCAGTGTGTTATATATTTGATAAACCTGTTCAAGGCAGGCTCTAGGGGAGTAATTTTCAAACAGCCCACATAAGAAAGATGGCAAAAACGTGTACAAGTTACACCAATTTTCAAAGTGGACTTACGCGCATAGGGGCAGATTTTAAAAGCCCTACGTGCGCCAAGCCTATTTTGCATAGGCCTGGCGACACGCGCAAGCCCCGGGACGCACGTATGTCCCAAGGCTTTGTGAAAGGGGTGGGGGCGGGGGCAGGGCGGGACTGAAGCCTCCGGCACAGTGGCTGTGCCGGAGGATCGCGCGCCGGCCTACGCCTGCCCAGAGGCAGGTGCAACTTGCATAATAAAGGTTAGGGGGGGGGGGTTTAGGTAGGGCTGGGGGGAGGAGGGAACAGGAAAAACCATCGGGGCTCCCCTAGGGCTCGGCACGCGCAAGGTGCACCTCCTTGCGCACGCCGACCCCGGATTTTATAACATGTGCGCAACTGCGCACGCATGTTATAAAATCAGGCGTAGATTTGTGCGCGCCGGGTTGCTTGCACAAATCTACGCCCGCGCGTGGGTATTAAAATTTGGCCCATAAGTCCTCTCTAAAACGTATCCCACTACATTTACCCACACATAATTACACCCATTATATGCACAGAGTATTCTGGGGATAATTTACATGCATACTTCTGAAAATGCAAAAATAAGCGCTAGAGTCCAAACCTTTCTCAACCCCACTTCTAGAAATGCCTCCATTCAGTCACATGAATAGGACACACATGCATAACTTTTCTCACATATCTGGCGGGCAATTTCGTAAAAGGCCATTTCCATGGGTAAAACACTGTTTCATCTCTATGAGCTAACTAGGTGTCTTTTCTTTACAATAACTTTTCACTTTGAGCCATTTTCAATCAGTCATTTACTTTGTTTTTATTCAAATAATGAAAAATTATACATTCATAAACTAGTAGAAAGGAAAGATTATGTAGCAGAGAGGAGAGACTGTGGCAAATTCTCCTAACATATTTAGTCCTGCTAAAAACACACATCTGAAATCTAAGACACTTTTTAGAATAGATTGGGATCAACCAATAGAAATGATTTAAAAATAGCTAAACTTGCCAAAATTATGTACCTTTGCTTCTGCTTCCCAGCACTGACGCATCATTTCTGCAAAACTTCTAGGACAACTGCTTGGAATGGTTAATCGCTGCAAAGAAAATATGATGTATCAGTTAAGTTAATCAATTACTCAGTAACTGGTTTTACTTTAAGCATCTCAGCACACTATATAAAATCCATTTTTGCTTCCATCAAATATAATTTTTAAAATCATCTTTACAATTTAACAGTAGAATGTCTATGGGATAGATTCATAAAACTTTTGTTAGAGTATTGCTTTGGTTAAAAAAAATAAAAACCTTGCTCCCAATATATCAGTGAAACTATTGCATTATTTTCAATGAGGAAAACAACCAATGGCAAAACTGGAACCCTTTCTGCACTGGAGCAACACTGATAAATGGGCCCATAAGTATCTGATACATAATAAAAGAAAGTTTTATTACTGAGGATCACAGTATGTAAAAGGTGAACAGTCCAACGGCCTACATGCAAAACAAGCCAACAAGAATCTGAGAAGAATTCATTCCTGCAAACTGATGTTTAAAGACAAGACGAGTAAGAAACCAGCCACGAGATAAAGTCTACTAATTTTAGTTTTGGCTGGGATCTGATGCGTCTCAAATAACAGATACCCTGCTTACTTTCAACTCAGTCGATATGATTCTTAATTCAGTGTATATGGCTAGAAACGCAAACTTAAAGTTTTTATACAGACCCTATTAAAGTAATGGATTTAAAAAAAAGATTTTATAAAGAAAGATTTAGGTCCTCAAAATAATTTTTGATCAATTATTAAGACCGAAATAGAAAAATGTAGTTTTGGTCCCAATAAATAATTAACGTTTTAAAAAGTTATGATTTTGCTATCCTTTTACATGCAATTCTACTTTATTTAGCAAACAGGGAAGAAAGATACTCCTTTCAAAAAGTGTGAAATTACTCTAGCTTTCATTAAGCTTTAGATATGATAAATCCTTTTGTAAATGTTTATCTGTTTTACATATTACTTTGCTCTATCCAATGCCCAATCTACCATTTTAACCCTGCACAGACTGAGCGAGCAAGCAAGTTTTGGGGGTTATTTACCATCTACATGTGCCTTTTACCTCTCTGGAATAAGAAAATGGGCTCCCATATCCATTTTCTTTAAAATTAGGGCCCCAGAAATAAAGAATTTTCCTGCCTTGTGATGTCTGTGTTTCTGTAATCAAACTGTGAACATTTTCAACTGTTTTAAATTAAACTAGATCCTTATATGAGCACTACTTCTGCAGCATGTTTGTTTTCGTCTTGAGGCACAGGTTTGTGAGGTTCATCCGCCATGTCCAATTCTAAAAGGCAGGCCTCACTATTTCAGCTGTAGCAGCTGCAACACTGCAGTAAATGCAGGCTATGCAGGTAATGCACAGCCACTGCAACATGCTTGATTAGGGGCTTATGCATTAAAGTTAGCATACTCGTTAAGAGGTGAATTTTGAAAGCTGGATGTATGCTGAAATCGGGAGATGGGTGTGTATCTTTTTTTTGTTTTGTATGTGAATTTTCAAACTCCAAGTAATACATTTGTTTGTAACAGCATAGAAAGAAAGGGAAAACATAATTGAGAAATATAGCATACAAGCAATAATTTTAACCCTTATGCTCTATCAGCCCACAAATGGGGGAAAAGATCGTCCCAAGATCAAAGGAAAAGTAAAGATTACATATCATAAATGATGACAACACACTGATAGGACCCCTTATGACAAATTTAGCATTTAACTGGTTGGAGAAAATATGGCTTCAGGAAAGGAAATTTCAGGGCCGCTCCTCTGTTGCCTGCATTCTGGAAAACAGATAACTGAGTGGGGTTGAAGAATACATATTTAATCTCCTGAAATTTACCTATACACTTACAGGGAAAACTAAGCCAAAAAAAGAACACCTAATTGTAAAACCCCAGGTCGTAATAGCAGAAATCGTTTCCTTTTAACCTGACTTGCTTTAGTACATCTGGAAAGATACAAACTTTTAAACCATGGAACAAGACATCCTTTTTATGAAAAAAAAAAAAAGCTGAAGAATATAATCTCGATCAGAATCTAAAGCTAGAGTGACAATAAGAGTCGCAGGAGATATAGTTTCATCAACTGATTTTTCCAGTTCCACAGTTAAATTAAAAAGATCCAACGAAGGTTGAGGTACTATCAGATCTTGAGTAACAGTTTTCATAAGCAAATAAAAAGCCTTGGAAACAGGAGGTATTACATTTTCAAGAATTTTCAATACCTCTAGAAGTCTGATCTCAACATTTCAATAGGAGATACCATATTTTTCTTCGGAAAGTTAATTAACTTGATGTTCCATCTCCTAATGACTTTTTCTAAGTTCTCAATTTTGTTAATCAGATAAAGATGTCCTTTTAAAAGAGTCCCCACAGACTCCTGAAGTGCTGTAGTTTTATTATCTAGTGATTGAACCTTTTGAGAGGCAACAGATTGCTCCTGAAGATTTTGCAAATTTAAAGCCAAGCCCTGTTGTTGATCCACAAACTGACCTACTTGCAATGAGAGCTTAGTCAGTCCTCCCAAATTATTTCCACCATTACAGACTGCAGTTTGGGAAGAAAAGATCTACCTTTCCAGGAGAAACTGACTCTACAGTTTGGCCAAAGGAGAAAGAAGGGACAGTAGAGGAATGGCTCGACATAGCCTCCATCTTCCCAGATACTGCCAAACCTTCAGCTTCCAACGACAATGGCTCCCAGACTGCCACAACGCTCTCAGGGTGCAACATGTTGTCATCCAACTGCGATGGTATCACACCAGGGAACTATACTGCAAGCAGTTGGAACACCGGCTGGCGAGGGCTCTGAAGCTGCTCCGAGTAGAGAGAAACCTCAAAGTCTGGGAGAGGAATGGGTGATCCTACAGCCTGTTCCACATCCAATTACTTGCCTCTGCAGTAAGACACGAGGTCCAAGGGAGGGAAAAGATGACGATCCACAGACCCGGTTGTAGATGTCGCACCCAAAACGCTCGGATAGATACGGGCCTTTCCTTTCCTCTTACCCATCAAGAAATGTAAACAGTATGAAGGAAGTTACTTATAAGAAAAATGAGGAAAGGTTCTCCAACACCAAACTTTCAGCATGTGGCCATCTTGGATCCACCTCATGTTTCGGTGCACATCTAGCACTAGTGCATGTCCACCCTATTTTATAAAGTGGGCAGATGAGTGCAAAGGTGCTGATATACCCACATCTCATATCAGAAGAAAAAGAGGTGTGGTGTGGGCATTCCAGAGCGGGTCTAAGAAGTATGCATGCAAGTACACTATGTTCCTGGCTGCACAGCCAGATCCAATGCTGCGTAACTTTACTTCTTATGCGGAGGAGGAACAAGTTTAAAAAAAAAATACAAGCATCTGTGAGGGGTTTGAGGGGTGTGGGTTAACTGGGGGGAGAGCATGCTGTATAACCAGAGGGTTTGGGAGGACTTAGGAGAACACTGGGTGAACTTGTGGATGAACTGGTGAAACTGGTTCACAGCTGAACGTGCATCTATTTTAAAATATAGGCAGTTGTGTGTCCATAAACTGACTTGCGCTGCTGGGCACACACAAGCATAACATTAGGAATACACATACACGCACCTAGGATGCGTGCATGTGATAAAATGATCACATCTCTGGGTGCGCACCGACGCACACATGTACCTGTGCACCCACACTACCTTTTGAAAGTTACCATCCCAGGCTGTTTAGCTTGCACGCTAAACAGTTAAGATGCTAGTATGCACACTAAACAAGTCCCCGAAAATGTTTTTGGATACATGATAAAACTAGAATGTACCTGCATGCAAAATAAAGGAACTTCAAAAGCACATTAGTATTTAGAGGGCACATACTTTACAAAGCCTAAAATTTAACACCTACATTGAAGTAGTGTTAACTTTTAGCTAACAAGAGCTCAGCTAGCAGCATGTATGGTGGGTAATATAGGGAGCAGCAATGGCTGCTAGAAGAAGTAGAATTATTGAAGGAGTGAGAATCTGGGCAGGAGATAGAGGATATGAGTAACCGACAAAGAGGAGGCCAGAGAGGCCCTGGGTCAGGAAGAGAAAAAACTGATGTGACAAGGAGACAGCTATCACCATGCATCTTATGGCACATGACCAGCCTACTGAGCCTGATAAAGGAAGATGTTTCCAAAATTCCTTTTACTGAGTTTGGATGTAACCACAACCCTTCCTCTGCTGCCTCTCCTCCAGTTAATACTCACAGAGAAGAGACAATAATCTCCTACTTTTGACCCCCAAAATATATGCTTTCTGAGTGAAACCAAAGGCTCTCTGAAGACCGTTACCATATGCCTTTATTAGAACATTACAGGTCTCTATAGGAAACTCAGTGAATCTCATACACTGCATGTCAGGAGATTGGGATCGAGGGGAATACTCCCCATGGGATATTTGTAGGGACCTTTGTTTTCAGTTTTTATTTTATTTTGCTAGGAATTTCATAACGCTGGCAGCCACCACTTGCTCCCTGTGCTGGCGTCCTTTTCGTGCCGCCCCCCCCCGTATCTTTTCCCTCCCTCTTATTACAATTTTGACTCTGTCAAGTGACCACACTGAAACAGTTATTGGTATCAAAAGGCCGCAGCTTTATTTCTATTAACATATTCATAAACTTCCTTGGGGCCACCCGAGCCGGTATGCTGCCCGTGACTGCCCGCCGTGACCAAGCCAGGCGTCCTTTAGCCATGGGCCCCCGCCGAGTCCCCGCTCCCAGGCGGGGGTCCCGCCATTGGCGCATTCGGCGCCCCGCCTTTGCGCCTCCCTCTGCGCGGACCGGCTCCCACGCCGTCCGGTGATGCCGCCGGCACCACTTTCAATATATCCCCCGGCCCAGGTAACCGCCTAACACCCGCCACCAAGCTGCGACAATCACCCCAACATTACACATATTTGTTTTCTCTAACTGACAAGTAGGTATTCTGGCTATCATCTTTGCTCCTATCCTGTCTATCCTCCTAGCCCCTTCTTATGGGAGGGTGGGTGGGTGTCGTCCGGGTCCTCGGCAAAGGGGGAAAAGGGTGGACCCACGCCCGTCGCGGCCCTTTAAAGGGGGGCGCTGCGTCATCAGCCCGCGCCGCTGTCGCCCGCCGATGACGCGGCGCCCCCCCCCCCCAGGTGGGACGCGTCATCAGCGGCGCGCCTGTCGCCACCGATGACCCGCCCCCCCTCCGCCTCGCTCCAGCCCCCCCGACGGCCGCCGCACATCGCGGGTGGCGCGCCGTTACGGGGGCAGGCTCGGCCAGTCGCCTCGAGCCCCCCGATATGTTAGAACAAAAGATAAATCAGTGGAAAAATGACTTTTCCACTGATTTTTCTCCTGTGCATTATATCAGTCATTTTTCCACTGAATTTTTTTTTTAAATAACATTAAATTCCCAGGTAAAATAAAATAAAAACTAAAAATGAAGGTCCCTAGCTATTTGAGACCTATCTCCAGACCTGACCTTGATCTATTACCCATGTGCCCGTACTTCCCTCTAGAAAAGAAAGACACCAACACACTTTAATTCTGAAAACAAATCTACATTATTTATACTACAAAAAAAGTATTTTCCATCAAAAGGTTCACATATGACAACTCTTTTTAAATCATATACTTCACAGTGTATAAGATAAAGAAATTTGAATGCTGTCAAATAAAGGGTCATACTGTAATTCTCTTCACTTTGGACTCCCACTCTGTTACACGACCACTGTAACTGGTAAAACGTGCCACAGCAAGACTCCTATCTGGTACAAAATTAAAAGATCATATAACTCCTACACTCATCAGTCTGCATTAGCTTCCCATAGCCTGGAGTCCTAAATATAAAGTGCTGAGCATGATCTACAAATTGCTACAGACTCAAATCCCTGGCTGGCATCTACACCCAGAGGATATAAACCAACACGTCAATTATGCTCAATGGATAAAAATTTGCTGGAAGTCCCTAGGGTCAAAATTTCTAGACTAGAGATTATGCGAAATCAAGCATTCTCTGTGGCAGGTCCAAGACTCTGGAACCAGTTACCCGAGTCGATTCACTCAGTTTCGTCTATGAGCATATTCAAGAAAGCATCGAAGACCTACTTAATTGAACAGGCTTTCCAGTAAACCAGGCCTTTATTTTTTTCTGCTCTTTTACTGTGTTTTGTTTTTAATTTAAGTGATATTGTACTTGAATATGTTTTTATTCTTTGTTTTTGAAAGCCCCTGTGAGCTATTTTGGGAACAAGTTGGTTAAAAAATTATAAACAATTCAGAGTGTATGTCCTGAGGGGTGTCCTTTGATGGTATGGACATTCTGCAATACAAGTGCAGCAATCAGCAATCTGTGTTTCCAATATTTTTGTTATGCTGATGATATACAGCTAATAATTTTAGACTACAGGAGATTCTGAATTGGTGAACCACCAATAAATTATGCTTAACCCAATTCAAGAAAGGTTCAGGAAGGCAGCAGGCCAAAATTTGCAATCGTTCTAGGACAATGGTGGTGTGACCTTGCCTCCTAAAGACTATTTGGAGCCTGAATATAACCCTTGACGCCACAATTTCTATGAATAAACATATTTACAGTTTGTGATGAAGTTCATTTTTTCTCCTAAGATCTATTAGATTTTTCTTTACTTTAAGTCTGATTTAACAGGAATAGTCCAATGTCTATATCAACATCTCAATTATTTCAATAGTTTATTAACTGGTCTAGCTAAATCTACCTGTAAAATTCAGCTGATACAAAATAGTGCTGCTAGGGTTCTCTCAGGAAGTGGTAATACATAACAGATTACATCAGTACTGCTTACTCTTCATTAATTGCCCATTTATTGGCACAATCACAAAGCCATATATCTTCATAGTCGACCTTATCTTCAGGAACTCTGATATGTCATTCTCCCTCCAGACAATTAAGATCATCACAAGCTGCTTTTCTTATAATTCTGTCCTAAAAAGCAGACCTGGCTCTTACAAGGAATCAAGCTTTTTGCATTTTTTTTTTTTTACCAGCTTTGTGGAACACTCTTCCTGCTGTCAGATTCTCAAAAGATATTGCTGAGTTTAAACTGAATACCAACACTTGGTTATTTAAACAAGCCTTTGGGGTCTATTTAGATTCCTGTATTTCCATTATTATATTGTAATGGTATTAATTTAATTTAGTATTTTTTTCCTGACTTTAGCCAGTTGGGTAATTTTAATTTGTTGTGTTATGTTTATGTCCTCATGATTTAGTTTTTTAATTTTGTATTAAACATTTATTTTGCTATTTTGTGGTTTGGAGTTTTGTTAAGTATCGATTCTGTTATTCATTCCATTTTATACTATGCATTCAGATTCCAATATAATCATATAATAAATGTTATTGTTTAATTTTTGTTTGTTTACAAGTGTTATAGTGGAGAGGTCAGGCAGCCGCATAGTATCCTCTTACAAGGTAGCAACCATCCAGTGTAGAGTTTCTACCAGAGGTGTTGTTGGAAGTATGAGGGATGGTTAGGAGGAAGCTTATTCCCAACAAAACTTTGATGACCCTTTCCAGCCTTGCCACCTCTAGTCTGTGGTCCTCTGAGATGGGTGCTCTGGCTTGAATGGCTTCTTTCACGTTGCCAATTTATTTGGCTAAATGAAGATTTCTTTCCATAGATCTTTTAGTCCTACAGAGAAAACATAATGCAGGCATTGCTGCTCCAATACAATAGGGTCCTCCTGACTCCGGGCTGGCAAATACCTCACTGGTATCAAAAAGATCAATTTTCCAGGGCTAGCTAAGGTACTCGCTGATCACATTTCTTCTTCTTCTTGACCTTCCTGGCTACGGTCTGTGGTTATGCGTGGGTCAAACTCGTTGTTCATGACATAGGCTGCAGGACAAGAATATCATTTCTCTGCTCCAATTCCAGAAGCTTATGATAGCTGTGGGACAGACCAGAGCAATGCTGGCACCTGCAACAGCTTGGGGTGCTCCCACAGGACATGGGAAAAGAAACAAAGATGAACAAGTTGAAGTCCAGCTCATCTACAGTAAAGCCCCTATCCCGCAATTTCACTGTCTGAATTTACGTGAGTGCCCCACCAATTCCCGATTCAGGTTTGACCTTTAACCCAACAAAAGCTCCTCCACCCCCTAGGACTCACCCTCCCAAAAAATCCTCCACTCACTAGACCTGTGATCTCCTACAGGTTCCACAGATCAGTCAGAGCCCAAAAGAATGTCAGGGCAAGGTGCCAGAAGGAACTGAACCAGGGTCTGCAGGCGAGACAAAGGCAGAATCCTTAGTGGGTAATTTTTAAAAGGATTTATGTGTATAAAACTAGCATATATTGTTGCAATTTTCAAAAGCCCATTTAAATACTTAAAGTGCACGCACGCATGTAAAACGTATTGATAATTCAATAGTATATATCGTAGCAGTTTTCAAAAGTCCACCTACGCACATAAAAGGCTAGATTTTAAAAACCTGGCACACGCCAAAATGGGCAGATACAAGTGCCAGGCATTGTCCCACTGAAGCGCGCACCGGCAGCCGACCATGCAGGCAACCTGCTACTGCTCTGGAGAGCAGGTAAGTTTTAAAAGAAACAAAAGTTAGTTAGTGGAGTTTTAGGGGTCAGGGCAGATAGGGAAAAGGGAGGCAGGTTAGGAAGTTCCCTCCTAGTCCTCTCCTTTATTGGATCAGATTGGGAAGTGAACTGGGAAAAGGCCTAGTCCGTCATGCGCACATGATGTAAATTTCCCCCCCTGTTATACGCGTGAGTCAGCATTCGCATGTACTTACGTGCGCCGATATAAAATTGGGCGCGCATGTGCGTGCAGTTAAGAGGATTTTATAACATGCGCGCGTCAGCTCACGCATCTTATAAAATCGACGTGTCTGTGTGCGCACACCGGGAACCATGTGCATATGGACGCCCGCAAGCGGGTCTTAAAGTTTACCTTCAAGTGCATTTACATGCGTAAAATAGTTTTAAGGGCCTGATTTTAAAAAGAATTGACATGCTTAAAATTGGGTTTTACGCATGTAAATGCACTTTATCTGCGTAAGTGGGCTACAATATCTGCCATTGAATTGTCCATAGGAAATTCATGTGTAAGTACACTTTACAAGCATAAATGGCTTTTTAAAATTGCTACTATAGTATGTTACATTTACATGTCTAGCTCCTTTGAAAATTAGCTCCTAAGCATTTAAATCCTTTTGAAAATTACCCCCTTACCCATTAAGCTAGCTGATTAGTCAAATTCAAACTGAGCCTGGGAGCATGAAAGGCTGAAGGGGAATTTGATGGCCACTCTCCTAGCAATCCGGATTAGCTAAAGCTCAATTAAAGAGGTTACTCAGAGTCAGGAAGCTGCTTCCAGGAACCAGAAGGTTACCTAGCCCTTTGTGAAACAAACCTCCTTTGTTCCAGTTCCTTTACTTCAAGTCCTGTTTCTAAACCATGCCTTGCTTGAAGTCCATGGATTTCATCTTGCTCTGGTTTCAGTGCTTGGCTCCAGCTCCAATGTCCAATGTCCAGTCTCCAATGTCCATTTTTTCCAAGTGTTTTTTTAAGTAACTAAAAAACACTTATCTTATGTTTGGATTCTCTAACACAAACACAAGATAAGTGGCTTTTAATTGCTAAAAAAAAACTTGAAAAAAATGGACATTGGCCTATAATTATAAGGTAATAAATGTAATGTGCTACTGGAAGTGCCTAGTATGAGGCTACAATAGATGGTTAGTATTGATGATAGAAGGAACCGGGCATTTTAGTAACTAAAATTTGGATACAAGACCAAGTAACTACTTTACATATTTCCTGAACTGAAGCTAAGCAAAGGTGAGCTAAAAAAATGGAAGTCGCTCATATTTGATGAGCCTTTACTTTGCAATTTAGCTCTTGGTTAGACTTAAAGGTGAATTTTAAAAACCCAGCGCTCATCAAAATTGGGAGATATGTGAATATTGAGGGCCGACGCACATTGAACAGATTTCAAAAGGCGCCCGCGTACGCGTGTATCTCCCGCTATGTGCACAAATGAAAAATTCTGAAAAAGGGGCGGGGTGAGGGCATGGTATGGGCAATCCTGGATTTCAAATTCAAAAATACTTATGCGCGTGGCGTGGTCCCCTGCTGCATAACTTTACTTCTGTTATGGAGGACGTGTAAGTAATAAAATAAAGAAAAATTGATTGGTGGGGTTTTAAAGGTAGGGGCTAACAGGGGAAATGGGAGGCTATTAAACTAGGGGGGGGGGTGTTTGAAAGTTCTATACCTTACCTGGGCAAACTGGGATCGAACTGGGAAAACTGGAAATGGTGTTGGTGCGCATATCTACTAAAATCTCCCACTTATGTGGTAGAATCTTTTTATTTGTGCGTGTAGTGGGAGATACACACGTTCTCCAATGACTTTTAAAATCCACTCAGCACGAGCCAGCCTGACATATTCTCGTAACTCCCGGTTTTGGCGCACATCGGGCAGTATAACAATAGGAAATGCAGTCAGATATCCAGGCAAAGAGCGTTTGTTTTATAACTGGCAGGCATTTATTTATTTTCAATATTTTTAGGCCGCACCATCCCAAGTTCTGGGCGGCTTACAAGAATTACATACATAAATAATTATAAAATATATAAAATTACAGACTATATAAAACATAAGAAAAAATTAAAACCCAGCCAACATATCATGAACGTAATACTAATGACTGTAAACAATAAATAAGGTATATAAGTAATCAAGGAATTTCTGCCTAAAAATACCAAGATGACAAGAGGTATTACAGCAGGTCAATTATATGCAAGTTTGAATAGATGTGTCTGTAGATCTTTTTTTTTTTTTTTATTGAATTATAACAATGCAAGACAGCAAACAAGCATGTCAATGAAATACAGTCATGTGGGAGCAAATTACAAGAAAGAAGAAAAATGAAAAATCCTCACAAAGAGATAAGACAACATAGCCCCCATAGGCTCAAGTACAAGAAAAATGGGGGAACAAAGTGCCTTCAAGCGCTTTAAATTTAGTGGCAAATGCTAAAAAGCAATAATTGAGGGGACATAAGAACATAAGAAATTGCCATGCTGGGTCAGACCAAGGGTCCATCAAGCCCAGCATCCTGTTTCCAACAGAGGCCAAAACCAGGCCACAAGAACCTGGCAATTACCGAAACACTTAGAAGATCCCATGCTACTGATGCAATTAATAGCAGTGGCTATTCCCTAAGTAAACTTGATTAATAGCCATTAATGGACTTCTCCTCCAAGAACTTATCCAAACCTTTTTTGAACCCAGCTACACTAATTGAACTAACCTCATCCTCTGGCAACAAATTCCAGAGCTTTATTGTGCGTTGAGTGAAAAAGAATTTTCTCCGATTAGTCTTAAATGTGCTACTTTCTAACTTCATGGAATGCCCCCTAGTCCTTCTATTTTTCGAAAGTGTAAATAACCGAGTCACATCTACTCGTTCAAGACCTCTCATGATCTTAAAGACCTCTATCATATCCCCCCTCAGCTGTCTCTTCTCCAAGCTGAACAGCCCTAACCTCTTCAGCCTTTCCTCATAGGGGAGCTGTAATTTATTTCATAACCAAGTTAGCGAGAGTTATCAGATGGCAAATGGAAATCAAGGAAAAACCTTAATTGGGAAGGCTCAAAGAAAACATATCTGTCATTATTAAACTTAACTACACATTTACAAGGATAACGAATAATAATCTGACCACCCAACTGACAAACTTCTTGACACGTTGCTAGAAATCTCTTCCTAAGCTGTTGGGTAGCCCTGACAATGTCAGGATATATCCATAACTTCTGACCGTAGTATAACTTATCCTTATTATGAAGAAAAAGCTTTAAAACTAAATCCTGACCAGATGGAAAAACAATGGTAACAAGTAAAGTCCCACGATATTCCACATGGTCATCTTCAGAGGTTTCCAAAAAGGCAGAGAGATCAGCAATGGCAGTTGCTGGGCTGCAATTTTCCAGGGAAATATTAACTTTCCTCTCAGGAGAAGTATAATAAATCCAAGAAATAGGTGGAAGTGTGTCAACAGGGATTTGCAGTACTTCCTGAAGATATTTTTTAAATTGGTCACGATGAGATATTAAATTAATATGAGGAAATTCTAACACTCTCAGATTTAAAACTCTAAGAAAGTTTTCCATATTTTCCAACCTTTTAGCATTGATTATGTCAGATTGAACCAGTCCATTCTGAATTGTTTGAATTTTTCAACCCGTTGATCCAAATCAAGTATCTTAGAATTATGAGAGGAGATTAAAGAATCCATTGTTTGCATTGTGTGCTGTGTATGAGTCATTACAGAGGTTAACAGAGAAATGGAACTTTCTAAAGAAACTACTGCAGCCCAGACTGATTCTAAAGTAATAACTGCAGGTTTAAGCAGATTTGGCTTTAAGATAATACTAGCCAGACTTTCCCTGTCGGAGTTATCTATACCTTCATGGGGCCCCACAGGTTCCTCTCACCCCTCTGGGGTGGAAGCCTGGTATAGGCCAAGATGTTCCAATGGAGCAGCCAATATATGTTGTTGTAAATGCAGCATTAAACTTCCAACAAGGCCTCCAACCCCGGCGTGCACAGCTCCAATTTGAGAGTCCGTCTCCACAGCAGCTGACATCACCGATGCGTTCCGTCGTATTGGCTTACCCAGACCCAAAGTTGTCTCATGCAAGGGAGGAGAGGGAGTTACAGGCACTCCAGGACTCAAGGTAACCTGCATGTCCAGCGGTAGTGGTGTGCACTCTCCTCCAACAATCGCATTGGAATTGACAGGAGACAAACACTCCGTTGGGGCGAAGAAGCCCTCAATGCACTGCTGGATGGCTCCAGATAAGGAGGTGCTGAGGGAAACCTCCTTAGCCATCCCTTCCTTAATTATGTGGCATAACAAGTAACAAGGAAAAATTTTTCCTGCAGAGAGTAGAGCTTCAAACGCCACGTCCATGCCTCAAGACGCCATCTTGGCTACTCCCATTCAGATCTTTTTTTGAATATCTTTAGATTAGACTTTTTTTCTAATAGCTATTGGTAGTTATTTTCAAATAACCCCCTGCTATAGAAAGCATGCGATCCCTGGTTTCCGCTAAGCGGACAAGCTTGTGACTTGGAATGTCAAGTATGCATTGACTTTCTTACTGGTCTATGTAACTTCAACAGAAGATTTATGACATATGGACAATCGTTGTTTAATGCATTGTATATTATAGTTAAGGTCTTAAACTGAACTCACTGTTGAAAATATAATCAATGCAGCAACTTTAGAACTCGGTAATACAGTGGACCCTCAAGTTACAACCGGCTTGACATACGAACAACTTAGGTTACAACCAAAATTTTAGTTTTGAGTTACAACCTGAATGCCGGCCAAGGCCATGTGTATCCACTTGTGTGTGCGGTTGCTTCTAATTGGTATTTTTCCTGTCAATCGTGTTTTTTGGGCTTGGAGTGTGGGACTTCTGCTCTGCTGTTGCAGTAATTGGCTGCTGCTGCTGCTGCTGCTGCCATTGAGGCCTGTCCATCTCAGGCGCACCCAGAGCTGCAAATCTTCACAGGAGCACATAGGCAGACCCGCTCGGCACTGCAGCAAGCAAAAGCATCACTGGTGACCAAGGAAGCTTCTGTGCAGCAGCAGAAAGGGAGGGTAGCACTCAGCTGGCTACAGCAAGGTATCAGGAGGTGAGGAATGAGTATGCTGGGAGGGGGAAATGAGTGTTTGGGGGCCAGAGATGTGCTCTGAGGGAGTGGGGAGTGGGGAATCCTCCCCCTCCTCCCTTCCTGCAAGCCAAAGATGTCCACTTGAATGGTGAGTACAGTATGAAATTGTTTCTGGTAGGCTAGGCACATCTTATAACTTTTTGGTGAGTACACTAGGAAAATTATAGGTGTTTCTGGTAATTACGCACATTATACAACCCTTTTTTATTATGAAAAGGTTAGGTAAGGGGTGCTTTGGGAGGTTCGGAATGCATTATGCGTATTTCCATTATTTCTTATGGAAAAAATAATCTTGACTTACAACCAACTTGAGTTACAACCAGCCCTCTGGAACGAATTGAGTTCGTAAGTCAAGGGTCCACTGTATATTCAAATCTAGTGGTACCGGAAATAATTCTAGCAGCTGAGCTTTAGAATGCTATTTCAGATCAGATTAAAAGAAACAAATAGTTGTGAAGATTTTCTGTAAGCTTTTGTTCTTTCCAAATAGAAGAAAGTTCTTCCACTGTCTAAGGTATGAAGTGCTTGCTCAATGAGGCAATTGAAAAAAATGTTGGTAGAACTATGGCCTGACTTAAGTGGAATGAGAAACCAGGGGAGCATAAACCCACTGGTCCTGAGTCCATCTGTCTACATGCTAGGAAAATTAAAAACTTTAGTGCATTAGCGATTAAGTGGCATGTTAGCATGCATGGTAAAGATTTTAGTGGCTGTGTACTAAAAATATTTCTTGCATGAATTTTAGAGCATGGGCACTTATGTACAATTACTGAAGTGAAGCAGCTTGTTGTTTTAGAAACAAATATACATATAGACGGTGTTGATATTCTGCCAGGTCATGCCAGATCACCAGCCTGGAACCTTTTTAAACTTACTTCCTTTTCCGCATTGCAGCTGGGTGGAAAGGGAAGGCTGCCAACCCAGTACCTTTTTTGGAAAATTACCACTGTACATAGGTACGATGAAATAAAATCAATCTGACATTTCATCAACTGAGGGGGAGAGTCCTCAGTATGGCAGTGTTCCTGCGGTTATAGTGATATAGTTCCATCAGATCACTACTACCTTCAAAATAGCAAAGTTCAAGAATGGTGTAAGGGCTATCCACAAAAAATGAACAGAAGGACAGTAACTTCCAAATGAACGTGTGGGCACACACCCAGAAACGCGTCCATTTTATAACATGCGTGCACATTTGTGTGTAGGCTATAAAAGAGCCTATGTGCACGTACGTGTGCTCCCAGTTTTGCAAGAGGGCGTGCACAACCTTGTAAAGTCGGGTTCAAGATACGCAAGTGGGGGAGTTTTAAAACAGGCGCTTGTCCATACCATGACCAGTTTCACCAGTTCAACCACCAGTTCACCCAGTCTAGAGCTAACTCCAAACCACCCTGGTTATTTACCCTGCAATCCTACCAGTTAACCCAGAACCCTTAAACCCCTCAGGAATGCCTGTATATATTTTTTTAACTTATACCTCATCCATAGCAGTAGTAAACTTGAAACAGCTCTAGACCTGTGTGCAAGACCAGGTACTTGCGCAGACATCTTTTGGCTCTGCCCCACCCCTCAATGTGAGATATTTGTGTATCGGGAGATGTGCGCGCATGTAGGCGGCTTTTAAAATTGGGTGGACATGTGCATGTCCTACATGCGTGCACTCTCCTGATTTTGGTGCATGCCTGGCTTTTAAAATTCACCTGTAAGGAGGCAATTTTCAAAGGAGTTGGTGTGTAAATTAACATACTTTTGCAGCAATTTTCAAAAGTCATTTACACATGTAAGGTGCACTTATAAGTGTAAAACCTAGTGACATTTCAATGGCATATAAGTGTAGCAAGTTTCAAAAGCCCACTTACATGGGTAAAGTGTATTTACATGTGTAAAACCCAGTTTTAAGCATGAAAATACTTTTGGAAATTACCCCCAAAGTGTATATATTTGTACACACATTTTAATATTACTACTGTAATTGTATATACAACTGTAGTAGCTCTTTACAGAAGGTTTTCATTTCATACCTCCAGTAATGGAAGGGGTGAGAGAGAGGGAGTTTCAAGAATTGAACCTGTTGCATAAAACTGACCCAATGTGTATAATCTCAGACTTTGCAAGGTTCTATGTACTTGAATCCTGTAATTGTATAATAAGTATCAGCATGCACTATTGTCATACAGTTATTTTTCCCACGAAGCACAGTATGCAAAAATAAGACTTTTTACATGGGCTATATCAATAGTCATATCAAAGAAATACTGAAGGATATGTACAGCAAGAAATGTACAGTTCTCAAATCTTATTATTAGAATTACTATGTTACATCCAGGCAAGGATCAACCTATATGAAAATTTTGTAAACATTTAAGGATCGTGCAAAAGTCAAAGAATTGGAAACAGCCATTTTGTCATATTTAAAATAGTCATATTCTTCTCCAGCTTTTCATTTTCTGCCACTTCTAGAATCAAAATCACAAAAAATAGCCTGTGTAAACAATTATTAGGGTAAAAAAATAATGATGGGCTTGCCACAAGGGCTAATTTTAATACAAGAGCAAGAATTCCATGAAGTTTTTTGTACACATTTTTGCTTGCCCAATTACTTTTTACACAATTTTCAGCCTTCTACAACCTACAGAAAATTAAAACCCTTTTCTTTTCATTGTGCACACAGGCTATTTCTATGGGGAGAAATTTTTTTTTTAAATCTGTTTTTATTGAGCCACCACTTGACAACTATAGTATGGCAAAATACAATCTAGCAAAATTCAAGAAAAGGCAAGAAGAAAAATAGAAACATCAGCCACAACAACGATATATGAGCATCCATCATCTATCCAAGCACACAACCATTCAACCCTCACACTCACACATTCTTCGGACAGAATTACTCCTTTCCAACTTATGGGAATCTTATTAAAGGAACATCAGAACTTGAGAAACCACATATTCCTGAGCAATGTCCCCCAAGATGACCAAAAGCCCCCATAACATTTCTTAATATCTTAACCTTTGGACAACTGGACTACCCTGTTCCATCGTCCAAAAAACCCTTATTGGGCCACAACGGCCTGGTATTCTGAAGAGTCAACTTTCACATGCATTCCAACTGTGCAGTATCAGACATGAAAGATTTCCAACTAGTAAAAGCAGGAAGACCTTCACTCTTCCAAGAAGTAAGAATTACCTTTTTAGCCAGCAGAAAAGCCATTGCACAGAATTTTTCCCCCCCTACTGGTAAGTTCAGGGTGTTGCTGATTACCCAATGATCCGCTCAAAAAACGCAAAAATTTGGCTCCAAAAAGCATTTTAACTTGTGACAGTTTATGAACATGTGACACAAGTTGCCTGCTTGATAATTGCACTTCAGTCACAAATCCAAGGGCTAGAGTTTCATTTTGTAACCTAAGAGCCCGGTAATTTATACTTTATGAAGCAAGTTGAATTGAATTTCCCTCATGGAAGCTGATAAAAAATATTTATACAATTTAGTAAATGCCAAAATCATGAGGTCCTTATCTATGACCTCTCCTAAATCCACTCTCCATTGTGCTGCTAATCTGGTTAAATGTAAGGATGGGAGCAATGACTTGACATGCATAGACCAAATGGAAATCTTGTTATATTTTGGTACAGTGTCTAAGAAAGATTCTTCCGAATCATTAGCTATTACCAAATCGAGGTTACCCTTCGTCAGATGTAAACAATAATGTCTGCCCTGTAAGAATGTGCAAAATTGAATTCTAGGTAGGTTCCATTGTTCCCGCAGTTGTTCAAAGGAAAATAAAGTGAGATTATCCTTATCCTCCCATTGATACATATGACCAAAACCTTTAAGAGCCCATTCATGGAAAATTCTAGTGGTGATCCCTGGAGGAAAATCAGCATCATCTTCCAACCTTAATAAGGGAGACATCTGTGAGTCTCGGCTCAGCTGTTTCCTCCACCAAATCCAGGTCTTCCTTATAGCCATAAATCAGGAACTACATTTCTCATGTCTCCCAAGCCAATCCATAGGCTTATGAGCACGTTACTAGGTTTATAAGGCCAGGACCAATCCTCAACTGAACCCACCACATCAAATTTATTGTGACCAGAGACCCAGTCTTGTACAAAACACAAGAGGCAAGATACATTATAAAGCCAAATGTCTGGAATATTCAATCCCCTTTCAAATTTATCTAATCTTAAAATGCCAGATCTCACCCTCGCTCTTTTATTGTTCCACACAAATGGGCGCACCAAGGCCCGAAATGTGTTTATATCCTTATTTTTAATCCAAATATGGAACATTTTTAAACAATTAAACATTTAGGAAGAATAACCATTTTCACCAGGGTGCTCCTGCCCATCAATGATAAAGGTAAAGATTGCCATTTGGTTAGCAAAAGTCTGATTTTATCCAATAGCACATCAAAGTTGTAACAGTACAAGTACCCCTGCGTGCATGCCAAATGAATTCTCAAGTACAGCATATGATTTTGTGCCTATAAAAAAGGAAAGGACCCCACCCATCTAACCAGCAACTAGTTATTTATAGGGTATGCCTCAGATTTTGTATGGTTAATTTTTAGACCTGAGAAACTGCCAAACCTATGGATTGTATGCAAGATGGATTCCAAGCTTTCCATTGGATTGCCCACAAACAACATCATGTCGTCTGCAAAGAGACTCAATTTTACAAAAGAATTTCAAATGCAAATGCCTTCAAATATAGCTAGGGAATGCAGCTTGATTACCAAGGGTTCCAGAGCGAATATAAATAAAGGGGACACCCTTGCCGTGTACCCCTCTCTAAGAAAAAAATCTGAGAGAGATCAGATTTACCAACAGCTGTGCCCCTGGGGATTTATATATATAGAAATGAAACATAGAAATGACGGCAGAAGAAGACCAAACGGCCCATCCAGTCTGCCCAGTAAGCTTTGCACTTTTTATTTTTTTTTCTCATACTTCTGTTAGTCTTGGTTCTTAGTAACCTTTTGGTTCTATTTCCCTTCCACCCCCACCATTAATGTAGAGAGCAGTGTTGGAACTGCATCTAAGTGAATATCTAGCTTAATTAGTTAGGGGTAGTAACCGCCGCAAAAAGCAAGCTACACTCATGCTTATTTGTTTACCCAGACTATGTAATTCAGTCCTTGTTGGTTGTTGTCTGTATATAGATCCACTTTTTTTCATTCCCCCTGCCGTTGAAGCAGAGAGCTATGCTGGATATGCGTGAAGTATCGGTCTTTCTCCCCTGCCGTTGAAGCAGAGAGCTATGCCGGGTATGCGTGAAGTATCGGTCTTTCTCCCCTGCCGTTGAAGCAGGCCTTTATCGTCTTGGAGCAATGGAGTTGCCATATTGAAGTTTCAATAAACTTTACCTTGTTTGATGATTAAAATTCTGGACCAATAACTTCTTTGCACTCCTTTTGGATTTGATATTAGGGAGGAGTATAACCATTGCCATATCCCTTTTCAAAACTTCCCCTTTCGCAAGCTGCTTTAAACATGTTGTTTAAAGGTTTGAGAATTTGAGCACCCAACAACTTGTAAAATTTAGGGCCAAAGCCATCCAGCTCTGGTGACTTTCCTAATAACTTAAAAAAATTCCTGATCACTAGTGGGGGAGCTCAAACTCACTACCAATTCCTGGTTAAGTTGTGGGATTGGTAAATCTGAAAAAAAAAAAAGAGGAACGATCTGGTATAGCCCCATCTCCTGCTTGATATAATACTTGGTAATATGACTGAAAAGCGTTTAATATTGAGGGAGTGGTCACATGAGTTTGTGAATTAGAAATCAGTTGTGTTACCAATTTCTTAGGATGATGAGAACCTCCAACCATTCTTGCTAACTTCTTCCCAGTATTACATCCCCATTGATACAATTTAAATTTATAAAATATTAATGAATTTTAGGCTTTATGAGTCAGGAGCTCATCTAGTTCCTGCCGTGCACCCTCTAAATGTTCTTTTGATGTGCATGTCATCTCCCTCACATGAATGTGTTTTAAAGTAGCTATCCTTTTCGTTAACTCCAAAAGTCTAGCATTATGCTCCGCATTTTTAGTAGCCTGATACATCAAAATATGGTTCCTTACTACCGCCTTGGCAGCGTTCCAATACGTAATTGGGTCAACATTACAAGAATAGTTTAAATCAACATAATTCTTCCAACGATCTTTACGATAAGATGCAAAAAACTTTGTCAAGGAAGAAGCAGGGGGCATCCTCCAATGACTTGGTTCCCGCACCCCAGACCTTATCTCTAAAGTAATAGCCACCAGGGAATGGTCAGAAAAAGCCACCTCATGTATTGGACTGTGGGATAACTTATTGAAAAGAACTTCAGCAATCAATATGTAATCTATACGGGTAAAGATTTGTGGATGTGGGAAAAATAAGTTTATTCTTTGTCTTCCACAAGCAATGTCCTCCAATCATCAATCAGCTGGAGTTCCCCACAAAGATATCCCACTCCCAATTCCATTTGTTTTTTTGGGGGGGTTTATGAAGGATTACAGTTCACTAAAGCAGTGGTTCTCAACCTTTTTTTTGGCCAGGACACTCCTGACAGATGGTTCTCACATGCGTGACACAGTGAACATGTGACCATCACGGGGCTAAATGTAAGCATGCACTCTGCATCCACAGGAATCCCCTCAACCCCCAGCAATGAGTGCAGAGCAGATCTAGGGCTTTACCCTGTACAACTCGCCATACAAAAAAGATATTCTGGTTCTAATGACATATCAGTAAAAGCAAAACAAACTCCCTTTACAGTATAATAGGCACAAGAGCCTTCCTTATGAAAAGGCAGTAATTTACCACTAATGCATATCCTATTGAGAAAACACAACAAATAAGATTGATACAAATGCCTACATGTTAGTAAAATATCTCACCTCGGTCACACACCCAGAACTGACCTTCACCAAGTACAGAAAAACCACAAATTATAAATATGGAGACAGAAACTGGAATGGAAAACCAAAAAAGCCACTCTGCATGCAGTGCGAACCTGGAGAAATGGAAAGAGAAATATAGCACCTAACAGACTCTCAGGATTTGCAATAATACACCCAATTAACTCGCACAAAGTTACACCTGTATTATGGAACACACTCAAACAGTAACAACCCTATCTAAGAAATACAACTATTAAACCAGGCCCTAAACACTAATATATTTCCTATTGGGAAAACAGAATAAGCCAAGCTGCTATAGAGCCCCACACAGAAATAATTGTAAAGCTTTACTAAAAATGTTACAAAACAGCTGCTGAACAGAATAATATCCAACAATTAAAAACTCATAAAAATTATTAAAACATGTCCAAATATCAATAAAATATTTCAAAACAGCAGACATCGCATAATACCCAATAATTAAAAGGGCAGTCAATCAAGAAAAATAAATTTAAAAAGCCACCTTTACTTACCCTCTCCAGCAACTCTCCTACTCCTTTCCCTTCCAGGCTAAGAGCACTCACCAGAAGTAGCAAGGGCTGCTGATGCTCTGTCCTCACAGTCCTCTTCCTTAGCTCCCACAACCAGTCACTCACACAAACACACCCGCAATTAGATCCTACAACCAGTCGAGATCTCTTTCACACCAGTCATCTTCCTGACCAGTCTCTCTCACACAGAAACACATCACCTCCCTGACCAGTCTCTCTCTCAATCACACTCATCCTCTCTTATATACAAGCTCTCAATCACACACAAATGCTCTCTCACCCATTCTCGCCATCTCTCACCCATGCACCGATTCATACCCACAAGCTCTCACCCAGGCTTCCATTCACACACACACACACACACACACAAGCTCTCAGCCAAGCACCCATTCACACCAGCTCTCAACCAGGCTTCCATTCACACCCAAGCTCTCACCCAAGCACCCATTCACACCAGCTCTCACCCATGCATCCATTCACACCCACAGACACAATCTCTCACTTAGGCACCCATTCACATCCTCAGACACACAAGCTCTCACCCAGGCACCCATTCACACACACAAACTCTCACAAAAAACTTATTCTTCCTTCACTGCAGGGATGGGCTCCAGGTCCGCCGCGGCTTTACTCCGGCAGGCCTTCTTTTTTCGCCGCCAAGGGGATGGGCTCCCGTGGTGGCTTCGGTCGGGGTCGGGTTTCCTCTTCGCCACCATGGGAATGGGCTCCCCATGGCGGCTTTGCTTCGTCGGGGTTGGGTTTTCCTCTTCGCTGCCACAGGGATGAGCTCCCGTGGCGGTCTTGCTTCGTTGGGGTTCGACACTGCCATTCCTCCCACCCCACCCCCGGGCTATGCGATGCCTGCCTCACCGGCCAATCAAAGGCTTCCTCCCTTCTTCCTACTTCCACTAGCAGGTAGAAGGGAGGAGGCTTCCCATTGGGCAGTGGGGGTAGGAAGAAAGGGATAGAAAAAGGGGGATGGAAAAAGGGAGAAGGAAAGTATAACGGGGCAGTGGGATACTGGGAGACGTGACACACCTGCCGGTGTTTGGCGACACACTGGTGTGTTGCGACACACCGGTTGAGAAGTGCTGCACTAAAGGGTTGTCCATAATATTAAAGTCACCGCCAAGGATTAAAGAATATTCTTCCCACTGTGTTAATTTCACCAGAATATCACTGAAGAAACGATAGGAATACAAATTAGGGGCGTAAATGTTAGCCAGTGCAACTTTCATGCCCTGTAACCACACCCACAACAATAACATACCTCCCATTCACATCTTGTATTATCTTTTCACAATCAAAAGATACATTTTTATGGAGCAGAGTGGCCACACCATGCTGACTGGAAGTAAAGGAGGCAAAATAACAATGACCCACCCATTCTCATTTAAGTTTCTCATGCTCTTTATCTTCTAGGTGGGTTTCCTGCACAAAAGCAATAGAGATATTACACTTGCGAAGGTCGTGAGCAGCTTCTTTCGCTTAATGGGGGAATGTAAACCATTCACATTAATCGTACAGAAAGTCAAATTACTCACAATAAAGAATATCTGGCATCATGCTAGTAAGAAAAGTTATACCTAGGGAATGGAGTCCCCCAGCACAGAACCCATCCCTTGCGGAGGGGGTACAACGTCTGAAGATCAAAAACACCACACAATCATCCATTCTACAATCATACACTCTTGGTTTCCCAACATTTTACACTCAACTAAGGATCAAAAACCCAGCACTGTTCTTCTGTAGCTTGATCCCGACAAACTCTGTGTGTGGCAACCAACCTCACCATTCCGGAATCCAAAAACCACATGCAGGACCTCTGGGGCTCCGGGGGTTGTTGGTAAATCCAATTTCAACATAAACCATTGCCCAAAAAACAGTAAACAAGAAAAAACAGCAGTCCCAGGTGAAGCAAGGCTATTATCGCATATTTTACCAGCCCTTACAAATTGACAATAACAAAAGCCATAGGGGTGGTTCAAAATCTACAGCGCATTATCTAATGCTGGCAAGGTAGATTAGCGCCAATGCAATCTTGCAATCAAATACATGCTTCATGTATTTGATTGCATGCTCACAGATGTCAAAGAGAGTCAATAAATTTTTTTGCTTCTTCCTCAGTGTGAAATACTCGAGTTTCTCCGTGGTGGAAAACACGCAATTGTGCCAGCTATTGCAGGGAACTTTTAATTATTTTTGTAAATAAAGCTGAGTAGTAAGGGGTCAATTTCTTTCGGGCTGCCAAAACTTTTGTGGAGAAATCAGGGAAGACCAATATTTTGCCGTTTTCCATCAAGAGCACCTTTCTTTTTCTGTAGGCATCAAGAATTTTCATTATGTCCGTAAAGTTCTAGTATTTCATGATTATTTGTCTGGGTTTTGATAGATCAGGCAGTGCAGGCCCCAAGCTCATTCCACCAGAATCCGACAGTGTGAGCCCGTCACTCACAGAGTCTCCGGTAGCCATGTTTCACACTAACGAATGAAGGCCCAGCCCTGTAACTTTTCTGGCACTCCCAAAATACGGATGTTATTTCGCCTACTACGATTCTCCAAATTGTCAAACTTATTTTCCAAATCTTGGCAGCTCTTCAAACAAATTAGATCCCCTCAGTTGTGTCCAGACCCCTCTTGTGCTGAGAAACTGTAGAGAGGAGAAAGCTTTATTCTCAAATTTTTCATATAACTCGTCCAATGACGATTGTAATTTCTATAATTAGTCGTTCAGCGTCACCAAAACCATTTGCGTTACTTCACATACCAGTGCCTCCGAAACTGTATCCATCGATAAAGGAGATTTGAGCACCATTTTCTCTTCCTGAGGTCCAAATTTCTCTGACACCATTCTCTTCGGTCTGCTCATCTCCATAGACTTTTCCAAAAGCAGAATGTCCAGGTAAATTATCACTGCTCCCTGCAACAAGTTAATATGCCAGATCTAAAAGTGTGGCCGCAGGATGGCGGCTTGAGGCAGACACGGTTCACTTTGGTTCCGGCTTATCTGGTTTCTTCATTGGATTTTACAACACATTATGCCCACAAGAGGAAGGGTAAAGTGAAGATTTTTCACTCTGAATCCTCACTCCCCTCAGACCAATGTGTCATCACAGACTTTGTTGCCTCCACCCCAGAAACTATGTGGGTAATTCCCACTGGCGGAACGGAGCAAGGAGGAGTGCCGTTTTTGCCTGGGGAAATTTCTCTTATGCCACTGGATCCTAAGATGCCGCTGCTAACTGCCTCCCTGCGTGAGACTGATGCACTGGGGAAATCAGAGGCTAATCCCAACTGTTCCAGTATGAGGGAGACAAAGGCCTTTTGCAGGTTGGAGGGCTTTATGGAATCTCACCGCAGGAAATAGTTCCCGTTGGTGAAGGTGCAGTTGGTGGAGCCCAACCATTAGCTCCCTCTTGTGAAGGGGCAGCTATTCCTGGATTTATATCATCTGGCAACCGAATAGCACTCAGATCCTCCACAGCTATTTCCAAACCAGTGGTAGTAACTTTAAACTCACTTTGGGATTTGATATCGGGTCTCTCACATTTCTTCCAGGATCAATCCCAGCATCTGGATAATGTTTCATTGAAATTGGAATTTGTAGCTTGAGATCAATAGATTTTGCAGGAACATTCTGTGTCTATACAATCGATGGGAAATGATATTAAGAATTTGCAATCTGTGTATGCCTCTCTGATACGCGAGCGTTATGCCACTCTTAGGAGAATGGAATCATTGGAAAATTATTCTCGGCATTTGAATTTGAGGCTTATTAATTTCCCCAAAGTTTCTGGTGAACTTTTGATTGTTACATTGAGGAAATATTTTCTGGACATACTACAAATTCCACTTGAGAAAGTTCCAGCTTTAACTAAATGTATGTTTCCGTTACGAACCTGCCCGCGGACCCCATCCCGTGAGCAGGCCCTCCACCTACCCCACGCTGCCACTGCTGTCTTTTGCTGTTGCAGCAGGAGCCGCCTGCTGACTTCTTCTTTGCGGCCCTGAGCCGCCACCGGGATCCCCTCTTCACGGCCTGCAAGCCACCACAAACTTCCTCCTCATGCGGCAGGAGGCCGCCGCCGCTGCTGCTCATCTTCGCGGCGGAAGCCGCTGCCAGAATGTGTCTTTGCGGCCCTAGTGCCGCCGCCACTACTCCTTCCACCTATGCGGCCCAAGCGCCGCCGCCACTCCTTCCACCTACACGGCAGGAAGCCACCTCCAGGCCTGCCTTTCATCGCAGCAGGACGCCGCCACAGGTCTCTGCTTCCTGGCTCCCTCTAGGCGAGGGCACACACATCTCCTTTCTATTTAAAGGGCCAGCGGTGGGAAAAATCTGCAGTCCCAACGGATGACATCATCTCTGTGTTCCTGGACCAGCCCTATAAAAGGGCCCTGCTTCAGTCTCTCAGGGCCTTCAGATCTGGTCAGCACAGTGATCTGTGGTCTTTGTTCTGATCCAGGTCCTCCGTGGTCTTCCTGTGCCTTGATGGATCTTCGTTCCATGTTCTTCGTGTTCCTGAACTTCTTCGCCTTGATGTTCTTGGTTTCGTCCCTCGTCGGAGCTCCTTAGTCTCTTGTTTCGTGTTCCTGGTATTCCAGATGTCCAGTTTTCCTCATGTCCTGATGTTCCGTGTCCAGAGGTACCATGTTCCACATTCCTGATGTCCGATGTTCCTGTCCTGACTCCGACCGTCTCATCTTCAGCTCTTCGTCAGTTCTCAGATTCCTTGTCTGTCCACCTTTCCTGGCGTGTGACTGTCGTGGTCTGTGACCAGCCCATGGGGGGCTCTGTAGGGCGCCTTGTGGTACAAGGCCTTCTTCTCGTCAGCAGCGCAAGCCTCTGGAAGACTCCTGTTTTTAATGCCAGCTTCCGAATCCTGAGTCTTGAATCCCGTCCCAGTCTTTGGAGTTCCTTGTGCCTGCTTCCATCCATGCGTAAGACTCTGCCAGTACCTGCGCTGCTTCAGCATGGTCCGCGACCAGCCACAGGCAGCTGTGTAGGGTGCGCCTCGGTGCTGGCCTCTCCTGAATCTTAGTCATGTCCTGGCTTCAAGTTCCACTGTCTCATCTGGAGTCTGCTTCGATTTAGGCGTGGTCCGCGACCAACCATGGGCGGCTGTGTAGGGCGCGCTGCGATGCAGCCCTCACCCAGTACTTTTTCTTTTATCCTCACCTGACACTTCCTAGTAACCTGAATCCTTGTCTGAGTCCTCCAAGTATCCTGAGTCTATGTCTGAATCTTCTGAGTATCCTGAGTCTTCGTTTGAATCTTCTGAATATCCTAAGTCTTAGTTTGAGTCTTCTTATTCCTGCCTTCAGCCTCTGTCTAGTCTCATGCACTCGTCGTTCCCAAGCAACGGGTCTAGAAGGGCTATCGAGTGGCTGGAGGGCTACTTCTGAGACCAACATTGCGTTGCTGGGTCTCATTGGTGCGTGTAGGTCCAGTGGAGGGCTGAGTGTGCCTTGCTCCTGTTCCAGTTGTTCCTTACCTTATCTTCAGTCCAGCCTTCTTCCTGCTCTGCCTGTGCTGTTCTTGCTCACCTCTCACGGTGTGTCTTGGGGCTCCTCTCTGAGCTTCGCCGAGACCCAAGGGCTCACAATCTCCTTCGAGAAAGCGACCGCGCCTTCGCGCCTTGCAAAGAATCCGAAGGCCCGCGCTTGCAACAGTTTCTTCCATATAAGGAGAAGGCGGGTCAATCTTTTACTTCTCCCAGTGTAGCAGATCTATCCAACCTTACTGTTTTCTTGGAGAATTCATCGGAAGAGGTGACTGATAGATCCACACTCCTGATCTCTTTCCACTCTCATCTGGACCTGAGCTTAGTCATGAAACATTATTTTCAGCATTTCAATGTTTCTTTTCATAGGGGCCTAGTATGGATTTTTCCTGACTTGGCTAAATTTACTCAAGAGCGGTGTAAAGCTGTTTTGAATATGCGACAAGATGCTTTGGCTATTGGTGCAAATTTTCTTCTTCGGTATCCTTGTAAATGTGTTCTTAAGATAAATGCTAATACTTTTATTTTCTTTAGTCCAGACCAGCTACGGGATTTCCTGGAGGCCAAGAAGAATGCCCATCTAGATATCCAAGAATCTTCTTAGGTTAAGATATTTTGGGGTTTTTATTTGTTGCCTTTACCTATGTGAATTATTATACTGAAATTCTCCTCCTTATAATGTTTCTAATCCTTCCCTCTCAGGATTAATGTTCCCATTTTGGAGATTATTGTGTTTCTTGATTCTGTAATTTGTTTCTTATTATTTGTTTATTTTCGCTTCCTTTCTCCAATGTTTCTGTACAAAGTTTATTTGCTTTATATATCTTAAAAAATGCATAAATAAAAATCAATCAATCAATAAATAAATAAAAGTGCAGACGCAGGATGGATAGGGATACACGATGACCCCCGAGAAGCTCAGAGTTGTGGCGTCCGTTCAGCACAGCTTCATCGCTGGAAGTTGTGGGTGTTGTGATTGACCAATCCGGAAGTGGATCCTTGGGCCGACCGCCGGAGGGAGACGGACGGGAGGCAGACTAGATGAAACGATGAATCTTCACCTGGGAACCCGTGACCCCTCCAGAGGAGCTGTGGAGGCCCGGGTCACTAGGGCTTAGGAGTCTTCGCCCTGGAAGCCCGAGATCCCCCCAGGAGGAGCCTGTAGGGACCCGGACCGCTGGGTCTTAGGTGATAACAGAAGAATCCAAGGAAGCGATACGAACCGGGGTACAAGCAAGCAGAGAGCGGAGTCAGGCAGGCAGAGATCAGGAACCAGGCTGGCAAACGATACCGGAGTCAGGCAGGCAGAAGTCAGGAACCAGGCAGGCAGATAAATGATACCAGAGTCAGGCAGGCAGAAGTCAGGAACCAGGCAGGCAGATAAACGATACCAGAGTCAGGCAGGCAGAAGTCAGGAATCAGGCAGGCAGATAAACGATAACAGAGTCAGGCAGGCTGAAGTCAGGAACCAGGCAGGCAGATGAACGATGGCAACTAGCACTCCGAAGAGAAACCTCGTTGCAAGGCGAATTGCAACTTCAAAAGTCCCGGCTTAAATCCCCTGCTCAATCAGCTGACGTCAAAAGAGGCGTGTCTGCACATCCGGGTGCAGACGCCTTAAAACACGGCTCTTCGCGCGCGTACCAGGGCTGGGGGGAGGAGTTTCTGACGACGTCTCCACGAGGAGACGCCGCTGCCATGCGGCCCTGGAGGCCAGAAACCCGGCGGTTCGCGGCGCCACGGAGGAAGGTAAGAGCCCGGTCACTAGGCTAGTGACCGGGATCGTAACAGTGGGAGTATTTTTTTTTTTTATTTCTCTTAAGTATACTCTTAAGTATGTTGTGAACATTTAAATTTATATTGATCCTAACCAGTTAAAAGTGTTTCTTCAAAGAAAACCATTCATTCATAGGGAAGGGTCTCAAGAAGTTGCAAATTAAGAGGATTCATTGGGTGGATGAGGCTTGTTTGCTGCAAGTAAGAAAACCAACGCTTAATTTTATGAGTGTCAGTTTTCTAAACCCGCTAACAGCGATCACTTAGGAAAAACCCGACACCGGTAAAATTAAGCGTCTGTTTTCCTATCCTGACCAGTCAGATCTTTTTTTGAAAATTTTTTTTTTTTACATTTTCGTTTCTTCAGACTTAATATCGCTAAGATATGAAGTTGGAGGGTGTACAGAAAAGCAGTATTTTGGGCAGGCGTTAATTTATGAGCGTAAAATGTGCGGGCGTTAATTTATGAGCGTAAAATGTGCGGCTTAGCCGCACATTTTACCTTTTTGAATTGGGGTGACTAATAGCCTCATCAACATGCACTGCATGTGATGAGCACTATTAATTTTCAGGGGGTTTGGCTGAGCGTTTTCGAGGCACTAAACCCCTTACAGGACAAAGGGTTATAGACGCCTGTCGAAAACACGCGGCCAAACCCCTGTTAAACAGTGTGCAGGGCCGAGCACACTTTACAGAATAGGCCTAATTGGTGTTTGTCTTTAGCCCCTGTTTATTGCAGAGTTGCGGCTTCATGTCCTTTTAGATGTTTTCATAAATTTTGCTTTTCTGTTGTTTCCACCATGGAAGGAATGTGATTGATTTCTAATGGAATTTTGTTTTCTATAATGGAAATTAAAAATCTTGAAATAAAAATAATTATAGCCTTGAGCAAAACATGTTCTATTTAAAAATTTGACTTGCAAACTGTGTGTACTTTTTTTTAACCTTTGCTTAATTCTTAGAGAAGGCCCTTTGGAAGGAATCAAATAAAATAATACTTTATAGCAGTTTGCTTACCATAGATGGTATGATCAGGATGAATTAGCCATAAATTGTGGGTGATGTCATCTAGCGGCACCAACAGACTTCTCTCTCTCCTGTAGAGAATCTATCCGAGCTACAATGAAATTGATTTTTCATGGGGGGAATCAGAGTTGAATTGTCAAATTTCACTAAGAATCCTAGCAATTGCAGCAATTGTACTGACTTTTGCAAGGAGGTTAGCATACTTTCCTCAGAGTTTGCTGTCATAATCCAGGCGTCTTGGTAAGGAAAGACTTGATTGCCCTGATGCCACAGATGTACTGCTACTAGAGCCGGGCACTTGGTGAAGACCCTTGGGTGCTGCTGAGAGGCCAAAGGGGAGCATTCTGTACTAATAGTGGGAAGAGAATACCAAAAGATGTAGGTAATGCCAGTGTGAGGGATGGATGGAAATATGAGCATAAGCATCCTTTAAATCCAAGGAGCACATCCAGTCCTCCTTTTGGATGAAGAGGAAAATTATGTCGAGGGAATTAATTTTGAATTTCTCCAGGGGTATAAAGAAGTATTGGGAGTAGAACTCCTAGCCATGGTGATGGGGAAGAACAGGTTCTATTTCCCGCTGTTCAAGGAGTGATTTGACTTTCAGGTGGAGTTGAGTCGAGAGACAGATTTGGATTGAAGGCTTAGCAATAAGGAAGCATGGGAAGCTGGGAGAAACGCAGGTGGTACCCAGACTCCACAATTTTGAGAACCCAATGATCTCTGGTGATCCTGTGCCATTCTTTCAGGTAGTGCTGTATTTTTTTCCCCTACTGGAGGGGACTGTTGCTAAGTTTGAAAGGTGGCCTAAAACTTGGTCCAGGCTTTGGCTGGACTTGTTGCATTATCCTCAGATGAAGGCATTCAGGCTGTCAAGCACGAGTTGTAAGTTTTTGCTGTGGCGGAAGTAGAGGCGACATCTGGTATTACTGGAACTGCCAGAATGGCGTCTCTGGAAATACAGTCATTTAAAAGCATATTGAGCTTTGCAAAAAACTGTTGTTCCTGACCCATAGATAGGGACTGCACCACCACATGCTGTTCCTTAATTTGATCCACTGTTTCTTGGAGTTTTTCTCTGAAAAGATGATCATCCAAGGCAGGGGATGTCTGCTAACTTGCCATGAACAATCATCGCATAGGCTACTGACTCTCAACCAAACAATTCAGCGTGCCCCAATGAATACCATTGAGTTGCATGCCATGATACTAAATGCCTTGTAGGTAGATTGAAGAAGATAGTGTATACAGCCTTCCGTATCTAAGAATCATTAAAGGTATGAAATTCTGCCATCACCGAATGGAACAAACAATTTGAATTCATTTATACAATCATGTAAGTATTGAGCCATACAGAAACAGTATGTAGAGATCCACATATTAAATATGGAGCTTTGAAACAACTTTTAACTAAAATTATCCAGTAACTGAGGGTCCTTTCGAGTATATCCTTGTTTTCTTTGCTTTTTTAAAGAGCTGATTCTACCACAACTGATTGGTGGGGGTAACTGCACTATTCCAATTCCTGGAGATTTTTGGACTCCGTACTTAAAGTCTCATTTCCTTGCAACTGGGGCATCGGAAATAGGATTTTCCCACATTCTGGTTTGCAATTCTTGCAGGATATCATGGACTGGGATTACCGCTGGCTCTTCCGGAGTTTCACAAATTTGGAAGAAGAAAAAGACATTGTGTGAGGATCTTTGTCCTTACGCACATTAACGCTGACTGTTTTACCCAGCTTATCCAGAAATCTGGAGTAGGAAAGGTCTTTTGGTGGAGACAAGTGTCCCAGAGAGTCTGGAAAGGGGTCAGAAATATTCCCATTGACCACTCTTCTAGAAGTGTGGGACTACTGATCCAGGACTTCAATAATGGTGACTGAGAAGGGGGTCCTTGGGCACCTCAAAGGGGTTATTATCCTGGTGGACCTCCTCTGACTGGCTGGACTGTGCTTCAAGCGAATGCCATGGATTAGAATCACCTGTTGGGTTTCTGATTGAGTATTCATCTGAATCGTGAATACTGGGACTCCTTTCCTTTGGAGTAAATCTGACATCCTGGAAACGAAAGGTTGGAAAGTCCTCTTTATCTTTTGCCACCACCGAGGTAAAGAAATCAACAATATTATCAGTCGAAGAGCTGATGTGCCCTTTGTCTTGGTATGGGTGGTGGAAAATCCTCTTTTGATACCAGAATGGAATCCTGCATATCTTCTGAAAAATTTGAATTCGAGGCCAATTAGATATGAGAGATACTAGACAGCAAATGGGATCTGGAGTCTCGAGGTGAGGTCCTTGTTCCATTAATTTTGATAGTGTAAGGGCTCTGGTAACTGGTGGGGCTAGGAATATTATATCCACCTCTGTACCTAATAAAATTCTGTGTAGGCCAGCTTACAGCTGCATTGGAAGCACTGCAGTACAATGCATCAAAGATAGAGCAACTGTCCCTGATAGTAAAGGTGTTAAAGCCAGATGCATTTCATACTTTGACAGCATTGTGGACTTTTGTGCCAACAGTACAATGAACCATGCATTCATGGAGCTGGTGCACCATATGTCGATGGCACTGATGCACTGTGCCATCGTCAATGATGCTGAAGCATTGTGCGCCGATAGCACCGAAAGTGTTGAGGCACCACATGCCAAGGCACCATGTGTTGACAGTACCAGTGCATCTGAGATTTAGTGCTTTTTGCACACAAGCTGTCTCTTGCTTACTCGACCTCGAGGATTTGGTCTGTTCTTCCACCAGGGGAGATACTTTTGAGGAGCTCCTGCTCAACTCAAGCCCTGGGGAGGCATATAGGCTGCACTCCAGAAAGAGAACTAACTACGGCTTCTAAGAGACTTATGTAGTTCTTCCATTTTCTAGGCTCTCATTTCTGTTAACATGCGAACATCTGTCCACAAAACAGTTGACCTAGTTGTGGACCGGTCCGAGGCAGTAGTAGCAGAGTTAATTTCCATCAGTAGTGGACATTCCTTGTCACAAATACAGCTCTTAGACCCACTCATTGTGGATTTCTTTTTACCAGATATGATGAGGAACAAAATGTTCTTAATCTTTTTTTTTTTATGTAGTACTGGAAAGTTCTGTTTGGGGCCTGTGAGGAAGCAAGGCAACTAAAAAAAAAAAAAAAGGTTTTAAGATTTTCACAGAAAAGAAACAAGAGAGAGATAGGTTCACATCTGTGCTAGTGCTTGGAGAATACAAAATTGAGGGGGGCTCATGAGGCAACCACACGTGCTCAGTAGAGCAAAAGCTCTACTAGCTAAGAGAGATAGTTCTTCTTAGTGCCGCTGGATGATGTCACCCACATGCTATGGCTAATTCAACCCTGCTTATCGACAGAAAAAGTAAATGAAATAACTTGCACTGCATATTTACAGACAATCAATGGCATTCTTTTTCTCTTACTGCTTAGATTTTTCTTTTCAAATACTACAAGGGATGCTCCTTTTCAGATATTTCGCCTCTAAAGGAGCCTCAACAGGAGTGGATGAATAGCCTAGTGGTTAGAGAGCAGGAGGCTGAGAACCAGGGAGGCTAGGATTCACATCCTTCTTCCACTGCCATTTCTTGTGGCTTTGGGCAAGTTACTTCAACCCTCCATTACCTCAGTTATTTACTATGACAATTATTTTCAAAAGGGGCATATATCGTAGCAATTTTAAAAAAGCCCCTTTACTTGTGCAAAACCTTTTGAAAATTCAATATCTTAATATTTACGTATATATATTTTATAGTTTAATTAATAGTTTTTAGCGGTTTTATTTTCTCTTTTAAGTTTTTGTTGTTTTTATTTTCATTTTAAATCACTGATTGTAATTCTGATTGTATATTTATGGAATTGTAAACCGCTGTGAAGGCTATGCTGATACAACGGTATATAAACAACAATAAACCTTAAACCTTAATGGAGTTATATGCATAAAAGTTGCAATTTTCAAAAGCCCATTTACACATGTAAAGTCCAATCATGTGTGCAAAACTCAGTTTATGTGCATAAATCCTTTTGAGAATTACCTCCTGAAGGTTTTCTCCCATTTTCTGTCTGTGGGAAAAATGCTGAGTAAATAGGGCCTTTAGATTCCCCTGGGGCAGGGAAATACCTACTATTCCTAAACTTAACTCATCTTGAGCTCAGGTTTGGAATAGGCAGCTAATCAAATCCAAATACAGGAAGTCCTCGAATTAAGGCGTTTCAACAAGTCTGAGTTACAGTATTTCTACACTACACACCAGCTTACAACACTAACTTCAACTTTAAGACACCTAAGCATCTCCCAACAGGCGCACACTGGTGTGCTGAAGACCATGAGGTCTGGTGAGATGATGTCAGTAGGAAGAGTACCAGGGTCTTCCTCTCCTTAAAACAGTGTCAGGGCAGCGTACTGCAGGCATGGCTTGGCACAAAAAAAGTAATACTTTAAAATGTGTCTTTGCTTTTTACAGTACTATTTATTACTAAATTTTGGGTTATTTTGGTGAAAATAGGATATTGGACACTGGTGCTGGAACCAATCCTCCATTTATAACATTGTAACTAAGTTTCTAAAGTTTTAAGGAGCTTTGCTGATCGTGCTGCAAAACATTCCTTGTACAGCAGGAATGGATTCTTGTTATGGTTTTCAAAAATATAAGTGAGTTAATATAAGCATGAAATTGTTTAAAATATGCAAGTATAATGTATTTTAATATTTATATTTCAGCATTTTTTTTCCTCCATCTGAAAAACAGAACGTACTTAGAAAAAAATGAGACTTTTGGTTGCAATGGCTTTGTCTTTGGAATGAATGGATGGATGGATAAAACCCAAGGAAAATGTTCAAAGCCATTTAGGAGAAGTAAATAGTAGAGATGTGAATCGGAACCAGAATCGGATCCGATTTCAGTTCCGATTCACATCTCTATAGATGTGAATCGGAACCAGAATCGGATCCGATATCAGTTCCGATTCACATCTCTAGTAAATAGTGATTTACCCAGTAAACTGGCTCACCTGAAAATCGTCCTCCCCCAGTCCTGCTAAAAGTACCCGTGGGGCTCCAGAGCATGTGCACGTTTAGGCGCTCGGGTGATTTGGGAAGGCTCAGCAGGTAGCACACAGATTGGATTTTTTCAAGACTTGTGTGCCTTATTTTTCATGAAAATCCTACCCACCCAAAAGCAGGTGCAAAATTCCACAGGTATTTCTTACCCACAGCAGTTTTCAAAGGAATGTACATACACGGGATTTTCCTTTGAAATCTGGTGCAAGGTCCATGGGTAAGTACCGGCAGACAGGCACCAAAGCAGGCAGCTTGAACATTTGCCCCCCCTAAAACTAAACAGCTAAAGAAATAAAAATGCAAGGGAAGTTTAACTTTTCTTCAGTGCTCATTGTTGGTTTTTATGAAACATAATGTTGCAGTAATCTCACACATAACCAAGAATACTTTCCTCCATAAATTATTGTCTTTGTGTGAGGAAGCATGCAGCTATGCCTCAGCCTTGCCAATATAAGTGATGAACTGATCTTTAATGTAGTGTTCAATATACCACAGGGAGCTAAACTGTAATTTTCTTTACTTTTTTCTTCTTTTAGTTTTGAAATTCTCATCTAAGGGACAGCTTCTTGTAGTAGGGTGACTCCTGCTGGGAAAGTTAAGCTAAAGTAGTTGAAGGTCTCTTACAGAAATATCAACTCCTGGACAGTAAAAAGATGTCCAAAGCATGGAAGATGGAGTTAAACAGTTCCCCTACCTTGGGACGCCATGGCTTCTTTCATCACCAAGAACAAACCCCTAGGTTACACTATTGAGACTGAGAAACTAGTACAGTAGTTCTACAATTTTTGATCTACAGCATCACGACGTGAAGCTGCAACAATTAGATGTAAAGGGTCCATTCATGAGGAATAACATCACTTTGACCCTTTGTGTTAGCTCCTACTGGTAATCTTTCCATAAGCGTGAACCTACTTTTAATTTGAAGAAGATGAAAAAGTCTTTTGCAAACCTCCGATACTGTTTTCATATGTATGTTCTATTTCTGAGCATAGAAAAGTCTTACCTCATTTTTTTCCACTACCAGCCAAGCTACTTGCAATCCTTCCAGACCTTTAAAGGGGACTTCCCTTGTTAGCATCTCCCAGAGAACCTGAAGCAATAAAATAAAATACAGAATTTCTATTATGAAATCTGCATTTAGGATACATGAATTAAGTCTTTTAACATTACTCAGTTATATACAGTTATTAGAAAATGAAATGAGACTTGTAGAAACCAAAAATACTAGTATGTGGAAGCTATCAATCCTGTGTTTTTAGCATTCATTTCCTTTTTCATTTCTGCAATTAAAATCTTGATAAAAAACAGAAGCATGCAGGCCTAAATTAATGCAATTTCAGAGAATCATTACTAGCATAGAACTACAATAGAGCACTGTTTATTTGAAGATCCACTAACCAGAAACTCTTATTATCCAGAAAAAAATGTGGTTCCTGGGCCCTGATCCATTATCCAGAAAAACTGCTGTTATCCAAAAAATTGGTTGGCTTCATATGATCCATTATTAAAAAAAAATAACCTCTTATGATCCAAAATTATTTTTTTTAATCAGAAAACTCCCATTATCTGGAATTTCCATTATCCATAAAAATCCATTATCTGGAATGGTCTCAGTCTCAACCACTCTGGATAAACAGTACTCCATTATATAATAACTTCCTTACATGCTTCTCAGTGACAGATTCTGATTTTTTTTATACTAGGGCAATGGTGATTATTATTTAAATAGAGCTGTGGCTCACTGAAAAAATATGTCCAAAAACTTAGAGCCCTATTTACTAAACATTTTTTCCAGACACAACTTGGGAGAAAACCTTTAGTAAATAGGCTCCTTCTTAAGCAGTTAAATATGTGCAGTAACAAGACAAAAAAATATCAAATATAGAGATACTAAAAAATAAAAATGTAAACACACCTAGGTTGAATAAAAGGCTATACAAAAAAGGGAATTAATTTCAGAATGTGATCAACCATGACAGGAAGGGATTTCCGAAAAAGGCATAAACATGCACTGTGGGCAATCTTGTTCTGTGACCATCATCAATGACTTTTTTGTTTCTTTGGAGACCAGGGACTTTAGAATGATGTGGTATTTCACATCAAATTCTGAATGAAAATGGAAGGTAATAGATGCATAATAAAACTTGAAAAAACAGGTAGTCTCCTGACTGCTGAAGTGATTTAAATGCAGTGACAATAAGGACAGTCAAACTAACTGCAGATAAAACAAGCTGAAAATTACTAAACACAGCAGAATATATATATATATGTTAGAAATGTTCACATTTTTGCAACACTGGATTTGCTGCTCTATGTGCAAACTTTTGTCATCAATGGTATCAGCTGTAAATGAGAGTAGTGCTGACACTTACTTCGAGCTTTTGGCCACTGTAGATGAGAGGGGGCAACATCTACTAAATCACACGGAGGACAACATTCAAAAAATTCTAACACAGATAATTTATTCAGCTAAAGTTAGCTGAAGATTGATCAAGGATATTATCAGGATAAAAGGTTCTGCTGAATATTACCAAATTAGGTTATCTAGCTATATGTAGCCAGACAACTCTGAAAGCTAACTGGCTATCTTTGAATATCGATGGTTAAGTTTCAAAGTTATCCAGGTATGTATACTCGGATAACTTTTGGACTTAACCTGCTAAATTCAAAGGAATAATCGGTTAAATGCTGATGCTGTATTAAAAAAACAAAGGCTGCATTTCGGGCCTCTAAGCCCGATCTTCCCCTCCCCCACCCCTGCCAACCCCAGTTAACTGCATAATGCCCCTAGTGGTCAATCCCTCCCACCCTCCCAAAAAAAAAAAAAAGATTAAAGGTAGCAGGACTAGGTCCAAAAATTGCCTCTCTCTGACTTGCCCAAGATCCTGGAATTGCTAAAAAAGAAAAAATGGCAAAGCTACTCTTAACACCCTCCCCCGCCTCCACACACCCCTGTCAACCCTCAGAGCTTTTCTTGCGGCCTTAAGCTGGAAAGAAGTGCCCAGTTCCAGCATGTCCAGCCTTGCTAGAGCAACATTAACATTGTTAGCTTATGCAACCGGTGTTATTGCTAGAGCAATGCCAGACATGACAGGAGTTGGGAGTTTTTCCCAGCTTCCGACTGCAGGAACAGGTTTGTGAGGTTCTGGCTGTGCTAGGAGTGTTTGGAGTAGGTCAACCAGTGGAGAAGGAAGAAGAGAAAGGGTGGCCTTGCCACTTTTCCTTTTCAGCAATTTCGCAATCTTGGGTGGAGGGAGGGAAGGGAAGGAAGGGTTTTCCGGTCTAGGCCTGCTATCTTTAACCTTTATTTTAGAGGGAGGGAAGGAAAGGAAGGAATTTCCGGTCCTTAGGGGGGCAGGCAGTTTGATTACCAGGGACTTTAAACATTTAGCTGGTTGGTTGGGGGGGGTGGGGGGGGAATTTGGCCCTGAGGCTCTAAATGCGGCCTTTGTTTTTTTATTTTAAAACAGCATTGTCATTTAACCGTGTACATCCTTTGAATATAGCCTGTTAAGGGCAAAGTTATTCAAGAATCTGCTCTCAAGCACATTTCCCTGCCCAGGAATGCCCCAACATACCTCTTTCTTATTTGGCTAAATCTTAGCTGGATAATGACTTATTCAACTAACTTTTAGCCGGATAAAGCAGAGTAGCTTATCTGTAACAGGTGTTATCCTAGGACAGCAGGATGTTAGTCCTTATACATAGGTGACATCATCAGATGGAGCCCGGCATGGAACTTTGATCTCAAAGATTCTAGAGCTTTCAGCATGCCCTACTGAGCATGTGCAGATATAGTCACCACCCTGCCCCCTAGACAGAGTCCCTCAGTCCATAATATAGCTAATACATGGAAAAACCAACTCCTAGGGGAGGCGGGAGGGTTTCGTGAGGACGAACATCCTGCTATCCTAGGAGAACACCTGTTACAGGAAAGAACTCTGGTTTCACCTAGGACAAGCAGGATGGTAGTCCTCACACATGGGTGAATACCAAGTTATAGGCTTTCCGAGCAGGGTTAAGTGGTAAACTGCACAGTGCTGAAGCACTACCTGAGTCCTTTGCCTGCAAGGCAGCCAACCCACTAGGCTGGAGAAGAGTTGGGTTCAACAAAGAAAGCCAAGAAAAAGACTGAGACACAAATTCCCAATCATAGCAGGGATGCCTGAAGCAGGGGAGTGATACAAGAACATAAGAACATAAGAAAATGAAACTGGGTCAGACCAAGAGTCCATCAAGCCCAGCATCCTGTTTCCAACAGTGGCCAATCCAGGCCATAAGAACCTGGCAAGTACCCAAAAACTAAGTCTATTCCATGTTACCATTGCTAATGGCAGTGGCTATTCTCTAAGTGAACTTAATAGCAGGTAATGGACTTCTCCTCCAAGAACTTATCCAATCCTTTTTTAAACACAGCTATACTAACTGCACTGACCACATCCTCTGGTAACAAATTCCAGAGTTTAATTGTGCGCTGAGTAAAAAAGAACTTTCTCCGATTAGTTTTAAATGTGCCACATGCTAACTTCATGGAGTGTCCCTCTAGTCTTTCTACTATCCGAAAGAGTAAATAACTGATTCACATCTACCCGTTCTAGACCTCTCATGATTTTAAACATCTCTATCATATCCTCCCTCAGTCATCTCTTCTCCAAGCTGAAAAGTCCTAACCTATTTAGTCTTTCCTCATAGGGGAGCTGTTCCATTCCCCTTATCATTTTGGTAGCCCTTCTCTGTACCTTCTCCATTGCAATTATATCTTTTTTGAGATGCGGCGACCAGAACTGTACACAGTATTCAAGGTCCGGTCTCACCATGGAGCGATACAGAGGCATTATGACATTTTCCGTTTTATTCACCATTCCCTTTTCTAATAATTCCCAACATTCTGTTTGCTTTTTTGACTGCCGCAGCACACTGAACTGACGATTTCAATGTGTTATCCACTATGACACCTAGATCTCTTTCTTGGGTTGTAGCACCTAATATGGAACCCAACATTGTGTAATTATAGCATGGGTTATTTTTCCCTATATGCATCACCTTGCACTTATCCACATTAAATTTAAACTGCCATTTGGATGCCCAATTTTCCAGTCTCACAAGGTCTTCCTGCAATTTTTCACAATCTGCTTGTGATTTAACTACTCTGAACAATTCTGTGTCATCTTCAAATTTGATTATCTCACTCGTCGTATTTCTTTCCAGATCATTTATAAATATATTGAAAAGTAACGGACCCAATACAGATCCCTGAGGCACTCCACTGTCCACTCCCTTCCACTGAGAAAATTGTCCATTTAATCCTACTCTCTGTTTCCTGTCTTTTAGCCAGTTTGCAATCCACGAAAGGACATTGCCACCTATCCCATGACTTTTTACTTTTCCTAGAAGCCTCTCATGAGGAACTTTGTCAAACGCCTTCTGAAAATCCAAGTATACTATTATCTACCGGTTCACCTTTATCCACATGTTTATTAACTCCTTCAAAAAAGTGAAGCAGATTTGTGAGGCAAGCCTTGCCCTGGGTAAAGCCATGCTGACTTTGTTCCATTAAACCATGTCTTTCTATATGTTCTGTGATTTTGATGTTTAGAACACTTTCTACTATTTTTCCTGGCACTGAAGTACAAACAGAAGCAACTGCACATCACGGAAGGCAGTACAATCAGAGTTTCTAACAAAACAGTGGATTGTAGATCCTCCTGGATACAGGAAGAATCCAGAGATGTAAACAAGAGAGACTCTAGACTGAAAACCACACAGTTTCCTTCAGTGTGAAAAAAACAACCAAAAAACAAACTGGGGTCTGAGAGCCCTCCAGAAGAGACTGTCGACCATAGACAGCCAAAGGTCTGGAGAAGAGTGCCCAGGTTTGGCAGGTAGACTGAATGGGCAGAAGAAACCCAGACCACGCTTGAAAGAACAAGCAGCAAACCACGGCACAGCCTGGGACAGACACCGCGTGCCGAAGCATCAGACCTAGCTGACCGCGCAGGACAGAGTCAAGGGTTTCAGGGGATGAGAGACAATCCCTGAAACCAACCAGTAGTCCAAAAACTCCTGAGCAGGGAGATGAGATAGGCCTGAAGGTCACTTAACAGCACCTGTCAGAACAGGTTTATCTATCCTGTCACAGGATCGTGCAGGGAGCAGGAAGTCCCTTTGGGCAACCTAGAGAATGGGAAAAACTAAGGCAATATTGGCCAGAGAATGGCAAAAATAAGTGGAAAAACGTGTCGTAGCCTTCCCTGCAGGTATACAGCAATATACCACAGGTGCCTTAGCTTTACCTCCCCTCCCCTTGACAATCCAATCCAGTCAGAAGGAGTGATGAACACAAGGAGGCAGACCAGAGGACTGCTGGGGCAAGCACAAGTCACCCAGTTGTCTATCAATCCCAAGTGAACAACTCATTGCCGAAACCAGCAGGGAGTATCCCACTGAGATGGAGCACTCGGTCTTCTTGAGACAGTGGAAACTAAGAGCGATTACCCCAGGGGAGAACATCCCCTCCTAAGGGAGCACATGGCCCAGGAATGGACAATGTTGCATGACCCAGGACTCCTCTGTCCGCAGATGGGGTAATCCTAAAAAAGGGGAAAAATAGCTTGCACGCTACTGTGAGCAAAGGGCAGGAGGAAACCTGGAAGGTCACAGGGGAGCAACACTGGACAGGCTCCCTCATGGACAGACCTGCTGCGTCTTACAGAGCCCAAGGGAGAGTGGTATTATCGACTATTCTCAGGGCTGGTGCCAGTCAGAGCAGTGCCACCCCTTGTCCAGAAACGGAAAATGAGGGGCACCTCTCAAAGGGGTGCATAGGTGGGCGTCAAGAGAGGAACACGAAAGGATTACCCTGGAACCCAGTTGAGTCTCCCCTTCCAGAGGGGAGAGGGAAGCAGCTGGATCAAGGTCTAACACCCCCCCCAAAGGAGAGCTGAGGCACAATGACCAATTGCTGAGGTGCCGATGCAACCAACTCACCACAGGCAGCTAGCCTCAGATAGCGGAGGTCGCCACTGCAATCCTCAGAGGGGCCCCAACTTAAGATGGTCCAATGACCGCAAATGCCACTGCCGTCATGTCCTCCATGGAGATGCGTCGATTCAGAGGCTTGGGGTTCCGGATCAGAGAAAAAACATTTATCAGGGACAGAGCCCCAGGGACTGTTCCACAAGAACATGGTAGAGGGTGAAGACATATGCCTTTGCTGAGAAAGGAGAGGACAATGGAGCCTCGCTCGTGATGTCCACTCACCTCAGAATCCGACCAGGAGTGCAGCACTAGGCCAACCATGCAGCTGCAGAACACAACCTGTTGTGACCGTCCGGAGGGAACAATACACACACACACACACACCCCATCGCCCAGGAGAAAGAGGGCAACTGGAAGCCCTCTGCTGCGAAAGCGCACTGGGAGGACTCATACTGTGGTAACCCATCCACGGACGGTGGCACACCCATGATCCTGCGCGTCGAGCTTCTGGGAGAAATTCCATGCCCCAGTGAGGACCAAGAACCACGTGTCTGAGTCAGTGGCTACATGCCACCCCGCGACTAAGCACAGAGTGTATAATGACACCTCCCCCACCAGTGCTCCTCATCACTATGCGGAACGGACTGACATGGAGGCTGAGACCATGCCGAAAGATGACAGACCTCTAGTGTGGCTGCGGACTGCACAGCCAGGGAAAATGCCACCTGGAAGCAACTGAGGCCCTTGGAACAGATGCCTAATCTGTCCCAACTGTGCAAGCTGCATGTCAACGCCACAATAACTCCAGTGGAGTGGAGAGTACAGTATGAGAATGGCATCCCCAGCACCACTGGTGCTCTGGGTGGCAGTCTATGGCGTTGCACCCTTCAGTACCGGAGAATGCTCCGGGAGGCAGGCCATCGAAACTGCAGCGGTACCAGTTCACTTGCGAGACCCACAGGGCGAGCGCAGGTGCTTATGGAGGACTGCAGACATGTCCTGTGATCTATAAGCAGTTTACCGGTAAATAACGCCATTCCTGGCACCACAGGTGCCCACAGACTTTGATCTCCTGGGAGCCCCAATGCCCAAGGTATGGAACAAAGAAGTCATGGGCATCTGCAGGAAGAAGCCCTGTAGTCCCCAACAGGTCATCAATATCAAAAAGAACCAACAACTGCTAGGGCTGACTGCAATTTCCCTCGGCTCACCAATTCATCCTGTGGTGTCAATGCTGCAAGCTTGATGGTCTCGCAAGCATTATGGCTGACGAGAGCCTCGCTAGCAATCATTAATATTGTTGGTGTGTGCATCTTGGTGGGCCCCCAACACTGGGAATGTTGGCTGAAGGGGCAGTTCTGCGCTTCCCAGTGCTCTGTAATAGACACCACCCAGGAGCCCTGAGGGACCGGGACACTGCGTAAAGGTTCAACAGTGCACCAGGGTGCCTCAAGTAGAAGGCGACCCCTGTTCTTGATCCATAAGAAGCCAAGAACCCTTACCCCCCGAGGGCTGCAGGACTATGCGGGGGCTTCAGAGTCCCTGCTGTCGATGGCCTTAATGGCGATAAGGGCGCTCAATGACAAATCCAGTGCCTGATCAGTGGGGCTTGATATATCGAGTGCACCGAGGGCACCAAGGCATTGAATGTGTCGAGGGCACCAAAGCATCGAGGGCACCGCGAGGCCACTGTAGCAAGTGCACCAAGGGTACTGTGCCGTGGTACAGAGTGCACTGAAGGCACCGTATCATCGAGTGCATCAAGGGCACTGTGACATCAAGTGCATCAAGGGCACTGTGTCATCGCATGCACTACATCACGGACCCATGGCACCAAGGAAAAAGAATAAACTATAAGAAATAAAAGCTGCAGCTCTAGAAAAAATCGCTTACAAAACTGTAAGAAGAGAGCAAAGCTAAATACTGTGAAAAACATTTTCTAATAAAAAAAAGAGCACGAGCTCCACAACCGCGAGATGACAGCTCCACGGAAAAGAAGAGACTGAAGGATTCTGCCTAGGGGGCAGGGTGATGACTACAGCTGCATATGCTCAATAGGGCATGTTGAAAGCTCTAGAATGTTTTAGATCAAAGTTCCGTGCCAGGCTCCATCCGATGATGTCACCCATGTGTGAGGACTAAAATCCTGCTTGTCCTAGGAGAAACAAGGAATATTCAAAACTCGCCATTTAGCTTTAAATATTGGCCTCTCTGTGACCAAGCTGAGCTGGGATCCATTTGGTTATTAGAATCTTTTACATATTGCAAATCTTCATTAAATAATTACCAAATGTTTCTATAGTCATTTAAAACTCTGTTTAATAAAGGACACATCTAATCTTTGTTGAGTCTTGAATCAACTATGCAACAGCACATCTACAGCCTAGGCTACAGCAATATAAATATTCAAAAAAATAGATACTCTTTATGGACACACTTAACAAGTGCTACAGTGTGCTATATTATAATGTTCTGGAGGAGACTTACTATTTTTTTTCTGTTTAGTTTTATTTTCTTTTTAAACTATGTGTGTTTTTATTGTACACTGCCTTGGGCTTCTATATTTGGCAGTTTATAAATGCCAAATAAATAAATTAAAATAAAATAGTACTTGTATGGCCAACATTTGAAAGATCTGTCTGGCTAACTTTGGGGGTTAGCCAAACAAATCTTCAGGGTTTGAATTACCTCTTTGCTGAATGGATAAATTTTGTCCGTGCAAATTGTTGCCTGCATAAAAAGAGGCGGGGCTGAAGGTGTTCCCAGGGCATGGTAAAACTTTATATGGTCAGCAATGACATTCAGCGCTTTCAGGATAAAATAATGCAGCTAAGTCTAGTCAGGGAGAAAGACTGTCCTAAAGTTATTCAGATACAATCAGCTGAAGATTTATCTGGGTAAGTTCCGCTGAATATCCAGTTAAAGTTATCCGAATAACTTTACTGGGATAACTTATCCTCTCATCAGCTCGTTGAATATGGATCTCTGTAATTATAACAAATTAAGCAAATTAAGGAATAAATCTCTGTAATTATAACAAATTAAGCAATTAAGGAATAAAATGAAATATTTTGGTTTAGTTTTCAAAGATAGCAAGGCAGGGGGAATTTGGGAGAATTGAGAAAAGTAATTTTATATTCCATTTATTTATTTTCCAATTTAAAATTCGACTTTCCACTAGAATGCTCAAAGTGGGGTACATCAATCAACATAAGTTTTAGATTTTATGCTGTTTACTTTTTAACATGTTAAAAAAAACCATATATCAAAATCTCAGACTGCACCAAAAACAATAGTAAAGCAGAGTTGCTTACCTGTAACACGTACTCTCTGAGAACAGCAGGATGTCAGTCCTCACACGTGGAAGACATCATCCGATGGAGCCCAGCCCGGAAAACTGTGCCTCACTGAGCATCCTCATGCATGTCATTGTGCCACATGTCCAAGTAGGGGCCCCTCAGTCTTGTAATTTATCAGGAAAAAAAAACAACTTCAAGGGGAGGTGGGTAGATTTTGTGAGGACCAATATCCTGCTATCCTCCTTGGAGAATTCCTGTTACAAGACAGCAATTCTGCTTTCTCCAATGACAAGAGCAATGGCGGTCCTCATATGTGGGAAATCCCTAGCTACAGGTTGCTCCCAATAAAAAAAGGGAACAACAATAAAAAAAAATGCCAACAAGCACAATATTTTTATTGGCAACTAGCCTTTTTTCCCTTATGTATCTTACCTAGGCCCTAGGAAGGAAAGGCGTTGGGTTCTACAGCTCAAACAAATTCTGCAGAACAGATTGGCAAACATTATCATGTTGGCCACCTCTGTCCAAACAGTAATAAAATGTGAAAGTGTGGAGAGAACTCGATGTTGCAGCCTTACAGATCTCCTCCATGGAGACTGATCACAGATGAGCCACTACACTGCCATGGCTCGAACAGAGTGAGCCTTGATATGGCCCACCAGGTTCAAGCCTGCCAGGGCATAACAGAAGGAGATGCAATCTACTAGCCAATTAGATATTGTCTGTTTGGCAATGGCTATTCCCAGTTTGTTAGTATCAAAAGAAACAAAAAGCTGGATGGACTTCCTATGGGCTTCAGTTTGTTAAAGATAGAAGTGCTTGTTCTCTTGGTGGACACATGGCCTGGGAAAGAATGTTGGAAGAACGATTGACTGGTTACGATGGAATTCCGACACCACCTTAGGCATGAACTGTGGATGGGTGCGCAAGACCACCCTATCATTATAAACTTGGTGTAAGGTGAATAAATGACTACAGCCTGAAGCTCACTGACTTTATGTGCTGAAGTGACAGCCACCAAAAATACGACTTTCCAGAACAGGTACTTCAGGTCACAGGAGCACAGTGACGCATAAAGAGCTTTCATCAGCTGGGACAGAACCATGTTTCGTTCCAAGACGTAGTGGGAGGCCTGATTGAAGGTTTCAGATGAAGCAGGGCCCACATAAACCGGACAACTAAAGGATGTACAAAGATGGGTTTACCTTCTATATGGTGATGGTAAGTGCCAATTGCACAAAGGTGAACACTTACTGAGTTGGTCTTAACACCAGACTGAGATAAATGTAAAAGGTAATCAAGCAGTTTTTGGGAGGAACGGGAGAAAGGATCTAAAGTTTTCTGCTTACCCCACAAACAGGCCGATACAGTAAAGCGCGGCCGTGGTTATCCTGTTTTTAACCCGCTGTGTACGCACATTTTGGACGCGCATGTCTAACCCGCGATTCAGTATCCGGTTTTACGTGTCCTTACCGCTTACTGAAATCGACGCGTATCCCTTTCCGCCCGACGCATGTATATGATATGTTAATGATCGGATTAGCTATTCCCTCTGATACAGTAACATGTGCCCAGATTATCGCCTTTTTAACCAGCTATTTTGCCGTGTCTTTAACATGCAAATTTACTGCCTACCCTCACCCTGGCGTTAGTGTGGTGAACTTAGCCGCCCAGTCCCAAACCAACCCAATCCACAGAAAAAAAATGCTTCTCGCACAAGGGGGAAAAAAGTAACCCAACCTGGCACCACTGCGCTTAACCTCAGAGTATTTCGGTTCCGTAGGGAAGAACGGACACCGTTTCCGGGGGCTCCTCTGGCCTTCTCGTGGGTCTGGGCTCCTTGTGCCGCTGACTTGCAGTGGGCATGAGCTCCTGTATCAGGCCCTATCCCTACACACCCTACACCGTGACCTCGGACGTCCAGCCGGGCGCTCAGGTCGCAGCATGCATTCATGCACCTTCCCGCTGCCTTGAGCGCCCAACTTGGATGTCCAGGCGGGCGCTCAAGGCAGCGGGAAGGCGCATGAACGCACTTCTCCATCCAACCCTAGCTCAGCCCACGCACTCTATACTTTTTCCCCCACACTCCCAGCATAACCTCCTCACTCTTAATCCCCACACTCCAGCCCCTCCAGAGCAGTCCTCAGTACCCAGCAGACCTTTTCTATGGAAGTCGGGGCCGCCCTAAGTCCCAAATGTGGTGGCAGGAGCAACACGTGAAGTGGCCCTGCACTCTCTCGACTTCTGTCTGAGAGGCAGGGCTTTGACGTGGAAGTACATTGGCTGAGTTCCCAGCTCCTATACCAGGGGTCGGGAACCAATGGCTCGCGAGCCAGATGTGGCTCTTTTGATGGCTGCATCTGGCTCGCAGACAAATCTTTAATAAAAAAGTAAAAATCTAACAAAACCCCCTCCCTCCTGACGCCCCCCAAGACCTCCAAAATTAATTTACTACAACCCCCCACCCTCCTGACCCCCCCCCCCAAGACCTGCCAAAAGTCCCTGGTGGTCCAGCGGGGGTCCAGGAGCGGTCCAGGAGCGATCTCCTGGACTTGGGCTGTCGGCTGCCAGTAGTCAAAATGGCGCCGACGGCCCTTTGCCCTCACTATGTCACTGGGGTCGACCAATGGCAGCAGTAGCCCCTGTGACATAGAGTAAGGGCAAAGGGCCGTCGGCTGCCAGTAATCAAAATGGCATCGACGGCCCTTTGCCCTTACATATGTCACAGGGGCTACCGCTGCCATTGGTCGACCCCAGTGACATAGTGAGGGCAAAGGGCCGTCGGCGCCATTTTGACTATTGGCAGCCGACAGCCCAAGTCCAAGAGATCGCTCCTGGACCACTCCTGGACCAACAGGGACTTTTGGCAGGTCTTGGGGGGGTCAGGAGGGTGGGGGGTTGTAGTAAATTAATTTTGGAGGACTTGGGGGGCGTCAGGAGGGTGGGGGTTTTTGTTAGATTTTTACTTTTTTATTAAAGATTTGTCTGCGAGCCCTGGACCCCCGCTGGACCACCAGGGACTTTTGGCAGGTCTTGGGGGGGGGGGTCAGGAGCGTAGGGGATTGTAGTAAATTAATTTTGGAGGTATTGGGGGGCATCAGGAGGGTGGGGGGTTTTGTTAGATTTTTACTTTTTTATTAAAGATTTGTCTGCGAGCCCTGGACCCCCGCTGGACCACCAGGGACTTTTGGCAGGCCTTGGGGGGCGTCAGGAGAGTAGGGGGTTGTAGTAAATTAATTTGGTAGGTCTTGTATGGCTCTCACAGAATTACATTTTAAAATATGTGGCATTCATGGCTCTCAGCCAAAAAGGTTCCCGACCCCTGTCCTATACCTTCAGAGTGTGTTGCTGTTGCCACTGTAATCCGGCCTTGAACCAGCTCCAGTTTCTATAGAAAAGGTCCAAAGGACAGGGGAGGCTGGGAGGCACAGTCACTTCTAAGAAGTGACTAGGTGTGTGCACATTTCTTTTCATGTCAGCAACAATTTTTGAGTGCCGCCAGTATTAGTTTTGCTTTTCTGTATATAGCACAAAGAAAAATGTATGTGCTCGCCCGTGTAAAACCTGTGAGCGGAGCTCCAAAATATATGAGTGGTTGCTCACGTGCTCAGCTTAGAGGGAACTATGTTGGGGGGGGGGAGGGGTAGGGTGCTGTTCATCAGTTAAAACCGACAACCTTGATTTTCATATCGGAGTGATCTACTGGGACTGACTGATTTTAATCACTAATGAAAAGCCCTATGAATAAGCAAAAACACATAATTGTGCTGTATACTACTGTCACTTTGAAGATATAAAGTTATTGCTCTTTTGCCAAGCATTATTTTGCTATTCCCTGCAGGTTTAGTTTATTCTCATGCAAGAGAACATTACAATGAAAAGCAATGGTACTTAAAATACAGTTCTACTAAATAGTAATAGAAATATCAAACATAAAACAAAAATTATATATGCTTGTATTGTTTTATTTGTTTTTCTTCATTTATTCTTGAACAAAACTTTGTTTAATTACATAAACATTCCTACATTATCTTACTCTTATTCCCTCCCTTGATTATAACTGTCCATGCAATCTGCTGCTCCCTGTTGATATTTAACTTCTCTAGTGTATACTTCCAGATTACAGAGGTAGTGCTCTCTGATCCCTTTTACGAACCCAAACCCTTCTGTAAGCTTGAGGTGAGAACATTTTTTTTAAGTGCATGAGTTATATGCAGCTAACTTAACTAGCCTCTCTGTGGCTAAATATCGACCTCAGTATTTTACATATGCATTTTACTACGAACAAGCCTTATTTACTATTCAGCAATAAATAATGGGTGGTGCAAGGTGTCTTGTGGGCTCAGTTCCTCAAAATGGCCAAAACAATGAGCCAATATAAGTTTAATTTATAATGCACCCAGAATGACCAGATATTACTAAATAGGATCCAAAGGATTGTTTCATAGTACAGATTAAAAGTAGCAGAAGCTTCTCAGTGAAGACAGTGCTCCACTAATCTGTGATTCACTGATTAGACTTGAGCTTTACTAAAAAGATGTAAGGACCTAACTCACCACACCATAGGAATATGTGTCACAGGTGTCAGACACTGGAAGACTCTGGATAACTTCTGGGGCCATCCAAGGAAACGTTCCTACTAAAGACATGTGTGTTGTATGGGAGTGGAACCTCGAGGCACCAAAGTCACAGATCTGGAATACAGACGAAAAGGATGCATCGATCATCTGATACAAAAACACCAGCAGCCATAGCAGCAAAAGTTAATGAGTAATCAGCAAAAATTATCCTACCTTTAATACTCCATCAACAGTTATAACAACTGACAAACAAGAAAGAGAATACAGAATTAATTGTGAAGTGTAAATATTGACCTAATGATTTAAAGACATCAGTGTAAACATTACTTCTATGACAGTTAAGCAACACTGCTTATGTCTTTGGAGACAGGAAGTAAACTTTTAGCACACAGTAATAGAGAAAGTCAAGCAGAGCTATCCAGCTACCTTATTGGCTTTCTTTAGAGAGAAATTAATTATAGATAAACAAATCTGACACAAGCTGAATCGGTCCTGATTTTGCCCCACTGCATCTATGCTCGTAGGCCCAATTCCTCTAAGAAAAACAGGGTTACAAATACAAGTGAAACCAGGACTACTTTAGCCCATCTCTAATGAATCAGATTTTGTTTAGCTACTCTAATGCAATTCATGTTTGGTTTTCTTTCCCAATTTTACCTCTCCTCACCAGCAATACCTATCATACTTCCTTTACCTTCAAAATATGATGTGACCATGTATAGTAATTAGCATGGAATACTGCAGATGAGTCTGACTTGATTGTTTTTGAAACTGGATGCACATATATTTGTACACCCTTCCTTTCTAGCACTAGAATATCTTGGGTTACTCAACTGGCAACATCTGTTACTCCTGGGGGAATTCTGTGCACCAAAATTTAAAAATTCTGCATACTTTATATTGGTCAAAATAACAATATACATAACATTCTCCTAGGACAAGCAGGATGGTAGTCCTCACATGTGGGTGACATTATCCGATGGAGCCCAGCACAGAAAACTTATGTTAAAGTTTCTAGAAACTTTGACTAGCACACTGAGCATGCTCAGCATGCCACTATCCACACGGGGTCTATCTTCAATCTTTTTTCCGCGAAGCTCTCGTCTCGCAAAGGTAGAGCTCATGCTCTTTTCTTGGGAAACTCTTTCAAAAGTGAGATAATTGTGCTTTTTCTTCCTGCGCTGGATCTCTCTTCGGTTCCTGCTCCTTTCTTGGTCGGTAGTAATTTTTCGTGCTTCTCCCGTACCTGCCGGTCTTCGTGCCTTTTGCGGTCAACGGTAAGCCTCATGGTGGCCTCAGGCTTCCATCGATGCCCCCAGTGCCCCTGAACTATGTCCCTGCCAGATCCACACGATGGAGGAGAAGTCCATTAACTGCTATTAATCAAGTTTACTTAGGGAATAGCCACTGCTATTATTTGCATCAGTGGCATGGGATCTTCTTGGTGTTTGGGTAATTGCCAGGTTCTTGTGGCCTGGTTTGGCCTCTGTTGGAAACAGGATACTGGGCATGATGGACCCTTGGTCTGATCCAGTATGACAATTTCTTATGTTCTTATGTGTGCATCCTTCACCTGCAGGCATCACACGATGTTCGGGACTGCGAATTGTATGCTCAAATGACCCCAAAAGGATGTCAGGCCAGGTTGGATAAGATGGGGAAGGTTATTGGCTCGGGTAAATCCGAACCCTCCACTTCGGCATCGATGCAATTGACACCAAAGGACTGAGGGGAACCATTTGTCCTCGACCCTTCAGTGACCACTCCTCCCCCAAGGCTTGCGGGAGAAAAAGGCTCAGGGGATCGCCCAGCCTCGGTCTCCTCCAAGTCGCGGATTTCAGGATTGTCTTCCTCATCCTTGGCGCCATGGAAGGACCGGGCTGAGCACCGTCTCAGAAACACGTTACTGGTCCCTGTCTGCCCGCAGGGCTGGGCTCGGGCTGGCTCTGGTGCTTGTCACCTTGCCCCCGAAGTGGCTACGGCAAAAGGAGGCTCCATCCTCCCTCGAAGCCAGTGGCCCGAGGCTGTCCACACCGGTTCTGGTGCTGGACATTGATCCTCCTTGGGGCTCTGAGGAGGAATTGGCCTCTTACCTCTCCTCTCAGCCTGCCCTTTCATCGAAGGCTTTTGAGGCGGAGTTGGAAAGTCAATTGCGCCTTGCAGTGGAACGTGCTTTGCGAGAAAAGGAGCCGGTGCTCCCGTCACCTGGGCCAGTGCCAGCATCGACGCCCTTGAGGCCGGTGCCTGCACTGATGCCGGCACCTGTGCTGATGCCAGCATCTGCACAGATGACATCCATGGTACCAGGGCTGTAGCCATTGTTGGACCGTCTTGATGTCCTCCTCCATGTCCTCCTGACCCAGTTACTGCCGGCGCCCCGCGATTTCTCGGTGGGCTGTCAGCCACCGAAATGCAAGGCACCTGAGCAAGAGGGCCCTTTGATGCTCTTCACTCCACGGGGCCCTCATGCCCCCCATCCGGCACTGCCGGGACTTGGTCTGGGCCTTTGGGTCCCTCAATGCCCTCGGGATCCTCAAGGCCCCCGCCTATCGATACGACCAGTGTTCCCCAGCCCCCATCTCCGGGTGGCCATGATGAGCCTGAGGGCCCGAACGACCCCTGGGGGGAGGATGCTTCATTGGTGAATTCCGATGATCTTCCGTCAGATCCTTCCCCCTCAAAGGAGCGCCGCCGTTCTCCACCTGAGAACTTAACCTTCACGGGGTTCGTCCGGGCGATGACTGAAGCCATTCCTTTTCAACTTATGACGGAGGAAGATGCCAGCCATAAGATGCTGGAGATTCTCTAGTTCGTGGATGCCCAAAGGAGGTTGTAGCAGTGCCTGTTCACAAGATTTTCAGAGAGCTGCTTCTTCGGCTCTGGAAGCACCCCCATGCCTCAGCCCCTCCTGGCAAGGACAATAGGGCATGTGATGTTATGGGGAAGAGAGTGTTTCAAGACTCCATGTTAGTGGCCCGTATTGCCTCCTACCTTTTGTACATGAAACAAGTCCAGGAGGATGCGGATGGTCTGGGACAGCAAACTCAGGAAGCCCTTACGGCGCTTGTCCAGCAGGACCTGGTGTGTAAGAAGCATGAAGTACGTGCTACCTATGATGTTTTTGAGACGGCGGGCTGAGCTGCAGTGGCCGGCATTTCTGTACGGCGTCTTGCCTGGCTTCGTGCCTCGGACCTCCGTTCAGAGGTACAGGACCGGCTAACTGACTTGCCTTGCACCAGGGCTAACCTGTTTGGTGACAAGGTCAAGGAGGCAGTCTCACAGCTGAAGGACCACCATGAGACTCTCCAGCAGTTGTCGACCGGTGCCATCTTCTTCACCAATGTCTTCTAAGAGGTCTTCCCGGCCAGGGCCGTGGAAGTACTACCCTCCTGCCCCTCACTCTCGGGCACAACAGGCCAGCAACAGGGGCAGATCTCAACACAGCAGGGCCCTAGGCCTCAGCCAGCACCCCAGGCTAGCCCTGCTAAGGGGTTTTGACTGGATGCGAGGGAGTATAAGCCAGTTGCCACTTCAGACACCAGAGGACTCACTGGTCGGGGGTCTGTTTCTTTGTGGACCGGTGGCCAGCCATGATGTTGGATCAATGGGTCTTGTCCATCATCCGTCATAGCTACAGGTTGAATCTCATGGCTGTTCTGCTGGATTCTGCCCTATGCCTGCAGTGGGATCCCGTCTCGCCCCCAGAAGTGCTCCAAGGGGAGCTCTCAGCCCTTCTAGTAGCCTGAGCGGTAGAACCTGTTCCTTGGGAGCGGCAGGGATGGGGGTTTTATTCCCATTATTTTCTAATTCCAAAGGAAACAGGAGGCCTCCATCTCATTCTCGATTTGCGAGCCTTGAACAGATTTCTTAAGAAAGAAAGGTTCAAGATTCCCCTCTTACAAAGAAGAGACTGGCTTTGCTCCCTCAACCTCAAAGACACGTATATCCACATCAAGATCCTCGCCAGTCACAGGAGGTATCTTCGCTTTATGGTAGGCTGCCAACATTTTCAGTACCGCATGCTCCCGTTCGGCCTGGCCTCCGCGTCCCGGGTCTTCACAAAGTGTTTGGCCGTGGTAGCTGCCTTTCTGCGCCAGCTGGGAATCCAGGTCTTTCCATATCTGGATGACTGGCTGTTCAAGAGCAGCACGGAAGGCGGGGGGGGGGGGGGGGGCAGCATGGTCTCTATGCTGGACCATTCGGGTGTTGGAATACCTTGGGTTTCTAATCAACTACCCGAAATCCAATCTCTATCTATCGTCACGGCTGGATTTCATAGGGGCTGTGTTGGACGCACCACAGGCCCTGACACGAGGCCTTTTGACACGAGGCCTTTTGACACGAGGCAAAAAGGCCCTGACACGAGGCCTTTTTGCCTCGTGTCAGGGCGCATGCACTGCTAACCCTGGCAGAGGAGGTCCAGAATCACCGGCAGATCTCTGCATGGCATATGCTGCAGCTCCCTGGGCACATGGCCGCGATGGTCCATGTCACCCCATTTTCCCGCCTGCTTATGCGTCGAGCCCAGTGGACTCTATGCTCCCAATGGCAGCAGGCCACCCAGTGCCTTCAGGTCTGTATCCAGGTTTCCCCCTCTCTCAGGATCTCCTTGGCTTGATGGAGGTCCCCATCCAATCTGGAGCAGGAGGTGCCTTTTCAGGTGCCTCCACACCAGGTTGTGCTTACTACAGATGTGGTGTCCATATAGAGGACCTCCGCACCCAAGGTCTGTAGACCGCTCAAGAAGCTCTGTGTCAGATAAACTTCTTAGAGCTGAGGGCGATCCGGTATGGACTGTGGGCCTTCCGAGATCAGCTGTCCAGCAAGGTGATCCTCATTTGGACAGACAACCAGGTGGCAATGTGGTACATAAACAAGCAGGGGGGGCACCAGGTCCTTCCTCCTTTGTCAGGAAGCAGGGCAAATCTGGAGTTGGGCCCTGTCTCGGGGGATGTTACTCCGGGCAGTGCACTTGGCCGGTGCAGAAAACACCTTAGCAGACAGGTTAAGTCGCACCTTCCAACCCCGCAAGTGGTCCCTGAAGCAGGTGGCGGCAGACCGGATCTTCCATCTCTGAGGAACCACGAACATGGATCTGTTTGCCTCCCCCTGCAACAGGAAAGTTCCTCGGTACCATTCCCTGACCAGGTCAGACAGCCACTGATGCCTTTGCTCTCCAGTGGGGAGAGGGCCTCCTGAATGTGTACCCTCCACTTCCTTTGATAATGAAGACTCTCTTGAAGCATTTCCAGAACCAAGGGCCCATGATCCTTGTAGCCCCCCCCCCCCCCCCCCCCGTTGGCCGAGGCAAGTCTGGTTCCCACTTCTGCGGGATCTCTCCTGGCGGGACCCGATCCTCCTCACACAGGACAGGGCAGACTGCACCACCTCAACCTTCGAACCCAGTCCCTCATGGCCTGGATGTTGAAAGGTTGATCCTGCAGCTGTTTGACCTCTCAGAAGAAGTGTCTTGGGTCCTGGTAGCCTCAAGAAAGCCTTCCACCAGGAAGTCTTATGCTTTGAAGAGGAGGAGGTTTACAATCAGGTGTGAGCAGAAGGGTCTCGACCCCTTCTCCTGTCCAATCTGAGAACTTTTAAATTACCTGCTGCACCTTTCGGAGACCGGGCTTAAGACCAACTCCATTTGGGTGCACCTGAGTGCCACAGGCGCGAACCGCCAAGTGGTGGATGGGTCGCCTATCTCAGTGCAGCCTCTTGTAGGGCAGTTCATGCATGGTTTGCTTCAACTGCAGCCTCCCCAAGGACTCTGCAGTGTCCTGGCACCTAAATGTGGTGTTGGCCCAGTTGTTGGAGCCACTGTTTGAGCCACTGCACTCCTCTGCTCTCAAATATTTGACCTGGAAGGTTATATTCCTGATAGCGATCAGTCGGCATGCAGGGTCAGAGAGTTGCATGCCCTGATGACTTATCCGCCTTACACAAGGTTCTTCCATGACCAGGTGGTCCTGCGCATGCACCCTAAGTTCCTGCCGAAGGTGGTTACTGAATTTCACCTTAATCAGTCCATTGTCCTGCCCACTTTTTTCCCTAGGCCTCATTCCAACCCAGGGGAAAGGGCACTGCACACACTGGATTGTAAGAGGGCCTTGGCCTTCTACCTGGACCGGACAGCAGGCCATAGGCAATCCTCCCAGCTTATTGTCTCTTATGACTCCAACAGGCTGGGTAGGGCTGTTGCTAAAAAGACTCTTTCCACCTGGCTAGCTAAATGCATCGCCTTCTGCTATGGACAGATGGGATTGCAAACTGGGGGGCCACGTCACAGCTCATTCTGTTAGTGCCATGACCACTACTGTGGCCCACCTGCGTGCAGCTCCTATGGGGGAGATCTGCAAGGCTGCGACATGGAGTTCTCTCCACACCTTCGCGGCTCATTATTGTCTCGACAGGGACGGACATCTGACAGCAGATTCGGCCAGTCTGTCCTCAGAAATCTTTTTCAGCTATGAATCCAACTCTTCCTATCTATGGCCCTATTTGGGTTCAGGCTGTTCCCGATTTTACCAACAGCACCTCTGTTGTTGTGCCTATTGGCACCTAGTTTGGTGTCTGTTGGTCCCATTGGTAGCTAGGGATTCACCCACATGTGAGGACTACCATCCTGCTTGTCCTAGGAGAAAGCGAAGTTGTTTACCTTTAACAGGTGTTCTTCTAGGACAGCAGGATGTTAGTAATCAGGAAACCCACCCGCCACTCCGCAGAGTTGGATTCTCCTGGTTTGTTTTCTTTTTTCGTGCTCTACTTAAGAGACTGAAGAGGGACCCCGCGTGGATAGTGGCATGCTAAGCATACTCTGTGTGTCAATCGAAGTTTCTAGAAACTTTGACATAAGTTTTCTGTGCTGGGCTCCATTGGATGATATCACCCACATGTGATGACTAACATCCTGCTGAGAATACCTGTTACAGGTAAGCAACTTTGCTGTCTTTAAGTAATTACATTTTAAATTAATTCAGATAAAAATTATTACTTAAAGTTGCAGAATTTTGAATATTTTGAGCTGAATTTCCCTAGAATTTCACTGTAAGAGTCCCTTCCATTCTCTCTCCCTACTCTCCTGACCACTTTGCCCTCTGGGATCCTAACTCCTCCACTTGCCAGTATTCTCTCCCCTCCACAGCTAGGCTCAACCGCTTCCACTCTATCTCTACTCTCAGTACTGCCCCTCACACAGGCTCCCTATGTCTCTCTCTCTCTCTCTCTCTCATACACACAGGCTCCCTCTCTCTAGTGCACATACATACCCCTCATACAGGCTCCTTCACCCTCTCTCATACACACATCCTCTCATACAGGGTCCCACTTTCTCGTATATGCACACCCCCTCATAAAGGGTCCCTCTCTCTCTCTCGCACACTCACATATCCCCTCATATAGGGTCCCCCTCTCTCTCTCTCGCACACACACATACATCCCCTCATACATAATCCTGCTCTCTCTCTTATACACACATCCTCTCTTACAGGGTCCCTCTCTCACACATACACCCTCATACAGGCTACCTATGTCTCTCTCTCACACACCACACATGCTCGCTCTCTCACAAAAAAACAAGCAAGCACCCTCACATACACACAATCCCTTTTTCATACACACCAGCTCCCAATCTCTCTCACACACATTCACACGCCTTCACAATCTCCTCATACAGGCTTCCTCTCTCTGGCACCCACACTCAAGAACCCCTCTGCTCTTTCTTACCCCCCCCCCCCCCAACCCCTCACGCTCTCTCATCATCCTCATGCTCCCTCACAAACCCCATGTTCTCTCACACCTCACCTGCTCTCTCTCACAACCCCCCCATACTCTCTCAGCTTCTGCTCTCTCGCTCACACACCCCCTCCTCTCTCACTCACACACATCCCCTTCACCGGGGCTTTCATCTTCACCGTGAGCGAAGCACACTCGTGGCGAAGATGAAGGCCCCGGCATGCCACGAGCGGAGCACGTCATGCTTGCAACAAGATGAAGGTCCCGGTGTGCCGCGAGCGTGACGCGCTCTGCTCACAGCACGTCGGGGACTCTGCCATTTTCTGCGCAGTAACAGGTGTTCTCCCAGGACAGCAGGATGTCAGTCCTCACACATAGGTGACATCATCAGATGGAGCCCGGTATGGAAAACTAATGTCAAAGTTTCTAGAATTTTGACTAGATACACTGAGCATGCCCAGCATGCCCTATACCACATGTCCATGCGAGGTCCCTCTTCAATCTCGTAATATAGAAATAAGATAAGAATAAACAATAAAAAAACAGGAGAAACCCAACGCTGCAGGGTGGTGGGCAGGTTTCGTGAGGACTAACATCTTGCTGTCCTAGAACACCTGTTACAGGTAACTCTGCTTTCTCCTATGACAAGCAGGATGGTAGTCCTCACACATGGGTGAATCTTTAGCTACATGTTGCCCCCCAATACAAAAGGGGACCAACAGACACCAACCAGGGGCCAATGGGCACAACAACAATAGTGCTGTTGGTAACAGAGGGGGAGTCAGCCTGAACCCAAACAATGGGCTCCAGGCAGGGAGAGTTGGGTTCTACACCTCCTAAGAACATAAGAAATTGCCAAATTAGGTCAGACCAAGGGTCCATCAAGCCCCAGCATCCTGTTTCCAACAGTGGCCAATCAGGCTACAAGTACTTGGCAAGTACCCAAACACTAAGTAGATCCCATGCTACTGATGACAGTAATAGCAGTGGCTATTTCCTAAGTCAACTTGATTAACATCAGATAATGGACTTCTCCTCCAAGAACTTATCCAAAACTTTTTTAAACCTAGCTACGCTAATTGCACTAACCACATCCTCTGGCAACAAATTCCAGAGCTTAATTGTGCGTTGAGTGAAAAAGAATTTTCTTTGATTAGTTTTAAATGTGCTACTTGCTAACTTCATGGAATGCCCCTAGTCCTTCTTTTATCTGAAAGAGTAAATAAGAGATTCACATTTACCCGTTCTAGACATTTCAAGATTTTGAAGACCTCTTTCATATCCCCCCCTCAGCCGTCTCTTCTCCAAGCTGAACAGCCCTAACCTCTTTAGCCTTTCCTCATAGGGGAGCTGTTCCATCCCCTTTATCATTTTGGTCACCCTTCTCTGTTCCTTCTCCAGGGCAATTATATCTTTTTTGAGATGCAGCAATCAGAACTGTACATAGTACTCAAGGTGCGGTCTCACCATGGAGCGATAGAGGCATTATGACATTTTCCGTTTCATTCACTATTCCCTTTCTAATAATTCCTAACATTGTTTGCTTTTTTGACTGCCGAAGCACATTGAGCCGACGATTTCAATGTATTATCTACTATGATGCCTAGATTTCTTTCCTGGGTGATAACTCCTAATGCGGAACCAAACATCATGTAACTACAGCAAGAGTTATTCTTCCATGTATACATCACTTTGCACTTGTCCACATTAAAATTTCATCTGCCATTTGGATGCCCAATCTTCCAGTCTCACAAGGTCTCCTACAATTTACTCTGAATAATTTTGTATCATCTGCAAATCTGATTATACCTCACTTGTCACATTCCTTTTCAGATCAATTATAAATATATTGAAAAGCACTGGTCCAAGTACAGATCCCTGAGGTACTTCACTGTTTACCCTTTTCCATTGAGAAAATTGACCATTTAATCCAACTCTGTTTCCTGTCTTTTAACCAGTTTGTAATCCACGAAAGGACATTGTCTCCAATCCCATGACTTTTTAGTTTTCTTCGAAGCCTCTCATGAGGGACTTTGTCAAACACCTTCTGAAAATCCAGATACACTACATCTACCGGTTCACCTTTATCCACATGTTTATGAACTCCCTTCAAAACAATGAAGCAGATTTGTGAGGCAAGACTTCTCTTGAATAAATTCCGGAAGACAAACTGGCCGAACCTACTGTCATGTCAGCCATCCCTATCCAGACAGTAGTGGGATGCGAATGTGTGAAGAGAACTCCACATCACAGCCTTGCAGATCTCCTCCATGGGAGCTGCTCGCAAGTGGGCCACCAGCGAGAATGAGCCTGGACATGAACCCTAAGATGCAGTCCGACCTGGGTATAACAAAAGGAGATGCAATCTGCTAGCCAATTGGATAGTGTCTGTTTGGCAACAGTAACTCCCAATCTATTCCGGTCAAAAAAATGAAAAGTTGGGTGGACTGTCTATGGGCTTCTGTCCACTCCAGGTAGAAGGCTAAGGTTCTCTTGCAATCCAAACTGTGCAGTTCTCGTTCACCTTGGTGCAAATGGGGCCTGGGGAAGTATGTTGGCAGGAAGATTGATTGGTTAAGATGGAAGTCCTTCACCACCTTAGGAGGAACTTAGGGTGCATGTGCAAGACCACCCTGTCATGATAAAACTTGGTATAAGGTGGATATGTAACTAAGGCCTGGAGCTCGCCTACCCTGCGCACTGTAGTGACCGCCACCAAAAATATGACCTTCCAAATCAGGTACTTCAGGTCATGGGTGTCCAGTGGCTCAAAAGCAGCTTTCATCAGCTGAGCTAGCACCAGGTTGAGGTCCCAAGTCACAGCCGGAGGCCTTAGGGGAGGCTTCAACTGAAGCACGCCCGCATGAAACATACAACTATAGGCTGTACGAGAAGGGCGTACTATCTACACCTCAGTGGTATGCTCCAGAGTTGGTTTTTAGGCCAGCCTCCGATAGGTGCAGAAGGTAGTCAAGTAGTTTATGTGTGGGGCAGGAGAAAGGATCTAGGCTTTCTAGAAGCTACCAGGACACAAGACACATCTTCTGAAAGATCCAGCGGCTGCAGAATCAGTCTCTCAACATCCAGGCTGTAAGTGACAGGGCTTGGAGATTGGGATGCCGCAGCCTGTCTTGATCCTGCGTGATGAGATCTGGGGAAGTCCCCAGACTGATTGGTTTCTGGAAGGACAACTCCTGAAGGAGTGGAAACCAGACCTGTCTCGGTCAATGAAGGGCTATGAGGATCATAGTCCCTTGGAGATCTCGAAGCTTCAGGAGAGTCTTCGTTACTAGAGGAAGTGGAAGATACACGTACAGAAGACCCTTGCCCCAACAATGAGCAAAGGGTCAAAAGAAACAGGAAATGATGTAAGCAAACCATGCGTTAAGCACTGTTGCTTACCTGCATGGAGCCCAGCATGGAGCCCGGCACAGAAAACATTTGTCAAAGTTTCTAGAAACAGACACACTGAGCATGCCCAGCATGTCACTATCCACGCAGGGTCCCTCTTCAGTCTTATAATATAGAATTTGCGAAAAGTAAAACAACAAACCTGCTTTTTGCAAGGACAAGCAGGATGGTAGTCTTCACACATGGGTGAATATGTAGTTACAGGCTGCTCCCAAACATAATATGGGCAGCACTAACAAGTGCAAACTTGCACAGCAACTCTTGCTGCCATAACACTGAGAGAAAGCCTGCACCCGAATAAAGGGCATGGGGCAGGAAGAGTTGGGTTTCTATGGCTGAAATAATAATGAGAAGCATTGTGATGCATGTCTAAATAATAATGAGAAGCGAAGGTGTGGTGTGAACTCCAGGTCGCCACCCTGCAGAACTCCTGTACGGGTACTGCATGCAAGTGAGCTACCGAAGCTGACATGGCTCGAACAGAATGAGCCTTGACAAGGCCCTCAAGTTGCAGTCCAGCGTGTGCATAGCAGAAAGAAATACAGTCCATTAATCAGTTGGATAAGGTCTGCTTGGACACTGCGCCTCCCAACCTGTTCCTGTCAAAGGAGACAAAATGTTGTGTGGACGTGCAGTGAGGTGCCGCCCAATCCAGGACACGTTCACCCTAGTGAGAGTGTGGCCTTGGAAAAAAGATGGGCAGGACAATGGACTGATTGAGATGGAACTCCATGACCACCTTTGGAAGCAACTTCGGATGCGTATGCAAAACCACCTTATGAAAAAATTTTGTATAAGGTGGGTATGATACTAAAGCTTGAAGTTCTCTGACCCTGTGTGCTGAGGTGACCGCCACCAGGAAGATAATCTTCCAGGATAGGTACTTCAGGTGGCAAGATCTCAGGGGCTCAAACGGTGCCCTCATGAGATGGGACAAGACCATGTTGAGAACCCAGGATAATTCTGGGGGGGTCGTACTGGAGGCTTGAACTGCAGTAAACCTTGCATAAAATGCCCCATGAGCGGATGGGATGAGATGGATGAGCCATCCATCCCCTGATAATACGCTCTGATGGCACTAAGGTGAATTCTCACGGAGATGGTCTTTAAGCCAACCTCGGACAGGTGCAACAGGTAGTTCAAAAGATTCGGGGTGGAGCAGGAGAATGAGTCCAACCCGTTCCCGCCACACCAAACCGGGAACTTCTTCCACTTGAGATTGTAAGATCTTCTAGTGGAAGGCTTCCTAGATTCCACCAGGACTTGAGACACTCCGTTCGAAAAGGCCCAGGGTCTTCAGGGTCACCCGGTCAATATCCATGCTGTGAGGACAAGGCTTTGAGGTTGGGGTGGCACAGCCTGCCCTGATCCTGCGTGATCAAGTCCGGAGCAGTCCCCAGCTGAATCAGAGGCTGTGAGGATAGATCCTGCAGAAGTGGGAACCAGATCTGACGTGGTCAGTAAGGCGCGATCATGATCATTGTGCCTTGGTCCTGTTGAAGTTTCAGAAGAGTCTTCGAGACTAGTGACAGTGGAGAATATGCGGACAGGAGGCCTGTGACCCAGTGATGCATGAAGGCATCCAAAACCGACCCCTATGTCCGCCCTGATCAGGGAGCAGAATCTATCCATTTTCTTTTTGTCTGGTGAAGCGAACAGATTAATGTCTGGGGATCCCCAAAGGTGGAAGATGCAATCCACTACCTCCTGTTTCAGGGACCATTCATGGGGGCGGAAGGTCCAGCTCAACGAATCCACCAGGATGTTTTCGGCCCCTGGTAGGTACACGGCTCGGAGGAGAATGCCCTGCAAGAGAGCCCAGGACCAGATCTATACCGCTTCTTGGCAGAGGAGGAACAAGCCCATTTCCCCCTGCTTGTAAAACTACCACATTGCCACTTGATTGTCGGTTTGGACCAGAACTACTTTGTTGGTCAAGTGATCTCGAAATGCCCATAAGGCGTATCGGACTACCCGGAGCTCCAGGAAATTGATCTGGAGACTCTGCTCCTTCAAGGACCATTGGCCCTGGGTTCTGAGGTCTGCAACCCATGTGAGATGCATCTGTAGTGAGAACAATCTGAGGCTGAGAGACCTGGAAAGGCATTCCCCTCTCTAGGTTGGAAAGGGTCTCCCACCACATGAGGGATTGTCGAAGTGGAGTGGTGACTAAGATGCGAGTTTGAAGCTCCTCAGTGGCCTGGCACCACTGACAGCGCAATGTCCACTGCGCTCTGCGCATGTCAGTCGAGCAAAAGGCATGCTGAACCACCGAAAAACCTCACTGAGATACTAGAGGGAACTGGAGAAGGACTGTACCGAGAAAAAACTGAAAACTACTGGTGGAAAAGTTTTCCAAGCAATTTTTTAGGATAAAAAGCCAAGAGCTCAAGCAATTATGAAGCGAAAGCTCCACGGAGAAAAGAAACTGATGAGGGACCCTGCATAGACGCAAGGTATAGGGCATGCTGGACAACCTCAGTGTACCTAGTCAAATTTCTAGAAACTTTGATATAAGTTTTCTGTGATGAGCTCCATCCAATGATATCATCCATGTTTGAGGACTACCATCCTGCTTGTACTAGGAGAATGGAAAATCTATGATGGTTTCTCCTTCAGCACACTCTGAATATCTTTTTTTTTTCAGGCTGTGACAAATAATTAATTTTTGTATAGGTTTTTATGACCTTTGCTATTTATGTTTATTTTTCTAATATACACTCCCCTGAAGCCAGAAAGATTTTAGTTAAATTGAACTTAGATGTAGAAACCTTTTAGTAAAGTTAAGGTTTCATATAGCTGTTCATTTAAAAGAGAACAGAACATTAAAAAATGTAAGGTTCCTTTACCGTTCCTAGACTTCAGGTCTCTGTGAATTACTTTGATTGGTGCTTCCATGTGCAAATAATGCATGCCTATTTAAAAAGAAAGAGAGAAATACAAATATTCAGGAAGAACTTTAGATTAAAGGAGTCCTGAGATACAAATAAAATATAATACATTGATTAAGTGTGCTTTGTCTGGTCTTTTTCTTAAGTTTTTTTTTTCCAAAAGTTATTTTATAAATTATTCTATAGTGAATACACTTATGGATTACCGGTAATTATCACTACCATGGCAAAGGTGGCACAGCTCATTTATTCTATGAGTTTCTTAGTCATGACATATTTACAATTAAATTCTTCTTCAGTGTCTAAAAGTCAGGTCAAATGGGTTTTGTGGAAATGCATGAGAGAACTGTTTCACTGAAGACTGTTCACTCCAATTTATCTATTGCATTTACTTTTTCTTTAAATGCTGATGCTCCTAGATCACATCTTGTTGGCAATGCTACTGCACTCTGTTGCACACTGTTGCAAAGGACATTTTACAGAAACTTGCTATGCCAAGAGAAGGAAAATGAACTTCTGTGCTTAAAGAAGGGAAGCTGTGGTATAGAAAATCATAAGGAGAGAAATTTAAAAAAACGTTTCCTTGGGTATAAAGTACTCTACCTGCAGAAATGGTCTTTATATTGGCTTCTCTCTGTGTAGGTAAACTTGCATGTGCAGTGCTACTCTACACATAACTTTACCTGCAGTAAGAAGGTGCATTCCTAGAGATGGAGTTAGGGAGTGATTTGCACTTAAACTCGTACTTTTGAATTTTGAGATACATGCATATATTTTTTCTTGGGAAAACTGCCTGTACAAATTAGCAGGTATAAATATGTACAAGTAGTTTTCTTAGGTAATTTTCAAAGTGAAAGTACACATGTAATAGATACCCATAGACTTTGCACCAATGTAGGAAGTTACAAGTTTCCTTCCATAAATCTTGAGATTTATAAAAAAAAATAATGATATGGATATATAGTAGACCCTGCATTATTTCTGAAATACAATTTCTGTTAGAGGCAGGGAATCAGCAAATGTTATAGTCTGCAATTCATGTCTTCTATTTCCCAAACCAAGTCATCTGATCCACAGCCACGTGTCTGATAAAACAAAGTAAAGCATGGCTAGCAGACAAAGCACAAAGGGGTCCACATTCAGTGGCATTTAGCTGAATACCTTTGAGCAGTCTGGCTAAATGCTAACATTTGCATACTTCAGCCAATTATCCAGTTAATGTTTAGCTGGATAATTCATTGTCCAGATAACTTAGGGGCATTCCAAGGTGGAGTTAAGTTAACCAGGTAAGTTATCCAGCTAACTCTGGTCAAGCTGTAGAGTAGCCCTAAAGTTAGCCAGATAAAGTTATCCGGCTGACTTTAAGATAGTTGGGTATATATATTCAATGGTGCACTTGCACTGAATATCCTGCCAAAGTTAGCCAAATAATTTTATCAATTTAACTTTGCAAGCCAGACAGTGGCTGAATATTACCCCCAAAATTAATGCCTCTCACTGGGGCAAACACAGTAAGCAGTTTTCCCATAGACTCAAAACAGGAAAAACACTTCAGTACATCTGGTCCATTGAACAGTGGGGCTTTCCAAATTGACCTTGTAGCTCTGAGTGTGTACAGCAATTGAGTGCAGGAGACAGAATCAGAGAGAACATGACTGGTTCTTCTATTAGTTGACCTAGGTGATCGCCTAGAGTGCCATAATTTGGAAGGGGAGGTATGAGGGAGTGGCAAAATTCCTGAAACCTCTAGGTACTACCTGTCCACTTTTAATTCGTGACACCACAAAAGAGAAGGGAATGGAGCTGGCAGATGTGGGGGATAGAAAAAGAGAATATGCTGGAGGGTGGGGGAGTTGTGGGAGGTAAAGGTGGGATGGGGAGAGAGAACGAGAGATAGAGAGGATTCTGAGCCAGTAGAGGGTGGAGAGAAAGAGGATGCTGGGAATCTCAAAAAGAGAGCAAAAAGACTGGGGTGATGCTGTTGTGCTGAGCAGGATTAAAAGGGGAGGAAAGAGAAGGATGATGAGGGGAGGGAGAACAGGAAAGGAAAGATGCTGGAAAGGGGGCTAGGGAGAAGGAATACTGGGCATTCTGGACAGGAAAAAAAGGAGAGGGATGCAAGATCTGATAGGGGATGAGACGTGAATGCTGAGCAGGGCGAAAGATGGGGATGCTATACTAGATCTGCCACCAACAGGCAGGTCTGCATGGGGAAGGGTGCACTTAGGATGCCCAATACCCTTGTACCAGCCCTGAGAGAGAAAGAAATTTGATACCGAAGATGAGAAAGCAGAAGAGAAGCCAAGCGAAAGCGTATATGAGATCATAGAAAGATGAGCTTGCAAAGGAGAGGAAATAAAATAATAGAGAGAAGCTGCATAGTGCAGAGGAGTGAGCTGTGACATTTTTTAGCTTAAAGCCAAAATATCTTTCTAATATCTATTTGTAAATGTTGGAATCCTGGACCAACAAAATGGAGGGGATAGTGTAGAGAATGGGTTATTATCTCTTTACCACAGCTCTTGTTCTCTTGCTCTCTCCCTGTCTCTCTCCTAGATCTTGCTCTCTCACAGCCTATGTCTGGCTCACAGATCTCACTCTCTCCAACTGAATCCAACAGTCTTGCTCACTCACCACCAGTTTCTCTCTTTCACTTCCTGTCCATCTCTATTGTAGCTGTCACTTTCTCCCTGCCTGTATCTCCCTTATAGCTCTGGCTTTGTGTGTCTCTCCAGCTCCTGCTCTCTTCCTTCTCAAATCTTGCCTTCTCTGCCTGTGTCTTTCACAGCCCTCACTCTTGTCCTGTTTGTCCCTCTCTCTTTCACACACAAATATTGCTCGCTCACTGCCTACATCTCTCTCGCTCATTCTGGTCAGTCTTTCTTCCTGCTGTGTGGGATTGTAGCATCAGAAGTGAAGACAGAGATTCTCCAATTCTTCCTGTAAGTTGCAACTAAGCTAGTTCAGGAAAAATGCTTCCACCAATTGATCCTTTAAATTGATGTATTTATACATAATAGAAAATTAGAGTGGGAAAACAACAAAAGGGGGATGACAAAAAAGAGACCTAACACAAAACTTAGTTCTATCTGAGGGCCTGATATAATAGGACAGTAAAAAATATGGTGAAATTTACACTTATCCAATAATTTCCTTTCCTTGAGTCCAGCCAGACCAGTCCCGACACATGGATTATGCGTCCCAACCAGCAGAAGGAGACAGAGAAAGACAAGGCTCATAGACATCACCTCATATAGGGTCCTGTGCTGCACTCAGCCTATCAGTATTTTATATAACAAACTAAGAAAATTCATAAACAATGTCCCCTGCCTCCAACCATGAAAACAGAACTATATACATACATTGAACTCTCTGTTCTTAGCTTTGCATGCTGATTCATACCATTCTCCAAACAAACAATTTGGCTCTGGTTTCTAATCAATTAATCAACTATCTGCCCTTCTCTAGCAATCAGGTTCTTTGCACCATCTGATCCCGATAGTTTGCTCCCCATCCTAGAACACATGCGTCAGTCGTCAAATCCACCCTGGTCACTCAATTCCCAGGTGTCAGCCACCACGCCAAACTCAGCTAGTATGCTCCATTAACACCAGTTTTGTGGTGTAAATCTGAGCCTGTGGAGACAATCTAGACAATGCTCTCTGCAATGATCTTATACATGCCCATGCCCATGGTTCCAAGTCCAATGTTGCTGCCATCAAACCCAGATCCTGAAGATATTTCCAGGCCATTGGTCTGCTCATCTCCAGGAAATCTCTCACCTGAACCTGTAACTTGAGAATCCTCTCCTCAGTCAGACGAACCAGACCATTACTTGTGCTGAAAAAATACAGTTAGACATTCCAGGGTCTGGGAAGGAACCAGGCTGCTGTTTTGAAAACTGACCATCTAGTCTAGTGCCTGAAGAAAATGCACCACTTTGGATGTGGTGGATTCTCCCTCAACTTTGCCCTGATCAAACAATCATTCAGATAAAGAGGCCCTAAAATTCCCTCTCGACAAAGTACTGCCACTACTACCACTATGACCTTGGTAAACGTCCTTGGGGTAGAGGTTAAATGAAAGGGAAGAGCCCAAAATGTAAAGTGTTGTCCAAGATCCTTCATTATAGGAATATGAGTGACAGTTACTACTACCCTAAAATACTTGCTGAACAGACTAAATGGACCATTTTGGTCTTTATTTGCCTTCATTTACTATGTTACTATAAAGATAGGTCTTCAATAGATCCAATGACATGAGGAACTCCCCTTGCCTGACCTTTGCCATCACAGACTTCAATGTTTCCATCTTGAAGTGTGACATCCTTAGGGACTTGTTGATCTGTTTGAGGTTCTGAATCAGTTAAAATGTACCTTCCTTCTTTGGTATTACAAAGTATATGGAATATCTTTCCTTACCTCTCTAGTCAGCCAGAACCAGAACCACAGCCCTTAACATCAGAAGATGGTTGAGCGTTTCTTGTACTGCTTCTCTCTTTTGAGAAGACAGACAAGGGGAAAACATAATGCATCTGAAATAGGATGGAATAAATTCTAGACAGTATTTGTTCTTAACCACATCTAGGACCCAGCAATCCAAAATAATCTGGATCTAACTTCAGTAAATCTTGGATAGGTGACCACCTATCTCTTGAACTGAAGCCTGGGTCCCCATACCTTCATTGTGAATTTTGGGGTACCAGCAGAAGCACTGGTGCCTGAATCCTTGGTCTTTTCTCTTATTTGATTGAAAGGCCTGAAATAGACCATATGGTCTGAAGAGCTGCGAAACGGAAGACTTCCCATCTCTTATTGTCCTGAAAATGATTGCACAGAACACCAAGATTCCTTGGGATTATCCTCTGGCAACCTAGGCATCTTAGACTCCCCAAGGACTTTACAAACTTCTCCAGTTCCTCACCAAACAGCTGGACCCCCTTAACAGGGAAGTTCACTAACTGGGTCTTTGAAATAGAATCCGCAGTCCAGCTGACAACCTAACAAATACCTCACCATTACCACAGAAGCCATAGTCCGAACCATGGCCCAAACTAAGACATAGGAAGCATCAGCCAGAAGGATCGCCCCAGGCTCTGAGTCACCCAGCACAGAACCATAGCCTTCCATGGAACTTTCAATTAGACGATGCGCCAATCGCAGCAACGTCACAGCAGTCGTTGTCCCTGGCATCGAGCCTGACGCCCCAGGAACCTGAAATGAAGTGGCCAGCACCTCAGGAATTAAATGAAGAGGCCCAGACTCCAGGCCCTGTCTCCCCCATAGATCCAAAATGGCCATTGCTTCCACCACAGCAGAAACCCTGCCGATGGGAAAAAGCAGGCCAGATGATCTTGCCAATGTGAACCCCCCAAAACTTGTACCATCTGCACAAACCTATTGTTCCTCTCCTCCTAATAATCTTTACATAACTTTCCTCCCACAGCAAAGGCCTGCATACCGCACACCTTGAGCACACTGGCATCTTTTTTGTGTGCTCCTGTGCCACCATAAAAGGTGTTTAAAGAGCCCTTCCCAGAATAAAAATAGCAAGAAAGCTAGATACGAACCCCAAGGCAACCCATTCAAGTAATGTGAACTGAAAACCTGGAGCTGACAGGACACTCCTCTCTACGAGGCACTTTTTATTTGGCTTTATTCAAAAATCCTCCAAAAGCAGCAGCAACCAGCAAAAGGAGGGGCCCACAGAAAAAAGAGAGAAAGGGGATATAGAAGGAAGGGGTACTCAGAGCACCACTGTCAAGACCCAGTTCCCAAGCACAGCTAGTCACTAAGTACAGCTCGAATGGGGATGAAGTCCAAAGCCTTTCACTCACGAGCAGCTCAACCAGGAGAGGAAGTCCTGGAACTAATCACCACAGGAGCAGCCTAGTTCAGATTTTCCTCTTTACCCAGTTCAAACAACAGAACTCAGACAGAGCAAGCGATGCTTGCCTACCATCTTCTGGAGATACTGGCAGGCTAACTACAAAGAGTGATATCAGCATCTGAACTGGTCTGATTGGATGATGAGGAAATACTGTATTTCAACACACATTTTCGCTAAAAAAAAAAAAAAAAAAAAAAGTTAACTCCTCGATGCAGTAAGTTAATATGCAAATGTATCAGGAATTTTAAAAAAAGCTTAACCTAAAAATGTGTGTAAAAAATGAACAGCATGCATAAATCATGTTTAATGCATATAAATCATAGTTTTATGCTTAGGAAACTTGATTTATTGGCATCAACCAAGACTTAGAGGCACAAAACGTGGCTTCTGCATGCAAACCATCTTTTATGCACATAAGTAATAGTTAATGCACACAAAAATGCTAGCTGCATAACCATGGATTTTGCACATTGTACAGAAACCATGATTTGTGCACACAAAAGGTTTACATCTAAAAATTATGTACACAAAACATGTTAGCTGCACAACTTATGCTCCTAAATTATATATTATGCTCCTAAATTTTATGTACAAAACATGAGTTAGAAGCATAAGTTATGCTCCTAAACATTGTGCGCATAAAACATATCAAGAATATAATATTTGTGCTCATATTTTGTGCACAGAAAACCTACATAAATCTGTTTTATGTGAAAAAATCCCAAGTACAGGATCCCAGCATCAAAAACTCCAAGTTCACTAACATTAGCCCCAAATACTTTACTCTATCGCTGACCAAGTGTTAAATTTCCAAGATTAAGAAAGCATGAGTTAAGCCTATGCGCCTCTCTGCATTGAGGAGTAATAGCTAATGCCTTGATTACCATGGGGTTTATATGAAGGAGTGCTAAGCTGTGCACACATTTTTATTCAGGTTTCTGTGCACATTTTTTGTGCACAAAACTCCTTGCTATATCAGAAATTCTACACACAAAAATGTCAACAGAACCACATGATGATATCTGCGCACATCTTATTGCATCTTAATATAACAGGGCCTGAGTATTAATGCCACATAAAATAGCAGTTACCTCACTCTCCTAAAACCTATTAACTTCTTAAATAAAAATATAAACCCTTACATCAGTTTAAATTCTGGACACTCCTAACTTTCTCCTCCTGGTTCATCCTTTATAGCTAGTCCCTGGGTGGGGAGAGTAACTCAGCAAGTCTATGATCCTCATCTGAATGAAGATTTATACTTTCCGTTTCGCTCTGGAGATTCAATAAGGATGTTTGTTGCAGACTATATCAGGGACTATATGCATATCATCTTTTATTACTTTTGTTCTTCCTAGTATTATAGAAAATATGTCACTGTTGTTCTTGGTAGGCTGGCTCATTGAACATCTCAGAGTTGGTCTCGAACCTTTGTCTTGTGGTTTTTATGCTCCATTGTGGGTTCCCATCCAAAGTTATCTTCTTCCAACAATTTGATTATTAAGTTGCACTCTAGCACATTCAACTTCTTTAAAAGATTCATATACGTTTGAATTTTCTTCAGTTAATCTTGTTGATACACTTTATAGTTAACCGTATTCACTTTCTCTACAATTTCTTATAGCTCCCGACACTTAGCCAATGGCTTTCTTTTTGAGGGGGTAGTAGGAGTAGTACTCTATGTCTAAACCCAAAGGAAGAGACAACCACCTTGAAGATATAATGACTGCTTTGGGCTATCTGGCTAGCTTCTGAATTTTTTTCACACTTTCCCCCCCACTTTCTCAAGCCTTTCTTACATCTGTAGGACATAGGCCTGTAAGACGTATTGATAATCAGCTCTCTAGCAACATCAAGCATGTCTCTTAGTCTTTCGTATAAAGGTTAAACTAGGAAGAACTTTAGAGCTTTAGGAAACTTCCTGGGTGGTAAAGAAGCTGAAGAGTAATAGTGCATCCCAATTCTTCCTATCAGTTGACACGAATCTCCTCAGTATCTGCTTTACAGTCTTTTTCTACCAAGCCATCCATTTGTGGGTGGCAGACCAAGTTCTCAGAAGAGAGGCCCACACCTCTGGGAAAGCTTGGGCTGCCCCAGTATGTAGGAAACATTATTGGACAGGAGAAGCTCTGACCTCACTCTCTGGTCTTTAAGACTTAAAAAGGCAAAGAAAGTCCTCACAAGCTCTGACAGCTGGGCTCCCACTGACTGAGACCCCCTTACCACTGGAGTTGAGAAGAGACATACTATTCAGAAACCCAGATCAGCTCATCCTAAGAGCAGCCAGTAGCACAGAAAAGGAACTCAGCACCATGATGGCTATGTTTGCTATAGAAGCTGCCGGCTCCAAGACAGTCCATGCCAGTTGTGTCAACATCTTCCACTGAACAGTTTCATAGCTGGTGCTGGCAACACCTCCTTTTGCACCACAGCCAGTGTAAGGGTCTGCAGCTGCCCTAGGCGGCGATGATGTAACGGCATCATGTGATCTTTGTCTCTCCTCCCGCACCAACCCAACCCCACAAATTGCACACCACGAACCTCCAAAGCTCCGTTTACACACTGCGACCTTTCCCGGTTCCATGTCTCTCCACCCTCATTTGCTGTTTTCAAAAATGCCACACTCATGTCAGACTACGGCGGCCTGCCCACTTCCGGCACTCTAGGCGGCTGCCTATTCCGCCTAATGCTCCTGCTAGCCCTGGCCACAGCCCTGCTTTCTCAAGGAGTGGGATGTTTGGGTGTCAAGTACCAAGGCTCTCTACTCCGATGAAAATGAAGGTGCTTTGGCCTACCGTGCCAAGAATACTTACTGCACCTTAAGAATGTGTGCTCAGTGCCAATGATATAGATGGTACCCTAGTTGGCATCGGATCTGGGTAAAACAAATGGCTCGATGCCATAGAAATCTGCTCCATGAAGGACACTAGTATCTACACCTCTCAGGCTATCTCTCATCTCGGTGTTAAGGGCCTGCTCCAGCGGAGTCCTGCACAAACAACACTGACTTTCTTTTCAGCACTAAGGGAGACAGCCCTGGAGGGGATCAAGCATGCCACTTATGTGTTTTTCTCAGCACTTTCACTGGCGCCACAGGCCTCTGTGATATGCTTAGCCCCTGATCTCTGTGGACCTGGGAACTGGCACCACAGGAAGGGTAAGGAGGGGGACAACCTTTTCATGTCTGCAGGTCTGAGATGGAGAAGGCTCCCACCTTGACTTCTTTCACTGAGAATTTGAAGACTTGCTCCGGGAAGAGGAGTGGCTCTGCTGCTCAGCTTCACGCAAAGGCTTCAGGCTCTTACCTACTGGCACCTTCTTCAGGGACTCCATCTTCCAAGTGCAGTACTGTTGTGCTTTCCAAGAAAACCTGATCACAGCTGTAGAAGTTGGAAGAGTCATGATCCAGGCCCAGAGAGCAATAGCAGATAGAACATGTATTTTCTGTTTTATGTATGTTGTACTGTATCCTACCCTGATCCTTGGAGGGGCGAGTAACAAATATCTTACAATAAACAGTAGGCAGTACACATAAGATGCCCATAAATGCAGACCTTGAAATTGCTGAAAGCAAGCTTCTTGGCCTTGGTCTTTTCATTCTCTTTTTTTGGTAGAAGTGAAAAGTTTTGTTGATGAGCTGCAGAAGCAGCAGTAAAAAGCAGAGCAATGCAACAAAGCAGATCAGGCCAAAATCAAGGTTGAAACTTTAAAAATTGAGGAGAGTGACCAAGGGGATCACAAGGCTGTGTATGTGCACAAGAACTCTCGCAGCACAACCTTTACTGACCTCTGACAGCTGAATCTGTGTCAATGCTGTTGCATGACCTCATCCACATGTTATGGCTAACTCGTGTCTGCTTGTCAATGGGGAAGTGAGAGTGCCCTGGATGAGCTTGTTGTTTTGTTGGGTGGGTTACCAAAAAGGTTAGCACATTGACTCTGTTATGCAGGACTGGTGCGCTTGTCTTTTTCCACCCCACCCCTGATATTGTTCATTTTCTCACAACTAAGTGGCCATGACAAATTAAAAAAAAAAAATCTAAAATAAAATAATGCACTTTTGTGCATGGGGGAATAAGAGCTTAGCATGCGCTTAATTTGTTTCTGAGCCATATTGCAGGAGAAAAGTTTTTAGTGGAAAAATAATTTAATCAGCTACCCAATATCCATATCATACACCATCGAAAAATGCATAGGGAAAGCAAAAATCAAAGGCATTTCTGTGAGTAAAACACCATGGACTCTGATTATTGCTCATCCGCTATGCAGGTAAAAGTATGCACATTATTCAATAATGCATAATTCAGGGTCGGAAGGAGAGCGGCCCAAAGAATGTAATACCCATGCATTGTTTTGCGCTGAAAAATGATGTGTAGAGAATAGAGACACAAATCTGTGTAAAATATTTCCTTAGTTAGAAAACAAAGAAAAACATTTGCACCAGTACACCCACTTTTGATTATTTACCTCTAAATAAATAAACTATTATTCTGAGAGATGTGATTATTCAAGAGGGAGAATTATGTGTCATCCTTGCTTCCTGCTAATCCCTCTCAGTCTAGGATGAGAAAGAAAGGTCTGGTTTTGAAGGCATGTATCTCTGTATATTATTTCTTAATAGTGACACCATTTTTATTTTACTTCCGAAGGGGATTATACAGTTTCAGTCATTCAAGTCATGAAGGAGTTTAATTCAATCACTCACCTTTTGCTACATCTGTTGCCCAGGCCATAATATGATCCATGTCCATTTCTTCACTCCTGTTGCTATTTATATAATCATATAGTGATCCCCCAGCAGCATATTCTGCAAAGAAACAAAATTTTATACACCTCTGTGAAATGTTAAAAAAAATAGCAAACAGTAATCCTTGAGTCATTCAGACATTTCAGCTGTTTACATACTTCACGTCAGTTTTCTGCTATTACAGTACCCAGGTCCTTCCCTCAATAGGAGGGTAATTTTCAAAAGGATTTATACACAAAAGCCCCAGTTTTATGAAAATAGTCCAGGGATTGGAGGAGTAGTGTGGGTAGAACTATACAAAAGTCATTTCATGTGGACTTTTATGCATACTACAAAGAGGCATATGGGAGGGGGTGGAGTTGGGGGAGGACAGAACTTACATGCACACTTTCAAGTTCAATTACGTGCATAAACATACATGCATAATGTTACACCTGCTTTCAGCGCCGGTTATACATACACCTCCAATTTTTCAAAACAGATTTATGTGCATAAATCCGCTTTGAAATTCTGGCTAAGGTCTGCGGGAAAAGGTACCTGCAGACTGTAACCTCTGCAGGCTGTTTGAAAATCACACTCTTCAAGTTTTGTTTCATACTATGAGTTTTATATGTTCTATTTGTATCTTTATACTTATTACTTATAATTTGTTTCAATATTTTTTATTTATATTTTATCAGTTGATTATTGTTTTGCTTTATGTTATATGCCATATGTTGACAATTTTCAAAACTACGTGTTATGACGCAAAGTCCATGGCTACTTTTACCTGAGGGCTTTGCACAAATTTTCAAAGTAAAATTGTGCACATACTTTGGTTTGAAAATTGCCCAAGGAAAAAAATACCTGCAGAGATTTGCGCTTCCTTTTTGTATGGCTAACTTTTTCCAACCAAAACAATGCGCATAGTTTTGAAAATTCAAAACTGTACATGTTATTGCCTCCCTCAGTCTAACTCTACCCCGGCAACATGTCCTCGAAAATGTAGGTAAAAGTATGCCCTTTGTGGCAAAACCTACATAGCTTTATCTGCATGCAGGGTGGGCAATTTTCAAAGTATCTATTTACCTAGATAAATGGCCTTTGAAAATCACCTTCTGTGTGGGTAATTTTATAACTGCCTGCATTTGTTTAAAATCTGCAAGCACTTTTTACCCATAAGCATAAATTTTCCCTTTGAAAATTAACTCACAACAAATTACTACTAGACATATGCAACAAATTTACACTGGCTAACTTGTGAAAGATTATGTGCAAACTTTTGAAAATTCACAAGTATGGTTGTTAGTGCAAACCCCACCCTAAACCCACCCCCCAGGAATGCTTTTGCTCATTGTGAGTAAAAGTACATGCATAGAGAGCCTAAATGCGCACTTTTACCCACATATAGGGTGGGCAATTTTAAAAAGCTTATTTCCACAGGTAATGCACTGTTTTACCCACAGAAATGTCTTTTAAATTTACCTCCCTATAATTTACCTGAACTGTTATACTTATTGCTTGTTCATTGCTTTGGGTGGTTTGTATGATCTGGAGACGTGGTTTATAAGGTATATGAAATTAAATTAATTTCCAAACTTTATCCAATTAGCAATCCTATCTCTTCCTGCTCATAAATAAAGCTTTACAAATGTCATAATTATTCAAGGAAAAGTAAGTCAAAGCTCAAAAATGAAACAGGAAAAGCCAACTTCTGCCAAAGAAATTTGAAACTACTATCTAAAGCTTTTAAAAATGTCATTCATAATGTCCAACAAATCCCATTGCTGTTAGAGTAATATATTTAAAGTCCTTAGCTTCTTAGCTGATCATTTTTATTCCATTCAGTAAGTCCAACCATGACACAGAGCTGTGTTACATCGAAGACTGCATCAGGGGATACTGTACACTATTTCGGGAATCGGGCCCACCATCAATGGTCCTCCTCTTAGACTTCTAATGCGGCTCCGTGTCGGGGTTATGCTTATTGAATGGAATAAAGATTTTTGATCTTCTGAAGGACAACCTGACTAACTTTGATTCACAGAGTCGTGGCTGACTGAAGCAGATTTAGTAGCGGTTAATCAGATTTGCCAGCCAAACTATATGGCAATTTATTTATTTATTTATTTTTAATTTTTATATACCGATGTTCCTGTATAGAATACATATCGCACCGGTTTACAGAGAACTGAACTGTCGCAGCCAGGTCCCAATAGAGGTGATTTTTTTAAGCCTCCTGATTGCAGTCTTAGGGGATCATTTATCAAAGTGCTATATGGCATTTTCGCATGCGTTAAGGCATTTTTGCATGCAAAAAACCCCTTAACACATGCAAAAACGCCATTTACGCATGCAAAAGCACCATAATGCATGGTGCGATGCAAATGAGAAAAAGGGGAGGATATTGGGGCGGGATTTGTGGCCAAGTGGGCTGGGCTCACAGTTTTGCGCAGCCATATCAGCTTGATGTTACCCAGGTAGAGAGTTCATCAAGCTAGGTTGAGAGAACATTGCACAAATCTCATCTTTGTGTGAGTTTCCTCACTCCGAAGGTCATCAAATCTTCACAAGAGAGCACTGTTCTGTTCTACGTCTCACTTTGAATGTCAAAGTGGCCCCTAACCCCTAAACCTCACCTCGAGTGACTAGGTGGGCCTCCCATAGAGGTATAAATACCTATCTAGTGTGAGGGCATTATGGCTAGTCTCTCTCTCTCTCTTCATGTAGGAAATACAACAATTTTGGCACTTATCGCAAAGTGCAAAAATGTTATCACAATTTTCCTATCATATGTGATATTTAGTGCATTTTGATAAATCCAGGCCTTAGTTTGAATACAAGGTATTACTGTTAACTTCCTGAATATTTGTCTTTTCTATTGTCCTTATGGTCTAAAGGCACATAACTCTTCTCCTATCATCAAGTTACTTTCAAGTCTGAATGTCGAATGTAGATTGTTTTAGGTAACTTTGATTTGCATATGGATTTGCATCCTTTGCCATCTGTTGGTGAAGTATTCTTTGATGCAATGTCTGTAATAAGCTGGGATCTACAAGCAGAAGGGCCAACACATATATTCGGCCATGCGCTGGGTTTAATTTTTGTAAAGTGTCTATTTTTGATTTGATCAGTGCCCAATTTGCAACCATAATGATCCTGATCTGTTCTGTGAACAGATTATCTCTGTCAAGGTTTCGGGAGTCAGGGAAACCCAGCTGAGGAGTGGCACAGGACTGTATAGAAGGTCTCTGGGCTGAACAAGAGCGTGTCCACCAAGCCAGCTCCCTCCCCCACAGGTTGAGCCCTTGGGTTCTGGGGGCCAGTAGGTCTTTGCATCAGCAATCAGCAGTACATGGTAATGAGTCTGTACAAGCTGGAACCAGACTAGTCAAGGCGAGGCTAGACAAGGCAAGGCTTGGATGAGGCAAGGCTGAAGGTGAGGCTTGGACAAAGCAAGGCTGAAAGCAAGGACTGGATGAGGCAGGCAGGGCTTGGCAGGCTGGACGAGGCAGGCAGGGCATGGCAGGCTGGACGAGGCAGGCAGGGCTTGGCAGGCAAGACAGAGCAGGCTTGGACATACGAGGCAAGGCTTGGTACATGTGGCAAGATAAGACTGGGTACTGGGCAGAACCTGGAACTAGAGAAGACACAGGCTGAGGCAAGGCAAGGCAAGGTCAGGACTTTGGTACAGGCAGGACTGGACAGGATACTGGAACAGACAGGACTGGCAGGACAAAACAAGACTAAACAAGGACAAGACCAAACAAGGCAGACTAGGGCAGAAGTTAGACAAGGCAGACAAGAATAACACAGAACAAAGAACATATAAGCCTGAAGGCAACAATGCAGGAGGCCCATAGGCCACTAGGCAATAGGAAGGCCTGGAAAGGCCACAAGGCAGAATACTAGACAATGTAGACCTAAAGGCCATAAGACAAGGCAAGGCATAGGCAAGAAGGCCCAAAGGCCACAAGACAAGGCAAGGCACAGAGCAAGAAGGCAAGAAGTAAAAAGGCCCAAAGGCCACAAAGCAAGGAACAAGGGTCAGGTCACAGAGCCAAGAGTGACACCATGAGAAGACAAAGGTACATTCGCAAGGCTAAGCTCCTTCTCATTGCAAGAGCAGCGAGAAGGAGCTTAGCAAGGCCAATGATGAGGCTTACTGTGGGCCTTTACTGGTGGGGAGGTGTCATTGCAGGAGTAGCAAGGTAGGATGAAACTGCGCAGCAGGTGAAATCCTAACAATCTCTGGGTTTACCAATTTCAATCAGCTTGATATACATGTGCTATAGATATATTTTAAAAACTTTGACTGGTACTTTTGATGAGTTGGCTCCCATTAAACTTATGCAGCCTAAGTGCAGTCAGCATGCCGCTTGGTTTACTCCCATTTTGCGAGAGTTCAAAGAGGTACTGATTAGATTAGAACATATCTGGCATAGGGAGCGGCTCAAATGAGACCCTTGAAAAATATTTATTTATTTTATTATTTATTTAAAAACTTTTCTATACCGTCGCTAAGTTATATACCATCACAACGGTTTACAAATAGGCACATAGACTAAGGTAAGTAAATGTAGGATATCGTACATTCTAACAGGTGCCAATAAAGTTTGGTTACAATTTCATAAATAAAATCATTATTTGAGTAATGTTGGTCATGTCCAGGTGTATTATTGAGTTACTATCGGTTTGAAATATTACTTCTTAAATGTAGGACTGAGTAAATTCGTTCTCATCTGCATTACCCTGTACTTTCATTCTCTACCCTCCACTCTCTTTAGTGAAGGCTTTTTTAAAGAGCCATGTTTTTAGATTTTTCTTAAAAGTTTTGAGATTATTCTGTAATCTGAGTTTGGGGGGCATCGTGTTCCATAGTATGGGCCCAGCCAATGATAAAGCCCTTTCTCTCACTTGGGTTAATTTTGCTGACTTTACTGAAGGGATTGTTAGTAGTGCTTTGTTTGCTGAGCGGAGGTTTCTTTGTGGAACGTGTACTCGTAAGGCTGTGTTTAGCCAGTCTGCTTCTTTATCATATATTAGTTTGTGTATGGTGCATAAGGCTTTGTCTAGTGAAACATAAAATCATGAATGACAAGGCAAAGAAAATATTTTTCTCTGAAAATATATCTACAGTTGGAAATAACCCACATGAATTATTTCATTTAGTCAAAAAATTGACTACTCACACTTCAATTTTATTTATTTATTTATTTTATTGCTTTTCTATACCGACGTTCGTTTGTACGTCACATTGGTTTACAGAGAATTGATACCTTAGAAAAGTTGCTTGCGTGATCCAAAATACTTCAATGTCTTTGCCCAGTTTTTTGCAGACAAAATCTCTCTAATTTATAGTAGGTTTCACATATGTAGCCCTCCTCTAGCTGATTCTGCCTCTGTCACATTTGCCCAGGTTTCGAGGGAAGGGAGTTTTCAGATTATAGCAAAGTTACATCCAGCTGCTTGCCTATTAAATCAATATCCCCCTGCTTTATTGAAAGTCTTACGGGAAGACTTGGATGAACACATCATGAAAGTCATTAATTTATCTGTAATAGAAGGCGTTTTGCCACCATGTTTGAAAAGGCTTCTATTCAGCCTTTTCTAAAGAAGCCATAATTGGATTCTTCAATACATGGCAACTACAGACTGATTTCTACAATGCCTTTCCTGAAGAAGATAACTGAAAGTGTGGTTTTGGGTTAGCTGGATAATTTCCTGGAGCAACACAACACTTTAGATCAGTTTCAATTCAGCTTTTGGAAGTTGTTTAGCACGGAAACCCTATTGTTTTCCAGTGTCAACACAATCAGATGAGGGTTCAACAGGGAATGAGTTATATAATGGTTCTGCTCAATATTTCTGCGCCACTTGACAAGTTCGGTCACTCCATCCTACTTAATCACTTGGAACAGACTGAGATATCTGTTTGGAACTTCAATTACTCAAATTATATATGTCCAATTGTGCACAACAGGTGACTATGCCATTACTTCTTCTAGATGGCATAATGTGACAATCAGGTTCTGCACTCTCTTCCATTTTGGAAGTGTAAGTTGTTAGCCAGCTTTAATTACAAACTTCACGCTGATGATATTCAGTATTTTGTCCCCAGTTCTCTACTCTGTACATTGGTTATTTATTAATTGGTGCAGTCAGTTTAAAACTGTGATATTAGTACATAAGCTATTAAACACTAGAGATGTGAATCGGAACCAGAATCGGATCCGATTTCAGTTCCGATTCACATCTCTATAGATGTGAATCGGAACCAGAATCGGATTCTATATCAGTTCCGATTCACATCTCTATTAAATACTAACACTGCGCCATGGATTAATGCAATTTTACGAATCTATGTACTGTCTCATGCTCTTCATTCTGCAAATTCTGTTCTTTCTTTGCATAGTTCACCTAGCTGAGGCACATGATCGACCATTTTTCGTTGTGGGGCCCTTTTTGTGGAACACACTTACTGGTTCATTTTAAAAGCCTTGTGCACGTCAAAACCATGAGATACGCACGTGGTCTCAGACCCGCACACACTGCATGGATTTTAAAAGGCTCACGGTAACGCACATAACTCTCGTTACATGCACAAAAATCTTTTTTCCAAAGAGAGGCAGGGAAAAATGAATCCAGCATATATTTATGTGCACAAGTGCGCGTCAGAGTCCCCTACCACATAACTTTAATTCTGCTATGGATGGCATGTAAGTCATGTAACAAAAAAAAATACGCTAGTTTGCGGGGTTTTAGAGTCGGGGGTAATAGGGTGAAAGGGAGGCGAGTTAGCTAGGTGGATTAGAAAGTCATCTCCTTTACTGGGGCGAACTGGGAGTGAACTCGGGAAAAGGGCTATTGTGTTAGTGCGCGTAGCTACTAAAATTCCCCCCACTTATGCGTGTGAGGTGGCATGTGTGTACATACACGTGCATATAGCCAATTTTATAACACGTGCATGTATACAGGCATATATGCGTGCATGTTATAAAATTGCTGCGTTCATGTGCGTGTGCCAGCAAATGCTTGCACATGTGCATACACACGCTTGTCTTAAAATTTTCCTACTACTGAATACATTTGGATCATGACATGTAATTCCATGTTTAAAAAAGCCTTGAAAAACCTTTTCCTTAAACAAGCTTTTGGGGGAAAAAAATGTATATATAGGCTCTGGTAGAAGGATTTAATATGTGTAGTATGCAACTAGCCTTCATCAAATAGCTGGTGTTCTCACGCACATTTGTGTGTTAGAAAGATTACTTTAGGCCTAAACTTCTGGTTTGTAGCGGTGGTTATTAATAATGAGCATCTGAATCGGTATAGGATTTTTATGATACTGTTCTACTATGTTGTTGTTTTATTGTTTGTTTTTCTGGATTATGCACATTTTTGTTGTGATCTGCCTTGATCTGTGGATATGAGCGTAAATTAAAATAAATAAATAAAAATCATCCCATGCTATTGTCCAGATAGAGAATGGTAACTATGATGTGCCAGTTATTGCTACACTAAGGGGTAGATTTTAATAGAAGCGCGCGGGTGTACATGTGCACTCACTATCCGGCGCACACATGTATACCAGATTTTATAACTTGTGTGTGCAGGCGCGTGCAAGTTATAAAATCGAGGGTCGGCAAGCATAAGGGGGTGCACACTAATGCACATTGAACGCGCCGACGCCTGCAGGCTTCCCCTGTTCCCTTCTCCCTAACCTAACCTTCCCACCCCTTCCCCCCCCTAGCCCTACTCTAACCTCCCCCAAAATGTTTATCAAACCTTTTGTGCCTGCGGCAGTCAAAAAAGCAAACAGAATGTTGGGAATTATTAGAAAGGGAATGGTGAATAAAACGGAAAATGTCGTAAAGCCTCTGTATTGCTCCATGGTGAGACCGCACCTTGAATACTGTGTACAATTCTGGTCGCCGCATCTCAAAAAAGATATAATTGCGATGGAGAAGGTACAGAGAAGGGCTACCAAAATGATAAAGGGAATGGAACAGCTCCCCTATAAGGAAAGACTAAAGAGGTTAGGACTTTTCAGCTTGGAGAAGAGACGGCTGAGGGGGGATATGATAGAGGTGTTTAAAATCATGAGAGGTCTAGAACGGGTAGATGTGAATCGGTTATTTACTCTTTCAGATAATAGAAAGACTAGGGGGCACTCCATGAAGTTAGCATGTGGCACATTTAAAACTAATCACTCAACGCACAATTAAACTCTGGAATTTGTTGCCAGAGGATGTGGTTAGTGCAGTTAGTATAGCTGTGCTTAAAAAAGGATTGGATAAGTTCTTGGAGGAGAAGTCCATTACCTGCTATTAATTAAGTTGACTTAGATAATAAGCACCACTATTACTAGCAATGGTAACATGGAATAGACTTAGTTTTTGGGTACTTGCCAGGTTCTTATGGCCTGGATTGGCCACTGTTGGAAACAGGATGCTGGGCTTGATGGACCCTTGGTCTGACCCAGTATGGCATGTTCTTATGTTTGGAGGCAGGCACCGGCATGCGATCCTCCGACACAGCACCGCCCCTTTAGTAAAGTCCCGGGACTTAGACATGTCCTGGGGCTTTAAGCGTGTCGCTGGGCCTTTATAAAATAGGCGTAAGGTGATTTACATGCGTAGAGCTTTTAATATCTGGTCCTAAGTTTTCTCCTTTCTTTCAACCACGTTTACAGATCCTAACCATTTTTTATATTACCTCAGACTGCTCTCTGTTTCCTCGCTCTCTTTTTCCATCTATCATAGTAACACTGAGGTCAATTTTGAAAGGGGCTATCCACTTAACTCCTGGAGTTAAGCAACAAGTATGGATATCTGAAAACTGGGGATGAGTAGTAAAACTGTGTCACCATAAATGTGGGCGGCAACAGAGGAAGGGTTGTAATGGGAAAGGAAAGTTAAGTGTCTAGCACTGATTTTCAGTACTGGGTATCTAATTCAGGCACCCAAACGTAGGAACATGGGAAGCTGGCCTAAACCTAGCTATCTTCCTATGTGCCTAAAGGGTCCTCATTTTATAAGTTCATGCTTAAAATTCAAGAATTCTATGCATTCTAGTGAGGTAGTGTTATAAATGTGTTTAAAATTATTATCAGCTAAGCAGAGCACTCAGAAAGCAATTTCTATTTACCAGAAAATACCTTTTAATGAAAAACTATATAGCAGAATGACGTAGTTGTGCATTTTAAGCGACAGCTGTACCTTATATTAGTAGTAGATTGCATATGTACTTTGTAACTATATCCTATCAGATAAGACAGTTTACCTAGTGTAATTAATGTTGTTTCTAGAAGACCAAATATCCGGCAGACCTGTTATCAGCAAACGAATGAGAAGCTTCAAAAAATAATGTCCAGAACAATGATGCAAAAGACGTCTGACTCCTAATACCCAGCACTCTCACCAAATATGAAATTTTAGAAATTCTGAGCCTATTTTAAAGCAGAATTTTAAAAGAACACAGTAGCCTCTGTGTACTGTACAATACTACAAAAGCAGTAAAACTCGCCCTGTATCACCTTACTTTGCAGGAACAGCAAACGTTTGCATAGGAAAACTAATATGTATTGATGTGACTCAGTATACATTCATTTTCAAATGGTGTGTTAATTACTATTAACCTTCTTTTTCTACTCTGAGTCTTACCTTTTAAATTTACTTAACAGAATTTTATCACTAAAAAACTTCACATGCACACATTCATTCATAAATGCTTCAGTAATTTTTCGCACTATTTGTGTGATTACACAGCTTTGGGCTGATTCTGTCACAGAACACAGCGGAGCAAGTCTGCCTCAAACAGTATCCAATGCTGTTCTCTCTAATAATCCAAACAGCAACAACTGAAAATGGTTACTATATCCCTGCTCCTCTGAAATCATCCTTAACTTATAGGGTAATTTATCAAAACGCTGTAAGGCATTTTCGCATGCGTTAAGAGCTTATCGCATGTGAAAAGCGCCGTTAACGCATGCGACAGCACCATAACGTATGGTGCGATGCAAATCTGAAAAAGAGGAGGAGTGGACTGGCTTTACTTGTGAAGCACTATTGCATGGCTTTAACTACACCTTTTTCAGTAGTGTTAAGCTGTGTGATAGCTTTAGCACATTTTGTGATGTGTTCTCAAATGCTGGTGTTAGTAGTTTTGAAACTCCCAGAGCACCAGCTGAGAAAGAGAGAGAGAGAGAGAGAGAGAGAGAGAGAGAGAGAGAGAGAGAGAGAGAGAGAGAGAGATTAACCATAATGCCCTCACCCTAGATAGGTATTTATATCTCTATGGAGGCCACCTAGTAACTCGAGGTAAGGTTTAGGTATTAGCGTAGGGGGTTAAGGGCCACTTTGACATTCAAAGTGAGACGTACGAACAGAACAGTGCTCTCGTGTGAAGATTTGATGACCTTCGGAGTGAGGAAACTCACACAAAGATGAGATTTGTGCAATGTTCTCTCAACCTAGCTTGATGGACTCTCTACCTGGGTAATATCAAGCTAGGTTGAGAGAACATTGCACAAATCTCATCTTTGAGTGAGTTTCCTCACTCCGAAGGTCATCAAATCTTCACACGAGAGCACTGTTCTGTTCGTACGTCTCACTTGAATGTCAAAGTGGCCCCTAACCCCCTCCGCTAATACCTAAACCTCACCTCGAGTAGTTACTAGGTGGGCCTCCCATAGAGATATAAATACCTATCTAGGATGAGGGCATTATGGTTAATCTCTCTCTCTCTCTCTCTCTCTCTTCTTTCTAATTCTGTCTGTCTCCCTCCCCCACCCCCTCTTGCCTCAGTAGCTACTGATAGTAAATGTGGTCCTCCCAGTGGTTGTATGTAGGAAATACCACACTTATCTCAGTGCAAAAAAGTTTATTGCCAATTTGTGGTAACTTAGCTCTTTGCATAGATATTAGTGCAAATTGTGATAAACTGCCTATTACCATAAAACACACCCCTTTTTCTATCGCATGCGGTATTTAGTGTATTTTGATAAATCCAGACCTTAGTGCCAATATTCTATCTGAACACTTTGCAAATAAATCTGTATCAATCAACCCACTTCCCCATGCTATAGATCAGAGCTTTCCAAACTTTTCATGTTGGTGACACACTTTTTAGACAAACATAATTTCACGACACAGTAATTCAGTCTACCAGCAAACCAGAGGTTAAAGGTTTAAACGAACGAAACATTGACAATTTATGTATGTTTCCTTAAATATATACATAAATAAATGTTTCACGACACAACCTATCTCATGAAAACCTTAAATTTATATAAAAAATATATAATATACCCAAGATTCATGTTATTGTTATAATTTATGAGAAACAATAATAAAACAAATTGTCTGTCCCCCACACACTCATCTCTCTCCTCCCCCCCCAGCACATGTCTGGCCCCCACACACTCATATCTCTCCCCCTCAAGCACATGTCTGTCCCCCCAGCACGTTTGCCCCCCCACTCACTCATCTCTCTCCCCCCAGCACATGTCTGGCCCCCACACTCATGTACCTCGTCTTTTTGATTGTTGCCAGTTAAGTGCTTCACTCCCTTCCATGATCACCAGACACTGCTGCTTGCAGTCAGTACTCCTCATGGCCAGGCCTCATCGGCAGCAGCAGCCAATGCAAGGATGGCTGGGCTCGTTCCACCCACCAAGCCCCCCAAAAAAACGTGATTGACAGCAAAAATCACCCAATAATAAGCAACCCATAAACTGAAAAACAAAGTGAATCTCTAGAAAAAAAAAAAGCCCAAACTCGCATCAGAGTTGACCGGGCTTGCGCGACACACCTGCACACTGCAGGCGACACACTAACGTGTCCCGACACACAGTTTGGAAAGCTCTGCTATAGATGGTGATGGCTTCCAATTTTTATATTCTTAAATCTACAAAAGAAATACTCTGTGGAGATAGGGGAAGTGGTCAAAGTGTACCCCTTACTATTCTTATGCTGGAAAATCACTGTTTTTACTCTCACTCAAAACAGACTTTCCTAACAAGCTTCTCTGATGCCTAGCAACATCACCCAGCTCGGAGATACAGATTCATAACTTTACTGACATGTCACTTTTACATGTGCTGCCAAAGTCCTGTCTACTCTTCCAGTGGCCCCTGTTTTCCAGGCCACAGCAGCACAAAACACTTTCATTTTCTTTTTTTATATATAAATATGTCAAACAGCAGAGGTCTCAGTACCGATCCCTGTCGTATTCTACTAATGACCTTCTCCATTTGGAAAACTGATCATTTAGTCTTAGTCTCAGTTTCTTGTCTTTTTGTTTGTTTGTTTCAAACTTTTATTTGCATTTCAAGAACCATAGCTTGCAGTACAACCAATAAATCGCCCCAGAGGTGCGATGGTTCTGCACAACCACTAAGCAATATACCACAGATCTTTAAATACAGTTTTTCAGATTCCAACATCAATTTGTCACACCCCCCCCCCCCCCAAGTGACCCTACCACCCCCACTCTTGGTCAGAGATGACAGTACATATTATGATATAATGTTATATTAAAACAGTAATAGTTACTACTACTCACTACTGTACTATTTTGGCATATCAAACTTAGGTGATAAAGATTGTAAATATGTATCTGTGATGAGGCTCACTGTTTGCCCAACAGGAAAATCTGGACTGGACCTACTCCAGGGAGAGCCAGAAGCAAATTCAGACAGCAAAGGCCTCGGAGAGACAAGATGGAAACTACATTACCAGCCTCTTAGAGCCTCTAAGAGACCAATGGGAAGGGGGTGAGAGGGCTGGCCATTCACTGAGGGGCGTGACCCTGGGGGAATGGACACACACAGGTGAGCCCCTGAATAGAGAGGAGGGAGAAGACGGTGACGTTGGGGAGTTTAATTTACCAACCAGCCCCACGGAAGGGGAGGAGGACATGGAGGTGGATTGCCTGGAGACAGAAACCCAGACAGGGATGGAAGTGGACTAAGGGGGTGAGGGTATTTTGACTTTTTTTGGGGGGGGGGGGCTTTGTATTGTTTAGAGTATAGGGAAGGCTGTTTCCTGAAAGCACAATGGTGAGGAGGAGGTGGTGAGCTGTGCTACAGCCAATGAGACTTTCTAAAGGTGTCTTGGTGCAGAGACTTTTTTTTTCCCTTTTCTCCCTATGACTCGTGTGGGCTCTAAACAGGTTTGTTGGTGAGAGGTTTTATTTGTTTGTTAAAAAGAAAAGTGTGAACCGGTTGCAAGTCTGTGAACAGAGCTACCAACTGGTGGATTAGGGAGCATTTTCTGTGGTGACCAACGGTGAAAATGTTGTTCCCTCAGTGGATGATTGCAAAGAAGAATATACACTAACAAGTCTTTTGTGTTACTATTGTTTCGGTGGCCTTTTATTTCCCAGAGCTAAGCCCCGGGAAGACTGCTACAGGCAGAGCTTTACCAAGGGGACTACTTGCTAAGCCATGCGGTTCGCTTCCCCTGCCTGGACCACAAAGACACTCTTGCTAGAGAGTCCTGCGGAGGGGAACCTGCTTACAAAGGTTTGGGCTGCCAAGAGCCAAGGCTCAAATCTACCTCCAGGTGACTACTCGGGACAGTATTCCATTGCTTTAAAAAAAACACACCTTTTAAGAGACCATACCACAATTCTGTCTGTATATTTTCCATCACACTCATTTCATGCACCAAGTTTTTTCAGTTGTCTTTAAACCAGTTACCACTGCACAATAGAAAACTGCCTTCCTATTCCAAGGATTTTTAATTTCCTGCGGGGTCTTTCATGGGGGACTTTGTCAAATGCCTTATGAAAATTCAAATACACTAAGATATTCAAATACACATAAGATATCCCATACTGAGTCAGACCAAGGGTCCACCAACCAAGTCACAAGTACCTGGCAAGTACCCAAACCTTAAATGAATAGATCCCAAGTTACTAACCCTCAATTGACTCACCTTTATCTATCTTTTTACACCTTAAAAAAATCTAATAGATTTGTAAGACAAGACTTTCCTTTGCTAAAACCATATTGATTCATCCCCATTAAGCCACGCCTATCTATCTATAAGCCATTCATTTTGTTTTTAAGAATAGCCTCTACCATTTTGCCTGGATCCAACATCAGGCTCACCGGTTTATAGTTTCCTGGATAACTTCTGGAACCCAATTTAAAAATTGGTGTTGGCCAATCTCCAGTTTTAAAGAATTGTGGCGGTTTTTTAAAAAGTTACACATTACTAGTAAAAGGTTTCCAATTTTATGTTTGAGTTTCCGAACTCTAGGGTGAATACCATCTGGTCCTGGTGATTTATTACTTTTGAGTTTGTTGATTTGATCTATTGCATCTTCCATTACCACAGAGATTTGCTTGGAGTTGTTCAGAATTATCACCATCAAAGATGTTTTTAGTGTGGGTATGTCCCTAACATCCTCCTTAGTAAAAACCAAGGCTATTTTCTTGTCCTTCATGAGCACCCTTTTTACCCCTTGGTCACTTAGTGGCCCCACTAACCCCTTCATAGTCTTTATGCTTTGAACGTACTTTAAAAAGTTATTATTAGTTTTTGTTTCTATAGCAAGCTTCTTCTCAAATTCTTATTTATTCTTTACTTTTTAATTCTTTTTATTTGATTTATATTCTGCTTTTTACAGTCACGTCATAGGAGATTACATTCAGATACTGTAGGTACTTCTCTGTTCCCAGGGGGGCTCACAATCCTACTGAGAGATTCATCAAGCCGCAGTAGGACTATAATGCACGTTAAACACCGTATATCATGTGATAAACATTATATATTGCACAATATAGCCATATTGTGGCAATATTGCAGGATATTTCCAAGTGCATAAAAAGGCTGAAAATCATACCCCTATTCAAATGAGCTACTTTGCATGGGATTTGCATGCATGAATTTTGCAAATCCATGCAAAGCAACTCATATATAGGAAATCTCGTGTAAATAAAATTACACAGCTAACTTAGGCCTGGATTCACTAATGCCGCAAGGCATAGTGAATCCCAGTGGTAATGGGGGGCGGGGGGGGGGGCGAAGAAGGGGGCGGTCTTGCGATTGCTGCCGGCATCGTGCCAAATAACTAACCATAAAGTTGTAGTTATTGGCGCAAAATAGGCAGCGATACGGAGCTTACCGTTTTTGCTGTTCCTCCCTGTCTTCGTGGCGTCCGCCCCGACTCCTCCTCTTCCGGGGCAGATGCCACCCCGACTCCACCCCTTTTTAGCTATCACATGCGAAAAGGGACTTTTCTCGTGTGAAACATCCCTTTTCGCATGCGCTAGCTTTAGTAAATGACCCCCTTAGGGATTTATCAGCCACATAATTTTAGCGACGCTTTTGGGGAAATTGCTAATCTAACACAGGAGTATCGACACCCTAATGTGGGTCTCAATGCACCTGCCTTAGATTTAAAGGCTCACTGGGAAAAAAACCCCATCAAAAATAGAAAAAAGTGTTTAGGGATCAAACATGACCCCTCTCCTCACCCTGGAGTCGCCACTCAAGTGGCAGCCCTGACATTCAGATTATAACAATTGCTGCACACTTTTGCCCAACAACCCCACTCCCCCAGTCAACATTGATAAAATTGTGGCAAATTGGTAACCCCCATTCCCTATTTCAATAAAATAATTCCAGACAGGTCCCCCATATCCATTCTCTCAACTCCTGAATTTAACAAAAATATCATTGCAGTATAGTGGTACCCCCTCTTCCTTGCTGGAATTAATCATTTGGAGGTAATGGGGTGTAGGGGAAGGGTTCAGAGGTGAGGCTCTCATTATACCCCAAAGATTCTTTGGTGGCTTGGGGGATTCGAGGAAGGGAGGGGGAAGTGAAAAAAAAAAACCCAGAAAGATAATAACAGCACAAGCCAAGGCCATTGAAATGCTAAAACTTTGCAAAAAGGTTAGTTAGTATGTCAAAGGTAAGTATTAAATTTCATTTCTGCCTACTGGACTCAATTTACAAGAAATCATATGACTTACAAGCATGCAGTCATATTAGCACACATGAGATAAAATTTAAATATTAACCATTTAGAAAATGTTATACAAACTAACCCATTGGTGTTTAAGTTTGGAAGAAGTGGCATATTTAACTGACTGGAACAGCTTGGGAACTCTGCATTGTTTGATAAGCACTGCTCCTTATGGGACATCTTCTAATAAACAGATTTTCCTCTTATTAGCTGTTGATATTCAGCATTTACTAGCGCCCCATACAGTTTTGGCAACTAAAATGGGATGTGGTATGAGAAGGAGGGGTCAGCGTGGTGTGACTCTGTTTATGAATAAGGATTCTTTCCTTGCCCTTTGCTTCCTTCATTCCAGGAACACACTGTTTCAACCCCTTCCCCCACATAGGAAAACCCACTGATTTGGGCATTTTGCAACATGCCAATAGCAGAGAGACAAATTTGACTTTTAGATTTTAAGCATTTTGGGGTAGATTTTCAGACATACATGCGGGCATACATGTGCGTGCACTACCTGGCGATCACACATGTAAGCCCGATTTTATAACATGTGCGCACTATAGTTTGATTAAGTTAAGGATGCAGATTATTTTTATTTAAGCATTTTATATGCCATCATTCAAAAAAAAAAAAAAAATCACAATGGTTTACAAAAGCAACATTCACATTAGAAGTCAACACAACATCAAAACATGTTAACTAGATTGTTATAATAGTAATTCATGATAAATTAATTCCTTTTAAATAACATTCACGAGGGGTAAGTCAGTGAATTGTCTTAATAATCTTTGTCTCTTAGGGCAGTTAATTTCAGATTGGTTTCTCTTTAGCCACACAATTTCACTTTTTTTTGTTTAGTGTTAGTTTAAGCTGAGATTGCTTTTGCTGTATTGCCTTCATGTATGTTGAGATTTTCGCTGCTGTGTTTTCAATTGATTTAGTGATAGGAATATAGAACTGTATGTCATCAGCCTATAAGAAGAAATTGATTCCTAGTTTTGTTAGTAATTTACATAGAGGAAGCATTTAGATGTTGAAAAGTGTGGCCGAAAGTGCAGAGCCTTGGGAGACATCTATATCGATTGGGAATGTGTCAAATAAGTGGTCGCCCAGTTTGACTTAGAAAATCCTATCAGCTAGGAAGGAGGAGAACCATTTGAATACATTTCCATTTATTCCAATGTTTTTCATCTAATGACATGGCAGAGTGTAGTCGACCATGTCGAATGCTGCTGTTAAATCTAATAGTACCAAGATATAAGAATCATCATTGTGAAACCCCTGTAGCACAGGGTCAATTAACGAAATGAGTAACATTTCTGTTGAACAATCTTTTCTGAATCTGAATTGGCTTGGGTATAGAATATCATTGTCTTCTAAGTGATTTTCCAATTGTGATAACAGTGCTTTTTCCAGAACTTTTACGATAAAAGGAAAGTTGGATATTGGTCTATGATTATCCCAATCATCGATTCTGCCAGTTTTATTTTTTCAGACTGGTTTGATCACAGTTTGTTTCACTATACATGGGACCAGCCCCTCTGATAGCGAGAGGTTGATTATGGTTGCGATTGTTGGAGGGATTATGTTACTGGAATTGGGTCTAGTGGGTGGATAGCAAGATTAAATTTGATAATGATTTTATTTATTTTGAGTTTAGTTGCTATGTCGAAAGTGTTTCATGTAGGGCTTCCAGATTTTTATTCATGTTCTTTTGTTGGTGAGCAAGTGGGAAATTGAGTTTGCAATCTATTTAATTTATCTAACAAGGAGGTAGGATATTCATTGCAGTCATTCTCTGAGAAGTTGTATATACTGGAGTTGGAGGAAGATGAGTCCTTGATTACTTTAACGGTTCTGAAGAATAATTTGGAATTAAATATTACTCCATGAATCTGTTTTGCATAGTAGTCTTTTTTGTTTTATTGATTTGTTCACAGTATTTTGATGGAAGGGAGCTGTATTTTTCTAAGGATTCTGCTGATGGGCATTTCCGCTATTGTTTCTCCGATTTTTTCAGGGCCTGTTTAGTTTATCTCAGCTCTTCATTGTACCATGGCTTCTTTTGTTTTGAGGTATTCCGATCATTTTCTAACATTTTTGTCTGTACTGGGCATAGGATATCAGCAATATTACTGACGATTTTAACCCAGGAGTTAAAGATGGAGGTGGCATTAGTTTGATTGAACTCAAGTAGCTTATTTTTCAATGATTCTTCAAAAATGTCAGGTTTTAACTTTTTTTCTTAAGGTGAAAGTTTGATTATTATTTAAATTTGTATGCTTAGTGTTGAGAGATGTTATTTCTGCTTTTATTAGTTGTTGATCAGACCAGGGCAATGCAGTGTGGGAGATATTGATTAACCAATTATTTTTGTTGGCAAATATTAGATCTAGGATATGTCCCGCTTTATGAGTGGGGGTGGTTACAAATTGTGACCATTCCATTGCTTTCGTTGTATTTAAAAAGATTTCACATGCTGTAGTTCTAGGTGTTCTATCTACATGTAGGTTAAAGTCTCCTACTATTATTGCAGAATCTGGTGATGGACATGCTTTAGTGAATAATTCAATTAGGGGTGAGCAATCTTTCTGAAGAGTTTAGGGGGGAACAGACCATTCCTAGGTTAAGCTGTGGTGATTTTAGTATTGCTACCTCATAGGATGGGTTAATCTGTACTTTGTAAGGTGTGAGTTTGAGGGTTGTTTTTTTGTTTGTTTTTTTTACTGATTATTAGTAGGCCTCCACCTTTACGTTTAGGCCTGGGGAAGTGGAAGACATCATAGTTGGGATTATCAATTTGATTTAAGTTATCTTTGTTATTCAGCCAGGTTTCAGAAATACATTAGATAGTAGAATGTATATCTTAGAAGATCATTTATTAGTGGGATTTATTTTGCAAGTGACTGAACATTCAATAGTAGGAGTGTAAACAATAGGCAGGATGAGATAGTGGGAGACTTGTTACTTGTTTTGTATTCCTTTTTTGGTTCAGTTTTAGTGTTTGTTTCAAAGTACACCCATAGATCCCCTGTCCAAGTATGGGTTCTATTAAATTTATGTACTCCATTGTTAGAATGGTTTCAATGTATAGTGGTGTGCCGGCAAGGGGGGCGATCGGTCGGCGGATGTGGGCCAGCTGGCGCCATCATCTTCCTTCCCTCACCTGTGGGGGTAGGGAGTGCCCCGTCCCGCGGCCTCCAGCCGGCATCTCTCTGGGGTCGGGCTTGTGTGTCGGTAAGCCGGCCGCTTTCTCCTTCTGGTGTTGATAGAAGGGGCGCTTTTGCTCTCTTGGTGGATGGCTGGCAGATGGCTGGTCAATGGGAGGGCTCAGGCTCGCTGTCGCTGGTGTTGTCTTCCAGGCTCTTTGCCACCAGAGGAGGAAAGGAGGGAGCGCTCTTCCTACGCTGGTCCAGCCGGTGCCTTTCAGCCTTGGTGGAGGATCTGGGGTCAGGTCTTCGCGTGCAGCTCGTCAACTGGTATCTCTCCCTGGCAAGGCTTCATGCGCCCCTTCGTGTATGCATATCATGGTGCAAGCACCACTGGCGCTGCTGCTGCGATCTTATTTGGCAATGGGCGGGCTCTGGGGCGGACAGAGGGTGAGATCAGTCTCGCAGGCACCAGCAAGCCTGCTCTTCCTTCCGGCAGAGGAGAGGGAATGCTCCTCTCACTTTGGCTGGCCACGCGGTTCTCACTCCTCACCTCTCACCGGCTCCAGCTGGTATTGGTGGGGCAGGCAGTGTGCTCCCTTGTGCCTCTCTCCGGCACTGTCACCATGGTCTTATTCAGCAGTGGACGAGCTCTGGTGTGGCAGAAGACAGGATGAGTCCCGCAGGTGCTGGTAAGCCTACTCTTCCTTCCGGCAGGGGAGAAGGAACTGCAACTGTGTACATGTGTGTATATATAAAGACCATATTTGCTTGTTGTGTCAATTAATTTTATTGCTCAGAACTATTAGAATCTGGTTTTAATTTGGTATATCGGTGTTATAAAATAGGAGATAAGCATTGTTCATAAGTATACTTAGGCCCAGATTTTAAAAAGGTTACACGCGTAACTGGCCTTATGCGCACTGGGCCTATTTTAAAAGGTCTGGTCATGCGCGTATGTCCCAGGACATCGGGGAGTGGGCGGGCAATGGGTGAGGTTTGGCGGTCCGGGAGCGGGGCGGGGCTAGAGGCCCTCGGCATGCTGGGGGATCATGTACCGGCAGGGTGCCGGCATGCGCAACAGTTAAAATAAAATTTAGGGGGGTTAGGTTAGGGTTAGGGGCAGGAAGGCTAGGGGAAGGGGTAGGAAGGTCAGACTAGGGGGTAGGGAACGGGGGAAGGCCATGGGCGTCAGCACACGCAAGTTGCACAATTGTGCACCACCTTGCGTGCACCAACCCCCAATTTTATAATATGTGTGCACCTGCGCGCGCATGTTATAAAATCGCACGTCCATGTGTGCGTGGGCAACTTTATAAAATCTACCCCTTAATTTTCATCTGAACAACTTTTGACGAACTTTTAAAAGCAGACAGGACTCTTGTTTATTTAGAAGACAATTCAATTACAATGAGTATATATTACCAGATACTAAACTAGAAAAATCTCTCACACTTTCCTATTATGTGCCTCTAAGGGAACTGCTCACTTAGGGCCAGATTTTAGTATCTACGCCCGATTTTATAACATGCACGCACCTTGCATGCGCCGGGCCCTAGGGGAGCCCCGATGGCTTTCCCCGTTCCCTCCGCCCCCCCCACCTTCTCCTCCCTAACCCACCCTCCAGCCCTATCTAAGCCCCTCCCCCAACCTTTGTTTAATAAGTTGCGCCTGCGCCAGCACGCAATCCCCCGGCACGGCCACTGTGCCGGAGGCCTCGGTCCCACCCCGCCCCTTTCACAAAGCCCCGGAACATACTCGCGTTCCGGGGCTTGCGCACGTCGCCGGGCCTATGCAAAATAGGCTTGGCGCATGTAACCCTTTGAAAATCTGGCCCTTACTGTTGAATTAGACACCAAGCAGGTAATTTTAAAAGGAGTTACACGTGTAAATGTAACAATATCATAACAATTTAAAAACCCATTTAGGCAAGTAAACTGCACCTACACATTAATATCCGAAGGACAATTTAATGGCATATATTGAAGCAATTTTCAAAAGCCCACTTACACGGGTAAAGTGCATTTATATGTGTAAAATCTATTTTTAAGCATGTAAATGCTTTTTAAAATCAGGCCCTAAGATTTTTTTCTGATTTATCTGAGATCCTGTGCCAAGTTCCAGTCCTTATTTTCTTTCTTGCTGCTGGACCTCCTTATTCCCTGCAAGTTATCTATTCAGTGTTCTCTCTCACTCTTTCCTCAGTTCTATCAGATCTCCCTTCCTTTATGAATCTGCAATTGTTATAATATGTTAATAATCTTCTTCTATGTTTGCCTTCCCATTCCGCCTCTACTGCATTTACTGTGCAGATTGGGGCTTAAATGTTTCAAGATTCGAGTTACAACAGCATTCTAAATACTGTACACTTTCTGTTTAACGAGGCAGAAAAATTATTCGCCCTCCTAAACAGCCTTTGGAAGTGCCCCAGCTTTAAAACTCTCTAATTATACATTAACTTTTGCACTATATTGCCTTTAGACAGTAAAGGTTAATTTTATTTCATTTAAAAGAAAAATGTCTTTCCTCTTTTGTGTTAGATGTATGTCGTCACCTTCATTGATTTATATGAAAGCATTCTGGGTTTAAGTAAATGAAAAACGAAATTTGTTTGAAGACCCTCTCGTTTATATTTTTAAAGGAAAAGAAAGATTGTGGAACAATGTGATATTATTTGTTAGTAGATATACAATATAATAAATATTTTCTGCAGATGAGGGAATGCAAAACTATGATAAACTTGAATATAAACAAAGAAAAATGTAAATTTGTACAGAAATATATTTGAATATAGTTTATAGATTCCAAGATGGCACACAAACATGATGGCACATTCCCCCTAAGGAATCTGCCTCACGGACCTTGCAGAAGAGAAAAAAAAAAAAGATGCTACTCAGTTCCTAACTTATTTAAGTTATGTCTGCCTCTAAAGCCCTCTTAATAAAATAACTTGCATATGTTATTTTTAAGCTTCTAAATAAATGTGGTATCAAAACTCTCTTTCTGCTTATACAAATCTTTTGCATAACAGGAATAAAACTATACATTTTATTGCTATTTTGTCTTTGAGTTAAGATAGTTACTGGAATTGGTTCCAAGAAAAAAAAACCTGAAGTCTTAGTGCACTGAATACAATAGAGAAAGTTAGTAGCAATGCTTATTTTCCTCAGCTAAACTAAATTTAGTTATGGTCTATTGTAAAGGAGCCCAGGACCAGGCATTTAGCCTGTTCCTCCTTAAGCCACAGAAAGGAAGGGAGTTCCACTCTTAGGACATTCTCCCTAGAAGGGAATAAGAAGCTAAGCCCAGGCAGAACAAGGGGGCCTCAGGGAAGAGAAGAAAGCCTAGGGAAGGTTAATATTGCTGAACTATAAGTTATGTTGCTGTCTTTATTTTGTGAACTGCAAAGGTAAGCAGAGCTACTTCTGTTTTGTTTTCTTGTTATTAATAAAGAAGTTTATGAGAGAAGAGCCAGAGTCCAGCTTGAGTCTGTTCTCTGCCACCCCAAGACTGCTCATAGTGCCCCACCCATTCATTACATTAATTCCTTTGTTTTTATTTGATGCTGCTTTTATTGTCTAATAGCATGAATAATAACTTAAGAGGAGGCTCTAAAATGAAATGCTCACGTCCTGAATATTTACAGAAAATAATACGGCTGTGATACAAATCATTCCATTATTCGTAAATGGCTCCATACAGGTTGCACAATATTGAAAATGAATAAAATGTATAATTTAGTAACTGTTTAAATTATATTTTAAATACTAGCATTTAAGCAAGTGATTTATGGATTGAATATCAACATCCATCAATATATACCATGCTGTATGTTTTAAGGAAAAAAAGCCTCATATGCACAGACGAGTATTTACAAGGCATGTCTCTTGAGATTCTTGTTGGACCTTGTGGAATCGCGACTCCCAAACCCCAATCGGATGAGGGTGGCCTCGATGTCCCGGTCGCAGGAATGGTCGGTGCCATTTCTGGACGGGGCTTCTTCGATGGTGGCTCGGACGGTGGCGAGGTCGATGATTTCGCTCCCTCGACAGTCCGAGACTTATGATGCCAATGGCGATGTTTCTCCCTACGATCCCCTCGATTTTGAGGGGGAGTAACGGGAGTCGATGGCCGTGAAGACGTCGATGGCGGACGGTCACCGGATGGAGGTCGATGCTGGTGCGACTTCGACGGTGCCGGTTCCAATGACGTCGATGCGATGGACGGCGTCGGGGTGTGAGCACGGAAGAGGAGTCCCATCTTCTCCATTCTGGCTTTGCAACCTTTTGGTGTCAAGAGGGCACATTTGGTGCAAGTCAGGACATCTGCTCACGGCCTAAACACATTACACAGACTCCATGAGGGTCTGTGATAGACATGGTACGAGTACAGCACCTTCGAAACCCTGACGCCATGGCCATAGAAAAAAATCGAGCTGCGGTACGGCCGCAAGGGCCAAACTCGACGGTAATCGACGAAAGACTGTCAAAAACTTACCAGAGTACCAAAGTACCGTGGCCTGAGAAAAGTTAGAGGAGGGACCCCTGTGGGGCAATTTAAGTTTAATTAACTCCGTGAGGAAAATTCCTGTCAGGCTACTGCTGCGCGGAAAAAAGAAGACTGAAGGGGGACCCCTGCTGGCTGCAGGGTTAGTGCCATGCTGGGCATGCCCAGTAGGGACCAGTCAAAGTTCTGGAAACTTTGACAGAAGTTTTCCGTGATTGGGCTCCATCCTGAGGATGTCACCCATATGTGAGGACTACCATCCTGCTTGTCCTGTGAGAAAATATTTTTTCTTGCAGTAATAGAACCAGATCTTTCTTGATATTCAATTTTGCTCCCAGATGAATTAAGTCTTATGCTAGAATCCGTGATCTTTTCTCGAGTTTATTAACATCCTTGTGCTTATAGGAGATTGAGGACCTCACCCTTGTGAATTGTAGCTCAAGCAAAAATATGTTCAGATAAGGATATCATCAAGGCATGGAAAAAACAGATATTTTTATGGACGTAAGAATTTTCCATACTAGGTCAGACCATCAAGCCCAATATCCTGTTTCCAACAGTGGCCAATCCAGATCACAAGTACCTGGCAAGTCCCCAAACAGTAAACAGATAACATGCTGCTATTGCGCAGTGATGAGCAGTGGATATTTCTTAAATCTGCATGGTTAATTTATTGACTTTTCCTCCAGGAACTTGTCCAAACCTTTTTTAAACCCAGCTATAGTAATTGCCTTAATTATATCCTCCAGCAAAGAATTCCAGAGCTTAATTGGTCGTTGAGTGAAAAGAATTCTCTCTGATTTGTTTTGAATGTGCTACTTGCTAACTTCATCTGAATTCAAGAAAGCATGGGATACTTGCTAGCAGTATCTGAATTCAAGAAAGCATGGGATAATTGCAGGGGATCTATAAGGAAGTGATGAGAATTATAATGCTATATCATTGGACTGATGGGCAGACTGGATGGCACATACAGTCTTTTTCTGTCATCATGTTTCTATGTTTCTATTAAAAGGCATTAAGCTGGGTGTGGGAAAAAAGAGCCTCTATTCCCTGAGTGGCCCCCACCCTGGAGAGCCCCCAAAATACAACCCCTCCCTTAGGACAATTCTCTCCCACACAGACACTCCCCTCTGCAGACAACCCCCTCCCCAGAGACACACTTAAGCAGACTCCCCTTTCCCTGGAACAAATTCTGCCCCCACCAGCAGACAATGCTCCTCCTCCCAAAAGGCCAAAGATACTCCCTGCCTGACAAAAGCCCCCCCCCCCCCCCCCCCCACTAGCCCCCCTGGTCTCTTTGCCATTAGATTTCCCCTTATCTGACCATGTGAGTAGGCAGAGTCCCCTGCGGTAGTAGTTGTCCCCACTCACTCCTGCTCCCCAAGCTCTGATGTTCAAAATGATGCCTGCTAACCCGAGACTCCCCTTTTGCTCCACATTTATTTACAAGAGAGTGTCTGATCTGGGTCAGCTTTTGTCCCACTGCATGCAAAGACATCGAGTCAAACTTTTGTTAGGGTAAATGTGAACTACAAGTCCTAGATTGCTAGGAGGGAAAACCTGGACTGGATGAACTTTTCCAGAAATTATAGAGACAGCTGTTAACCCTACTCACACACTCATGGTTTGTTTCCACAGGCAATGCAGGGTGTGTATGTCGATCATGACTTCTCAATCCTGTAACTCGACCTAGGATGCCTGCAGAGAGGAGATACGAGGCGCACACATTCACTCGCTCTGTCATCGAACACACCTTTGTAGTGTTAAAAAGTTGCTTCAAGTATTTGGACATAGAGAAGGTAATTCTCAAACAGACTGTATAGGCTAAAATTTGTGGGTACTTTAATCCAGACTTTAGCAAGAATTTTCAAAGCGGATTTATGTGCATAAATCCGCTTTGAAAATCTGCAGGTGTGCATGGAACCTCCCCACCACCCCATGGACAAATGGCACACCTGCTCAAGAGCAAGTGTAATGTTGTGCATGCAGATTTACATGCATATTTTCAAAATTGAAAGTATGCACATAAATCCTGATCTTACCTCAACTACATCTCCTCAAAATGCGTATTTAGTAATTGCATAAAAGTACAGGCAACATCGTGTTTCACGCACACTTTTGCATACATACCCATTGGGCCACTTATACAAATAAATCCAGATTTTATGCATGTCAGTGCCTTTGAAAATTATTTCCCAAAAGATTTACCTTATAGCAGAGGTTCCCAAATGGTATGCTGCAAAAGTTTGGCCTTCTGTAAAGAGAAGGGGGGAGTGGATCTCAGCATCCATTGCCAACAGTATTCTCCATCTCTCTTTTTCCCCCTGCATCCTCTCTACTATCCCCTCCCATTAGCGAGAGAAGCCAACAAGCAGCCACCCCTTATCTGCTGCTGCTTCCTCCTGTGTGGCTTCTCTCTGACACTGGAACTACGCAGGGCCAGCTAGTCTTGTGCAACTAAGCAGCCCTGCACGTTCTCACTTCAGAAGGAAACTGGCAGAGGAGATAATGGCAGCAGCATGAAAGGCGTGCTTTTTGCATGATTCCTCTTGCTAGATGGAGGCGATCCCAAGAGGGAAAGGAAAGATGGTGATAACAGTGGGCAGGGGGAAGGGAAGGTGATGATGCCTGATGTGGGAGAAGGGAAGGAAGGGATAGTGATGATATCAAGAGGTGGGATGGAAGGGATGATGGGGAAGGGAAGGTGATGTTGTACCATGACAAAGTGAACCTAGTGCTGGATGTGTCACAGCATAAAAAAGGTTGGGATCCATTACATTACAGAACTCTTTAAAGTTGTTCATATTGTGAAGGATGCAGCAGGCAAGCAGCATCTTGCAGTAGTATCAGGTCTCAGCAGACAATAACCTGGATCTCAAGGAGGATTATCCATGCCCCCTGTCTCCCTGCATGTGTCCATGAAATTACAGAGTGTGAGAGCCACAGTCACAGTAGAATGAGTGTAGACTAGCACTTTGTTTATAAGTGCTGCATGCATTCTGGGCCAAAGATTAGTTGACCCTATGGAGAAGGCAGGGAGGGCCTATATGAGTTAGCATTGTCTTATTATGCTTGAAGAGTCCTTGTTTTGTAGGATGGCAGCAATGAACAAACATCAGACAGAAGTGGCAACAGCAGTGAGTACAGTCAAAGCACGAAGACAACCCAATGTTAACAGGCAATTACAGCTGAGGCCTCAGGTACATAAGCTCCACAAACAGATCAGGGTACAGTCATAGATTTGAGATTATTGGTGTGGTACAGTCAGGATCAATTAACTCCCCTGGTACAGTCCATAGATTGGTAATCCGTAGGTCTGGAGAAGGTTTACAGCACAGGAAAATGACATAAGGAAGCATCAGGCATAACTACGGCATCTCAGGAAATGTCATTATTTGGCAGAGGAAGACTCCAGAACAACAAGAGAAGACAGAAAGTGGAGCAAACTGAAGTCAGCAAGCCTGGCCAATTTCACTTTGCTTAGCCACCCCACCCCTGCCCCTGACAGTCACTGCAGGGGGAGTAAGCAAGACATAACTGAATGGAGGCACACAGAGGAAAGGGACTCCAAGGGAAGCTGGAATCTTGAGGCATGGCAACTTTGTGCTGATTGATTTTGTAAACCACAGCTTTTCTGGGAGACTGCTTACTCTGAAGGAAGTCATGGTGTTCCAGCTCATGCAGATAGCACACCCAGCACAAGAGACTATCTATCCCTTCTGGAACCTGGCACTGTCTGGCAAGACCCATTTCAATATCTTGGACCAGCACAGTGCAGCATTTTCCTTCTCACAGCTGCAATCCCTGGTAGTAAATATTCTTCACACACAGGATCTTCAGCGAGAGCTCCCCTAGTACAACTTTTCCCTAGCTCACATACAGGCTGATACAGTAAAAATTGCACTCCCCTGTGCGCGCGATTCAGTAAATACAATTATTCAAATTAGGGTCCGCGGTAAAAAGAGGCGCTAGGGACACTCTTTTTTTGACAGGAGCGGCGGCTGTCAGCGAGTTTGACAGCCGACGCTCAATTGTGCCGGCGTCGGTTCTCAAACCCGCTGACAGCCACGGGTTCGGAAACTGGACGCTGTCAAAATTGAGTGTCCGTTTTCAGCCCACGAGCCGCGGGCCGATTTAACATTTTTTTTTTTTTAATTATTTTTAACTTTTGGGACCTCCGATTTAATATCGCCATGATATCAAATGGCTGCTTTTCTGTGCACTTCTGTGCACTTTCCCAGTGCCGAGAGAAATTAACGCCTACCTTTGGGTAGGCGCTAATTTCTGAAAGTAAAATGTGCGGCTTGGCTGCACATTTTACTTAGTGAATCGCGCGGGAATAACTAATAGGGCAATCAACATGCATTTGCATGTTGCAGGTGCTATTAGTTTCGGGGGTTGGCCGCGTGTTTTCGATGCGCTATTACCCCTTACTGAATAAGGGGTAAAGCTAGCGCATCAAAAACGTGCGTCCAAACGCAGGATAACAGTGCGCTCCGCCGGAGCGCACTGTACTGTATCGGCCTGACAATCTTCAATTAGGACTTGCCTGGCAGGGCAGCATCTCTTTAAGTGCACAGAAATCAGGCCAACAGAAATCACAAAAATCTAGAATGAAAAAGAGTGGTTCACTGAAAAATTTAAAATGTTTATACTCTGAAAGGGACACACATAAATGGCCAGATGCAAAAATAAAAATTTTGGGGTTCATTTTCAATGGCTATTCAGCTACCTTAGGGCAGGCCTGTCTTTAGGACAGCTCTGTGGGCTGACCAGAGTTAGCCACATAAGTTACCTCCCTGGAATGCTTCCTGCCTGCCCCCGGAATACTCCCCACTTAATACAGTTAGAATTTAGCTGGATAAGCAAATGAATATGCAGGTTTTGCCATTTTGATGGATAACTAAGTTATCCATCTAAATAGCTGTTAAATATTGATCTCCCTAGTTCTATTAGATTAACCATAGGTCATTTTTATAAACATTTTTCATATTATGTGTCTCATGCATCCATATTGCTTTATATGAAAAATAAAGCAAAACGTTTTCATAGGGCTTGCATACTTAAATTGTTATGCAGGCATTTTGCTATGATAGCTTGTAAGTGAAGGAGACAGCTCTTGAAGTTTCCGCTGACGCAAATGTTTATCGAAATACAGCCCATGTCAATGTGCTCATTCTTGCTGGCGAGTTTTGGAGACAAGTTACATTTTTTTAATTTTTTTGCTATTTTCAGCAGCAATCTTTTCAACCATTTTGTTTCATTTCTTCAGTTCTCCAGATGAGAAGCATCTTTCTTCTTTTTCATTTGATGAGTGACAATATGATCAGCACAGCAGCACCGAGAAACAAAATATTGTGCTACTATATTGAGAGATTTTTGTTTAAGTAATTTGAACGTTAATATACTAAAGCAGAAATATAATTATGTTTTTCAGATAAAACAATATAGACACTGGTGAAACATAATATGAAAATTATTTATATATGGGACCTATGGTTAAATATAACCGGAATTAAGACTTTTTTTTTCTGTATACAGTCATTTATGTTTGACCCTTTCACAGCATAAGAATTGTTTTAAATTTTTGCGTAAATTATTATTTTGTTTGTTTCACATAAAATCTTCAGCCAGAGTTCCTGTGGCAAGTGGCTGGAACCTTCAGATGCACAGGTTTTGGTCTCCTAGAGTGGGACTCCCAAACAATTGCGTGGATGGAAGGAGGAGTGCAACCTGAGAATTTTGCTCACTGCTGATCTACTTTTAATATATTTTCCTAGAACTTTCACAGAATCGGCCATGGAAACTTTTGAGCAATATTGTTGTACATACTTAATATACCACAGAAAGCAAATCTGCCCATCTCTTAGCTATATTATCTTCCTGTAGCCCAACATAAAGCAAGTCTGCTTACCATAAATGATGTTCTCCATAAACAGCAAGATGAAATAGCCATGACACATAGTAGGGTGATGTCATCTGATGTCACCAAACGAACCTTTCTCTCTTAGCTTAGAGCTTTTGCTCTACTGAGCATGTGCGGGGTTTTCTGCACAGGCACTGCCCTTTGAGCCCCTTATAAATTCTAGAACTAAGCTTCAACTAGGTAGTCGACTCTCTAGGGAGGTAAGCATGTATTAAACATGGATAACTCATCCTACTGTCTTACTGTTTATGGTAAGCAAACTTGCTTTCTCCATCAGCAAGCAAGGCTGAATTAGCCATGACACATGAGGAGTCCCAGGCTGATGGTTGTAGCAGAGCACTTACTGAAAAAGCAATCCAGACCCCAGGATGGAGAATGCACTACTGAATATGCAATCTGCAAAAACCTTTGTGGGAGCAAGGCATTTGTGTATGATTAAGAGCTTGTATGTAAGTGAGAGAGCATGTGTGTGATTGAGACAGAGACTGGTCAGGGAGGTGACTGGTGTGTGTGTGAGGAAGAGAGACTGGTTAGGGAGGTTACTGGTCTGTGTGAGACAGAGACTGTGTATGAGTAACTGGTTGTGGGTCCTAAGGAAGAGGACCTTGAGGACAAAGCTTCAGCAGCCACTGCTGCTTCTGGTATGTGCTATTGGCCTGCAAGAGAAAGGAGTAGGAAAGTTGCTGGAGAGGGTAAGTAAAGGTGGCTTTTTAAGTTTATTTTTCTTGATTGACTACCATTTTAATTATTGGGTATTATATGATGTCTGTTGTTTTGAAATATTTTATTGATATTTAGACAATTTTTAATATTTTTTATGAGTTTTTAATTGGTTTATGTTATTCTGTTCATCAGCTGTTTTGTAACATTTATTAGAGATATGATTCAGCCGAACCTTTTGGTTCGGCCTTCGTTATCAGCCTGCCACGGGAAATTTCGTTTTCCCACGGTTCGGAACGATTTTATTTCGTCTGCCCCCGAAATGAAGCCCGAAACCCGGGGGGGGGGCAGACCGGGGGTTGTAAAAAAAATTAAAACCCCAAACCACCCCAACCCTTCAAATTTAATTAATTGCAAACCCCCAACCTGACCCCCCCCCCAAGACTTGCCCGACCGACCCCCCCCAAGACGTACCTAAAGGCCCTGGTGGTCCAGCAGGGGTCCCAGGAGCGATCTCCCACTCTCAAGCCGGTGGCTGCCAGTAATCAAAATGGCGCCAATGGCCCTTACCTTGTGACAGGGGCTATCGGTGCTATTGGCTGGCCTCTGTCATATGGTAGGAGCAATGGTTGGCCGGCACCATCTTAAAAAATGTCAAGTATCAAAAAGTGGAAGCTCTTTGCCATCACAGCCATGAAGGCATACATTATTGGCTTATTGCTTTTGGTGGGGGCATATCATGCTCATCATGAACCTCTGGAGGAAAGATGAGAGGCATCCTTGGGATGCCAATATTTCAGAGAAAGAATAAAGCTAAACAAATTTCATGCTCAAAATCTGACAACAAGGAAATGAGAGACATATAGGGACTCAGTGAAGACAGCTGTTTTTCAGGACTTGTGAACTGTTTGTTGAGCAGCTTCTATACTGGTACACATAAAGGGTGGATTTAACCATTGATGGGCGTCGTCATGCGTTAGGAGGCTGATGTCAACTCAAGCAGTTTATCCCCAGTAAACCAGATAAATATCATTTAAAAGTTGGTGGCGCTGCAATCCCGCAACATCACATCCTCTGAAGGGAGACGTTCACCTAGGCATATAGCCTGGAAAACCAGCCAAATTACAATGAGGTGACAAAACTGGTGAACCATAAAACCAGAATGGAAGAAACGACGTGGAGAAACAATTTTTTTTTTTTAAACAAGTATAGAAATGATAGAAGCTTTGCTAACCTGGCACTGGCACCCTTAGACCTTTAGATACAATAAGTCACACATTCCCTCCCAACTCTCTAAAAGCAGGTACATTCATGTAAAGAACGCACTGTCGAAATGCAGGTACGTTCATGTAAAGAACGCACTGTTGGAATGCAGCTACGTTCATGTAAAGAACCACTGTTGTAAAGTTTTGGTTTCATATGTCCCTCATAAGGGCAAAGCATTATTTCTCCTTTTTACTATGCATCATTTCATGGTTGTGAATGGAGAGAAAAGGAAATCCGATATCATTTTACATTACAATACCAACAAAAGTGGGGTGGATAATCTTGACCATCTTGTCAAGTATTATACATGTAAGCAGAAAGTTAACAGATTATCAATGGCACTGTTTTTTTAACATGTTAAAAACTGCTGCTATTGCCAACTATATTTTATGGATCAAATACTTCCTGACAAAGAAGCTGGATTATACTACCTCAGTTTTTGCCTGAACAAACTTCTGCATCATGAAGTACACACCATTTCTTTTGCACTAATTTGAAATATCATTGTTGTCAGTAGGTTGACAAAAATAAATGTGCTTTCATAGCGGAATATTTACCTCAGATAGATATGTTCTTGTGGTAGAGTAACTTGAAAGACCAACAATGTTAATGTTTAATAATTATAGGTATTTTTCTTCAAAGTTTATGTAAATTTGCTAATATCCTATATTCAATGCATTTTTATTCTCAATTTGGAACCAAAACTAATAGTATGGAACAAAACTAGTGTTGGTTATGCAATATGCAAAAGGGAGTGTAGGGGAACCAATGTCTACACCAACACCCACACCACCACCAGCACCACCACCACCACACACACACGCAGGCACTTCATTTCAAGTAAATCTGTGTTTTCAGGTTCTAGCTGTTTTGCTATTATGAAATACATTGACTTCCACCGCCCCCACAAATTTGGATTTGCTTGGAGACAGTTTACTACCCCAGCATATACTAGAATTTGGCTAGGGATATTAAATACACCTCCAATACTGATTGAGGGTTAAAATTTGCAATACAGTAAAATAAAATAGAATAAAAAATGGTTATTTTGAAAAAAGCCTTTTCTGAGCATTTCCAGTGCCTTTCCCTCTATTATCTCTTTAAAGGCAAAGTGTCAGTGTAGGAAAAAGATGATGAACTTGTTCACGGACTACAATTCACAATTTGAAACATGTATTTCTTAATCATTCTGTGTGGGCATCACACTGAAAACGTATAAGATTATATCTGAAAACAAATTAATAAGATGCAATTGATATTATAAGACTACTTACAAAATTATTTTACAGCATCAAGTTGTATCTAATAAAACATGGCTGATAAACAGAATTATTGTCCAACATTTTGCAAGAATCAAGTACTTCTAGATAATATGTGTTGCAAAGAAACAGTAAAAAAAATTCTTACCTGTCACTATACAGTAATTTGGAGGTTCAAGAACTGCACCATAAAACTGGATGATGTTTCTGTGACTGAGCATACTTAGTATCTCTGCCTGTTCAAAAATCAGAAGCATAGTCAAAACACGGCTTGATTATAAAGTAGACCATGCATCCTGTACTTAAACTGAGGGGTAACTTCATTTTCTCTCTTATTGAGACTTATTGCTACCCAAAGTGATCAAGTATCATCCTCATACCTCTATAATGCACCGTCATAAACAGGACAGTAAATTCTAGGTACCTATACTACAAAATAATGTGGATATCATTCGGAGTGCATTCCATTTCTTTTTCATTACACATTATGCACCACATACTCCGTCTCCCTGCATATACACACAGTGGTCTCAACAGAAATGCATATCTTGACTTCTTTTTTTTACTTAGGCATCAGGCATTATGATAAATTTGCAAAGACCCTCAAAACAACTGAAGGTGAATTACTATCCTTCTTTCTTTCCCCATCTCCAGCCTGTAACCATCACTCTCTCTCCCTCTCTGGTCCCCAGCCCCCCCCCCCCCCAAGGCCATCCCCATCACTCTACCCTAAGTCCACCCCACTACTCTCACTCTCTCTGCCACTCCTCCCCCACACGTACATACTCAGCACTCTCTTCCTCCTCTTTAGCCCATCGCCACCACTCTCTCCCCACTCCAACCCCCCTCTTCCCCTGAAGTAATATATTCTCCTGGCAGCAGGAGCTGCTTTTTGTCGCAACCGCCTCATTCTCCGCACAACCTGGCACAGTGTCTCATTCTGGGAAACATGTTCATGCACACGGCCAGATGTCAAACCCATATTTCCCAGAAGAACAAGGCACTGGGTATTATTAAACAGGTTAGGATTTTAGGGAAGTCCTTCAAAGAAGGTGTCATTTCTTCATACACTGCATGCAGTTAGTACCCTATGGTGGAAACTGTAAAATGCTTGTTTTATACAATAAAGAGAAGCCGTGGGCTCTTAAGAACTTTCAGTTCCTGAAAAGGAATGTCACATTATTGACAGCATCCATATTTTGCAATGATCATTATTATTTTATTTGTATCAGAATAATGCAGAGTTCTAGTAGCCATATTGCTCCTGGAGAAAAGTAAATACTTTGTAGGTTGTTAAGACTTTTCATGGCCCGACATAAATGTTATCCAAATATTGCAGTTTCATTTTACTCCAGAGCTAACTTTGCTCAAGGTAAGGGCATGCTCAACCAAAGGAAGACCTCTTCCAAAAGAGCTCTGCCTGTACTTCGCAGTCAAAAGTGAATGAAAGATCCAATGCTAAATGCAGGCACTAAGAGAAAGAACAACGTATAGGTGGAAGCATTAAACCCATATTAAATGCTTTTATTAGTTAATTTAGCATAATACACAATGTTTTATTAATATTAAGTTCACATTAACACAGCCCAGCATAAAACAATTAAAATGAGCTAATTGTTAATAAAGGTTAATGTGTGAAGTAATGGATTCTGCACTAACCCACCAGGACTGCCAAAATTTGACTACAGCTTTTGTGGTTAAGATTTTGTGTTAGCATTGACAGGACACTGCAAATACCAATTCCCCCACAGTCCTAGATCAAGGCTCCTCTGAGCCCCAATGCTCCCCCATCTCTCTGACGTTCAAATCAAGGGGTCACTGTGCCCAAATTCCCCTCCACAACCAAGTCCTCACCTCCACTGAGATGAAGAGTCCATAGTACAATGTCCCCCCAGAAGCTCCCAAAGTGCAAATCAAGAGGCCTCCTTGCCTCATTTGATCCCTTCTCCAGCTCTCCTCCCATTTGTACCTGTGTGTGGTGCGAAGGACCATGTACTGTTAGCTAGTGCTGTTTTGGATTTCAGACCTGGTGGAGCAGGAGAGTCAAGCTCTCTCCCGCCTTCGTTTTCATTTGGCTACTTTGGTTGGGGTAGATAAGGGCAAGTCACCAGAGAAGTGGAGGGTGGGGGAGAGAAATAGAGGGGGGTAGGATCAGAGGAAAGCAGTTCCTTGATCTGCACTCCAGATCTCGGGAGGTGGACATCGGGACACAGTTGTGCTTTCATTATCATCAGGGAGATGGGTGGGAGGAATCCCCTTTGATCGTCACTTGAGGGAAGGAAGGGGATATCAGGGTATGGCAGCCCCTTGATTTGGATGTTAGAGATGGAGGAGAGTACATCAGGACAACAGGCCCCTTGTTTTTACATTCAGTTAGATGGTAGAAAGGAGGTCAGACCTTCACCTCAGGACTGGTACTACCACCACCAGTAACATATATACATTACAAGCAATGGTGAAACTCGCTCTAAACACCCGATTGTACAATATATGTCAGATTTGCAACTAATACCCATGTTAAAATTGGCACATTAACAGATTTTAATGTTGCTTAGTAGATCAGCCCTATGGTTTGTGAACAGGACAGAATAAGGAAAGATCAGGGTGACAGGAACAGCAGGTTGCTAGCTTTTTGGTTCATACTACAACCATTTATTTGTATTTGCAACATCTTTCATTCCTTCAGGACTCCTTAAAAATTATTGTTGTTTTGAACAGTTGCAAACCCTAAAAGCTCTTTTATCATAAGTGTTTCACCTATCCTGCGTCTATGGCAAAACTCTTCTGAAAATACATTTAGTTATTGTCTAGACCAGACCAGTGGTTACCTGAAGCAGGCTGCGAACCAGGGTTCAAATCCCACTGCTGCTCCTTATGACCTTGAGCAAGTCACTTCACCCATTGCCTCAGGTACAAACTTAGGACCTCATTTACTAAGCATTTTCCCACAGACATAGAATGGGAGAAAAACATTAGTAAATCAGAATCTTAGATTGTAAAACTGTCTGGCGATAGGGAAATACCTACAGTACCTGAATGTAATCAGCTTTGAAATGGCTAAAAAAGCAGAATATAAATACATACATTTGGAATTTAATGTAATTTAATATATTTATATGCAGCCAATCAATAGTCCTAGGTGTTTTACAAATTTAAAACATTCATAGTTACAATAAAACAAACAAACATACAGTTAAAACAATTTAACAATACAATTCTCTGCTGCAACATTCACCACCTAGCGTTAATAGTTGCTATTCTAATTCTAAGAGCTTGATTTGGGTTTACAAAATGCACATCACATCTGAATCAGAACCAGCTGCTACAGGTTAAATGCCTTCACTGGAAAACAAAGTCTTTAAATGTGTTTTAAAAGATTTAAAACTCAGTTCCTGCCACAAACGTTCTGGTAATAAACTCTACATAAGAAAAACTGCTACAGAAAATAATCTGTCCCGATATTCAGCCGATCTGATGTTTTGCACAGTGGGGAAAATCGAGAAAACATTTACCAGCTGATCGCAAAGCTCTTTGTCGTTCTATAAATTGTTACATTTGGCAGCTCATGGGACTGCCCCGCAAGCTGTCCATTCATCCCAGCTGCTGCCCGACACTGCTATAGGCCTCCTGTTGCAGAACGCCACCATTGCTGCATGCCTCGGACCGCTGTTAATGCTGCCATTCTGGCCAGGCCGCACCTCCCCTTAGGTAGCTATACTAGAACACCGTTATAGAATTGCTGACGATTAATATCTTTGTGAACTTGCGGATACCTCATAGACTTTACATGGGCTAATATTGAAAAGCCTCACGCTCGGGTTTTGCAGCGTATTAGAGTACTGCTATGCATGTCAATCACATTATCTTTTGACTATGCTCCCGCTTTGTAATCATCGGTAACCACATTGTTTACATTTATACTTTTTTAAAAAAATATTTTCACTTTTATAGGTTATGGAGGTAAAACCAGACACTTATCTGAGCTTGTTAGGACAGTTTATAACACCGACCCAACCCTCCCCTTAGGCATGCGTGAACACATTTATGCACATAATATAGGCCCCGCAGTGGGGAAACTCACAGTGATGCTTCCTGATCAGGTCACCCCTATTGGGCTATTTAAGCGAAGGCCCACAGCACTGCCTCGCCTCAACAACGGGTCTCCTGCCTAGAACAGTGCATGTTGCTCCTGTGTTCCCAATTGTTCCTACGTTCCTAGCTCCTTGTTTGCTCCTGTGTTCCTGGTTCTTGCGTTCTTGTCGTCCAGCCATGCCCAGCCTGCCTTACCCAGCCTAGCCTTGCCCTGCCATCTCATCCAGTGTCTCTTGTGTGTCTTCGGCAATCCTTGGCCTGGCTTCCTGATACTAACCTCTTGCTTTGGACCTGACCAAAATTGCCTGCCGCCTGGATCTGATCTCTTGCCTTGCACCTAACTACACTTGTTTGCTGCCTGCTCCGGATCTTGGCATGTCCCAGTATCTCAAGCTTGATGCCTGTCCTGACCCCGGGGCCCCTTGGACTCTTGCTCTCCATACCACCCTTGGGTACATGCCAGTCATCACATATATTTTAGCAAAGAGGTGTGTCACTACTGTGAATCACTGACAAAATCTTAAATTATATTTTCCATTGCACTGGAAGCCAGTGGAATGATTTTAGAACAGGCGTACTATACTCATTACAAGAAGAACCAATCCTAATTCTTGCAACTGAGTTCTGCACCATTTGCAAAGCTTTCAAAGCTGAACTGGTACACCAAGATAGACAGAATTGCAGTAATATAGCTTTGTCAATACTAAAGCCTGCAATACTACCCTAAACTCCACTGAACTGATGTATGGTTTTAGTCTACACAATATCTGAAGCTTGAAATATGAAACTCTTATAACAGATTTAATTTATGGATAGAATGATAGAGTGGGATCCATATTGACTCCAAGGTTTCTTACTTGGTTAACAACTGTAATGTCTTAATTATTAAAGTGTAATACAGGCTTATAGACTGGGTACTGGAAATCTACTCAATACCATTAACTTCAGTTTTAGCAGCATTGAGTGCTAATTTATTGCTTGTTAACCAGCACTTAATGAGTTTAAGTACAAGGCACTTAATGATGTTTAAGTATAAGGATGCTAGCACATTAGAGATGCCAGAATAGGGGGAAAAATTGAGTATCATCTGCATATATTCTATAATGTAAACCAAGACCAGCCAGAAGTTTACATAATGGCCTCAAACAGATATTTATTTATTTATTTGGTTTTATACACCGACATTCGATCGAGATATGTCACAGGATGGCTAATAAAACAGAGCCTTGCGGGACATCTTTTAACAAAGGAAACCAGGAAGATACTTTAGAGCCACTTGTACCTTCTGAGGACGAAAGAAAAGATTTAATTGTATTTATTTATTTATTTAAGGTTTTTATATACCGGCATTCATGATAAAAATCACATCATGCTGGTTTACATATGAACAGGAGTGCAATAAATACATCAACTAACACTGTGCAATAAATACATCAAGTGCAATAAATACATCAAGATAACACTGGAACCATCCTAAAAACAATCTGACAATACCTAATTGGAATAATCTATTGATCAAAATACTGGGTTTACGGTGTCAAAAGCTGCAGTAATATCTAACACAGTCAACAGGTATTTTGTACCACAGTCAAAACCTTCCCTCATGGTTATAGTACTAGAGAGCAAAAAGACTTTGGTACTATATTTGGGATAATTAAGTTAATTATATTTCGTTCAACTGTCTACGTGATGTTTTTATTATACATGTACTGGTTGTAAACCATTTTAACTATTTCCCAGTAAAAAAACAAAAGCAGTATATAAAAATTGTCTAAATAAAATAAATAAATACTGATCGCTATTGGGAACATCTTTGTCATCAAGGAATTCCCAGAATTGCTACTGTATAACAGCTTCAAGCACCTTTGTCTCAAATAAGGTTGATGATATTGGGTGGAATTTAGATGGCTTTAATGCTTAAAATTAGAAAGAAAGAAAGAAAGAAAACCCGAGTGAAATAAACTATCTTGACCATAGAATGGAACAAATTTCAGCAATATGAACATATATTTACTTCACTGATAAATCTATGGCAAACATTAGAATCTTAAGTCCTCATGTTAGCTTTCATGTAAACCTGTTAAATACAAGGAATCCTGGGAAGGCAGAGCTATTTTGAGACCTAACACTTAGGCATTTCATGTTATTAGAGCAACCACATCCTTTGACAATCAGTATTCAAAACAGCTGGATGTCTTCTATCAAAGGAACAGCTTCTGTGACTTGTGTCAGATCTTTTACATTGGCTTTGATCCATTGTCCAGATTAAGAATCATCCTTTATTTATTTATTTAAAAAGTCTTATAGACCACACACTACAATATTATCACCCAGGGTGGTTTACAAAATAACATTCACAATTTAAAAGAACGATTCTCATAAAATAATATTAATTTATTTATTATATGCTCTTACAGCAAATGGGCTCAAAGCATGTTACAAAATAACAAGGGCCAGCAAGAACCAGCATACAAAAAAAACCTAAAGAACAGATTATATAGTACAGTGCGTGCAGGAAGCAAAAACAAACAGTAACAATAGCCAACAGGGACCATCGGATGATAAAACAAAATCAGGGATTATAAAGTGCTGGGAGAGCATGAAGTAGAACAAAACAACAACAGCCAAAGGCCAATTGCATAAAGACCGAGAATCAGGGAATTAGTACAGGGAATAAGGAATTAGGATGGAAGAGCCAGTGACCCATATTCATGGGCCAAAGGACTCCATAAACAGCCAAGTTTTCAGTTTTTTTCCTGAAGGTCAGGAAATCTAGAGTCAGCTGATGTCCACTGGCAAGGAGTTCCAGAGGGAAGGAATACAACCGGCAAAAGTTCTCTCTAGTGCTGGAGAGCCACTTTTCCTCGAGGGCAGGTACAACCAAGCGAGTGTTAGGCAGAGAGTGAAGGGGGGTATACAGGGTCAGCTGCATAGGTAGGACGGATCAAGACCCTTTATTGCCTTATAGACCAGGAACAGTACTTTGAACATTGTGCGAAAGGAGATAGGGAGCCAGTGAAGAGAGTTTAAGAGAGAGGTGACCTGATCAAATTTGCTGTCATTGAACAGGAATTGTGCTGCAGCGTTTTGTATAAACTGCCGCTATCAATTCAGTTTTTTGGTAATCCTATGTAAAGAGAATTACAGTAGTCCAGGTGGGACATTATAGAGGCCTGAATGACTGTAACATTGGCAGGACCATCAAAGAGGGAGCGAAGATGTCAAAGCTGTCGTAAATGGAAAAAGGCTGATTTTGTGATGATTAGAGTCCAGTATGACACCAAGACTCCTGATTATTGAGGGTCAGAATAGATCCTTCTAATATTACACTGGAGTGGAGCCAAGGGTGGTCCGATTTTCCAAACTATAGAACTTTTGTTTTTTTGGAAGTTAAGCTTTAGTTTATTGAAGTAAAACCAGCTTCTTCAGGCAGGTGTTTAGAGTTGCAATTGCTTGGTCAGGATTAATGCCTAGGAGGCCCAGTAGTTGGATGTCTTCTGCATAGATGTGGAATGGGATATGGTATTCCCTGATTAACTTGCCAAGAGGGCCAGATAGATTTTGAATAAAGTAGAGGACAAAATGACGCTTTGTGGTACACCGCGAGGGAGGGGATGAGGGTGACAGGTGGCCTGTTCTAAGGAACTTGTTTGGCTGTGGTCCTACGTAGAGGAAGGATTTGAACCAGGCTAGCGCAGCTCCTAACAGACCTAGGTCCATAAGTCAGGAGACAAGGAGTTCATGTGCCAAGAGCAAGATAATTTAGACTAAACAAAGATTTTAGAATTTAAGACTTCACTAAAGCTATTTAAAAGATTCTAGCAACAGTATCAAACTGCAGTCCTCGAGAGTGGCAACTAAACTTGATTTCCAGGACAATAAGAACACATAAATAAACCATAAACTAGAAACTCTGCGGTCCATATTCAGCTGCTATGTGGCTGCGCTAGTTTGCCAGATAAACTTAAAAAAAAAGACCAAACAAAACAATTTTACATAGTTAGCCCAAGCAGACTATAATCCTAACATGTTTTATGATATAAACGGATTCTCCAGTCCTATTAAATGAACATTGTGTACTGTGCTGTTGAAACTTTGCCTTGAATATGTAATACTGGATATGCTATGCCAGAACTAATGTGAATATAACTCCAGCTTTTGGCTGTGGATAATTAATTCATTAGATTTTATTGAACATTTAAATTAACATGAAAATAGTGTTTGTGTTACGTTGGTGGACCCTTGAGCCAAAGCGGAGTTAGCGCCACCCACAAGGCAGGGCCCTGAAGGTTCCCGCTGTTGGCAGGCGGAGGCAGGAGGATACAGAGGCTCAACAGGAACTTCACCATTACCAGTCCTTGTTTACTGCAGGTTGAGCTCTTGGGTACTGGGACCGGCTGGACTTAGGAACAAGCCTCGAGAAGTATGGTATCCGAAGAAAGAGCAAGCTAAGAGGAGGGCCAGGCAGGCTGAGCTTGGGGCAGGCAGCAGAACAAGCGAAGTCGAGCGGAGATCTGAGGTAAACCAAAAGTCAGTCCGAGAAGAAGACGAGTCAAGAAAAGCCAAGGTCCAAACCAGAGAATCAATCCTGGGAGGAGGGCGCCAAAGACAGGGGAGCAGGAACACCAGGAGAAGGCCAGAAGAAGACTGCAGGAACCAGGAACACAGGGATCAAGGATGCAGGTACCAAGAACACAGGAACCAAGGACACAGGAACTAGGAACACAGGAACCAAGGACGCAAGAACTCAACCAACTATTCGCAAGAGAGGAGACCTGTTGCAGAGGCATCAGAGTCTGGTTCAGGCTGGCTTAAAAAAGGCGTCTTGATGACGTCAGTAGGAGGAGCGTCGTACAGCTCCCGCCATGAGCCCTTTAAGAATTGGGCACTGTGCATATGCTTAGGGACGTCCACTCAGTTGAGTGGCGTCCCCTGCACAGCAAGGACCTTGTTGCGCAGGGGACGCCACATCTTGCTGGCGACTCCTGGCTTTGGAGATAAGGAGGGTCAAACACGGGGGCAGCCCATGGTCGGCCGCACGTAACAGTTTGGTTATCATACTTAAAATTGTTTGCTATATTCTGATTCACAAAGGAATCTGTCTTATATACTTGGGAATATTTTGTGGTCCCATGTCCTAAGCTCTCTACACGTTAATTTTCTGGGGGAAGATATGCTAATGCAAGAAGAGAGGGAACCTATTATAGTAACAGTAAGCTCTATGTGCTACTTATACAGCCTATGTAATCAAGACTTGCAGTGTGTGTACTCTTCACTTGATTCTCAATTGCCATGCTTACAACAATTATATTACTTTCTCCTCTCCTAGTTCACATGCTGTTGTTTTGCTCTGGTAACTGACACTGCAATGAATAAGGCAGCCATCTCTGAAAAGGTTACTAGTTTCCAAGCCAGTAGCTGTGGGGTGCCTAGGAGAGTATTCCTGTTGAAACCATTAAACTATTTAACACATGGTAGCACAGTGTCATTTACTTAATTAAATTCATTAAAGAGTTTACTCAACCCAGCTTACAAAAGTCCTACTAACCAGTAGAAGACATAAATCAAGCATTCCCTCAAAGTAAAATCAGGGGGAAAAAACGATATATTCCAATCCAGACCCCAAAGCCCCCAGTTACAGTGCAAAAGAATGTTACAGCCTGAGGGCACTGCCACTCTCCTCTTACTCTAAGTCAGCCAATGGGAAAAAGAGCGTGACACCAGGGATGGGGGACAAATGGAGAGAAGACCAGAGATCAGTGGGGAAGAAGCAAAGAGACAGACTGAATGGATAATGTGAGGGGGAGCAAGACTAAAGCCAGGGGAAAGGAGGAAGAATACTTCTCCAATCTAGATCCTCCTTGCTGCTCTTTCCTCTTTTCTTCCCTCCTCTCATCCCTTAAATCCCTTTGATTGCCACACTCCAACTCTACACCGGCCTGAAATCCCTTTACCCCCACTCAAAAACAAAATAGTATTAAATTATCCAGACACAAGCAAAGCTTGAAATTATTTTATTTTTAAATGCAAAATAATACTGACACTATTCATATATAAAACTGTAAATTTCAATAGAATTTACTGTATAATTTTCCAACTTTTGCCACAGAAGCCACCCCCGAACTGCTCTAGAACACTAGAGGCTGTGTTTATCTCTCTCTCTCTGTATATATATATATATATATATATAATGCATTTGAGGTTCCAACTTTGATGTTTGTTTCATCAAAACTAAGCTGCACATGTGCGGTCTGCATATCGAGGAGAACGAGCCACCAGAACAGGAGCAATTAGGCATCACTCCTACCCTTGGGGTATGCTGTGCACCAAAGCGTAAGGGGGCAGGGGGGGAAGGATGGCTCAGATATATGTGCAGGTCCACTGGGGGGCAGAGTGGGATTGTAGTGCTGTCTAGGGGTTGGTTTTGGAGGTTACAGACACGTCGTCCTGGGAAGGGGGCGAGAGCAGCAAGGTTCTCTCCTGGGTCGTCTACTAGTAAACAATAAATAGAACAAGAAAATAAAAAACAGAAACATTAACCCAAGCAGCATTTGTAATTATAGCCCAAATATTTTAACTACACATGTTACTTTTTCTCAGATTGAGTTCATTTTATTTATTAGCATATAAATTTATATTTACCACCATTAATCTTACACAGGAACAATATGCAATACTATTAGAAATGGATATATTAATTTATAAATCATCTTCAGTTTCTATGCTTATACTCCGTTAAACTGTGGCCAGTAATCATAGACACCTTTTGGGGCATCAGCTGATTCATGGGGTAAACTGAGATAATAGCTGGGAAATGATGTAACTTCACCAAAATATGACATTGTGAAGTAATCATCATAGCACATGCAGCAGGGCTATCTGATGTGTCATCACTACTGGGAGAGAAGGGCAAGGAGTGGTTGCAGAAATCAAGCTTTTATGGCTGTAGAAGAATTTATATGACTATAAAATGAAGATGGTTGGGAGGTTATGTAACAGAACCATTTAAGAGAAGTACTGTATAAGGCTGCAGATCATAGGGATATCATTTTGTTATATACACTTGTGTTCCAGACTAAAAGAATCAAATGGGTTATTCATCTTGGGGCCGATGTAATAAGGTGCGCTGAAGCTGCCGTGGGTTTGTACACATATGTACGTGCGTTTTCCTGCGCAAAGCCCTATACGGGGATGTAATAAGGGTTTTATGCATAGGAAAAAAATGCATACAAACGCACTTACTGACCCGCATTATTTTCTGCTCGAGTGCATGCTAATGGCATGCAAAGGAGGCGATTATCCAATCATGGGCAATGCAGGTGTTATGTTCTGTGTGTCTAGAGTTAGACAGTGGGCCCCTGGGTCAGGGTAAGGGTAGACTCCACCCACAGGTAAGAGCCCTGTGGTGACTCACCACGACAGGCGGCATCTCAGTGATGATGGACAATAACTTTATTATACTGCAATGGTAACTAGAGGAACGGGTAATGAACTTAGTCTAAGGTGTAGGACCAACAAGCAGGTCTTTTCCGACATAGTCCGCAACGCGGGATGGTCCTGGAAATACTTCCTCTCAGTGGTGCTTGTATAGGATATCTCTGGTAGAGGCCCGTAGTGCAGAATAGGCCGGAGATAGCAGATGGATGTACACAAGGTAATAGAGAGCCGGTGGTAACCCGCAGTGCGGGGTGCCCTAAAGAAAACCTTCTCTTGCTGGTGTCTGTGCAGGCAATATCGGTAGTGGTCCACAATGCGGGGTAGGCCGGACGCCGGTGGCAAGTTGCACAAGTTGGTATGGATCCAGTAGTGGTCCGCAGAGCAGGGTAACCCGAGAATCCACACAGTGAATGTAGAGGCAGGTGGAGAGGAGGCACTGTACTCACTCGACACTGAAGAAGTAGATTGATGCTTAGGCACCGAGAAGACCTGGAACGGAGAAGGGCCAGGTCGTCCAAGGAACGATGCAGAACTCACTGAAAGAGAGCAGAGGCAGTGAGAGAGGCCCTCCGAAGAGCGGATAGCCCTGAGCGTGAGCAAGGCCCCCAAGGAGTGGGTACCAAGAACACTCAGACAGGAACAGCAACCAGAGTCGCAGAATGGCAGAATAAGCAGACCTGGAATCCTTGCTAACTCGTCGTACTGAAGGTCAGCTGAGCTTAAGTAGTAGAAGCGGGTGACGTCATGCAGTGGGGATGCCCCCGAGGGTTCCCGCCATGATGCGCTCAAGAAGGGGCCAGGCGCGCGCGTGCGTGCCCTAGGTTACCCCGGAAGTAAGATGGCTGCCAGGAGCGCCCACGCCATCCCGGGAACGCCATGAGGGTCGGCGTGGAGAAGCGGAGACGGCTTTCTTCCCCAGACTACAAGCAGAGGAGAGAGAAGATGTGAGCAGTAGAGGTCACAGCTGCCTGCGACTGACGGGCGCAACAGTACCCCCCTTCTTAGGGCCCCTCCCAGGGGGGTTTCGTATTCCTAGGATGAGTGAGATGGAAACAATGTAACATCTCCTTGTCCAGTATATTGGCGGCAGGTTCCCAGCTGTTCTCTTCGGGTCCGTATCCATCCCAGGAAATGAGATATTTCCAATGCTTTCCCTTTTTACGTACATCCAGGATGTCATCAACTTTATATGCGATGTCCTCTTCAGTATCCAAAGGTTGTAGATCAGGTGTTTTGCTAGAGAACTTCAAAAGGATGAGCGGTTTCAGAAGTGAAATGTGGAAAGCGTTGTGTATTTTCATTGAAGGCAGCAACTTCAAGCTGTAAGTTAATGACCCAGGCGGCGAAGGACAGTGAAGGGTCCAATATACCGTGGAGCAAATGGAACTGAAGGCAGCTTGAGCCGAATGTATTTGGTAATGAGCCATTCCTTATCTCCTGGCTTGAACTGGGGAGCCGCTTGATGATGAGCATCATAGAATTTTTTTGCCCGTTGTCCAGCTTTGTATAGAAACTCTTTGGTTTTAGTCCAGAGTTGATTAATCTCATCCGCAGTAGCCTGAGCAGCAGGTGATGTTCCAGATAATGGTATGGGAAGTGGTGGAAACAGCTGGCAGCCATAGACTATCTGAAATTGAGTGGAGCCAGTGGCAGACGCCGGATCCGAGTTCAATGCAAACTCTGCCCAGGGTAGCAGCTCTACCCAATCATTCTGCCTAGAGTTTACATAGGCCCGGATGAACTGCTTGAGGGTTCTGTTCATTCTCTCCGTTTGTCCATTAGATTGGGGGTGACAGGCAGAAGTCAGGTCTAATGTGATGTCGAACTTACGACATAATGCCCTCCAGAACTTGGCTGTGAATTGCACACCTCTGTCTGATACAATATGTTTGGGCATCCCATGTAACCGGAAAATATGTCGCACAAATAGTTTAGCCAGTTCTGGGGCAGATGGCAGTCGAATAAGGCCACAAAGTGTGCCATTTTTGAGAAGCGGTCCACAGTGACCCATATTGTATTGTTCCCATTGTACGGTCGACAACAAAGTCGGTTACGATGTGAGTCCAGGGTTCATTCGGAATAGGCAGCGGTTGGAGAAGACCCCAGGGACGGCCAGCAGGAGGTTTTTGCCTGGCGCAAGTAGCGCAGGACTCCACGTATGTTTGAACGTACTTCTTTATAGACGGCCACCAATAATACCGCTGTAAAGTAGCGAAGTACAGGCTTGTCCTGAATAACCTGTTATCTTTGAATCGTGAGCCCACTTCAACAACTTTTTCCTTAGCGTCTGGGGAACCACTGTCTTGCCTGTGGGAACTGAATGGGTAACAGCCAGCATTACCTTTTTAGGGTCAATGATGTGGCGAGGTTCATCTGGCACATCCTCTGGAGTAAAAAGAGCGTGAGAGAGCGTCTGCTCGGACATTCTTATCCACTGGACGATATTTAAGCAGGAAATTGAACCGGTTGAAGAATAATGACCATTGAGCTTGGCGATGGTTAAGCCTTTGAGCATGGCAGAGATATTCCAGGTTCTTATGATCTGTGAACACAGTTATCTGGTGTTGAGCCCCTTCTAGCCAGGGATGCCACTCCTCGAACGCGAGCTTGATAGCAAGCAATTCTTTATCGCCGATGCCGTAGTTTCTCTCTGCTGGAGAAAAGCATGAGCAAGGGTGCAGCACATGAGCATCACTGTGCCGACTAAGCACAGCCCCCACACCGACATCCGAGGCGTCGACCTCCATAATGAATGGCCGATGTGGATCAGGGTGGCGTAAGCATGGCTTCTTCAGAAAGGCTTCCTTATGTATTTGAAAAGCAGAGATAGCCTCTGGGGACCAATGTGAAGGGTCAGCCCCCTTTTTAGTCATAGTGGTGAGAGGCGCGGTTAAAGTCGAGTAATTCTTGATAAACGTGCGATAGATAGTGAAGCCGAGAAATCGGCGTACAGCTTTAATTCCAGTGGGTTGAGGCCAGTCTTGCATACTTTTAGTTTTCTGAGGGACTATTGGAAAAACTTTACTGGACACGATGTACCCAAGGAACGGAACAGAAGATGTCCATTACCTGCTATTTTCATTTAGAGAATAGCCACTGCCATTAGCAATGGTAACATGGAATAGACTTAGTTTTTGGGTACTTGCCAGGTTCTTATGGCCTGGATTGGCCACTGTTGGAAACTGGATGCTGGGCTTGATGGACCCTTGGTCTGACTCAGTATGGCATTTTCTTATGTTCTTATGTTCTTAACCTATTGGGTCATTTTGTCATATGTATGGATAGCAAGTTTGCTTACTGTAAACGTTATTTTCTGTGAATAGCAGGATATGGGTGACATCATTCCAAGGCACCTAACGGACTTGTCACTCCATGCTAAGAGAGCTTTGAGCTCTACTGAGCATGTACAGGTGTTGCTTTGAGAGCCTCTTCAGTCTGTTTCAGAGTTAAACTAGCTATGTAGTCAATTCTCCAGAGGGAGGACAGGTATCTCATGTTTAAGTCATCCTGCTATCCACAGAAAACAAAGCAGAATTTGCTTTTTCTGTTAATAAGCAGGCTGAATTGGCCATGATATGTGAGGATTCCCAAGCTGAGGATTGCAGCTGAGCATTTACTGAATAAACAACCCATACTCCACCGTGGAGAATAGACAGCTGAAAGAGTATGTAATGCAACACTGCCCATCTACAGATACTGTCAGTACTTGATAGACTGTCCAGACAGCAGTGAGACATAAAGGTATGTACTGATGACCATATGGCAGTTTTGCAGATGTCTTCTAGAGGAAATTCTCGCAAGTGGGCAATAGAGGAGACCATAGCTCTAACTTGATGAGCTTTGACTGTATTGGTAAAATTAAGCCCTGTTGAAGCATAACAGTGTGGAATATATTCAGCTATCCAGTTGAACAGAATGCGTTTGGAAGCTGCTGTCCTTAGTCTGTTATGGTCATACGAGACAAAAAGTTGAGAAGTCTGTCAATGCGACTGAGTTCTTCTCTTATATTAGGCTAGAGCTCTTTTACAGTCCTCATAAGCATGTGGTTGTGGGAAGAAATTTGGCAAAACAATGGACTGATATGAACTTATTTTCAGAAGGAACTTCGTATGCATACAAAGAACCACTTTATTGTGAAAAAACTGCATGTAAGGCAGGTAGTGAACAAGAGCTTGCAGCTTACTAACTCTGCACACTGAGGGGTAGATTTTCAGACCGCGCGAATAGGCGTACTTTTAGTAGATACGCGCGGAGCCACGTGTATCCGCTAAAATCCGGGATCGGCGCGCGCAAGGCTATGGATTCTGTATAGCCGGCGCGCGCCAAGCCGCGCAGCCTACCTCCGTTCCCTCCGAGGCCGCTCCGAAATCGGAGCGGCCTCGGAAGGAACTTTCTTTTGCCCTCCCCTCACCTTCCCCTACCTAACCCACCCGCCCGGCCCTGTCTAAACCCCATCCTTACCTTTGTCGGGGGATGCGACCTGGGGGCGGGTCCGGAGGGCGTGGCCACACCCCCGGACCGCCCCGGGCCGTAACCACGCCCCCGGACCCACCCCCGAAACGCTCCCGACACGCCCCCAAAACGGCGCTGTGCTCGGTCCCGCCCCCGACACGCCCCCCTCCGAAAACCCCGGGACTTACGCGAGTCCCTGGGCTCTGCGCGCGCCGGTAGGCCTATGTAAAATAGGCTCACCGGCGAGCAGGGCTCTTAAAATCCGCCCCTGAGGTTATAGCAACTAGGAAGACCACTTTCCATGAGAGATACTTTAGAGACACCAAAGGGCAGCTTCATCAAAAGTACAAGGGCTACATTCAAATCGCAAGGTATAGTGGGTTTGTGCAACAGAGGCTTCAAGTGCCACAACTGCCACAACTCTTTCATGAATTTTATTATGAGAGGATTTGTTAAAATGGGCCTATTATTTATGGATACATGATAGGCTGATATGGCACTCAAGCATACTCTTATGAAGATGTAGCCAAACCTGAAGCTGACAAGAGATGCAAATGCGATGATGTGGTTTGGATCACAGTAGAAAAGGTCCAAACCATTCTGGGCACACCATTTTGAATACCTATTTCACATAAAGGAATAGCTGCGCCTAGTAGAAGGTTTTCAGGTAGAAGAATGATATTGTCAATAGATTTGGACAGTAACAGATCAGCACTCAACATCCAAGCTGTGAAATTGAGGGATGGAAAATTCAGATGAGCTAAGCTTCTGTTTTCCTGACTCAGCAGAAGAGGATTGGAACCAAGGTGGACTGCAGGGATATACAGAAAGTTGTACAAGATGTGCATACCAGTCTTGTCTGAGCCATGCTGGCGCTATGAGAACATGCAGGCACGATCCCAAAGACGTTTCTGCATTGTCCTCGCAATAAAGAGGTAGTGGTGGAAAAGTTTACCTAAAGCTTGTCCCCCAATCTAGTAGAAAAACATCTTGAGCTAGCCTGAGATTGCTGGGAAAAATAGAGCAAAACTGTTTGATTTTCCGGTTTTGTTCCATCGCAAAAATATAAATTGATGAATGACCCCACAACTTAAGAACATAAGAAAATGCCATATTGGGTCAGACCAAGGGTCCATCAAGCCCAGCATCCTGCTTCCAGCAGTGGCCAATCCAGGCCACAAGGACCTGGCAAGTACCCAAAAACTAAGTCTATTCCATGTTACCATTGCTAATGGCAGTAGCTATTCTCTAGGTGAACTTAATAGCAGGTAATGAACTTCTCCTCCAAGAACTTATCCAATCCTTTTTTAAACACAGCTATACTAACTGCAATAACCACATCCTCTGGCAACAAATTCCAGAGTTTAATTGTGCGTTGAGTAAAAAAGAACTTTCTCCGATTAGTTTTAAATGAGCCCCATGCTAACTTCATGGAGTGTCCCCTAGTCTTTCTACTATCCGAAAGAGTAAATAACCGATTCACATCTACCCGTTCTAGACCTCTCATGATTTTAAACACCTCTATCATATCCCCCCTCAGTTGTCTCTTCTCCAAGCTGAAAAGTCCTAACCTCTTTAGTCTTTTCTGATAGGGGAGTTGTTCCATTCCCCTTATCATTTTGGTAGCCCTTCTCTGTACCTTCTCCATCGCAATTATATCTTTTTTGAAATGCGGCGACCAGAATTGTATACAGTATTCAAGGTGCGGTCTCACAGAGGCATTATGACATTTTCTGTTTTATTCACCATTCCCTTTCTAATAATTCCCAACATTCTGTTTGCTTTTTTGACTGCCGCAGCACACTAAACCGACGATTTCAATGTGTTATCCACTATGACACCTAGATCTCTTTCTTGGGTTGTAGCACCTAATATGGAACCCAACATTGTGTAATTATAGCATGGGTTATTTTTCCCTATATGCATCACCTTGCACTTATCCACATTAAATTTCATCTGCCATTTGGATGCCCAATTTTCCAGTCTCACAAGGTCTTCCTGCAATTTATCACGATCTGCTTGTGATTTAACTACTCTGAACAATCTGTGTCATCTGCAAATTTGATTATCTCACTCGTCGTATTTCTTTCCAGATCATTTATAAATATATTGAAAAGTAAGGGTCCCAATACAGATCCCTGAGGCACTCCACTGTCCACTCCCTTCCACTGAGAAAATTGTCCATTTAACCCTACTCTGTTTCCTGTCTTTTAGCCAGTTTGCAATCCATGAAAGGACATCGCCACCTATCCCATGACTTTTTACTTTTCCTAGAAGCCTCTCATGAGGAACTTTGTCAAACACCTTCTGAAAATCCAAGTATACTATATCTACCGGTTCACCTTTATCCACATGTTTATTAACTCCTTCAAAAAGTGAAGCAGATTTGTGAGGCAAGACTTGCCCTGGGTAAAGCCATGCTGACTTTGTTCCATTAAACCATGTCTTTTTATATGTTCTGTGATTTTGATGTTTAGAACACTTTCCACTATTTTTCCTGGCACTGAAGTCAGGCTAACCGGTCTGTAGTTTCCCGGATCGCCCCTGGAGCCCTTTTTAAATATTGGGGTTACATTTGCTATCCTCCAGTCTTCAGGTACAATGGATGATTTTAATGATAAGTTACAAATTTTTACTAATAGGTCTGAAATTTCATTTTTTAGTTCCTTCAGAACTCTGGGGTGTATACCATCCGGTCCGGGTGATTTACTACAGTTTGTCAATCAGGCCTACCACATCTTCTAGGTTCACCGTGATTTGATTCAGTCCATCTGAATCATTACCCATGAAAACCTTCTCCATTACGGGTACCTCCCCAACATCCTCTTCAGTAAACACCGAAGCAAAGAAATCATTTAATCTTTCCGCGATGGCCTTATCTTCCCTAAGTGCCCCTTTAACCCCTCGATCATCTAACGGTCCAACTGACTCCCTCACAGGCTTTCTGCTTCGGATATATTTTAAAAAGTTTTTACTGTGAGTTTTTGCCTCTACAGCCAACTTCTTTTCAAATTCTCTCTTAGCCTGTCTTATCAATGTCTTACATTTAACTTGCCAATGTTTATGCTTTATCCTATTTTCTTCTGTTGGATCCTTCTTCCAATTTTTGAATGAAGATCTTTTGGCTAAAATAGCTTCTTTCTCCTCCCCTTTTAACCATGCCGGTAATCATTTTGCCTTCTTTCCACCTTTCTTAATGTGTGGAATACATCTGGACTGTGCTTCTAGAATGGTATTTTTTAACAATAACCACGCCTCCTGGACATTGTTTACTTTTGTAGCTGCTCCTTTCAGTTTTTTTCTAACAATTTTTCTCATTTTATCAAAGTTTCCCTTTTGAAAGTTTAGCACGAGAGCCTTGGATTTGCACACTGTTCCTTTTCCAGTCATTAAATCAGATTTGAACAGTTTGTGCTGAGGCGATCCACCAACACACTGGATATCCCAGGTAGATAGATGACTTGAAGCATCACTTGATGGTCGATTGTCTACTGCCAGATTTCCAGCATCTTTTGACATAAACAGAGTGGACCCTGTGCCACTCTGTTTATGTAAAACATGGCAACTTGGTTGCAGTTTGAAGTAAGATGCTCTTCCCTCACAGTAAGTGCATAATACCTGGAGCACAGTTCGAGAAGACTGAACTGAAGGAGACACCTTTCAAGAGACCAAGCCCCCTGTGTCCAACAGGATTGGGTATGCGCACCCCAGTCCTTGGTGGAGGCATCTGTTACCAAGATGACTTGATAAGGAAGAGGCTGAAGGGGGACTCCATCCTGAAGAACATGAGGAAGCAGACTCCAGCAGAGTACCTGTTTCATTTCCCAAAAGATATGAATTACTGTGCTCAATTGGCTGAGCTGGTTCCATTGGTTGTGTAAACCCCACTGCAGGCAACAGATGTGCAGCCGAGTCAAAGGAATAATGTGTGTTGCTGCTGCCATATGACTAAGGATGACCATAACTCCATGGAGGAGTGAGCAGATAGAAGTTTTTGAACTAGAGTGTGCAGCATCTATGCCCGCTCGAAGGACAGGAATGCTCTTCTCTTGCAAGGAAGAAGCATTCCTGGGCTTTTCAAAGTTTATTAGAAATTTGGTCCCAAAAATACACAAATTTCTTATCAACCACCAGGATGTCCCATTATTTCTGCAATAGGATCTATTTTGGAACCACTGTCAAAATATATAAATTATTTTCTTTGACCATTGGATCCCTGTAATCGATCTTATATTAGAGATTCCTCACATGTCATACAAATACTTCAATCAACTGGAGTTTTTCTAAGCCCTGACAAAGGCCCGTTGTTTCACCGAAAGCAGCTTCATCAGGAGGAACAGATGATTTTTTTTAAATTCAAGATGACATGGCTTAAATCGAAAGGACTTGGTTGTGTTCCACAGGGACAAATCAAGCTTTGTAGCGGAATATATGATTTAGGAATGAAAATGTGCATAGCGTTCTAAATCGCCACTGAGTTGTTCTGATATGTTACAAAGGCGTATATCTGATAACCGTCCTTCCTTTAATCTTGTTCAAAGAAAACCGCATGAAGGTTCCGGGTACAGTTTCTTCAACGACATCATATTTATGCACAAAAATTTTGTTTGTGAAATCGTGAGTTTAAACTGACAAACTCTTGGGACACATCTAAGAATTTTCACAAGAGATCAAGCCGTTCAGAGAAATCCTCTGGGACATTTATTATCTTTTTCATGGACATTTCTCATTTATTACAGAGTATACGAAAAAAATTTGTTTTGAAAAAGTCACAATCTCTTAGAAAAAAAGGCTCATGCGGCGATTCTATTATTGTCAAAAAAAGTTTTATTGAATATTTTAGGGTAATACTTTTGATTATAAATTCTTAGAATCAGTGAGAAAAAAAAATGCCCCAGTATTGTTCCCCTTTTTTTCTTTTCTAGTATATACAATTAAGGAAACAAATTAGAATATTGCTTTTCTGCCGCTTTCGTTCCACCATATATATATATATATATATTATAGAACCACCATCTGGTCTGAGAACCAGAGGATGGGCTTGAGAATTGAACCCAGATCTCCAACTTGACAGCCCTCTGCTGGATTAAACTGTCAGATATTAAATTATTTTAAAAAGGCAGAACTTACAATGAGTTAATAAAGGGATAACATTAAATATTACCTTCTATCGTATATACCACCATTAAGAACATGTTTTTCTAAACAGATGCCAAATGTACTCTCAATATCCATAAAATGCATTTACCTATCTCTATTTTTAGTTCTATCAGACTTCAGTATCAGATTCAGCTAATGAATTATTCTGTTTAACACTGCTCGGTTTCTCCTGTTACACATGTGAGTCATATGCAATTCTTGTACTTGTGACACAGGTTTAGAATGACACCAGAATCTTTCTTTAGGGTGTAGGTTAGCTATGTGATCTTAGTAATATACATACATACAATTAAAATAATCAAATGGCAGAAGTTTGTACTGGGTAGTTTCCTGATTCTACTGAATTGCAAAGAAAAAATACTGCAAACTCTCATACCATAATAGAAATTGCCGTATACAAATTCCACTTCATTACAGTTCAATTCAACAGATTAGTGAATGGAGATTATTTTTAAAGAGATCCATTTTCAGTAGGACGGTTAGCGGACAAGTTATCCGACTAAGGTTAGCCAGATAACTTGTCCTGTATATTCAGCGGGATAAACGCTGAATATACCGTATTTTTCGCTCCATAAGACGCACTTTTTTTCCCCCAAAGGTGGGGGGAAAATGTATGTGCGTCTTATGGAGCGAATATAAAAAAAAAACCAAACAAAAATCTAACAAACACCCCCCCCCCCCAAGACCTGACAAATTAATTTCCTACAACCCCCCCCCCCCCAAGACCTGACAAATTAATTTCCTGCAACCCCCCACCCTCCTGACCCCCCCAAGACCTGCCAAACGTCCCTGGTGGTCCAGCGGGGGTCCGGGAATGATCGCCTGGGCGTGCGCCGTCGGCTGCCAGTAAACAAAATGGCGCCGACGGCCCTATGCCCTCACTATGTCACTGAGACCGACCGCTGCTATTGGTCGGTCTCAGTGACATAGTGAGGGCATAGGGCCGTCGGCGCCATTTTGTTTACTGGCAGCCGACGGCCCTATGCCCTCACTATGTCACTGAGACCGACCAATAGCAGCGATCGGTCTCAGTGACATAGTGAGGGCATAGGGCCGTCGGCTGCCAGTAAACAAAATGGCGCCGACGGCCCTATGCCCTCACTATGTCACTGAGACCGACCAATAGCAGCGATCGGTCTCAGTGACATAGTGAGGGCATAGGGCCGTCGGCTGCCAGTAAACAAAATGGCGCCGACGGCCCTATGCCCTCACTATGTCACTGAGACCGACCAATAGCAGCGGTCGGTCTCAGTGACATAGTGAGGGCATAGGGCCGTCGGCGCCATTTTGTTTACTGGCAGCCGACGGCTCACGCCCAGGAGATCGTTCCCGGACCGCTCCTGGACCCCCGCTGGACCACCAGGGACGTTTGGCAGGTCTTGGGGGGGTCAGGAGGGTGGGGGGTTGCAGGAAATTAATTCGGCAGGTCTTGGGGGGGGTCAGGAGGGTGGGGGGTTGCAGGAAATTAATTCGGCAGGTCTTGGGGGGGGTTGCAGGAAATTAATTCGGCAGGTCTTGGGGGGGTCAGGGGGGTGGAGGTTGTTAATTTAAAGGGTTTTGGGGGTTCCCACAGAAAGAAAAATTTTCTGATCTGGGGAGTGGACCGAAATGGCCCTCCCCAGACCCGAAAACAAAATGGGGAGAAAAAAAAAAACTATGCACTCCCCTAATTTGCTCCATAAGACGCCCAGACGCAGAGCCGGTTTAGCACAATTTTTTTTTTTTTTAATTTTCCCCCTCTGAATCCTAGGTGCGTCTTATGGTCAGGTGCGTCTTATGGAGCGAAAAATACGGTAGTTGCTTAAAGTTATTTGACTATATGTAGCCAGGTAACTTAAAAATATAAATGGCTATGTTTGAATATAAAAAAAAACAAAAACAATCAAGAGCTGTGCTCTGTCGCTGACATTAAATAAACTTTTTAAATGATGTATTGTGTTTTGTGTTTGTTTTAATAAAGTAAATACCTACACAATAAATGGAGTAAATTGTAAAAATTGTGTGTGTGAATTAATTTACCAAAATGATGAATGGAGTCGGAGAAAGGTTTCATACATGGTGTAGGTGCCCAGCACCTCTGTAAGGTGATCTTATAATCATTAACCTTCCTCCTCCTCCTCAAGTTCTTTTAACAATTTTTTTAAGAAATTCTTAAAAAAATTGTTAAAGCACTCGCAAGAAGAGGGTCTGGCAGCACCTGGCATGCAGGCGGCCAAGATGGAGGAAATACAAGGAGTGCATCTTTCCTCCCTGAGCCTCATTGCTGGGTATGCCAGAGGATTATGTGGTTAGCAGGTATCGCCTCAGCTCTCGGCTATCCTGGAATTATATGAAGAAATCAGAGGGGATTTGGATCCGGTCAAGGAATGGTCCCATGCTGTGCCGGGCCTCAAACTGTTAGCCACCCTACATTTCATGGCAACTGGCTTCTTCCAAATGACAGTATGGGTCATGGGGAGAATGTCCCAAACCACTTTTTCCCATTGTATGAACCAGGACATAACAGCTGAATCTGTTTGGATTAGTTGGTAAGTGGGCCTGGGCCGAAGTGAGAGGTGGTACCGCCCACAGGGAGGTGACCCGTGAGCCTCACTGTCGGGAGGGGAGGTCTCAGCTCACGTCAGACACAGAAACAGTCTAGAGTCTTTATTAAAGAGATAGAAGCACTACCCGCGGAGTGGGGGGTGCCAGAGAGGAGGTCTCACAGACCCAGAAACACAGGGTCGGTGGAATGGAGGATAATCAGAGGGAATACCTCTGTACAGTTGGAAATGGGCCGCAGAGCGGGGTACACCGATGAGGTCTTCAGTAGAGAAGTAGTGGCTCGCAGAGTGGGGAACACCAAAGAAGGTCTTTAGTAGAGACGATAGTGGTCTGCTGATGGCAAGATGGCAGTCGGCGGCGTCCATGCCGACTCGGGAGGCCTGGGAGTGGTAGGCAGGTCATCGGAAGCTGGCAGAGGCCGCCAATCTACCCCCCATGGAGTCAGGGAAGCAAAGAAGGAGGTGAGTAAGAGCGGTCGCAGCTGTCTGTGACAGACGGGTGTAACAGAATCTGACCACATTAATCACTACATAGCATTTTCTCAGGCAGGCAGGACTTGATGGACTTGAAGAGAGGCTTTTATGCCTTCAACAACTTTCCCAATGTTCTGGAAACTATCGATTGCACTCACGTGGTCATCATCCCACACCGGTGACTATGAGAGCTTCCGCAACAGAAAGCTCTTCAATTCTATCAATATGCAAGTGATCTGTAACACTCGAATGTGCATCCTCGACATGGTGCCCAGGTACCTGGAAGCCACGCACGATTCCTTTATTCTTGGGCAATTGGGCCTGTATGAAAATTTTGAGGATGGCCATTTCAGAGATGGCTGACTTGTAGACAAGAGAGATGCTTACATAAGAACATGCCATACTGGGTCAGACCAAGGGTCCATCAAGCCTAGCATCCTGTTTCCAACAGTGGCCAATCCAGGCCATAAGAACCTGGCAAGTACCCAAAAACTAAGTCTATTTCATGTTACCGTTGCAAGTAATAGCAGTGGTTATTTTCTAAGTCAACTTAAGTAATAGCAGGTAATGGACTTCTCCTCCAAGAACTTATCCAATCCTTTTTTTTTTTTTTAAACACAGCTACATGAACTGCATTAACCACATCCTCTGGCAACAAATTCCAGAGTTTAATTGCGCGTTGAATGAAAAAGAACTTTCTCCGATTGGTTTTAAATGTGCCACATGCTAACCTCATGGAGTGCCCCCTATTCTTTCTATTATCTGAAAGAGTAAATAACCGATTCACATCTACCCGTTCTAGACCTCTCATGATTTTAAACACCTCTATCATATCCCCCCTCAGCCGTCTCTTCTCCAAGCTGAAAAGTCCTAACCTCTTTAGTCTTTCCTTACAGGGGAGCTGTTCCATTCCCCTTATCATTTTGGTCGCCCTTCTTTGTACCTTCTCCATCGCAATTATTTCTTTTTTGAGATGCGACGACCAGAAGTGTACACAGTATTCAAATGGGGTCTCACCATGGAGCGATACAGAGGCATTATGACATATTCCATTTTATTCACCATTCCCTTCCTAATAATTCCCAACACTCTGTTTACTTTTTCGACTGCCGCAGCACACTGAACCGGCGATTTCAATGTGCTATCCACTATGACGCCTAGATCTCTTTCTTGGGTGGTAGCACCTAATATGGAACCCAACATTGTGTAATTATAGCATGGGTTATTTTTCCCTATACGCAGCACCTTGCACTTATCCACATTAAATTTCATCTGCCATTTGGATGCCCAATTTTCCAGTCTCACAAGGTCTTCCTGCAATTTATCACAATCTGCTTGTGATTTAACTACTCTGAACAATTTTGTATCATCTGCAAATTCGATTACCTCACGCACTGTATTTCTTTCCAGATCATTTATAAATATATTGAAAAGTAAGGGTCCTAATACAGATCTCCACTGCCCACTCCCTTCCACTGAGAAAATTGTCCATTTAATCCTACTCTCTGTTTCCTGTCTTTTAGCCAGTTTGTAATCCATGAAAGGACATCGCCACCTATACCATGACTTTTTACTTTTCCTAGAAGCCTCTCATGAGGAACTTTATCAAATGCCTTCTGAAAATCCAAGTACACTACATCTACCGGTTCACCTTTATCCACATGTTTATTAACTCCTTCAAAAATGTGAAGCAGATTTGTGAGGCGTGGGTAAAGCCATGCTGACTTTGTTCCATTAAACCATGTCTTTCTATATGTTCTGTGATTTTGATGCTTAGAACACTTTCCACTATTTTTCCTGGCACTGCTCCTCTCTGTCATTGCGAGATAATTTGTACCCCAGTATAGCACTGTCCCATTGGTTGTCCTCCTTCCACCATGTCTCTGAGATGCCAATTAAGTCTATGTCATCATTTACTGCTATACATTCTAATTCTCCCATCTTATTTCTTAGACTTCTGGCATTAGCATACAAACATTTCAGAGTTTGTTTTTTGTTTGTATTGTCATTCTGCTTTTTAATTGATAGGGATAAGTTAGAATTTTTTAGCTCAGCTGAGTTTTTAGTTACAGGCACTTGATCTACTTTTCTTATAATTGGAACCTCACTGTCAGGATGCCCTAATTCTAATGCATCATTAGTATCCTTTGAAGATACCTCTCTCCGAACCATGCGCTGCTGAGCGATTGTCGGCTTTCCCCTTTGTTCTAGTTTAAAAGCTGCTCTATCTCCTTTTTAAAAGTTAGCACCAGCAGTCTGGTTCCACCCTGGTTGAGGTGGAGCCCATCCCTTTGGAAGAGACTCCCCCTTCCCCATAAGGTTCCCCAGTTCCTAACAAAACTGAATCCTTCTTCACTGCACCATCGTCTCATCCACGCATTGAGATTCCGGAGCTCTGCCTGCCTCTGGGGACCTGCGCGTGGAACAGGGAGCATTTCAGAGAATGCTACCCTGGATATTCTGGATTTAAGCTTTCTACCTAAGAGCCTAAATTTGGCTTCCAGAACCTGCCTCCCACATTTTCCTATGTCATTGGTGCCCACATGTACCACGACAGCCGGCTCCTCCCCAGCACTGTCTAAAATCCTATCTAGGTGACGTGTGAGGTCCGCCACCTTCGCACCAGGTAGGCATGTTACCAGGCGATCCTCACGCCCACCAGCCACCCAGCTATCTACATTCCTAATAATCGAATCACCAACTATGACGGCCGACCTAACCCTTCCCTCCTGGGCAGTAGGCCTTGGGAAGATTTCCTCGGTGCAAAAGGACAATGCATCACCTGGAAAGCAGGTCCTTGCTACAGGATCCTTTCCTGCTGCATCAGGTTGATGCTCTTCAATCATGAGACCTTCTTCCTCCAAGGCAGCACCAGGGCTGCCGGTCTGAAGATGGGAGTTGGCTACTATGTCCCTGAAGGTCTCATCTATATACCTCTGTCTGCCTCAGCTCCTCCAGGTCTGCCACTCTAGCCCCCAGAGATTGGACTCATTCTCTGAGAGCCAGGAGCTCTTTGCATCGCATGCACATGTACAATTTCTCACCGGCGGGTAAAAAATCATACATGTGACACTCGATGCAAAAGACTGGGAAGCCCCCCTTTTGCTGCTGGACTGCTGCCTTCATCTCAAATTTGTTCAGTTCCTACTTAAGTTTTAGGTTGCTATGGGAGTAGGAATGTGTCTAATGTCCTTTAAATGTATTAGTGAATTCACTATATGTGGCCTACATGGGAATGATCAAACTCTCAATAAGGTGTTAGGGTTTTTTTTTTTAAGTGGCACCTGCCTATAAATTAAAGGATGAGCTAGGGGTGGGTGGGTTGGGAATTACAAACAGTCTAACTTCAGTTAGTCAGCCGGAGTGACTCAGTGCTCTCTTGATTAACAAAAAGTTGTTACCTAATCAAACCAAATCACACTGCCTTAACACCTTTCCAAGGTGAGTAACTGAACTTTTCAACCTTTTTACTTAGGTATACACTGCTCCTAGCTTATTTCTAGCTTCTGGCTACTTTTTTTTCTTTTTTTAATATACAAACACTAACTTCTGTTTATTTGCTGCCTTACTGACTATTAAAAGCACAAACACACTAAATAATATTCCCAAATAGTTAACTTTGCCCCAATACTTTTAAAAACGACAATGTCCCAAGCAAAAACTTACTGATTCCCTTCAGCCACCAGCAAGGTGATCTTCTCCTCTCAGTGCTCCCATCTCTGGCTATGTGTTTTTGGCAAACGGCATGTACATGAGGGGAGGCTCTGGGGGATGTAACAGCATCGCTGACATGACAAGTGGCTTGTACACTTACGTCTGCAAGCCACTGCCCCAGGGCCTGCCCTTTTCTCCCCATGCTGCAGAAGCCTGCTAATCTTGTGAAGGCTAACAATGCACTTGCCATAAAGCCTGCTGTGTGAGCAGGCACTATACACGTTCTATGTGTTCACTTTAAAAAGTGGCTTGTTCCTATTTGGAGAAGTTGAAATTTCACTGGTTAATCACAAGATTGAAGTGTCCACACTGCTGGTATTGCCAGATTATGGGTAGCCTGTTAGTGATGGGTCAGCCAGGATGTCGGGCACAGTTTATCTTAGCCATCACACAGCTAAACCAGAAGCAGTGGCAAGTGCATTTTGGGGGCCAGGCATATTCCCTGTGTCAGGGCTCACAAACTGGTATCTCTGGAGGACATACTGCAAGGCAGGCAGGGACTTGCCCAATCAGACCCTGAGATAGCGGATTGTCTGCTAGAACAGATGTGGCAGCTCTTATGTATTCCTTCAAGTTTGGCTGACTGCTATAATGAGTAGCCTTAGCTTGGTTGTGAGGGGCTGCCACGCATTTGGAGGAATCCCCAGTCACCATTTATTAGTCCGGAAGATATGACCTAGAATCAGCTACTGCTATCCTGGACATATACCTTCCCAGAAAAATGTGGCATGCACTTAGGGCAGAGAAATAATCTTTTAAGGATCAGAGTAAGCTACAGGCTAGCTTCTACTGTCTTATAGCATGCTGTGGTTTGGCAGCCAGATCTCAAAGTGACCATGCTGTGATTGATGCTCTAAACCTGTCTTTGGCACAGGAGATTCTGGCTACGGTTGCAGGACCTGGCTTCTCACCACTGTTGCTATTTGCAACACGCCAGCAGAGACGAGGAATAACAAAGCTTTATGTTCTACCTGCTGTGTCATAAAATGCACCTTCGGAGTTCTCAAAAGTAGATTTCGCTGTCTGGACAAAACGGGTGGAGCTTTAATGTATGCCCCACCCAAAATAGGAGATATAATGCTGCTCTGCTGTGTATTTAATAGTCTCACTCTACTCCATGGGATACCAATTGTGATACTTCCAGATCTGCCCCCAGATCTCCCATGTACATCCACAGAAGCCAAGGACACCACACTGAGTGGCAGCCAGCTTCGGCAATACCTCATAGAATGCTACTTTGCCTGTTAGCCTTAACTACCACATCCCCTTACAGGGAAGGGAGGCCAGTAGAGTGCTTGCTGCTGCTCTCCTCTCTATCATCTTTCTTTCACTCACTGTTCCTCTGTCTGGGTCAGTGTAGAAAAAAAAAAAAAGATGTATACCTACTTAAGATTCCTCTTGACAGTAGAGCAGTAGATTGTACCTGAAAAACAGTAGTCTAAGTAAAGATAATATCAGATACATGTGGCTAGCATTAGGTTTTCTGCCTGATATTAAGCTAAAAGCGGCATGTGCGCAAGAGAGTTTGTGTACAACTGCCAACACAGTGTACATAAATTGGCTTAACTAGCAGAGTTTGCCTTGCTGGGCCTCCCCATCGGACCCTATCCTAGCCCTCACAAGTGGGTGAGATAGTGCCATAGATGTGATGGGACTCTACCTGGGCCTTGAGCATGGAAAACAACTGCTCTAGAAATGCTATAAATCACAATTAGCTCTGAATCTTAAAGGCACGGCCTAAAAGTACAGGTAGGCAGTTTAAGTTACCAGTGACAGAGTTCCTTTTTTATAGCCTCATCTCATAACTGACAAACGTGTGCATGTGAAGTTATGCACCTGTACTTGGGAGGCTTGGTGTCACATGGGCGTGCAAAGACGCTGCTGACAGCACTGCCTCAGCTGTTTCAGAGCCACTGCTGACTAAGGTTACCAACTGGCTCCAGATTTTCAGGACATGTTGATGGAGTCCTGGTTTTGCTTTTCCTAAGAAATGCAACAGGGAAATCAGAACAAGTCCTAGCTTGCAATGGGTTAAAACTAGGACTGGATCAACCTATCCTTGAAATCGGGAGCAGTTGGCAACTCTGCTGCTGAAATCAGAGTGCTCATCTAGTGGTAAAGCCTTGGGTAAAGCTCCTGTGCTAAATGGTGCCATTCCCACAATGCTCACAGGTCCTTCCAAGCTAGCATACCTCTTTATGGTTGCATGCACCCATACATTACTCCTGGGAGAATTCTGCACAAAAAAGAAATTAAAATTCTGCGCACAAAAAATTCTGCATACTTTGTATTGATCAAAATAACACAATTTACATGACAGTCTTTAAGTAATTACATTTTTAATTAATACAGAAAAAAGTTATTACTTAAAGATGCAGAATTTTAAATATTTTGAGCAGAATTTCCCTAGAAATTCACTGTAAGAGTGTCCCTTCCTCTCTCTCTCTCCCTACTCCCCTGGCCACTTTGCCCTCTCAGGCCCCAATTCCGCCACCTGCCAGCATCTCTCCCCTCCACCTCTAGGTTCAACCCCATCCACTCTATCGCCACTCCGAGAGTTTGACCCCGTTCTTCGTACTGCCTCTCACACAGGCTCCCTCTGTCCCTCTCTCTCTCACACATATGCTCTCTCTCTCTAGTGCACATACATACAATCTCATACAAGCTCCCTCACTTTCTCACACACACACACACATCCCCTCATACAGGGTCCCTCTCTCTTGCATACACACCCACACAAGCTCCCTTTCTCTCTCACGCATACACCCTCACACAGATTACCTATGTCTCTCTCTCACGCACCCCTTCACACAGGCTCTCTCACACATATACAATCCCTTCACACAGGCTAGCACCCTCACATACAGACAATCCCTTTTTCATACCCACCAGCTCCCAATCTCTCACACACACACACACTCCTTTGCAATCTCCTCATATAGGCTCCCTCTCTCTGGCACTCACACTCAAGCAACCCCCCTGCTCTATCTCACCCCCCCCTGCTGAACCCCTGGTCAATCACCTCCCCTGCTCACGCCCCTGGTCTCTCACTCCCAACCCCCCACGCTCTCTCTCTCACCCCTTCCTCCCTGCTTTCTCTCCTCCCCCTCCCCCTCACACCCCCTCCTCCCCCTCACATCCCTCCCCCTCTTCCCTCACACACACACACACACACACACACACACTTTCACCAGGGCCTTCATCTTCGCCGCAAACAAAGCGCACCGTTCGCAGCATGCTGGGGTCTCCTCTGCTATTTTCTGCACAGAATTTGGCACAGGGGGGAGCAGTAGCGCATAATTCCCCCAGGACTAATACACAGTTGCACCCTGCTACACCTACCTAGGCTAATTGTCAACTATCATGTGCAGATGGTAAGGGCCTTGGCCACTGGGATGTCATATAGGTTAATTTAGCTTCTCGGGGAGGCTAGACAAGGATGCAGGTCCGACTCTGTGAAGACCGGATTGGGAATCAGATGGTGTCCTGCCTTCACTTGAAGTTGCTAGACACCTCAGAAATGTCACCATCACAGTATAGTTTCCAATGTCTCTAAAAGCACCCGCATCTCTCCTAAGAAAAGGTTCATGTCATTGAACCCAACGCTAAAATGTGTTTGAAGCTCTTTGCCTCAACCTGCCCATCACAGGTAACCTTAGTCAGATATGGAGATGTCACCTCCCCTGCTCACGCCCCTGGTCTCTCCCTCCCACCCCCCACGCTCTCTCTCTCACCCCTTCCTCCCTGCTTTCTCTCACACCCCCTCCTCCTCCTCTCACTCATACCCCCTCCCCCTCCTCCCACCCCCTCGCCCTCCTCCATCTCACACACACACACACACACACCTCTCTACACACACTCACTTTCACCAGGGCCTAAACAGGCATACCCAGAATAGGACCCACACCAGCCTCTCTCTCTCCCCCCCCCCTTCTGCTTTGACTCAGATATGATCAGCCTGCCTTGCCTTGTCTACCTATCTGTAACGCACTCTCAGTTTACTATTTAACTATTTAATTACCTTGCATCTGTTGTTGACCTCATTGTTATGCCTTCGTTGTTAACTTTAACCTCTCTCTGCCTCACCCCCTAGTTCTCTTCCCTCCCTGTCCCAGTTCCCCCCCTACCCTGTTCGATGTAATTTCTAACTTTTGTTTGATGTAAACCGATATGATGTTCACACGAATACCGGTATAGAAATGTTGCTAAATAAATAAATAAATCTAACTAGATAAACGACGCTTGACCGACGTGCCGCAAATGCGCAGTAGAGAGCAGCTCTACTGCGCATGTGCGGGCGAGCACGTCGGTCTTAGGCAGCGTCAGGGAAAAAAAAACATGGCGGCGGGCAGCAGCGGTAGTGGGCGACAGCAGCGAGGGAGGGAGGAGAGAGAGAGAGAGGGAGGGATGGACTGAGTGGGAGGGAGGGAGTGGGAGGGACGGAGAGAGAGAGTGGGAGGGAGTGACTGAGTGGGAGGGAGGGACTGAGTGGGAGGGAGGGAGTGAGAGAGTGGGAGGGAGTGACTGAGTGGGAGGGAGGGAGTGAGTGAGGAGGGGGAGGAACTGAGTGAGAGGGAGGGGGAGTAGGTGAGTGTGTGGGAGGGGGGGGGGAAGAGTGAGGGGAGAGGGAGAATGAGGGAGAGGTGAGAGTCAGGGATGTAAGTGGAAGGGGGAGAGGGAGAATGAGGGAGAGGTGAGAGACAGGGATGTGAGTAAGTGGAAGGGTAAGAAGTTGTGGAGCAGAGAAAAAGGGAGTGGAGGAGGGCTGAGGGGGAGGGGATGGGATTGAGAGAGGGTGGGGAGTGACTGAGGGAAGGGGAGAGAGGTGGGAGTGACTGAGGGAAGGGGAGGGAGGTGAGAGTGAGGGGAAGAAGGCAGTGGGAGACAGAGGGTGAGTAAGACTGAGTGGAGGAAAGGGGAGGAGTGAATGAAGGGAAGGGGGAGAGAGGGAGAAAAAGTGTAGAAGGGTGCTGTGTTAGAAAATGGACTGAAAACAAAATGTAATGTAGCCCGTTTTAACGGGCTTAACGGCTTGTACATAAATAAATAAATCTATGCATACCCTAGAGCAGGCAGTATCTGTGTATCCATTTTGCACAGACTGTCTTTCATCACAAGCGATCCTGTGCTTCCACTGTTTACAACGGGTGCTTCAGAGAAACGGCTCACACTGTTTATTCCTTGTGTTGGGGGGGGGGGGGAGGGGGAATGTGAAACTTGGCAGCGTCATACCTCAGATATGGTGTGTCACATTTATGCATGAGTAGATATCTGCCTGCAGTGTATCCCTTCCACCCCATCCCCCCCCAACTCTGATGCTTTTCCACTTAGTACGGGGAGTGGGCCTAATTCTCCGCTTATTTGGGGCTGTGCATGGTTCCAAGAGTTTCAGCTGCCAGAGAGGATTTGCTGTTTCGGGGGGTTGCTTGAGGCCTGCTAGGACTCCAATTATAGGTTCCACACCGTGGCCCTAATTACCCTCCTCTCTGTAGAACAGATCCTGAACACTCCACATAGAGGCTGCCACATCTTTTGCTCCTTACTCTGCCAGATGTATACACTGCCAGCTTATGCCCTCAAAGATGCTGCCATATGTAGCTCAATATGTTTTGAGTGCATACAGAGAAGTGGTGGCAGATTTCTGCAGTCGATTTTAGGGACAGGCTAACTATTAGCCTTAGCAAACAGGTATTATACATATCCACATGCCATCATCACTCCTCCTCATCACCCGGGGCTTGCATAAAGGGGCGGGGCATGGGCGGAGCGGTCCGGGGCCAGAGGCCTCAGACAGAGCAGCCACTGCTGCTCTGTCTGAGGATCGCGTGCCTGCAGGCTGCCGGCGCACGCAACTTGCGCCTGCCCAGAGGCAGGTGCGGGGGGGGTTAGCGTAGGGCTTGGGGGAGGGAAAGGTTAGGGGAAGGGGTGGGAACATAAGAACATAAGAAAATGCCATACTGGGTCAGACCAATGGTCCATCAAGCCCAGCATCCCGTTTCCAACAGTGGCCAATCCAGGCCATAAGAACCTGGCAAGTACCCAAAAACTAAGTCTATTCCATGTAACCATTGCTAATGGCAGTGGCTATTCTCTAAGTGAACTTAATAGCAGGTAATGGACCTCTCCTCCAAGAACTTATCCAATCCTTTTTTTAAACACAGCTATACTAACTGCACGAACCTCATCCTCTGGCAACAAATTCCAGAGTTTAATTGTGCGTTGAGTAAAAAGAACTTTCTCCGATTAGTTTTAAATGTGCCCCATGCTAACTTCATGGAGTGTCCCCTAGTCTTTCTACTATCCGAAAGAGTAAATAACCGATTCACATCTACCTGTTCTAGACCTCTCATGATTTTAAACACCTCTATCATATCCCCCTCAGTCGTCTCTTCTCCAAGCTAAAAAGTCCTAACCTCTTTAGTCTTTCCTCATAGGGGAGTTGTTCCATTCCCCTTATCATTTTGGTCGCCCTTCTCTGTACCTTCTCCATCGCAATTATATCTTTTTGAGATGCGGCGACCAGAATTGTACACAGTATTCAAGGTGCGGTCTCACCATGGAGCGATACAGAGGCATTATGACATTTTCCGTTTTATTCACCATTCCTTTTCTAATAATTCCCAACATTCTGTTTGCTTTTTGACTGCCACAGCACACTGAACCGACGATTTCAATGTGTTATCCACTATGACACCTAGAAGGTCAGGTGATCCACTATGACACCTAGAAGGTCAGGTTAGGGGGGAAGGGAAGTTCTGGGAGGGACCGGGGGAAGGCAGTGCGGCTTGGTGCGCACAAGGTGCACCCCCTTGCATGCGCCGACAATGTGCACCCCCTTACATGCGCCGACCCCTGATTTTATAACTTGCGCGCAAGTTAGAAAATCGGGCATACATGTGCGCGCGCCGGGTAGCACGCGCACATGTAGGCCGCACGCACGCCTTTTAAAATCTACCCCTAAAGCTTTAATGAGTTTTAAGAGATATTTCCATGTAGGCACTGTCGGATTGGTCTTCAGGAATTCTAAAAAGTTATACAGTCCAAAATAAATTCAACAATAGGATGTATGGGGTTACAAATTACATTAAAACACAGAAAATGATAGCAGCTAGGTCTCCCAATCCTGGTGCATCATCACAGAGCATACTTCACCTCAGTCTTTACCTTCACAGTCTCTCATCTAAGAATTTTTTCTTTTCATATTATTACACATGCAAAACAAAAAACCAAAAGAAAAAAAATCTAGATCTGCATCTTGAAACATGTAATAATACTCCTCTAATAAAAAGCACCCGCGAGGGGGATTTGATAAGAACAAAATAGATTATAGTACAAAAGCAAAATTGTCATTGACCAAAGAAATCTTCATAGAATGCTCAACTTGAAAGCATTTAAATTAAAAAAAGATCATGTGCTCTTTTGTGTAAAATTAATTATCTGTCACTGAACAATCCTTTTGCTCGAGCAAGGATAACCAACAAGCCCAAATATGCAACATGCTCTTGGTCTCTACATAGTCACGCATGTGTATATGTGCTGTTTCTCTGATAGCTCATGGGAATTCAGAAATCCCAAGACAGAGTCATCTAGCTTTCTTTGTCTGTCCTTCACAATTCACATGAACAACAACACTTGCTAGGCACAAGATCTGTTTTACTCAGCTTCATGGCATGACTCTCGGGTAGCAGTGATGAAAGATTATAAGCTAAAAAGGATATTCTCTACAATGGTCCAGTAGTTTCTTCCTGATCAAATCGGAACCAGCATCTATTGCAGGGATGGGTAAACTTTATTTTTTGCCATAGCAGGACACGTTAGTGGCTCTTGTCTGCACCAGGGGGATTGTGGATAGGGCTGTTTCCCTCAGAGCTCCAACTGAGGATAAAGGGGAGTGCGGGAATATTACCTCAGTACACTGGATTCTCTCCCCACATCCCTCCACCCCAGCCCTCCATACATTCCCTCCTTGATCCAATTCTAGTTAGTCCAGCAGGATAAAGCAACGTTGCTTACCTGTAACAGGTGTTCTCCGAGGACAGCAGGTTGTTAATCTTCACACATGGGTGGCATCATCAAATAGAGCCCAAATGCGGGAAACTTGACTAGGCACACTGAGCATGCCCAGCGTACTCTATAACACGCATCCACGCGGGGTTCCTCTTCAGTCTCATAACATAGAATTGTGATAAAATAAAAAATAGGGGAAATCCAACTCCGCGGGGGTGGCTGGTGGGTTTTGTAAGGACTAACATCCTGCTGTCCTCGGAGAACAACCTGTTACAGGTAAGCAACTGCTTTTTCCAAGAACAAGCCAGATGGTGGTAGTCATACATGGGTGAATCCAACAAAAAGGGGGGTGTGGTTAGTGCAGTTAGTGAAGCTGGGTTTAAAAAGGTTTGGATAAGTTCTTGGAGAAGTCCATTAACTGTTGTTAATAAAGTTGACTTAGGGAATAGCCCACAGCTATTACCGGCATTAGTAGCATGGGATCTAGTTAGTGTTTGAGTACTTGCCAGGTACTTGTAACCTGGATTGGCCACTGTTGGAAACAGGATGCTGGGCTTGATGGACCCTTGGTCTGACCCAGTATTGCAACTTCTTATGTTCTTATGTTCCTTGGCTCTGGCCTCGATGGCCTCCTGGAGGAGCAGGCGGGTCTGGAGTACTGGCAGAGAGTTGTTGGAGGGTTTTATGATGGTCCCAGAATTAGGCCACAGCATCCCTCACCCTACCTCTAAAGAGTTTCTCTTCAGTACATGGCACGTCAGCAGATCCTTTCTGTATCTCTGGTCAGAGATCCGAGACCTATAGCCATGCCATTCTGGGGTGCTGATTCCCGCTGCAGAGACCCTCAATGCCATCTCAAAAACATTGTAGATTGCACAGACCTTTGTTTCCTACAATCCAGACCCTTGTGCACCAACGACATGAAGGTATCTTGCTGCTGTTGAGGCAGCTGCTCAGTCACCTCCTGCACTTGCTGCTAGATGTCCCATGACTATTGGCTCATATAGAGCTGGCAGGCAGTGATGCAGGCAAAAAGCATGGCACCTTGCAACACCTTCTTCCCATCCATTGCATCTGGGTTCTTCCCTGGGAGTGCATCCATTGCTCTGTGGTTCTTCCCTGGGAGTGCTGAGGAATGGGTCTGAGAGTGCTCAGCCCCTTGAGGGCGGATTCGACCACCACCGATTGGTGAGGTAGCTGGTGCTTATCAAATCTGGCCACCTCCTGTACGAGGTAAACCCAGTCTACCTTCTTATTAATGGAAAGCACTGTGAGGAGATGAACCCAGCATCCTCAGACCAGAGATCGACAGTGGTCAGTCTCCATTGCCCCAACCACCGGCAACCTCAAGGGAACTGACCGGGCCCACTGAAGTCGATGGCGTGGTGTCCATCGGTGTGGTTCAGAGGACCTTCAATGCCAATGCCACCAATGCTGATGCCAATGGCTCAGACTTCTTTAACCTAAACAGCTGGGCTCATAAGCAGTAATCCTGGACATCATGCAATGCCCCCAGGCAGAGGATGCAAACATTATGAGGATCGGTGATCAATTTGGTCCCTCAGGTATTGAGGGCATCGGCGAAAATCAGACATGGCCATGACAGGGTGAAATAAAAGGAAGTAGGACAGAACAATGGCGGTGGGCGGCGATGACCAGTGGGCACTGAGGCACTGCCACATGGGGGAACCAATTGCAAAAGAAAACTTATCCGAAACGCCGGAAACCCTGACTGGGGACCTCTATGGGGAGGTTCCAAGAAGGACTGGTGACGGACCAGAAAATATTAATGTGAAAAACAAAGTTTCCACAAGGCAAAAGCCAGTTTTTAGAGCTCAATCAAACCTCAAGGCACACAGCTCTGCGGAAAAAAAGAGATTAAAGAGGGACCCCAAGTGAACGTGTGATTTAGGGCATGCTGGGTATGCTCATGTGCCTAGTCAAAGTTTCTACAAACTTTGACACAAGTTTTCCGCATCAGGCTCCATCTGATGATGCCCACCCATGTGTGAGGGACTACAATCTTTGCTGGTCCATGAAGAAACCAAAGCTCTCCACCCATTCCTTCCCTCCACTCCCCACATCATCCCAAAATATGTTTTGGCTTGCCTTTTTTTTTGTTTTTTACCTACTGTTGATAGTGAGGTCTCACAGTGCCTGAGAAAAGAAATTCTAGAGGTGCTTTCAGCGGCCATCGGCATGTGGTAGTTGGGTAAACTTGATTTTGGAAGAAGGGGAGGGCTGAGAAAGAGGCAGTACCCATTCCCCCACATGCACCAACCACCACCTCTGGCAGTGGGTGGTAATCTTAATTTTTCTTTTGGGGGGGGGGGGTGTCTGAAAAAGAGGCAGCAAGGGTATTACATGCTGTACCCCTTCCTGCTGTCCTTGTGACCTTACTTTTTATATTTTTTTATGGCTGCAGCCAGACTTTTGGTTAGCAGACATAAAAAAAAAAGTAAGTTAGGCCTGCGGACATAAAAAACGGTAAGATGATCCGCAGGGCCAAGAGGAAGTAGGGCGCACAGGAAAGGTTACATGCTGCCTCTCTCAGACCCCTTCACTCCCCTTTTTTAAAAGAAAAATTTTAAAATGACCCACTGGCAGCAGAAGCACGAAGGCAATGTGGGCAAAAGCCATGGGAGTCAATGTGGGCCAGAAGAAATGTATCCTGGGCCAGTTTTGGCTGCAGGCCATAGTTTGCCCAACCTCTGCTCTATTGTGGCTACAGCATCATGAGTATTCACTCTCAACCACCTTGGCTTTCTCCCTTATTTTTATAAACCGTTCCCACCTAGCCTTATTGGCTGGCCTACTGGAAGACATGTTGGAAACTTTATTTGTTTTTTCAATTACATCCTTTTGTGAAGTTTATTCTTGATTGCTTAGACCAGTGTACTCGACCTTTTTTTTGGGCCGGGACACACATGACAGATGGTTCTCACATGTGTGACCAACCTGAACATGTGACCATCACGGGGCTAAATGTAAACATGCACTCTGCTTCCACAGGAATCCCCTCAACCCCCAGCAATGAGTGCAGAGCAGAACTAGGGGCATTACCCTGTACATCTCGCCATACAAAAAAGTATTCTGTTCTGATGACATCCCAGTAAAAGCAAAACAAATTCCTTTTACTACCAGGCAAAATAGCCTTCCTTATGAAAAGACAGTAATTTACCACTAATGCATATCCTATTGAGAAAACACAACAAATAAGATTGATACAAATGCCTACATGCTAGTTAAATACCTCACCTCGGTCACACACCCTTTTTACCAAGTACAGAAAAACCACAATTATAAATATGGAGACAGAAACTGAAATGGAAAACCAAAAAAGCTACTCTGCATGCAGTGCGAACCTGGAGAAATGGAAAGAGAATATAGCACCTAACTGACTCTCAGGATTTGCAATAATGCACAAAAATTAACCCGCACAAAGTTACACCTGTATTATGGAACACACTAAAACAATGTACCTACAAATGTCGGTAAAAAAAACCCTTTAAAATAAATAAATAGATAGATAAAGTAACAATCCTATCTATCTAAGAAATACAACTATTAAACAGGCCCTAAACATTAACACATTTCCTATTGGGAAAACAGAATAAGCCAAGCTGCTATAGAGCCCCACACAGAAATAATTGTAAAGCTATACTAAAAATGTTACAAAACAACTGCTGAACAGAATAATATCCAACAATTAAAAACGCATAAAATTATTAAAACATGTCCAAATATCAATAAATACTTCAAACAGCAGACATCGCATAATACCCAATAATTAAAATGGCAGTCAATCAAGAAAAATAAATTTAAAAAGCCACCTTACTTACCCTGTCCAGCAACTCTCCTACTCCTTTCCCTTCCAGGCCAATAGCACTCACCAGAAGCAGCAAGCGCTGCTGAAGCTTTGGTCCTCACAGTCCTCTTCCTTAGCGCCCACAACCAGTCCACTCACACACACACACCCCCAATTAGACCCCACGTCCAGTCTCGGTCTCTCTCACTCCAGTCATCTTCATAGAAACATAGAAACATAGAAATGACGGCAGAAGAAAGACCAATCGCCGATCCAGTCTGCCCAGCAAGCTTCACACTGTCTTTTTTCTCATACTTATCTGTTTAACTTGGCTCCTATTAACCTTTGGTTCTATTTCCCTTTCAACCCACCACCATTAATGCCAGAGAGCAGTGGATGGAGCTTCATCCAAGTGAAATATCAAGCTTGATTAGTAAGGGTAGTAACCGCCGCAATAAGCAAGCTACACTATGTTATTCAGCCCTTATTGGTTGTTTACCTTCTCCCCTGCCATTGAGCAGAGAGCTATTCTGGATATGTATTGAAAAGTGAAGTGTCGGTCTTCCTCCCCTGCCATTGAAGCAGAGAGCTATGCTGGATATGCGTGAACTATTAGTTTACTTACTTCTCCCCTGCCGTTGAAGCAGAGAGCTATGCTGGATATGCGTGAACTATTAGTTTTTCTTCTCCCCTGCTGTTGAAGCAGAGAGCTATATTGGATATGTTATTGAAAGTGAAGTATGCATTGAAGCCACATTATCTATCAACAAATATTGAATAAGCCTAATAATTGGTAATACCTATAGCTTATGAACTCTTCATTAATTTTACATACTCTTGCCCACCCCTGTTTTTCTTTTGGAGATGGCAGCCCTCCATCCTTCCGCTCCGCTTCCGTGGAAGGTGGAACACCAACCACTGGCCACTGGCATCCCGCTCCGTGAATGCCTCTGTTGCTACTGCCACTCTTACTGCCTACTGCCGCTCCGTGCAGTGTTTTGCTGCCTCCTCTTTATACACTTCCTCTAGACCTGATGGATCCACAGTGTTTATTCCCTCGCCCCTTTGAAGTCCTTCACAGTTTTGGACTTCACCACTTCCTCCGGAAGGGCATTCAGGCATCCACCACTCTCTCCGTGAAGAAATATTCCTGACATTGGTTCTTAGTCTTCCTCCCTGGAGCCTCAGCTCGTGACCTCTGGTTCTGCTGATTTTTTCTGACGGAAAAGGTTTGTCCTTGTCTTTGGATCGTTAAAGTTTTTTCAAGTATCTGAAGGTCTGATCATATCACCCCTGCTCCTCCTTTCCTCCAGGTGTACATATTTAGATTCTTCAATCTCTCTTCGTATGACTTCCTGACCAGTCTCTCTCTCAATCACACTCATGGTCTCCTTATATACAAGCTCTCAATCACAAACCAATGCTCTTGCACCCATTCACACCAGCTCTTACCCAGGCTTCCATTCACACCCACAACACACAAGCTCTCACCCATGCATCCATTCACACTCACAAACACAAGCTCTCACCCATGCATTCATTCACACCCCACAACACACAAGCTCTCACCCATGCATCCATTCACACTCACAAACACAAGCTCTCACCCATGCATTCATTCACACCCACCACACATAAGCACTCACCCAAGCACTCATTCACACCAGCTCTCACTTAGGCACCCATTCACCACCCACCACACACAAGCTCTCACCCAAGCACCTATTCACACCAGCTCTCACCCAGGCTTTCATTCACACCCACAACACACCAGCTCTCACCCAGGCACCCAGACACACCAGCTCTCACCCATGCATCCATTCACACACAGACCACACCAAGCCTCTCAACCAGGACTCATTCACACACAGACACACCCAAGCTCTCACAAAAAAACGTATTCTTTCTTCACTGCAGGAATGGGCTCCAGTTCCACCTCGGCTTTACTCCGGTGGGCCTTCTTTTTGCGCCACCACGGGAATAGGCTCCCGTGGTGGCCTCGGTCGGGGTTGGGTTTCCTCTTCGCCAGCCTTGCTTCGTTGGAGTTCAACTATTCACCCCACTCCTGGGCATTCTGATGCCTGCCTCACCGGCCAATCAAAGGGCTGCCTCCCTTCTTCCTACTCCCACTGGTAGGTAGAAGGGAGGAGGTTTCCGATTGGCCTGCGCGGGGGGCAGGCAGAATGAAGGAGGCTTCCCATTGGGCAATGGGGGTAGGAAGAAAGGAGGCTTCCAATTGGCCCATGGGGGCTGGAAAAAGGGAGAAGGGAAGTGCACGGGCAGTGAGACACCAGGAGACGTGACACACCTGCTGGTGTTTGGCAACACACAGGTTGAGAAGCACTGTCTTAGACTGTTTTCTAAATTGTTTTTCATTCAGTCATTTGCTAAAAGAAGTTTAATTGTAAGTTTTGAGTTAATTTCAATCTTTTCTTTTGCACATATGATTATGTAACCCGTATATTTATATGGAAATAAATGTAATGTTCTGTAATTATAGTAAAATATGGAGCACAATCAAGGGGATAGCCCATTTTGAAATAGATGATTTCTTATATCCAAACGTTTTGCCCTTACAACATAACAATACTAATAATAGTGTTATTCTTCCATTTCAATACAAAAAAAACCCCTCACCAGCCTACAGTATATGAAATGTTGTCCAGCTTTGATATATGCTCTACTGTACATATAGGAAAGAGCTCTTGAATCTAGAGCTCCAAATTTTCTTTTTTAAGAACCTATTCAACATAAAAACATACCCTAACATATTAAATTCACTGAATGTGTTTCTAATTCAGAAGTATGATTGGTAAAGCAGGCTACAATTCACACCTAGACCTCACAGTTTTCACTATATAATTGTAACATGCTGAAAGCGCTGCTTAATAGAAACACAGCTGTTCTAGGGTACTTGCATCAAATAATTAAGTCAAACGACAAGATAGGTGACTGCTGAGCCAGGCTATAAATTAAGATTCCATTGCTTTTCTGGGAGAGGCAACAAGTTAGAACAATTGCAAGGAAAGTGGGCTAATCTAGTTTTAATAATCCAGCCAAGTTCTTAAGACGAAGCCTTGATTCAGAAAACTATTAGGATATTGCTGTAAGGATCTAAAATCTGTAAGCCTTGCAGTCCTGTGTACAAATTGTATAATTAGAGGGAGAAAATCACAGGTAAGATCCTTACCTCTTTTTCTATTTTAAGAAGCTTTTTCACAGCCACCTCTTTATCCTGTGATATCCATCGTGCTCGGTAGACACTTCCAAACTTCCTCCACCACAGTTTTTCAAAAACTGTAAGTCGTCAAATTTAATTTGCACAAACGAAGCACTGGAGAGACGACATGGCATAATAATAATAATAATAATAATAATAAAATATAAAGTTATGCCACACAAAAAATTTGCAAAAAAACAAAAAAAACAACTAATTTAGTTAATAAGCATACACTGTAGTAACCTTTCTATTTTACATCAAGATTCTAGTGTTGGCAGGAGCAGAAGTCCAAAAGCTTTGACTAAGAGGGCAAGGAAGGAAATTAAAAACCAGGATCAGGACACTCACACTGACAAACTCTACTACGTCAGGAGATCTTGCACCAATATCTATAAAGCTTGCACACGGTGCTCCGTAAAGAAGCTGGCTGACATAGTATGCTCGACTTTGCTGAAATGCTTATCCAATGTACACAGCAGATCTGTAAAGAGGCGTTGTGTCACCCAGTCCCTTTACAGGAAGGACTAACACACGGGAAGTGCACTTTCAACTGTCAGCTTGCATAGCGGTTCTGGAATCCAAGGCAATGCAGCATCTCCCCGTTGGCTATCTGAGCTGAAGTGATCACATCGAACATTCCAGCACTGCCACAGATTTCCGAACAGCTAGTGCTGTTCAGTAAGAGAAAAAAAAAATGTGTTCCTCTTTGGGAGGTGTGACAGAGAACCTGAACTATATAAAGGATTTCTCTCCGCAAGTAACCCCCATGGTTTGCAGGTTTCTTTGACAAAGCAACCATAAATTGCACAGCAGTCTTCCCGGCTACAGCATAATAAGCAACACTTCCAAGAATGGGTTTGTCCAGAAAGGATCTGACCATATTTGTGGCCATAGGAACATAACAACGTACTTTCTTGTAGATCATAAGACGACAGCTGTTTATATTTGTCTAAGAATATCTCGCGAATATTGATCCTATTACTTGATTCACTTGATTTCAAATCTAAAAATCAAATTCTGCAACCATATAAGTACAAAGATCACTTCAGACCATCCATTGCTGAAGTGATCTTTTCCCAGTACGGTACAATATTTCGCAAAAGCCCACTTTGTCAGTTAGTAAAGCATTGCTTTAGCTATCATGTGGCTGCTTTTAAAGCTTTTAATGGTCCATGCTAAACTCTTTGAGGCCAATATTCAGAAAAGCAGCTAACAGAGAATTTATCCAGCTAAATTTAACTGGATAAGTTGTCAGGGATATTCAGTAGGATATAGGTCCACCTGAACATACTCAAATAAAGTTATATGGGTAATATTTATCAGATAACTTTGAAACCTAACCAGCTATATTTGAATATACCTTGTTAGGTTTAAAGTTATCTGGGTTGTTTCCCAGAATAACTTTAACCTTAACCGGTAATATTCCATGCATGTCCACAGGAGAGCCAATATTATTCCAAAAAACGTGCATTGTGCATGCTACTTGCACTCAGAAGATCCCCTGTACTAAACTGTAGGGGCCCAGTTAGCAGGTGAGAGGATGGGAGGTGGAGGGGTAAGGATTTCCCAATGAAAGCTGGCTGGGGAGAGAGTCAACTTTCATCAGCAGGGTTCAATCATGAGTGGGGAGGGGAGACCAGTTAGCTTGGGGGATTTACAAACAGCGGCACTTTAGAATTTAGCATTCCTGGTAAAACTTCACCTGGTCCAAGGCTTTACTGAGCATTTATTAATTAGCGTGTGAGCAGAGATTACCACTCCATTATACCATTCACATGTTAAAATCCGCATTTGCATGTGACGTTAATTTACATGCATGGCCATGCTAATTTTAGCAGATTCACACTAATATTTTTGGGGACCCTTTTAATGTGCACATTAAGATCTTATTGCATAGCACACTATTCTTAGCAAGTGCAAAACAGCCTTTACTTGCCTGCTAAGCTTTATTTCATAGGTTTCCAATTAGTTTTATAAGATGGAAGTTCGGTTTTCCCTATTATGATTCTTCCTAAAAGAAAGTGCAAATTGTCAGCTAGTTACAAATATTAGTCATAAACCTACCACTGTCTTATAGGTAATCTGAATTCTTTCAGTAGTACCAGGTCAAATTATTGACACCTCCATAGCTACATGTATATTTTTCCACCATGCTTCTTCCAGTTTGCATGTACTGATGTTAGTTTATCTCCATCCTTCTATCAATATACCATATTCAGGATCTGGGAATGGGTGAAACTGTCTGGGCTCAGACATGTGACACTTCCCGTTTGTTTTTACGTGAGTATTTACTGGTAAAACAATGCAGGACCTGAGAAAGCTACAGGTCTTCAGGGCATCTGTGGATGGCTCCTTGTGCAGCAGTGGAGATTTCCTCTGACAGCCAATGGGCATATTTTTTTTTTAACTGATAGCCAGCAGAAATCTGCAGCTAGTTCAGTGGTCTGCACTTTACTGCATAATAAGAACACATTTATATTTGCATTCATTGTTCTGCAACAGGCAATGACATAATTGCCCTCACATAACGGATATGTATGCCCACCATCTGTAGCGTTCTATTTTCAGTGCAATGTTTTGCTTTGTGCTGGATGGATATGAGGAAGCTTTAATTGCCTTTTTTGTTTTATAGTCATGCTATTAGATGCTGATTCTACAGTAGGACAACCAGCTGGAGACAGAACTGGAGACCAAAGTGCAGAG